>NC_135342.1:7991454-9191454 GCF_023851605.1 Tamandua tetradactyla
CAGCTTCATTTCTTCATGACCTGAGAAAATTTTGTTTATGATTTTGTTCTTCTGAAATTTTTAAGTCCTTCTTGGTGCCTCAACATGTGGTCTATTCTGGAGAACAATCTATGAGCACACGACAAAAATGTGTATTCTGGGTTTTTCTAGGTGCAATGTTCTGTAAATATCTGTTAAGTCTTGCTCATTTATAGTATTATTCAAGATCTCTATTTCATTATTGATCACCTGATTAGATGTTTTATCCATTGATGAGAGTGGTGTAGTCTACAATTCTACAATGATAGAAGTGTATACTCCCTTGATTTTGCCAGTGTTTGGTGCATGTATGCACCCTGGCTCAGTGCATAGATATTTAAGACTTTCATGTCTTCCTGATGAATTTTTCCTTTTCTCTTTTAATTATTTTACATTTGAAGTCTAATTTCTCTGATGTTAATTCAGCTTCTTCCACACTTTTCAGGTTATTGTTTGCATGAAATATCTTTTTCTGCACTTTCACTTTCAACCTGTTTTTGTTCTTGTGAGTATATAGTAGACAGAATATAAATGGATCCTGTTATTTTTTTTTCTTTAATCCATTCTGCTGGTTCATGTCTTTTGATTGAGGAGTATAAGCCATTAACATTGAATGTCATTATCATGAAGGCTGTACTTTCTTCAGTCATATTTTCTTTTGGATTTGATCTATCATATCTTAATTTTCTATATCATTTAGCCCTATTAGTTACCCTTCCTACTAATCTTCATTTCCACACTCTTCTGCAAACCTCTCTCTCCTGCCGTTTCCTTTCTACCTATAGTGTTCCCTTTAGCATTTCTTGTAGATCAGGTCTCTTGTTCATGAACTCTCTGTTTTTGCTTTTCTGCAAATATTTTCAATTCTCTCTCATGTTTGAAAGGCAGTCTTGATGAATATAATTCTGGGTTGGCAATTTTTCTCTTTCTATATTTTAAATTTGTCATTTCTCTGCCCTCTTGCCTCCATAGTTTCTGCTGAGGGAACCATACTTAGTCTTATTGAGCTTCCCTTTTATGTGATGAATTACTTTCTGTTGCTGCTTTCAGAATTCTCTCCTTGTTTTTGATTTTTGATGATCTGATTAGTAAGTGTCTTAGCATATTTCTACTTGGATCTATTCTGTTTGGAGTATGCTATGATTCTTGGACCTATAGTTTTATGTATGTCATAACAGTTGAGAAATTTTCAGTGATTATATCCTCTATTATTCTTTTTTCCACCTTTCCTTCTCTTTTCCTTCTGGGATAGCCATAATGTATATGTTTATGTTTCATGTTGCCATTCACTTCCCTGAGACCTGCTCAAATTTTTCAATGTTTTTCCCTATCTGTTATTTTCTGTATAGGATTTCAAATGTCCTGTCTTCTAGTTCACTGATACTTTCTTCTTAGTATCCAAATCTGCAGTTATGTCTCCATGTTTTTAATGGCTTTTCCCAAAGGATTTCCAATGTCAATGTCTCCATTTTGTTTTTCATCAATTCTATTGGACTTTACATTCCCATGAGTTCTGTCATTTGTTTTTCAAGCCTTCAAGTTCTTCTCTATGGCATTCTGGGTCTTCATTATATCTTTCATCACATTTCCCATATTTTTATTCAACTTGTTGAATTGATTTAAAAGATTTGTATGAACACCATTAATTAGTTGTTTCAAATCCTATATCTAAGTTGGGGTGTTCATTTGCTCCTTTGGTTGGGCCATATCTTCATTCTTTATAGTATGAGTCATGTATTTTAGCTGTTTTTTTTTCTCTGAAAAAGCCCTTCAATCCCCTTACACTTTTTGTTCTGCATGTGGCACTGTACAATAACCTAATCATCCTCAGTGCTCTGGTTACATCTCTTCAGGTCTTGCTGAAACTGATATTTTCCTGTTTCATCTCTTTGCCAGCCAGAATCAGGTTCAATTTGGGTCTGTGTTCCCCACATTATTTGTGGTGGAGTACACCCCAGTGTCAGTCTGTAGCCTTCCCCTATGTGAGTATTAGGTCTCCTGCTGCCTTTTGTCACAGAGGTAGGGGAAGTACCTTCAGACTCGTACTGGAAATACATCTCCTGTTCTTGATTCCTAAGACTTTCACTGACCTGGGCCTTGGAATGCTCTCTCCTATTCCTTGAGTCCCCAAAAGGTGAGGTTCTGTCCCAATGCTGCAAGCTAATTCATATTCTGTGACCTCTTTGGGATGGTTCCCTGCCACTGTTGGTTTAACTTCCCAGCTGGGTGTGAAACCACGTGAGGAGGGGAGAGGACAAGACATTTTGGGGAGAAATTCCCTAACTGATGTTCTGTTTATTCAGTTCAGCATTTGTAGGGCTATACTACATTCTCAATCATCCTCCAGATTTATGAGCAATTCAGAATTTATTTCTTTTTTTTTTGAATTTCCCAGGAGAAATTTTCCATAGCTGTTTATGTCATCATGCTGACATCTCCTGGACCCTATTTTTAGAAGACAGCTTCTTATAAAAAAAGACCAGACATGGGACCCATCTGACATGTAGCGCTTCCCATCCAAAGATGTGAACTGGGCTTTTTCTCATCTCATGAACAAAGTGACAGCAACTGAATATCCTTGCCTCTCCCAAGCTAATGTGTAGTCACTCAAGTTAGCACCCTAAAATTCATGCCAAGTAGGCCTGATGTATGCTCCTCAAATATTCCCAAGCCTGCTTCAAGAATACTTGGATGATATAGTTTGATTGAATATCATAAGTACTTGGAATCTCAGGTAGCACATGAGATTTTGTTGGTTTGTCCAAAGTGATTCCCCGATGAATCCCAGAATGATTTGATCAGTGACTGGAAAAGTATTTGCAAGCCCCCTTAGGGGAATGATGAGAGTGGGGAGAAATTCAACCTCCCCAAGTTGAATTCTTGATATTCTCACAAGCAGTGTGGACAACCAAAGCTATAGGCTGAGCCCCCAGTCTTGGGGTGTGTTCACATCAAACTTAAACCCACAAAAGATAGGTCAAGTCTACTTAAAATTTAGCCCTAAGAGTCACCCCCAAGAGAGCCTCTTTTGTTGCTCAGATTTGGCCTCTCTCTCCAGTCAATATGATGAGTATTCTCACCACCCTCCCCCTCTCTGTGTGGGATATGACTCCCAGGGGTGTGGACCTTCCTGGCAATGTGGAACAAAGATCCTGGAATGAGCTGAGACTCAGCATCAAAGGACTGAGAAAAACCCTAGAATGAGCTGAGAATTAACATCAAGAGACTGAGAGAACCTTCTTGACTAAAAGGGGGAAGAGTAAAATGAGGTAAAGTGTCAATGGCTGAGAAATTCCAGAGTTGAGAGGTTATCCTGGAGGTTATTCTTACGCATTAAATAGATATCACCTTGTTGTTCAAGATGTAGTGGAGAGGCTGGAGGGAATTGCCTGAAAATGTAGTGCTGTGTTCCAGTAGCCATGTTTCCTGATGATGATTGAACAATGATATAGCTTTCACAATGAGACTCTGTGAATATGAAAACCTTATGTTTGATGCTCCTTTTAGCTACTATATCAACAGAAGAGTAGAACATATGGAATAAAAATAAATTAAAGGGGTAAAAAAAAAAGAATACTTGGATGGGCCATGACATCAACATTCAGACACAAGGCAAGCATCAGGGTTTGAACTCAAAACCAGGATAAAGTTTAACACATGTAGATTGGGTCAGAACTCCAAATTCTGCACCCAGGCTCCAGAGAATAGGACTTCCCAGATTCCCATCCAGACATGCCAGCATGCTCTAAAGAAAAGGAGACCCATTCCATTCCAGACCCTGCACAGAACACTCACAGGCCAGACCTTGGGCTAGCCACTTCCTCCAGAAACTGCATGGGACATCTCAACCTGTAACTGAAAGGTCAACACAAGTGTCCCATAAGAAACTTTCCTTAGTGTCTATTGCTTATCTCAATCTTCCACCCAACACACTTCACCTGAATCCTTTCCAGGTCTGTACTGTACCTCAACCTTCACCATCTAGCCATCTTTCTGGACAGCATCTCATCATGGTAACAACATCCTGGACAAGACATACAAGCACTTCAGATTTAGAACATCTTCTTAATTCTGTTTCCACGAGATATTTACAACTCCTGTCAGAAAAGAGTCTGAAGAACACGGTCCCCATGTCCCAGTGAGTACATGATAATTTTCTGGTCTCCTTTTCTGAGAAGAATAACTGGGAGTGAGAACAACCTCCATGGCCTGGATGACTCAGATATCAGCTTCTCCTGTCTTGGAACCAACCTAAGGACTGAGAGCAGTAAAAGTGCAGGGACAGCTGTCTCTGCAGAATCAATGTTTCCTCGGATGTAGTGGGTGTACAGAATGTGAACTGCACATAATACTGGGGATTGACATACAGGTGGTGGAAGTGGCCACAATGTGCTCTTATATTTTAATGGAGAAAGCCACATCCCTGATAATTTAAATAATTTTATGAAAGTCTTAATCCTACTATTAGAGACAACTACAGTGGAGGCAGATGTCTTGATGGGAAGACACAACAGTGTACCATTTTGGTTTGGACCTAAGAATGAATGAGAAGGTGGAAGTGAAAATGGGAAGGGTTGCTGGAGAAGGTGGGTAAGGGCTTCAATTTGAGAACTATGGGCCTGGAGAAAACTCACTGAGGAGTTATATTTAAAGAATCACACACAACTGCTTTTGCCTTCTCTCCATTTCCAACAGTAAAAGCAATACATACCTCTTACCTTGATTACTGCAATAGCTACTTTACAGGTCTCTGTCTTCCCTATTCCTCCTCTGAAATTTTTCCCCATAGAGAAAACAGAGTGAATTTTTCCTTCACATCTTTGCATCACCTAGAATGTGAATTCCACAGTTCTCATCTGAGGATATAATGACATAACTGGTGTTATCTCTCTCCAGTTTTACCCATCTTCAGGGAAGATGCCTCTTGACCCTGAATTAGCTCTTTCTTCTGGAATGCTACCCATCATGGTCTTCTTGCTGACTCCTTATTGCTATAGAGATCATAGATCACTCTCTATGACTATTCAATCAAATGTTTACACAGAGCATTTATAGCAATCATATATTTAATTGGTATGTTTATTGCTTCAGTTAATTTATTCACTATGATCTGTCCATAACTACAAGAGAAGTATTATTGAACAATAATAAAACCTGTTAATACATTTGTAGTTCTCATTATAGGTCTGAAATTAATATGAGTTCTTTATGTATTAGCTCATTACACCTTACAAAAACACTTGGAAAGAAGAGTTTCTTTAATAAATTTCCATATGAAGATAATGCTGTAGAGTGAAGTTAAATATTTTGCCTAAAGCCACACAGCCCCTGTGGCTCAATCCCAGGCCACCTGTTTCAGAGCTCATGCATGTCATCACTGTGCATTATGACCACAATAAGAGATAAGACAAAGAGAGCATTTATGACATTCTGACATTGTGCATGGGACCTTGGATATATTTATTTAAACCTGAGTTGGTTCTGGGACATAGGATTATTACTAGCTGCTTATTGCTGATAATGATGCTTATTCTGAGTGAAGTTAAAAAGAAGTAAGTGGAAGCACTCAAATCAAGATCAGTGATACTGAACTTGTATCTGTGCTTCTCATCATACCATATTGCCTTGAATGAACTGATCTCATCTCTAATTTCCCACTGTGTTCACTGCAATTTAAAATAGAGCCTGGATGATGAATATGCAAAAAAATAAAATAAAATAGAGCCTGGGACATGGGCACTTGATTAATATTCATTGAAAGATAGAGATACTGCAAATGTTCTTTCTTTTTATGTAAATTTGAATCAGTTATTCAGTTTGCATCTTCTATTTTCTCAGTACCTATGGAGTCCTGCAACTCTTGCCAAATGGTTCTTTCCTGAAGAAATTGTGCATATATAGGTAGCTAAATTATCCACAAAATCATTGGAATTAAATTGATGAGTCACATCTAAGGAGTGTGTAATTTAATTCTCAACAACATGAAACTGCTGGCCCTTTTTAACTTCCCTTTGTATGTAAATATCTTAATTAAATTATATTTAATAAAATGAACAATAATTTTAAAGTTCCACCAATTCCTTTTTTTAACATTTTAATTTGACCTCAATATATATTAAGATCTGCCAAATAGATGTTTTGGTACCTAAACTATGATCCCTTGATTTTCATCTATTGAGACAAAGTGTCAATGGCTGAGAGATTCCAAACAGAGTCGAGAGGTTATCCTGAAGGTTATTCTTATGCATTAAGTAGATATCACCTTGTTGTTCAAGATGTAGTGGAGAGGCTGGAGGGAATTGCCTGAAAATGTAGTGCTGTGTTCTAGTAGCCATGTTTCTTGATGATGATTGAACAATGATATAACTTTCACAATGAGACTCTGTGAATGTGAAAACCTTATCTCTGATGCTCCTTTTAGCTACTATATCAACAGAAGAGTAGAACATATGGAATAAAAATAAATAATAGGGGGAACAAATGTTAAAATAAATTCAGTTTGAAATAGTGGTAAACGAAAGCGAGGGGGTAAGGGGTATGGTACGTATAGTTTTTTTCCTCTATTATCATTTTATTTCTTTTTCTGTTGTCTTTTTATTTCTTTTTCTAAATCAATGCAAATGTACTAAGAAATGATGAATATACAACTATGTGATGATATTAAGAATTACTGATTGTGTATGTAGAATGGAATGATTTATAAATGTTTTGTTTGTTAATTTTTTTAATTAATAAAAAAAGTTTAAAAAATAGACACTTGGAATTTTAGAAGCCAAATTTCTTTGGTTTATCCCTTGAGGACAGATGGCTGTAATGAAAATAAGGGGGCTCGGGTCATTCTGATGTGCTTCCAATTTGAAGATACAAGTTTGTGGGGGTGTCTTCATCAACCTTGGGGGAGTAGAGGATTAGTGAAAGACATGAATCAAGCTTTTTTAATGAAGAATTTTATTGCTTTTGAAAATGACAAGGAACCAAAATGGATACCCTTAAAAACCAAACCTGGATATAAATGCAAACATAGAAAATACTTTTAATAAAACTCCCTGTGCAGTACTTAAATTATAAAACATTCTAACTTTATGGTAAACTTTTTATTTTAGAATAATTTGGGATTTGCTGAAAATTTACAAAGAGATTATATTTACTCCTCACTCTGTTTACTGTGATATCATTATCCTGGTATATCTGGCAAAATTAGGAAACCAGTATTTGTACATTACTATTTAATAAATTTCAGGCTTTATTTGGATTTCACTAATTTTTTATTATTAAGTTCTTTTATTTTTTAAAAAATACCAAAAAACCCCACCAAACAAATGCAAACATTCTTAATTTTTTATCATTCCTTTCTACATATATAATCTGTAATTCACAATATTATCACACAGTTGCACATTCATCATCATGATCACCTCTTGGAACATTTGTATCTATTCAGAAAAAGAAATAAAAAGAAAACAGAAAAAAATCATCCATACCACACCCCTATCCCTACCCCTCACTGATCACCAACATTTCGCTCTAAATTTATTTTAACATTTGTTCCCCCAATTATTCATATTTATTCAATATGTTTTACTCATCTGTTGATAAGGTATATAAAAGGAGCATCAGACACAAGGTTTTCATAATCACACAGACACATTGTGACAGCTATATCATTATATAATCATCTTCAAGGAACATAGCTACTGGAACACAGCTCCACATTTCAGGTAGTTCTCTTCAGTCTCTCCACTATATCTTGACTAACAAGGTGATATCTATTTAATGCATAAGAATAACCTCCAGGGTAACCTCTCGACTCTGTTTGGAATCTCTCAGCCATTGACCCTTTATTTTGTCTCATTTCACTCTCCCCCCTTTTGTACGAGAAGGTTCTCTCAATCCCTTGATGCTGAGTCTTAGCTCATTCTAGGATTTATGTCCCACGTTGCCAGGAAGGTCCACACCCTTGGGAGTGATGTCCATGTAGACAGGGGAAGGGTGGTGAATTTGCTTGTTGTGTTGGCTGGAGAGAGAGGCCACATCTGAGCATCAAAAGAGGTTCTCTTGGGGGGATTTCACCAGTTTTAACCCAAAAGTCCTTTTCCCTGTAATTCCAGGATCCAATTTAGGATACCATATTTTATTTTGCCATCATGCAGCCCAAATGTCCTATGCACCATGACCGTTTCTCTGTCTTTCCCTGCTTTACTTGGTTTTCACAGATTGATCAAATACTGACAGGAATTTTTAGAAAACCCTTGAATTTGGGCTTGGCTCATGCTTTCTCATGAATAGACTGAATATTACATCTTATCACATCATATCTGTTTTATTTGCCTGGCTACTAAATAAATACCATAAAATTGTTGATTTAACAACAGTAATTTATTGGTTTATGGTTTCAGAGGGTGGAATACTTGCTTCCAACTGGGGTTCAAAATCTTTGACTGGCCATCAATCTTCTGGTTTAGTTGGCTTTTCCATCACATGATAATGCACATGGCAGTGTCTTATTTTTCTTCCAGGTTCCATTGGCTGCTCCCCTTGGCCCTTCTTTCTGTATTCACTTTTCTGTGCTTATTAGGATATCAGCCCTATTGGATTAAGATCTACATTTGAGCATGCTTTAATTCATGAAATCTTTAAAGGCTTTATTTAGAAATGGATTTAAACCCACTGGATCAGGGATTAGGATCTGAACATGCCTTTTTGTGGGGACATGATTTATTCTCCAGCAATGTCTTACCTGGGGTTTCATGCATTTAATATAATTCTTAACTAGTGATGATAACCCCACCAATTTGTTGACATAAGATTTGTCAGGTTTCTCTATAGTAAATTTAATGCTTCCCTTTTCTTATTCTATTTTTAGAAAGAACTCACTCTAATCAGCCCAAACTCAAGCAAGGAGAAGAGTGTCTGGGAAAGCAAGGGTGCGTGGGCATTGATTTAAGTACACTTCCTATTGGGTAAGTAATGTACATGTATATTTCTTGATTTCCTGTGTGGATATAATCTCCATGGTTCATTTCTTAAATTATTTATTCACCTCAGGAGGGACTTATCTATATTTGCTTTATCCTTTGAGCTATAATATATTATACTACTTGTTTTGTTTTACAATAATTTTCTGCTTTGTCCTATGGGAAACTTTCACATTGAAACCTGGGTCCCTTTGATATAAACCCAATCTTTTCATTTTTGAGCACTCCCTTTATTTTTGGCGATACAATATGTTCAGGTTGATTTTTATTTTTCCTGCTCCAGATATGTAATCAGCCTTTTCTCCAGGGAACCTTTGATTAGACATTGGTATTAGAAATAAATTACTGGTTCTGAATGTATTCATTGTTACTGGCTGTCAATGATGTTAGGCCCTCTAAGCCAACAGAGTTTTGAAATATGCATTTGCATTAATTATATAATTATTTCTGGATTTAAACATCTGTGGTTGTGTATACATTCATCCTGATGCCTCTGACTCTAATCCAGTACCATAAGTTTCTTTCTATCCTTTCCTCCATTCCTTATTTGCATGTATCTATATTTATCAAGTATAATGACATTGCATGCTTTCAAGGATATCCTTATCCTGGATAAGGCAAATTTAGTGGTACATTGAGAAAATATTAATTGTATGCCTTTGCCTTTTAAAATTCCACTTTAACTTAGTGGATAAAAATCTCCAAAGGGTATCATGAATTACCTCATCCAGTAAGCATTACAGATACTTATTAATATGTCCGTGCCATACATTCCCATTACCCCTTCCCTCAATTTCAACTCTGCTGCTATTTATAAAGACCATCCCATTGTGTTTTATCTCCTAATTAATCCAAGATGTCTTTCTCTGCAAAGATCACTGAGTTAAAAAAACAGATAAGAGACAATCCAGAAAGTTTCTTTGTGTAAAATACATGAACTTTTGTATTATCCCACAGCTCTTCCCTTTCCCACAAGCCCTAGAGAACAGATGTCCCCCTATCAGTAAAACAGTAAATTTTACACTGAGGAAAACAACAGTGTGGTCAGAAATTATGCCCAGTAAGATAAGCAGCCTCATTATTAGAAGTTATACCCATGAGGAAAACATAGTGTGTAGAGGCTTGGTAGGCCAACTTGTCATCCTTAATTGAATGCATGCACAGTGAGCCACATTGAGCTGTGCCTCAACCCTATGTAGTTTTGTTTAAATTTCATAAAACATTGCCCTGTCCTCTTGTCAGTGTGGACCATCATACCAAGGAATTACTCTCTCTCCTCCTGCCACTGAGAATGGGGACCCCATGTAAACCCCCAATAAATCTCTATCTTACTCTCAAAGGTGGGACTCCTCTCTGTTGTTCTTTGCTCTCTTGTACCTCTCATAGTTTGGTAAAAGGCTAACATCACAGAAGCATTCTTCTTACTCAGAAAAACATGGGGCTACTTCTACAACAGCACCACTATCCTCTCAATTTGGCAGGTGTTTAAAGCTACAAGTTTTTCATATCAGAAAATTTGTTATATTTGTGATATATCAGTATGTTTTGTTTCTGTATAATCTAAAGAATTTTTTAAATACTGTGATCTGATTTATATGGAATCTAAAATTCGAATCTATGGAGTAAATACTGGTGGACAATTTTTAGCATATATTAAATGTTTATATTTAATAAAAATTTTTAAAAATATCTAACCCAGAGAAGACCTATATGGAATGTCTATAACACTAAAGTAAAGTTTAAAAAGGTGGAAATAACTGAAAATATCTAACAATTGACTAATGGTGTATTAGTCAACATAGTCAGGATTCCCAGAGAGATATAGAGATGCATACCTGTGAAAATGATGAGAGATAATTGTAGGAACTAAGCAACACCACCATAAGGATTGACAATTTTGCATTCTGTAGGGCAGTCTGCAAATTAGAAACTTGATGAAAGTGATGTTGAACTCCCCAGGAGACTCTGGATGCTTGAAGACACAGTAATTCTTGTTTCTGACTGCTGAAATCCTCAGTTCTCATTTTAAGTTTTCCAACTGATTGTATAATGTGACTCCTCTCATCTCTAACTGTAGACATAATCACTGGCAGGTACAATTAACAGAGTAATGGTTTAATTCCATCTGAACTCTCACAATAACAACAAAGGTGTTTACTTGACTGAACAACTGGACACCATAATCTAGCCAAGTTGATGTGTGAAGTTAACCATCATAGATATATAAACTAATCTATATCCATACAAAGGATCCATACTCAGCAATAAAAAGGAACAAACTAATAACATATGCAACACCATGGGTGAATATAAAAGTTATTTTGCTGCGTGAAAGAAATAAGTTTCAACATATCATATACTATATGATGGCATTTATATGACATTCTTAAAAAGCTAAAGACATGCAGAAAGAAATCTTATCAAAGTTTTCCTGAGTACTCCATCTTTGGAGTACTGAAAAAGCTCTACCTAGCTACTGCTTGTGGTTACATGACTATATACATTTGTCAAAACTAATAGAATGGTCAAGATTCTCTGAGTGAATTATCCATGATATAAATCATATCACAGTAACCCATACTTCTATAAAGATTGTTACATAATTGAATCAAATTGTTTAGAAATAGCATATTTAGCATAACACATAACAAAATTAACAGACTTCTCTTTACCAGAATTTTTATATATGCTAATTCATTAAATTTAATGTGTCATTATTCATAAGACACTTATTTTATGCCACTTTCTGTTCGTTAAGGTCCAGTGAGGAAAGGGAATCCTCTCTGGGTGTTTTACTCACAGGAAATATTGAGGCACACACACACACACACACACACACACACACACACACACACACGTATCCCAGGGCTAAAGGGATGACATGGGAGAGGTTGAGTTACCTGAACCCAGCATCCATGATCAGCAGCAGGGGAGGGTCTCACAACTTAATATCTCTTCCCTCTCCAGTAACTGTCAGTTCCTACTTGTGCATTAATTGACAAAGGGCTGTGGGAGTCTGTGGGATACCTGACCATGTGTTCTAGTTTGCTAGCTGCTAGAATGCAATATACCAGAAATGGAATAGCTTTAAAAATGGGAAATTTAACAAGTTGCTAGTTTACAGTTCTAAGACCAGAAAAAGTCCCAATTAAAATGTCTAATGAAAGGCACCCAGGGATAGATACCATGGTTCAAGAAAGTCAATGAAGTTCAGGGTTTCCCTCTCTTCTGGAAAGGCACATGGCGAACATGGCATCATCTGCTAGCTTTCTCTCCTGGCTTCCTGTTTTATGAAGCTCCCTGGGAGGTGTTTTCTTTCTTCATCTCCAATGGTCACTGGCTGGTGGACTCTGCTTTTTGTGGCTACATCCTTCTGTTCTCCCAGAATCTCTCCCATTTTCCAAAATGCTTCCTCTTTTATAGGATTCCAATAAACTAATCAAAACCCAACCAAATGGGTGGAGACACATCTCCACCTCATCCATCTTAACAACCACTCTTCATTGGGAGATAATCTAATTACAGATTTAAACAGAAATATTGAATAGGGATTATTCTGCCTTTACAAAATGGGATTTTGAGTAAAATGTGACTTTTTGAGGGTACATATATCCTTTCAAAACAGCACACCATGTTTCTACAGCAGACCAGGTAACAGGTGGTCTGTAAGTCTGACAGCTTATAGGCAAAGGATGTGCAGATCTTTTAAAAGAGGAAAAGAGTCAAAGAAAGTCCCCAGGTGGGCAAGTTGGACAAGATCCAAGAACAAACCATTGAGCATTGTCTCACATGAGGTCAATGACTGTCCCATGGGGAAGTGTCACACATTCTCTGTCCCAGCAAATCCTGGAGCTGCAGTTCCTTCCTACAATTCTGCATTCATGGAATACAAGACATGTGCAGTGAGACCATGTAGCAGATAGGATTAACATAAGATCTGCGGAACTACTTGGGAGTAGATGGCATTAGGGTGGTGGTGACAGTAAGCTGCTTTATGTTATAGGATTTATGTAAGACAGTCTAGGAGGAAGAGAATGCTTGTTTACCCCAAATGGTTATTTTAAGTATGAAGGAAGAACACTGAAAGATAAGAACTTTGTTCCCTCAGGAAATGCATGCACGTCTTTTGTCATCCTGCAGTATACAACCAGGATCTGGTTAAGAATAAAACTGTCTGAAGTAAACTTAAGCTTGAGACCCCATGAGCCCATCTGTGTCTTTCTTTCTTCCTTCCTTTCTTTCTTTCTCATCATTCCTTAATATCCTTTGAGCTCCTTTTCATAGGAAGCAACATCTGGTGCCCAATGTGGGGCTCGAAGAAGAAGAGTCCAAGACAATATTAAGGAACCAAGGAAAAGTCTCATTAGAGGCACATGTGTCCAGCTGATAGAAGACAATTCGAGTCATGTTGGTAGGTAAGCATTTTCCTTGGAGCATCGGGGTAATGAGTAATCACAATAGGTACCTGGAGGAGTATGTATGTACGTATGTTTGTATGTTTGTGTGTTGAAAACATCATTAGGGTGCCATTACTAAAATAAGGTTCTAATAAAATTTAAGAGTTATTTGTATTTTAAAGAAAAAGACTTTGTGGATAAAGCAGAGAAGAGTCTAAAGCATACTCCCCATAGTGAGATGGGAGACATTGAGGGAAAAGGAGTGAAGAAACTTCTGAATGAAAACATTTTTCCATAACAATACAGTGAAGCCACATGGGGCAATAACTGAAAGGATTTTATGAAAAGTAAAGAAACTATGTTCTTGTTGTTAGGAAGAAAATAGGAAAGGGAAATGGATGATACAGCCAGGAAATAATAGCCAGGGACAAGGTAACTCTAGTTGGGAAAAAGAGGCTTAAAAAGCTTCTTCAAAAAAGAAGCTATTTCTAAAAAAAAATTGAGAGTATATTTGGAGTAATTAAAGTCAAAAAAGGACAAACAAAATGAGAATATGGAGACTATGTTAGAAGATCTGAAGAAATCTTCAAAATAGAAATACAGAAGTGTGAAACTGAGGCAAGGGAAAAGGACAGCAAATAAATAACTTAAGATGAGATGCATAATTATAAAAATTTTACATCAATATGAGCTGCTTTTATATAGAAATTCATATACACTTGATGTTGCTTTCTGTAGAAACAGAGCTCGAAGGATATTAAGGAATGATGAGAAAGAAAGAAAGGAAGAAAGAAAGAAAGACACAGACGGGCTCAGGGGGTCTGAAGCTTGAGTTTACTTCAGACAGACTTCAGACAATTTTATTCTCAACCAGATCCTAGTTATATACCACAGGATGTCAATAGATATGCAGGCATTTCCTGAGGGAGCAAGATTCTTATCTCACAGTGTTCTTCATACTTAACATAACTGTTTTGGGTAAACATTCTCTTCCTCCCAGACTGCTCTACATAACAATCGCCACAGTTTACCGCTGCCATCCTGAGGCCAGCAGCTTGCAACAAATTCTGTAGGTCTTACTTTTAACTCTTGGCTTCTACATTTCCCCCTTTTTATTTTATAAGCCGAGGAAAACAAGAATCACCTTTTTAGGGTGACTATAAACAGAGATGACCACGCCTGTCTTAGGTTGCCCTTAGGCTCTGAAGGGTCTTACCCATCATTGGCTGCCAGTCAAGCTCTCTGACTTTGATTCACAAGAATCACATCATTATAAGAAGAGGTGGCCAGCACATGTCTTAGGTTGCCCTTAGGCTCTGAAGGGTCTTACCCATCATTGGCTGCCAGTCAAGCTCTCTGACTTTGATTCAGGAGGGAGCCAACGAGTTTCTGCAAGAATCACCTTTTTCTTTGTTGTTAAACACAGCTGAGGAGGAAGCAAAGTATAAACAGCCCCAAACCTAAGATTTTTTAGCTCTTGGGTAAGTGATTGTGTAACATTACTTCCATAAGCTATATGTAGATTATTCTAATTTACATTCTAATACCCCTTTTTTGTAATTCTAAGATATCAGGACTTAAACTATCTGAAAGCCTTAAAAGATGCCTATTCCCTTTTCCCATTCTATTTCAAACAAGCCATATGTTAAAAGAGGGTAATACAAAAACTGCACTTTAAACTTTGTAAAAAATTTAAATTATACATTTGATCTCCAATATGAACCAATGTCATTTCTATATTATTTAGTCCATTATTAGTTTGCTCATCAATGAGATTGTCTATGCCACAGTTCATTGGTGTTTTTCTAACAATGCTGCATCTGTATAGTTTGTTGCAACGCGGTTCCAGTGACTGCAGCCACTGTGATGCTTCCAATGATTCCAATGACAGATGCAATAATGAATCCAATTAGTCTATTAGTCCTTTTTAGATATTCTTTTGCCAAATGGATCAGTATATGTGTTTCTGGAGAGGATTGCAAAGATCTTGACATCTGCACCGGCAGCCAAATACCTCTTCTCCTTGCTGCTATAATCGTCTCATTTTCCTGCAACATAAATGCTTGGGGACAAGTGAATAGAGAATAATTTTCACAATTAGAAGTTTGATTTCTTATATGCATATGAACTTTAACAAGTATATATGGATCTCTAATACATATTTGTATATAGTGTTTATGGCTGCTAAAGAGAAGTTATAGTTACTAGAATTCACTATGAAAATTGGTCCCAGTCCTAGGAAAATTCCCCATAAATTTCTCTGAATAATGTATTTATCATCCCAAATCATGTCACAAATCATCCTCTATGTAATAACTCTGGTTTAGCTTGCCTATCCATATAGTCTGAGTTATCTTCAACCCCACAGGGGAATCTTACAATTCCATAGGACTCATTAATTATGAAAACTGCTTGATCCATATGAGATGACTGCCATCCATTCCAACTTTCTTTCCCACCTAACAGGCAAGTATCCTTTGTATCCAGAGTTAAACATATAGGTCTTTCTAAAAATGGAATTAAATTTGACACCAGTTTTCTTCTTACTGGACCTGGGAATCCTAAACTTGTATTTAGGTTATTTTGATAAAGTTGGATTGGCCCATGTTAGGGCTCACAGATAATCCCAATAAGTATAAATATATCCCTGTCCTTCAGCAATCAAAATTGTATGTCCTATAGTATACATTACCCATTTAGTTATTTTTGTCCGGGTTGACATGTCTGGGTTTTATTCTCTTCAAAGGAATCCAAACTGAAGTTCTGTCATCTGCAATGACAAGAGCAAATCCTCTACCCCACACCTTTACCATTCCTGGTTTCCATAAATCATCTTTAACATCTTTCCAATAGATTGGCTGCAGCTGCAGTTCTGTTTGGGTTGTATCATTTTTCTTTCCCAAATTACTAAAATGTTGTTCTGCAGGAGTCTGTGATGAATTATCATAAATGTTTTAAAAATTTAGAGTAAACAATGCCTTTGCTAATTGATCTTTAGGAGTACTTATTTTCATAACATCATCCTCCTGATCATCATCTTCCCCTTTTTGTTTTAAAAGCATAGACTTTAGCATCCAGTTTGCTCATTCAATAATTCCTTGCCCTGAGGGATTGTGTGGAATTCCTGTAATATGAGTAATATTAAAAGTAGTACAAAATTTATGAAATTGTTTTCCTGTATAAACAGGACCATTGTCCGTTTTAATAGATTGAGGGCATCCCACAACAGCAAAAGCATTAAGTAAATGTGATTGAACATGGCAAAAACGATCTCCAGATTGTGCGGTAGCCCAGATGCAATGAGAACAAGTGTCTATGATAACATGTACATATTGCATTTTACTAAAATGTGAAATATGAGTAACATCCATTTGCTATAATTCATTTGCTTTTTGACCTCTAGGATTAATCCCTGATGCAAATGGGAGTGCATTTAAAGGCCTACAGGTTTGACAAGTCCTAACAATGTCCTGAGCTTGCTGTTTAAAAAAGATGGAAATTTCTTTCACAGCCCTTTGCTATTGATGAGTCAATTTGTGAAATGTTGTGGGATTTTGCATTACCCCCATAAGAGTATCTGCTTGCTGATTTTGTAATGATAAAGGACCTGGAAGATTGGTTTGAGCTCTTTATATGCATGATAAAAAGGGGAGTAATTCAGCTTTTGACTAATGTTTGTGAATGTAAAAACATTCAGGACAATTCATTTCTTTTAAACAAAGAAGCCATCTCAATGTGAGTAACTGTTTGGTAAACATATTCAAAATCAGAAGCAATATCAAGAAATTGTGGAAAACTTTGCAATACTTGAATTACAGCTGCTAATTCAGTACGCTGGGTTGATGTATAAGGCATTTTCTGACTTGTTTTCCACTGGGGTGACATACG
Organism: Tamandua tetradactyla; assembly: GCF_023851605.1. Lineage (NCBI taxonomy): Eukaryota > Metazoa > Chordata > Mammalia > Pilosa > Myrmecophagidae > Tamandua > Tamandua tetradactyla. The sequence goes on from NC_135342.1 coordinate 8,008,733, forward strand.
CAGGCTTCCCATTAATATTATCATCAGTAAAGACAGTAATAGCTAGCGGGGAAGCTGAAACTATTTTAGGCAAAATCCATTGCGTTCATTTTTAAAAATTGTAAAAGTTTTGACATAGCAAATGATTATTCATTTGTCCTTTAAAGTCACTTAATGCTATTTGCCAAGAGGTATTAAAAATATATAGACTTTGAACCTCTTCCTTTGTGAGATCACACACTATACAATTAGGGATCATGACCTCTTAATTGATAATATCTTTGGTGACCTTTGACTATTAAAGAAATAACCTTTTGCAAGTATGTATTTAAACATTTTTGTCAATTGTTTGGTAAAAAAAATCCATTTTAAAACACCGTCTTGCTAAAATAGGCCTGTGGGAGATTGCAAGGTAAAGAAAATAATAAAATCAACAGGCTTTTTTAGATCTATTTGAACAAGCTGTCCTTTTTGAATACATTGTTCAATTCATTGTAACTCTCATTCAGCTGCAGCTGTTAACTGCCTTTTGCTTAATAAATCAGAATCTCCTTGTAAAATATCAAACAAGTTTTGTAACATATAATTAGGAATCCCTAAAGTGGCAGGTAGCAAAAATGAAAACAGAGTGTCAATAGTGATGTGTACCCATAGTAAATGACCAGATTTTTAAAATTGAATTCATTGGATTGATTAAAAAGGAATGCAAGAATGTGGATTCTTCATAATTGGTTGTGCATTTTTGCTAATTTTAAATTTATTTCATGCAGTTTTTATGATATTTTCTCACAATGGTGTCCAAATTCTGATTTGCTTACATGACCGGGCCCAGTTGGGTCCTCTGGGAACTGGCTAGGGACCAAGAGGAGCTTCCTGGGACCTAGATATCTTTATTAAAGTACACCTCCTTCTGGGGGGATAGCCAGGCCTCCCACTTAGAGTGAACATTTTAACTATTTCTTACCAAGGTCATGTGATAGCAATATCAGTTGCATGTAATGGCAACATCAGGTGAACAAAAAAGACTCCACAAGTATATTTTTTCCTTCCATTCAACCCTCAAATCTGATCTGCTTCCAATATAAGCCATGGTTATCTTGGGATAAATTTAGGTTATACATATATAGTTTATATAAACATTGGACAAAGCATTAAAGTATTTTGGCTTAAAGGAATTTAGGTATTTAAATGATTTGAATATTATTTAGTCAGTAATAGATTAATTTATAGTAATAGTATTTAGATTAATAGATTAAGCCACCTGGTTTAGGGCAAGAAGCAGTTTTTGCCAGTATGATGATACCCAGGAGAAAATCAGTATTTTTTATACAGATAACAACATGATAAAAGTTAACATAAGTTATTTTGATAAAACACAGACTCTTTGCTTTTTAACTAATTATTTAGAATTTTTTTTATATCCTTTCATTAGAACAGGTTAAAAGTCCAAGAAAACATTGTCATTTTAGACTCATTAAATCTTTCTTGATTTTAACCAGAATTTCCATTTTTACAAACCCTCAACACTTATTATATTAGTTTAGGCTTTGTCCCATATTTTTCTCATTTAGTAACAGTTTTTCATTTTAGGATAAAACTATTCTGTTTTCCTATTAATAAAAATACATCTTTCATATTTTTCATACTTAAATCATTACTTTGAACAAATATTTTACCACATATGTAATTACCATCAAAATTAAATTTGTTAGAATAATGTTAAATATTTGAAATACTTTAATGTTTCAAGTATGCATTAACTATCAATATATAGTTTTTAACAAGAATTTTTAGTTTTAAAGTTCTTAAAATATATTTCTCTTTTCAAACATGAATAGGAGCTAAACTCATGGCCAGTTTCCAAATTGCTGTTTATTGAGGATTTAAGTTAATAAAAGGAGATGGGGTTGCCGTTCCCATTCTGAGTCATAGGACTTTACCTGTAGTATTGGTATAAATCTCATAGAATAATCATTCAGACTAAACAAAGGTAACCTAACAGAATAACTTGAGTCATAACTACAATCCCGAATTGCACACCCCATTGGGGACCAACCTGCCACAGGAGCCATCAATGAGCACTGACCCCCGTTTGGTATGGCACCTTTCTCACTGAATACTTTCTGACTCAGGTGTACGTGAATCCCTATATAAAGGCAGCCCATAAAGAACAAGCCCAGAAACCAATCTTTCTTTATCCTGCTCTGCCAAAGGCACAGCAAAGAAGCAATTTTTAAAATCTATCATAATAAATCAGTTCTTAGAAATTATAACTGGTGTGGGCAAGCCAGGCTGCAATGACTCCATAGGCTGAATCACAGTATCAACTTTTATCAAATCAGTCAACATTCTCCATTTTCCTGACCTCCCTCCTGCAATAAATATCGGAGAATTCCAAGAACCATGAGACTCCTCTAAACGTCCTGCTCCAAACTGTTCCCAAATCAACCGAGTCAGAGCCTCAAACCTCTTTACAGATAAGGGCCACTGCTCAACTCAAAAAGGCCTGCCTGTAGTATTTGTAGTGGATGTCCCTGGAGCATCTCCTCACTTTATGCTTTAAGAGTTCCCTTATTAGGTCCCTGTTCAGGCGCCAATTGCTGAGTCCGGCTCAAGCAACTGTCGAAACAGTGTAAGAAGTGGTAGTGGGAGATTGAGAAGAAACACAACTTAGAGTTTAAGACAAAGCATGAGCCAGGTAGTTCATTGCCTGACTGAACACAATAACCAAATAGAAACAGGAATATTTTCCCCATCTTATATTCACTGCAAAGCCTTCATAACGAATTTCCATTACTTAAGATTTAAAACATTATGGCCTTAAGGCTGAAACCAACAACAATGTTTTTGAATGAGATCAAATAAGCTTACTAATTCAGATGTTTTAACAGGCACCACAGTAGCTTTAACACACACATACTCCTCCAGCTGCCTATTATGATTACCTGTTACCCTGATGATCCAAGGAAAATGCTTACTTTACTAATATGACTCGAGTCCTCTTCTATCGGCTGGACACACGTGCCTCTAATGAGACTTTTCCTTGGTTCCTTAATATTGATTTGGAGTCTTCTTCTTTGAGCCCCACGTTTGGGCGCCAAATGTTGCTTTCTGTAGAAACAGAGCTCAAAGGACATTAAGGAATGATGAGAAAGAAAGAAAGGAAGAAAGAAAGAAAGACACAGACGGGCTCAGGGGGTCTGAAGCTTGAGTTTACTTCAGACAGACTTCAGACAATTTTATTCTCAACCAGATCCTAGTTATATACCACAGGATGTCAATAGATATGCAGGCATTTCCTGAGGGAGCAAGATTCTTATCTCACAGTGTTCTTCATACTTAACATAACTATTTTGGGTAAACATTCTTTTCCTCCCAGACTGCTCTACATAACAATCACCACAGTTTACCGCTGCCATCCCGAGGCCAGCAGCTTGCAACAAATTCTGTAGGTCTTGCTTTTAACTCTTGGCTTCTACAACTTGAGTCAGAAAATATTCAGTAGTAACAATGCCATGCAGAAAAAAAGTCTTTACTCATTAATGGTTCCTATGGAATTGTAGCAGATTGATCCCCTAAGGGGTATGCAGTTCAGGATTGTAGTTCTGACTCAAAGTGTTCTGTTAAATTGCCTTGGTTTAATCTAAATAATCTACTAAAATTATACCTATGCTACAAATAAAATCTTGTGACAAAGAATGGGAATGGTAACCCCATCTCCTTTTGTTAACTTAGATTCTCAACAAACAGAAATATGGAAACTGGCCATGAGTTTAGCTCCTATTCGTATTTTAAAAAGAAATATATTTTAAAACTAAAAGTTCTTGTTAAAAACTATATATTGATAGCTAATGTATATTTGAAACATGAACTAAAGTATTTTAAGTATTTAACATTATTCTAACAAATTTAATTTCATTGGTAATTATATGTGGAAAAATATTTGCTTAAAACAATGACTTAAAATATATATTTTTATTAATAGGAAAAACAGAATAGTTTATCATAAGATAAAATGAATAACTGTTACAAAATGAGAAAAACATAGGACAAAGCCTAACTAATATAATAACAGCTGAGGGTTTGTAAAAATGGAAATTATGGTCAAAATCAAAAACACATTTAATGAGTTTAAAATGACAACATTTTCTTGGACTCTTAGCCTGTTCTAATGAAAAGATATAACATTTTTTTCTAGATAATCAGTGTAAAAAGCAAAGAGTCTGTGTCTTATCAAAATAACTTATGTTAACTTTTATCATGTTGTTATCTGTATAAAAAATACTGATTTTCTCCTGGGTATTATTACACTGGCAAAAAACTGTTTCTTTTCTTACCCCAAATCAGGTGGCTTAATCTATTAATCTAAGTAATATTGCTATAAATGAATCTATTACTGGCTAAATAATTTTCAAATTATATAAATACCTAAATTCCTTTAAGCCAAAATATTTTAATGCTTTGTCCAGTGCTTATATAAACTACATATGTTTAAACTAAATTTATCCCAAAATAACCATGGCTTTTATTGGAAGCAAATCAGATTTGAGGGCTGAATGCAAGGAAAAAATATACTTGTGGAGTCTGTTTTGTTCACCTGATATTGCCATTACATGCAACTGATGCTGCTATCACTTAACCTTGGTAAGAAATAGTTAAAATGTGCACTGTAGCTGGGATGACTGGCTATCCTCCCAGAAGGAGGTGTACTTTAATAAAGATATCTAGGTTCTAGGAAGCTCCTCTTGGTCCCTAGCCAGTTCCCAGAGGACCCAACTGGGCCTGGTCATGTAAGCAAATTGGAATTTGACCACTATTGTGAGAAAATATCATAAAAACTGCATGCAATAAATTTAAAATTAGCAAAAATGCACAACCAATTATAAAGAATCCACATTCCTGCATTCCTTTTCAATCAATCCAATGAATTCAATCAAAAAAAATCTGGTCATTTACCATGGGTACACTTCACTATTGACACTCTGTTTTCATTTTTGCTACCTGCCACTTTAGGAATTCCTAATTGTATGTTACAGAACTTGTTTGATATTTTACAAGGAGATTCTGATTTATTAAGCAAAAGGCAGTTAACAGCTGCAGCTGAATGAGAGTTACAATGAATTGAACAATGTATTCAAGAAGGACAGCTTGTTCAAATAGATCTAGAAAAGCCTGTTGATTTTATCATTTTCTTTACCTTGCAATCTCCCACAGGCCTATTTTAGCAAGATGGTGTTTTAAAATGGATTTTTTTCCAAACAATTGACAAAAGTATTTAAATACATATTTGCAAAAAATGATTTCTTTAATAACCAAAGGTCACCAAATCTATTATCAATTAAGAGGTCATGATCCTAATTGCATAGTGTGTGATCTCACAAAGGAAGTGGTTCAAAGTCTATATGTTTTCAATATCTCTTGGCAAATAGCATTAAGTGACTTCAAATGACAAATGGATAATCATTTGCCTATGTCAAAACTTTTACAATTTTTAAAAAAGAATGCAATGGATTTTGCCTAAAATAGTTCAGGCTTCCCCACTAACTATTACTGTCTTTACCAATGATAATATTAATGGGCAGGCTGCATATGTCACCCCAGTGGAAAACAAAAGTTGGAAAACACCTTATACCTCAGCCCAGCATACTGAATTAGCAGCTGTAATTCAAGTATTGCAAAGTTTTCCACAATCTCTTAATATTGTTTCTGATTCTGCATATGTTTGTCAAACAGTTACTCACATTGAAACTGCTTATTTGTTTAAAGGAAATGAATTGTCCTGAATGTTTTTACATTTACAAACATTAGTCAGAAGTTGAATTAATCCTCTTTTTATCAAGCATATAAAGAGGTAATACCAATCTTCCAGGTCCTCTATCATTACAAAATCAGCAAGTAGATACTCTTGTGGGATAATTCAAAATCCAACAACACTTCACAAATTGACTCATATCAACAGCAAGGGGCTGTGAAAGAAATTTCCATCTTTATCTAAACAGCAAGCTCAAGACATTGTTAGGACTTGTCCAACATGTGGACCTTTAAATGCACTCCCATTTGCATCAGGGGTTAATCCTCAAGGTCAAAAAGCAGATGAATTATGGCAAATGGATGTTACTCATATTTCACATTTTGGTAAAATGCAGTATGTACATGTTATCATAGACAATTGTTCTCACTTCCTCTGGGCTACCACACAATCTGGAGAATGTTTCTGCCATGTTCAATCATATTTACTTAATGCTTTTGCTGTTATAGGATACCCTCAATCTACTAAAATGGACAATGGTCCTACTTATACAGGAAAACAATTTCATAAATTTTGTACCACTTTTATATTACTCACATCACAGGAATTCCACATAATCCCTCTGGACAATGAATTGTTGAATGAACAAACTGGATGTTAAAGTCTATGCTCATAAAACAAAAAGGGGGAGATCAGGAGGATGATGTTATGAAAATATGTACACCAAAAGATCAGTTAGCATAATCAATGTTTACTTTAAATTTTTTTAATGTTTATGATAATTCATCACAGACTCCTGCAGAACAACATTTTAGTAATTTGGAAAAGGAAAATGATACAACCCAAACAGAACTGCAGCTGTAGCCATCTATTGGAAAGATGTTAAAGATGTTATGGGAACCAAGCATGAAAAAGGTGTGGGTTAGGGGATTTGCTCTTGTCATTGCAGTTGATGGAACCTTGGTTTGGATTCCCTTGAAGAGAATAAAACCCAGACATGTCAACCCGGATGAAAATAACTAAATAGGTAATGTATATTACAGGACATATAACTTTAATTGCTGATCAAAGTCAGAAAGTTTGACTGGTAGCCAATGACAGGTAAGACCCTTTCTTCAGAGCTTAAGGGCAACTTAAGCCAGGCACATTCACAAAGCAAAGCCATACTAACCATGTGATTCTTGCAAAAACTCTTATCTCCCTCCCAAATCAAAGTCAGAAAGCTTGACTGGTAGCCAATGATGGGTAAGACCCTTTCTTCAGAGCCTATGGGCAACCTAAGACAGGCACAGTCACCTCGGCTTATAAAATAAAAAGGGGGAAATGTAGTAGCTAGGATTAACATAAGACCTGTGAAACTACTTGGGAGTAGATGGCATTAGGGTGGTGGTGGCAGTAAGCTGCTTTATGTTATATGATTTATGTAAGACAGTCTAGGAGGAAGAGAATGCTTGTTTACCCCAAATGGTTATTTTAAGTATGAAGGAAGAACACTGAAAGATAAGAACTTTGTTCCCTCAGGAAATGCATGCCTTTTGTCATCCTGCAGTATATAACCAGGATCTGGTTAAGAATAAAATTGTCTGAAGTAAACTTAAGCTCGAGACCCCCTGAGCCTATCTATTTTTTTCTTTTTTTATTTCTTTCTTTCTTCCTTCCTTCCTTTCTTTCTTTCTCATCACTCCTTAATATCCTTTGAGATTTCTTTCATAGGAAGCAGCAAGACCATGATTTTGTCATGAACTATAGAAGAACAGTACACTAAGTTTTTCCTTTTTTGATGGTATTATTTCTCCAATACCCAGTCACATACACAGGAAAAATGATATTTACCAGCTTGAAGAAGAGCCAACAGATGGATACGGAGAGGCAAATGTACTTGGCCCTGTCATTTATATTTTCAGAGCCAGAAGACACTGCACAGGAATAGGAGACGTGGGCTATGTCTCCTCAGGTGGGCAGAGCTTAAAGTGAAAGCTCCCAAGTACATTTGGTGGCTCCATTTTCCATCAGTGCCCACAAAGAAAGAATTGCTTAAAGTGTGTTTTTAATTAACAGCTTTGTGATAGTTGAATGTTTAACATTTAAAGAGTATGTATATATATATAATATTGGCATGGGCAGGCACTGGGAATCGAACTAAAGAGTATTTTTAATGAATGAATCACTGCTATGAAGACTTTACATGTGGTAATGTTCTTATTTTTCACAAATCTTTGTGGTAGTCACTACTATTGTTTTTGGAAAGTATTGTATCACTTAGCCATCCATTCACCCTAGTCCTTACTATTGTTTTATTACAAAGATGATGAGAATTTAGGCACAGGGAGGTTTGTCTACTTTCACATGCTGGCTATGGGCAAAGTGGAGCCTTGAACCTGTCCTGACCGTTAGCCTCCATTCTCTACTAACAAACTAGTTAACCGTGTTCTTGCAGTAATACAGATATAGGTTAAGTTCTGTTTCTATGCCTTGTAATTTGACTTTACGCTGGTGACATCATAATTTACCATTTTGGAGGTAGCAAACTTCCAATAATGTATATAAATGCAATCCAGAGGCCAAAATTAATTATAAATAAAGCTTTAAAGATCCTAGTAAAACGCAGATGCCTTACTTACAGCATAAAGTACTACAGGAACCTGTCCCATGAACAAAGTAGACTTCAGAAAGCAAGATTAGGTCAATATTAGGATAGCATCAGAAAGACTCACTTGCTTTTATGCCAAGAGCAAAGACATGACAGTGTCTATCTCAGAATTGTTCAACAACCTACTATCATGCCCTAAACTATAGGACCTGAAACTCTAAAATGTAAAAAAGAGAAAAAAAACAGCAGTATAGGCTAGAAACCAAATGTTACTGTTTGCAAGTCATACATCCATCAGTTAACTAATAAATGAGTTTAAAATGCTCACAATGAGATGATAATATTATTAAAACCTTAAGACACATATGGAAAATTGAATATACAAGTCATGGGATTTGTGGATTTTAAAATCCAAATGGTGTATTTCGGGTTGATATTAGAATATCTTAAAACAAAGAAAACATTACACAGAAGATTTGATGATGACAACTGCTGTATGAAGCCCATAATTATAAACTTTCCTTTTCCTAAAATGCTTCTTCCCTAATTCCATAGGGAAAATAGTTTCCCCATAATTCACAGACCATGTGTGTTTTCAGTGGAGACACAATTACTGTCTTCAAAAAGTACTTTGTACAATCAGAGTTAGAGAAAACATTTCCATCACAGCCATTGCCATTCACATAAACTGTTTCTACACCAGATTAAATGATACTTGCAGATTCATCTGACATTTATTATATGCAAAAATGTGTTATATGTTCTTCTATAGAGATCACAAATATTTTGTCTCTGTTTCCTGTAGTGATAATGGTTGTACAATAGTAGATACATTTCAGACCTACCACATTTAAGAATCTACAAGGTCAGGTTCTCTTATTCTTGGATTTCACACCAAGAATCACTGTTATTGAGGATGACACCACATCCCATTAGGAGCCCTCAGGGGTTGGTGTCTAGTCTGGGACACCCATCACTCTATACCCGCTCAGCCCAGGCCACAGGAATGATTCCTCTGTCCCTGTGATTTTGGCATTGATCAGTTCCAAACCCAGAAGATTCTCTTTTTCTCCAATATAGTTGCTTACAAAGACTCCTCATATGTCTTGTTTCTTTACAGAGTCTCATTGGACTGATATGCAAACTACTCACCTTACTCCTTTATGGGCCCAAGCCAGTGGGCTCAATAAGACAGTCATGAGAGCCAGGCAAGAGTCAGAAGAGCAGTGTGATGATGACATAAGGGTTCATGGCTCTGTGATCTCACCTACCCACATAACTGTAATTAACATTTCATCTGTAGCAGCAATGAGACTGCAGGATTATGGAGCTGAAGATATTCATGAAAAAAAATTTCCCAGTTGCTAATTACTAGAAAGGTATTACAAACATCTATTTAGCATCTCCAAAGACAATTTGGAGGGTTTGGGAGAGGGTCTTTCTTACATGTGTGCCCTGGAGGTTGACGGAATCTCATATGGAGGTTGCAAGTGATGCTGAGGTCTGGATGAGAGGGACAGACAGCAAGGTAGGTGCATCTCAGTGGAGGCCCTGCTTCCCTGAGAAGTCCTTCCATGCAGCACAGAGCTCTTTCCAAATCTTCAGTACATTCAGCTTCATCAGATTTTATGACCAGAGAAATGGAATCAGACCATATACCTGAGAAGTATTTGTAAAGTGATACAAGTAAAAGGAAGAACATGATACCCATTATTTGTATTAAAAAGTAAGAAACTCATCTGAAAAGCTAAATGCCAATTAATTTTTATTCATTCACACACATTTATTGGAAAATGTACTTTTCCATTTTGTCTCCCCCAGTAGTGATAAGAAATCAAAATAGAACAACACCCATAGACATAGAGAAGTTTATGGATCCCTCAAAACTAAGAGCACAAAGATGAGATGGTTTAACAGGCAGAGCCTACATTTCTGAACTATCAGATAAGTCAGTGCTGTTGCTCAATTCATGGGGACTTAGTAGTTACCACAGTTCTTATATTCTCTCTCTCTCTCTCTCTCTCTCACTCTCTCACACACACACACACATTTAACTGTCAGTAATGAACACTAGTTGCCTGTGTAATTTGTTAAGAAATTTAAAATGTGAGTTCAAATCAGTCTTTGGTTTTTCATCACCCAAAAAACTACAATTTGATTCACATTTACCACCTAATGACCCTGATATCCTAGTCAGGGATGAGGGCCATAGTGTTGGACAAGCCCTACTTCTCATACAAACACACACACAGTTACCCATTTACACACAGATGCAAACACATATGCATGTGCACCCACACAATCAAATACATAGTCACATCTCCTCACATAATTTTCCATGTACACACTCATGTACACTCTCTGTAACAATCTCACACTCTTCCACCCGTTCATCACAAACACACACACATATTTATGTACACTCACCATGGCCCACGTTGACACAAACTTATATAGTTCTACCTACATTTATAAAATCACACTCACACAGTCATACCATGCATATATATTTTGATGATGTGTCCATTTTGGGAGGAATGATGGTGTCTCCAGACTTATAGGTGAGGTAAAGGCTCCATTCCACTCACTGTAATCCTTCTAACTATGCAATGACCCAAACAGCAGAAAGTTCAGTGTTTTACACTTATAAGTGTTGAGCATGAACATTTTAAGTCTAGGAACATGGTATAAAATACGGAGTGTTAGGGGAGTGATCGTGTGAGGGTGTGGGATAGGGTGAAGTAAAGATGAAGACATAGGAAAAGGGCATATAGGAATCAGATGAGGGATCAGAGAGCCTGAAGGATGAGGGGCATTGGGATTTCAGTGGCAGAGGGAGGACAGAGGGTAAAAGTCAGTGCCTCATTAAAGAAGACAAGGAGTTAAACTGAACCACTAGGTTTAAGGGAGCAAGGAAGAATGTGCACAGGAAAGTTAATGGCATGATGAATATGGGATTATGAGATAAAATGGTATGGGGAACATGGGTATGAAAAGGATGGTGATGGTGGGAAGGTAATAGATGGAGGAATGTAAAAGGCAGGGTATGTTAAAAGCACAAGGACCTTCACATCTATCAGAGGTTAAAGAGCATGTTGGGGAAACAGATAACAGGGGGTAATGCAGCTACTGGAAAAGATGGAGGGTGAGAAGGGAGATGAATTCTGTGGAATAAATGTGCCCAGGAAAGTAGCAGGGAAAAATGGGAGGAGGACAATGAGGGAAGCTTGGGAGAAAGTAGGGAATGATTGGGATAGAGGGCATTGGAGTAAAAGGCAGGGACTATAGGGTTAGCATACCCTTCCCTGAAGGTCCAAATGAAATTCTGGAAATTCCTTATAAGGCCAGACTTTCTAAGACTGTCAGAATGGTCTCTCAGTAACTTTTATCCATGATCAAAGGCAGAGCTCAGGGATATCAGAAATTAATTCCTAATCCTAAAATGATCCAAACATTTATATAAGGGATTTAAAATTCTAACTGGAACTTAGTGCAAAAAAATTTTCATGCAGTTTTGAAGATATTCTTCCTTAACATTTACAGGTTTTCTGACCACCTAAACTTGTATTTTACCTACTAGATATTTTATGATAAAAATTGATAATTTTTGATAAAAATGTTTGCATTTAAATAAAATAAGCTTTTATTCTGACAAGACTTACTTTGACAGTAATTGTGTTATGTAGGATGTCAGCTTAAGGATATTTTCCAAGATTGTGGTTGTAACATAAATATGTAAAGCATACACGATATGTTTTTAATAATGAATGAGAGAGTAGTATTGTCCTAAATTAAAATGTCTGGTTGTTAAAGAATGAATGAGATGGAAATGTTATAGTGATAACCACAGCACTTTTGGGTTGGAGGAAGGATGGTGGCAGCTTTGGATGTTTGCAGGAGAAGCCTTTCAAACTCACATAATTTGAATTGTGAATAGGAACATCCACCTGGCAAACCTAGAGATTACTTCCAGGTAAAAACAACTAAAAGTAGTTTATTGGATTAAAATAGAAAGCAAATCTAGCATATTTGAAATACATATTCCAGTTTTTGACAAGTAAAAGAAAAAAGTATTCTGTATATGAGGAAAGACAGCAGAAGTGTTCCAGTGAAAGCTTCAGAGACTTTCCTTTGCAAATATACATTCTCAAATGACCAAGAGCAAAGAAAAGAGAAAACATTTTCAGGAACTCATTTCTTCTCCTTTGAAAAAATTGAGAATCTGTGATGAAAGTGGAAATGTCACTTCTATCTCCAAACATGACACCCGTTTCACCCTTAGGGGGTACGTGATGAAACGGGTGTCATGTATTTCCTTTTGGAAATGTTGAGAACGTGCTAAGAAAAAAATTTCAAAAAGATATCAATGATGTTTATGTTGATATGAGCAAAGAACAAATGTCAGCAAAATTGTCTGGAGCAGATAACTTACATTCAGGTAATAAGCTTTCGAAAAATGGGTCAGAAGAACTGCATAATAAAATTAGGGGAAAAGATTTTAAAAGGCAGAGGAAAGAATTATCTTCTGATGTACAAGAAAACCCATATGAAAGCACTGACTTGCCCTGGTGGCATTACATGAACAGGATTCTCTGCTCTCTGTGAGCCTAAAAGATGAAATTACAGACCTATGAGTATCTGCTGATAAAGACAAGTCTAAGTAAAAATGAAAAAAATTTCATAGAACCAGGAATTTGGGCATTGATCATGCCTGAGAGACCTGAGAATGGGGGTACTTGTGTACCCACAAACGTAAAAAAATATCATGGGTGAAATGAGTAGTATAGAAGATAGAGATGCACTTAAACAGATGACTTAGGATGGTTTAAAGAATTTAAAGAACAAGTAGTCTCTATTAAATTTGGCAAGTTTTTGGTAGAGGGGGATAAATCATTGGAGAAAAACATACAAGAGATTCTGCCCCTGAGAGGAACTGAGAATGCAGGCAAGATGCTGTATACTGACAGACACACAGAGGAGAAATTGATAATCACCATCTTAAAAATAAAGTACTCATTTAGATTCCACATTGATAAGGGCATTGCTCAGCCCTTAAACTAGAATACTATAGCATAAAGAAGAGATTTGATATTATTAATTTAAAACGAAGGTATAGTAAAGGAAATATGGAGAAAATAAAGATACATCATTCCCTTCATGGAAATGATTCAAAAAATGTTTGAGATATGGTGCCAAAAGTAGCCTCTATGTTGTCCTGAAATTCTCAAAAATCAGCAGTCAAAGAAATCATTGTACTTGGACTAAGACAGAAACCCAGAATTTAATCAAGGCCACTGAAGAAGTGATTTTAAAGAAAATGTCTCTCCATGAGTTAAAGGATGTGAATACTAAGTTCCTAGAAATTCCTGAAAGCTGATTATAAATTGTTTGGGAAAAGCTCTACAAGAGCATGTCATGTGTAGAAGTAGAAGCTAAACTGGAAACAAATTGCAGGTAGCGGAAACCCAAGTGGACTACTGAAATTCTATCTAAGAGAATGACTAAGGTCAGGGTGTGCACATGGAGACAATGCCCTACAGCCAAAAGAAGCATTATTGAGAGACTGTATGAAATAAATGTGACCAACGCTGATGGGATAGCCTGGAAAGAGCTTGTTAAGGCCAAAGTTGATGTCCCCTCATCTTACGATCAAAATAAATTTTATAAGCTGACCATTATCTGTGTTCCCTTTGGCAGAAAAAGCCTTTTCAAGATACTGTAGACTACCTTTATGAGACCGGTCTGCCTTTGCTTAAGCAAAAGTTAGAAAAGTAGTTTGAGAAAGAAGGCAATGAAATCCAGGCTTCTGAGCACCAATGGAAGATTTCTTATTTAGTGACATCTTTTATGGTAAAAACTACAGTGAAAGAGAAGACAAAGATGAAAAACGTTAAGGAGAGGGTATAATTTTCTTGTTCTGACTTCTTAGTTTGGCTGTAATTATATACATATACATGTGTCAGGAAAACTACTTTCAGTGTTGATATTTATTAAAGAATGAGCAATGGCTACAGGAAATTTTGAAAAAGATAATTTGCTTTGTGTGGAATTGAAACTTTATTAATGAATTCATATGAAAGTGTGTTTGAATGTGAAAAGAAAGAGGAACATTTACAAAAACCCCCAGGTTCTTCTAATTGCATCAGAGGGTAGAGTCTGATATATGAAATATCATTATGGGGATCTAAATATATATGCTCAGAAATTTGAGAAAGTTAAAAATAAAATTTTAGGTCTGGGGAAAATAATTTTGTTTCTTGTGGCCATAATTAGGTAAGAGTTGATGGGTCTATCCTTGAGATTTTTAAGAGCCTTAGTGTTCCAGTTTGTTACCTGCTGTAATGGAATATACCAGAATCAGAATGGCTTTTAAAAAGAGGAACTGAATAAGTTGCTCATTTACAGTTCTAAGGCTGAGAAAATGTCCCAATTAAAACAAATCTAAGAAATATCCAATCTAAGACATCCAGGGAAAGACATCTTGGTTCAAGAAGGCCGATGAAGTTCAGAGATTCTCTCACAAATGAGGAGACACATGGCGAACACAGTCAGGGTTCCTCTCACATCTGGAAAGGCATGTGGCAAACACAGCATCATCTGCTGGCTTTCTTTCCTGGCTTCACTTCATGAAGCTTTTAGGGAGGCATTTTCCTTCTTCATCTCCAAAGACTGCTGGCTGGTGGACTCTCTGCTTCTCAAGGCTATGTCATTCTTTGCTTTCTCAGAAATCTCTCACATTCTCCAAAATGTTTCCTCCTTTATACAATTCCAGTAAACTAATCAAGACCCACCCAAACCTAATCCAATTTAACAACCACTCTTGATTGAATTACATCTGCAGAGAGATGACCTAATTATAGTTTCAAACATACAGTACTTAATAGGAATTAGAAGAAATGGCTGCCTTTACAAAATGGGACTAAGATTAGAACATGGCTTTTCTCAGGTACATACATCATTTCAAACCAGAACAGATGATAACAAAGTATCTAAGCCTTCTAGTCTCCTATATGCTGGAGCAGATGGAAAGAAAAAGTTGAGAGGATCTTATGGTAGCCCATGACAAACTCTGGGATCTGTCTTGTAACCACTTGTTGATGAGTGCTTTGAAAACTATTGGCTTTTTATTTCTTTGCTTTTTATATATGTTATACTGTACAATAAAAAAAGTTAAAAAACAAAAAAGAATCAAGGCTACTGGAACTCATAGGAACTGATTCTTGCTTGCACTCTTTTTGCCACCTTTGGGCTCTCTGTAGCCCTCTCTTCCTTCTGCTCTAGGCTACCACTCACTGCCCATTACCTAGAGATGTTTTGATTTCCTTTTGGTAGAACTTTGGGTTATTATGTAACACAAAATTGACTAATATAAACATATTCCCTTAAGGCTTTGAATTTTGCTACTATGAATGACTTTTGCTTATTTTAAATGTCATATAAGAGCTTCTTTATAGGAAATCTGTCATTTGAAAATTGCCCTTGGAAAATGATTACCAATGTAATGCATTTCTTATTCTGCTAATTGTCTTCATAGTTAGACCAGTTTTCATTTTCATCCATTGTCAACATTTTTTTTTAAAATAGACAGTGGATTTGTTCTCTTTTATATCTTTATTATTTCCATACAGAAATTACTCTTTAAAATGTGAAAGCAAAAACTTATTCATTGAAAAAAAATTCACAAGAATATAGACAGAAAGAATGCATGGCTCCATTAAACAAATATAAATCTTATTAATATCAAGATCCTGTCTTTAAATATTTGTCACAATAAACCTATAAATTAATTTGAGAAGATCTGAAGCCTTTCCAGGCAGGATCATTGTGAAGTACAATTAATTTTTTTTCCTGATATATTTATTTCAGTTTATGAGCATTGACCATTTTCACCCATTCTACAATTTTATTGGAAATATACAATATTAGACTAATAATGAACATGATTTGATAACTTAATATATAATCCAAATGAAAGAAAACCACAGTTTTATGAATTAGTACACAGAAGCTGGTATGTGTGTGTGTGCGTGTGTGTGTATCTTGAACATTTCATGTTTCTGCTCTTGAATGATCCCATTTCCTGACTTTCATATTTTGGGGGGTTGGCCTGAAAGTGCTGGAAACAGTATTTGGGGTCCCTGTGGCTCACTGAGAACATGTAGATGGCTTGTTCAATTTGGCCAACTAAATCCTGTGATTAAATCAGTTCACAAGGCAAACAGCTGAGGTTCAAATGTTGTTTTGATGACATTCATGATGGTTCAGTCTGTCACAGCATCTTTTTATTTTTTATCTTTATAGCAGTTCTATTGGGTTACATCCACTCTTCACACAATCCATCCAAAGCGTACAATAAATAACTCCAGGACTTCCCATACCCTTTATCTCTCACCCCTATGGACCCTTAATACCAGTATGGTGCATCTGTGACTTTTGAGGGAAGAATATTAAAATATTACTCGTAAAAACAGTCCATAGTTTGGAATAGATAAATTTTTCCCATAAAATTTTCATTATATTATTAGTTTCTTGTGTTAGTACTTTATATTGTTCTATTTCATAAAGATTATTTTTATGAATCAGTATATTTAATTGACATTATTGTCCACCATAGGGTTCACTATTTTAGAGCCTCATGTTTTATCCTCAAGCTTTCCTTCTAGTTCCACACTAGACTTTAAACTTCCCCTTTCAACCACAATCACAGTCTTAATTCAGTGCTGTTAGTTATATTCGCCATCGTAATGTGCTACCATTACCTCTACCCATGTCCAAATATTTAAATTCAACCTATTAAACATTCTGCACACATTAAACATCTGCTCTGCAGTTTCAAAATAAGTTAATCCAGGACAATACATTAAAATGCTTCAGTACATATGCACAGCACCATATATTTTCAATGGGTCACCCACCCTCTGATACCATGTGACTGGCATAAAACTTCTACTTTGCTCATATCAGGTGCTGGGTCAAGTGATCCATTTGGGTTCTGAATATGAGAAGCACATTCTTTCTTTTTGCATTTTGGCTGAATAGATCACATAAATGTTTCTCATTAAGAAAATTCCAACAATGACTGAAAAATAACTTCCATAAATCAAAAACTGAACACTGCCTGGGAGCCCCAGACTCTGGTCTTCCACAATCATGGTTAGGATGGTCTGGATGGTCAAGACCACAAAGGTATTGATTCCAAACACCCGGGTTAGCACTCCATGCTGAGATTTGCAGCAATCTGAAATGGTGCTACAGTTATGAGAAATCTGTGAATATCAAAAGACCAGCATAGCATACCCAAGTATTTGTTGTGTAATGCATGAGAAAAAAAGACCCTGCATCTGCTGCTGAGAAGATCCCCAATGCCAACTCTCCCAAAAGATCCCAGCTGACTTTCACATAGACTCCTGCGAAGGCTACCAGGGCCTCTCCAAAGGTCGAAAGGGTTTTCATGGCGCCATTATATCTTGTGTTACAATGAGATGGTGACGTGTAGTTCCACAGGATTTGAACATACTTCAAAACCTCATTAAAACCTGCCATGCATAAAGCCAACCAGAGGGACCAGTAAAAATATCCGTTGAGGGGTAGCACTCCCTGAAATCTTGGAACAACTGTGTAAAAATTCCCAAAGCCACATGTATTAGTTAGGGTTCTCTAGAGAAGCAGAATCAACAGGGAGCACTCACAAATATAAAATTTACAAAAGTACCTCATGTGACCATGGGAATGCAGAGTCCAAAATCTGCAGGGCAGGCTGTGAAGCTAACAATTCTGTTGGAGAGTCTGAATGAACTCCACAGGAGAGACTCACCGACCAAAGCAGGAAGGAAGAGCCTGTCTCTTCTGAATCCTCCTTCAAAGGCTTCAGTGATTAGATTGAGCATCACACATTGCAGAAAACACTCCCCTTGGCTGATTACAAATGAAATCAGCTGTGGATGCAGCTGATGTGATCATGATTTAATTCTATGAAATTTCCTCATTGCAACAGACAGGCCAGCACTTGCCCAATCAGACAAACAGGTACCACCACTTGGCCAAGTTGGCAAATGAACCTGACCATGACACCACATTTTTTGGCTTTGGGCTGTTCAAGTGGCCATCATCCACAAGTTCTGAAATGTTGAAAGGCACTTGGCATAATGGTTGGTGATCCTATGAGGCTCCTCTAATACAGCATATTTTCTTGATGACTTTTGAGGAATTTCTTCACTGGGTTTTGCCTGAAAGAACATGCTCTTGTGCATCAGTAGAAAAAGACAGAAAAGGAAGACCACAGAGTCAGTAGCCAAGAAGATGATGTAGAGATAAAAGTATGTCAAGTTGGCCAGAGATACCACGGGCTTGGACAGCATGAGGGCCACTGTGTAGGCCACCCATGTCATTCTCCTGCAGTAGCTGCTCACTTTATGGTTATGTTCTGAGCTGACCATGCTCTATATATTGGCATAGTAGGCCATCTCAGTGGTGTGGACCAAGCCATAGGTAATCTCTAGCACCTGCATGACTTTTGATCCTATACCAAATATGAGCAGCACCCAGGTCACAATGAAGCTGATGCCCTGTAAAATGACAACTGGCTTGTAGCAGATATAATCAGTGAGAATGGACACAGGGATCAGTAGTGCCAGGAAAGAGTATGTCTGAATAGGAAGGGTGTCTTTTGTGATCTCACTGAGGCTCATATTTCAGTTAGTCCTGATAATAAGGCACAACAATGGTTCTGGTGGTTTCATTATGGAGAAGAATCCAAATAAACAGAGAATTATTATGGGAAAAACCCAGTAATGACTTGGTGATGCTTGGCCATCATCCATCTGGTTAAACTTTTTCTGCTTTTTCTAATGATTCCTGATTGTTATTTTCCATTGCTGTAATTCTATTCAAGAAACTCATAAGAACCATTAGATTGTGTTTTTAAAAAATGCTGCAATTTCTAGTTTAAAAAAATCTGAGATACAGAATATAAAAACTCCAAATTAAAGAGTAAAAATTAGACATTTTTAAAAACTTATAAATTACAGAAAAGTTAATAGAAATAATTACAAGATAGATGAACCATAATGAAGAACACATAAGTTGATATATCTAACCCACAAAAACTATCGCTTTCCACATTAAATATACACAAAATATTTGTTCCATTTGGGTAGTATTATTGACTGACTTTACTTAATGGCATTTTTCAACATAAATAGCAAACATTTGGATTAAACTAGAATAATGATACTGCCTTATACCTAATATTAAACAATTAAACAAGATCATGACATTCTGAATGTCAGATAAAAAGGCATTAAATTTAGACTAACTTGTTACTTTAATTAGTATCATTACATTTAATATAATATTTCCGATACAATTGCTTGATGGGACAAATTATCTTACTGATTATGCACAAGCATATATATATGTATAAAATATACATATACATGCACATATCTGTATAAACCCTCCCAGACACACATTTACACATTGACAAGTGTAGATGCATGTGAGTGAATATATATATGTACTTCAGTGTGTGTATGTGTATATATATATATATATATATATATATATATACACTTTCCTTTTGTGCACCTTGTTGTGTGGTCTAATAGGTGAAAAATATTTCTTTTTTTTTTTTAATTTTTTTATTAATCAAAAAAAGAAAAGAAATTAACACAACATTTAGAAATCATTCCATTCTACACATGCACTCAGTAATTCTTAGTATCATCACATAGATGTATGATCATCATTTCTTAGTACATTTGCATCGATTTAGGAAAAGAACTAGCAAAACAACAGAAAAAGATATAGAATGTTAATACAGAGAAGAGAATTAAAATAATAATACTAATAAAAATATATATATATAAAAGGAAAAAGAAAAAAACAAAAACAAAAGATACAAACAAACAAACAAACAAAAAAACTATATTTCAGGTGCAGCTTCATTCAGTGTTCCAACATAGTTACATTACACTTAGGTATTATTGTGCTGTCCATTTTTGAGTTTTTGTATCTAGTCCTGTTGTACAGTCTGTATCCCTTCAGCTCCAATTACCCGTTATCTTACCCTGTTTCTAACTCCTGCTGGTCTCTGTTACCAATGATATATTCCAAGCTGATTCTTGAATGTCGGTTCACATCACTGGGACCATACAGCATTTGTCCTTTAGTTTTTGGCTAGACTCACTCAGCATAATGTTCTCTAGGTCCATCCATATTATTACATGCTTCATAAGTTTAGTCTGTCTTAAAGCTGCATAATATTCCATCATAGGTATATGCCACAGTTTGTTTAGCCACTCCTCTGTTGATGGACATTTTGGCTGTTTCCATCTCTTTGCAATTGTAGATAATGCTGCTATTAACACTGGTGTGCAAATGTCCGTCTGTGTCTTTGCCCTTAAGTCCTTTGAGTAGATACCTAGCAGTGGTATTGCTAGGTCGTAATCCATTCTGCCAGTCTATGTCTTTTGATTAGGAAATTCAGTCCATTAACATTTAGTGTTATTACTGTTTGGATAATATTTTCCTCTACCATTTTTGCTTTTGTATTATATATATCATATCTGATTTTCCTTCTTTCTACACTTTACTCCATATCTCTCTCTTCTGTCTTTTCGTATCTGACTCTAGTGCTCCCTTTAGTATTTCTTGCAGAGCTGGTCTCTTGGTCACAAATTCTCTCAGTGACTTTTTGTCTATAAATGTTTTAATTTCTCCTTCATTTTTGAAGGACAATTTTGCTGGATATAGAAGTCTTGGTTGGCAGTTTTTCTCTTTTAGTAATTTAAATATATCATCCCACTGTCTTCTAGCTTCCATGGTTTCTGCTGAGAAATCTACACATAGTCTTATTGGGTTTCCCTTGTATGTGACAGATTGTTTTTCTCTTGCTGCTTTCAAGATCCTCTCTTTCTCTTTGACCTCTGACATTCTAACTAGTAAGTGTCTTGGAGAACGCCTATTTGGGTCTATTCTCTTTGGGGTGCGCTGCACTTCTTGGATCTGTAAATTTAGGTCTTTCATAAGAGTTGGGAAATTTTCAGTGATAATTTCTTCCATTAGTTTTTCTCCTCCTTTTCCCTTCTCTTCTCCTTCTGGGACACCCACAACACGTATATTTGTGCGCTTCATATTGTCATTCAGTTCCCTGATCCCCTGCTCAAGTTTTTCCATTCTTTTCCCTATAGTTTCTGTTTCTTTTTGGTTTCAGATGTTCCATCCTCCAGTTCACTAATTGTAGCTTCTGTCTCTTTAGATCTACCATTGCAGGTATCCATTGTTTTTTCCATTTTTTCTTCTTTGTCCTTCACTCCCATAAGTTCTGTGATTTGTTTTTTCAGATTTTCTATTTCTTCTTTATGTTCAGCCCATGTCTTCTTCATGTCCTCCCTCAATTTATTGATTTGGTTTTTGAAGAGTTTTTCCATTTCTGTTTGTATATTCAGCATTAGTTGTCTCAGCTCCTGTATCTCATTTGAACTATTGGTTTGTTCCTTTGACTGGGCCATATCTTCAATTTTCCGAGCATCATCCATTATTTTCTGCTGGGCATTTGATCAGATTTCCCTGGGTGTGGGACCCGGCTGGTTGAAAGGTTTTTCTGTGTAATCTCTGGGCTCTGTTTTTCTTTTCCTGCCCAGTAGGTGGCGCTCGTGGTGCTCGTCTGTCTGCGGGGCCTGAATCTCACAGTCGGCCCGGGAAATCGCGCGTGGAGGGGGGGTCGCTGGCCACCGCGGCTTGGGGAAGTGCCGGTCCAAATTGCCCAGCTGGCCCAAGACACCAAGCGTGGCGGGAGGGCCCCGCTATCCAACGTTCCCAGTCAGACCGGGGAGCCACGTGTGTGGAAGGGACCCCAGTCGCCAGCCGCCCCGGCTGGGAAAACACGCGCCCCTCAGGTATCTCACTGCAGCGGATTCTCCCTGCCCGTTCAGCCGTTCCAGAATGGGGTACGCTGTCTTTTTGGTCTCTGTCATGGCTCCGGGAGCTGTTTTGTATTGTTTCTGTTTCTTTAGTTGCTTTTCTGGAGGAGGAACTAAGACCCACGCGTCTTACTAAGCCGCCATCTTCTCCGGAAGTCGTGAAAAATATTTCTATGTCTTTCATATGAGAGAAAAAATGAGTTTCTCTATTTTGGTACTACAAGATTCATTAAATACTAGAATTAAAGATTAGATCAGGTGAACTCTTCTTTTTCAATATGAATCATTACTTTTTCATATAATCATTGTAATGTAAATATGCAGATAGCTTTAAATAAATCATTTTACACACAATAAATATTGATTTTGATCCTTTGGAAATTCCCAAGTCACAAATTCAACATAAAAGGAATTCATAGCATTACCCTGTCCAAGTGGCTAGTCCCACACTGCATATGCAGGAATAATGATATTTACTAGCATGTAGAAGTTCCAGCACAGCGATATGGAGAGGCTGATGAACTTGGGAGCTTTCACTTTAACCTCTGCCTACCTGGGTTTCCTGGGGCTGATGGTGATGGCCTGGAAGATACTCAAGAGAAAGATGTTGCCAATGGACACATCCCTGCCCACACTGTAAATATTGAAAAGAAGTTTGCATCCATAATCACTGGAGAATTGTTTCCACCCCAAAGCAGCCATTGTCTGGGGGACCCCTCTGGACAATAGAACTAAGGAATTGGCTATCACCAGGTGCTTGAGAATGAAGTCTGTGTTCCTTAACCTGCACCCAGTGAAATGAAGGAAGAGATAATGATAGAGAGGAGAGAAATTTCCAAGGACTCCAATTATAGTCTGGAATAATAAGACCATCCCTATTGCCAAATCCCTGGAGGACATTCTGCAATTTCACAGTGACTAATATTTAACTTCAGAGTCAGATGAGCCTGCAAGGAAATAGGAGGTGTATGCTATAATTAGTATACTATTAAAATCCACTATTCTGTACTTACTTTAATTCTCCCTTAGGATATATTAAATTTGCTCTTTTATTAAGAGGCTTTTAAGAGTTGAGTGTATGCTATTTAAAAGGAAATTAAAAGGTAGGTGTCTGTGCTAAGAAGGTAAATTCTTTATTCTTCACAAATCCATAGCCAGACGTTACTAGGAGTGTTTTTGGATAGATGAGGAAAACATATTCAGAGAATTTAAGTTATTAGTCAATATTCCCATCCTGCTTAAACATGAAGTGTTGAATTTAACCTGGTTGTTTGTAGCAGAAACAGCACCTTTAAAGGCCATATTATAGAAACAAAGCCAGGTAAGTATGTTCTTCCAATAATGCAGGCCATATTTAGCTTTGATTTTATACCTTGTGATTGGGTTTCATTTTGGTGGTATGTTATTTTGCAATTTAGGTTTTGGCAATTTTCCATTTACATGCAAATTTGTTGTTCATGGACCAATATTGACTATGAATAAAGATGTAGAGAGCTTAATAAAATGGAGATCCTAACTAAATGTAGACTGTAGAATAGTAGTACAAAACACAATCCCAGGAGCCAGTAGGACTTTATAAATGAATGTTACCATAGCAGCAGAAAGATTCATTTGCATTCATGTCAAGAAGAAAAGTACAGTGTTGCCTCTCAAAGAAATCATGGAACAATCTCATGCTTTCTCCTATGTGGAGTGCCATGAAAACACCAATGTGTAATAAAACATTGGAGGTTATGAAGTAAATTACTGCTAAGTTGTATTTTTAATGCTTAACTTAATTGAAACTATTAATTATGCAGTGAGATTTCTGAAAGATTTTTAGATAAAGACATATGCAAAATAGAGTATGTAAACCTTAAAATATTGTGCATATCATAAATTGAAATAGTAGATTTTTGTATTGCTGTTAAAATATTTTTAAATCAGAGAATCATCAGAAGATATATATGAGCCTGGCAACTACTGTGTGAAACCGACAGTATAAAGTTGTATTTTCCTTAAATTCTGTTTCCTTGACTTCAAGAGGGAAAATAGACAAAATGTATTCCACAGACTCTGGGTGTTTTCAGTACATGTATAATTACTGTCTCCATTGTGCACATCATACTTCCAGAGAGAGAGAAGCATTTGCATCCCAACAGTTTCCATTCGTATCCACTGTTTCTGCTCAGGATGAGATGATTCCATAGATTTTTCCTGTTTATTACATTACTAGAGTTATCACAGGCACACCTCTTGTATTCCTGAAAAGTATTTCCATGATTTCTATAAATGCAGTTGGATAGCAATTGATTTCAGAACTATAGGAGTAGAACACATTTTATTTAAAGAAGATTTTTAGTCACCTAGACTAATCACCTGTAATCCCTATCAGTGAGGTATACATTTAATCCCATTAGGGACCATAAGGGACTGGTGTCTGGTCTGGGACCCCATCTCTCTTGACTAGCTCAGCCCATCCCACAGAGATGGTTTGTCCTTCCTCTGTGGCTTTGGCAGTGACCCATTCTAACTCTGAAGGACACTTGCTGATACAGTCACTTCTCCACCTTCCTGATATGCTTCCTTCTGCTGCAACCCTGCCACTCAGACTGAAATAGTAAACACTCACCAAATACTTCCACCTGTGAGTACAGTGGGCTCCACGTGAAGTCATGACAACCAGTGTGTGTGGAAGGGAAGCACCAGATCCTGAGTTATGTGGTTGAGATTCTGTGACCTCACCTCTCCATGAACTGCAATTACCATTTCACCTACTGCAGTCTTGACAATGAAGGCTTGAGAGCTGAGAATCATTCTGAAAAAGTTTTACTCAATTGTTAATTACCAAAACAAATTACAACTTTCTAGTTAGATACCATGTGACTGGTATTGTCCAGATTCCTCTATTTCCAAGGTCCTGGGGGCAGGCAGGGTTTCTCATGGAGGGGGCAGATGAGGCCAAGTTTTGATGCATGAGGGATTGCAATCGGGGGTGTGTCTCTGATGGTGGTTTGTCTTCCTAAAACATTCTATTACTTCAAAGTGAGTGCTTTATTAATCTTTAGATCATTGGGCCACACAATCAATTAAGTAACTACCTGAAATATGGAATCAAAGCACCTGAGAAACATTTTAAGAAATCCAAGTCAAAGGAAGAATATGAAAGCTAGCAATCAATGCCAGCTAATTTGGAAATCCATATGATATGGGAATTTTTAAGGAAAATATACCTTACCAATATTGAATACCAAGTAATAATGAAATGTGTAAAGATTCAAAAACTATAGAAAGAACAAATTTATAAGAGACTCAGTAATAAAAGCACCACATTCACATAGCTTAATGTTATTCATTAAACTACAAGATAAAATATGCTAGTTCCTCAATTTGCAAGCATTGGATAGTAATCAAAATCCACAAACCTAATTTTTGGCTGAATTTTCAGTAATGAACACACATTCTTTTTGTAACCAATTAACATAAGTTCAAATTATGTCTTTGGTTTTAACTAGAAATAAACTCATAATAAACACAGGCCAACTATCAAATGTCTCTAAATTTCCAAGTCAAGGATTAGAGCCTTCAAAGAGAACAACCCCTCTCACAGATTAACATTTACACACATTTACTCACATTTACACATTCATGCACAGAGCAGACACTCATGCATGCACACCTGCAGATACACACATATTCTCACATAATTACAAACATACCTCACAACACATTTCCTCACAAACTTACACTCTTCTACAAACAACATATTAACACGCATTCAAATTTATACAAACAATGCACACTCCCACAAACTCACACAAGTCCTATTCATATTCATCAAATCACACTCGCTCTGTCAATGTGTGTATGTATATATTAATAACATATTCATATGTGGATGAATGATGGTATCTCCATGCCTTTTATAAAGCTAACCTTTATACTCTTTCCAACAGTCTAACATCTCTCAGGGATGATATTGCAATGTGTAAAATGTAAAAATGCTATGAGTATTAAGTACTAAGAGAAAAAGTTGTAGTGTTGGTGGAATGATAATGCAAGAGAGTTTGATAAAGATGCATAAAAATAAGATCCATCGGGAAGTGGTGGAAGAGTAGGGAGAAGATGGAGAAGCCTAGGGCCTGAGTATGTGGAAGATAAAGATTGAAGATAGGGAAAGAAAATCAAAGGGTTAAATGTCAGCAGGTAAAGTCACATTTGGGTTAAAGTATGCTGTTATATTTCAGAGTAAGAATGGGTCAATGTCCAGGAATTTGGGGGAACTGCAGTGTTGAATGCTGATAATATTAGGTCATGGGAAACAGGGGGTCATACAGATGTTGAGATAATAAGCAAAGGTTGGTAAAGAGCAAGAGTGCTAAAATGCATAAAAGACTTAATTCTCTACAGGTCATGAGAATTATTACTGGCCCAAGGCATAGGTGGAGTATGGAAGAGGAAATGGAATTGGGAAAATAATGGACCTTGGAGGCAAAATGAGAACAAGGTGATTAAAGGAGGTAGTTAGGAAACCAGGCATGAGTAAGATAAGTGGCCCATGAGAAAGTAGCAGGGATTTTAGGGTTGGGTGATACATGGGGATCATTAGGAAGCTGTGGATGCTTGATGGCTGAGCACTAGAAAGCTTGATTGTGAAAGGCAGTGAGGTCTGAGAAATGGTCTAACATCAGTGGAATGGGGAGTACAAGGACAGAGGAGAGATGGAAGTCATAAAGTCCAGTGGATTAAGGTGGAACCCAATTATGGAAGTCAAGGAGTCTCAGATGAATATAGGGCAGGACATTAGAGGTCTAGGAAATATCTAAAGGTCACTGGGTGGATGGGGTGGAGGGTGGAGGTCACTGGGAGAGATAAAAGAAGTATGGGAAGACAGGATAGATGATGGGATGGTGAACACTTCATGGATCTCTCCAAATTCAGCTCATGAGGCAAAGAATTCTTGCTTATACAAAAAAAGCATAAAAACCTCCTTAAATTATAAATAGAGAAATGGACTGTGTGCAGGTTGAGAATAATATTAATAGACACCTTAGCTATGACTTTTGGGGTTAGACGATGGGATGTGTCATTGATGTTGGCCACACTCATCTCATCCAAGTCCTGTAGGTAGAAGCCTATTTACAAAAGGTGATGATTTCATAGGTGTCAAGGAATTGGACAGTCAAGGAGTAGATGACAGCTTCAACATTTAGGTATAAGGGAAGGAATCTGAGCAATAGCTTTCTCCATTGCAGCAAATATTCATTAACTACTTAGAAAATATGGGTAAAGAACTCACCAATTATCTGCATCTTGTAAGCAGTTTGCATCTGAGGAGAGTCTTTGACTTTACAGAAATATGTCAGTGTAAACCATTATGGCAATAATCTCTTGGCCTCATATAGGTTGAGTATTTGGGTTATTAAAAATTTTTCAGTTTATTCAAAGAAAATAAACTGATTATAAATGACACATTGCATATATATATATATTTGACTTCTAAACTTTGCTGTTCAAATTTAAAAAGGTTTTTATTCATTAAAATGTATATTCTTGAGAGAAAAGACCACACGGTAAACACACTTGAGTCTTCAGGCTTGTCGTTTGTTGTAAATACACAGGTTTAGGAGCAGCTTATCCCTACTGCTCCCTTGTGTGTGAAGAGGTAAATTATGGAAAACATAACTGTTCTGGTTTGCTAACTGCCAGAATGCAACACACCAGAGATGGATTAGCTTTTAATAAAAGGGGATTTATTTTGTTGGTTCTTCAGAGGAAAGGCAGCTAACTTTCCACTGAGGTTCTTTCTTACGTGGAAGGCACAAGATGGTCTCTGCTGGTCTTCTCTCCGGGCCCCTGGGTTCCAACAACTTTCCCCTGGGGTAATTTCTTTCTCCATTTCCAAGGGCCCGGGCTGAGCTGCAAGTGCTGAGATGAGGAATGGCAAGCTGCTAGGCTGTGCTACATTGCGATCTCTCATTTAAGCACCAGCCAATTAAGTGAAACGTCACTCATTGCAGCAGACACGCCCCCTAGCCGACTGCCGATGTAATTGGCAACAGATGAGGTTCACATACCGTTGGCTTATGTCCGCAGCAACAAGATTAGGTATGCTCACCTGGACAAGTTGACAACTGAATCTAACACAATAACATTCTAGGCTTGTCTGGCATGTCTGAGTGTCACCCCACACCCCATATCCTCTGAGCTATCACTTTCCACCTCTTTCGAAGAAGCCCTTCTGAGAACTGTTCACTTCAAATGCTTTCCCACAAGGAGACAGGGAGTTTCAAGGGTGGAGAACTGACAGTTCCATCCCAGGCTGCACTCACAATCCCCAATGGTCCTACTATGAGCACTGTGGCCTCAGTACACTGAGTCTGTACACAGCTATCAAAGCAGGGATATGAGAGAAAGCAGCCCTGCATTTGCCTGACCCAAGTAGTCATGGGCACACCATGCACAAAAATCTGTTACAACTGACAGACACATGTCTGACTTCATTTTCTCCCTAAGACCCACATTCATATTGGAGAAGAATCAATAAATATTCCAAGAGACACTGGTTCTCAAAGTGGAACCCAGGATCTGAAAATCTAGCACCAGAGAAAAACTCAAATAAGGATTCTTCTTGCCTGGTCCAGATTTCCACAATCAGAAACCCTGTTGATGGACTTTTTATTTGTTCTTTTACTAGCCCTCCAGGTGAATCTCATACAACCTAAATTTGAGAGCTTTACATTCAATTGTAATTTATCCTGAAATACCATGAGTAAAAACTACACTTGGAATGAACACTATGCATGAGAGGTTAATTCTTTGACTTGAAAACCCCAAATTATTTTTATAAATAAAAATAATCTGACTCATAACCTACACTCTATTTTTCCTTCTTTGGTCCCTGTTACTTTCTTCTATGCCCTTGATGAGCTTCCTGTGGTGACCATGAAGCTAAATAATATGAATCCCCACTTTGCTTCAGAGCCCAACTTACAGTTTGAATTAAGTTGGACATCCAATATAGAACAAAATAATTTGTTAAAATATTTTGGAAATAAAGTTAGAAAGCAGGTATGTCATAGGTCAGAAGATGTTTTGTTAGAAAAAGGTATTGAATACATTCCCATCATATTGAGTATTGGTAATTTTCTTCAATTTGTCATAAATAACAGATGTAGGCTCTAACTTCTCTCAATGCTCATTTCTAAAACAAAGCATGCCAATATTTAAATGCTGTGTTCATGGGATGAGAACATCCTAAATTTGAGATTTACCTAATAACTTATTCCAGGTCACAGGCTGCTGCTTCATGCTTCAGCATCTGAACCATCCACATAACAACCGAGATTCCAAGCCATCTTCTCCTATTTCCTCCTGTTCCTGATTTCATCCTCTGACCCACTGGACCTCCTCTATCTCATATCAATTAAATGGAAGCGAAATGAGTTTTAAATTCCAAAACCAGTCCGAGAAGTCTTCTGTTGATCCCCGCTTCTCATTTCACAGGTGAAGATTCTTTGGCAATTTTCAATCTGATTCTATCCTGGGATAGAGTTTAAACAATTAATGATTTTACTAACACTAAAAATCTTTCTAATACATATATCTTCCATTTGCCTATTTTGTGGGTAATAAACCCTGGAACTGAACTGTAAGGGGCAACATTCTCCTTGCCTGTCTTCAGAATTTGAGGTTGTGGAGGTTTAGAAAATCCACAGAACACAGTGGGGCTTCCAGGAAGATCAAGGAGCAGCGAGCCAGAGGAGAAGTTTCACTTTCCAGAAGGAATTTTTGATGCCTCAGCCCATTCTTGCATTCATGCCAACCTAATCAAGACCCTGCAGTCATGTTTGATAAAATCATCCTCACCCAAGATTTGCTGCAATAGTTTTATTGGGGTTCAATTTTCCTATGCACTGCTATATTTATCATCTATGTGTATAACTGTTACAGTCATCCATAGCTTTTTTTCCATTCATTTTACATTTGGAAACATATCTGCCTATACTTTTAATACTATTCATTATTTTGTGCCTGATTAAAGTACATATACACAGGTAAAAAAAAGTGAATCATTCTACATAGTTCTTTTCCAAGAAAATAGCTATCTGGAAAGCCTCCTTGATGATGCATGTTTATCAACATTTATTTCTTTAATTCAATCTTGCAAAGTTTTTACTTCTGTAGATACACTAGATTATTCTTTATTTGTTTTTAATGCCTGACTTTGTGAGGCTATTTTGCTGTTTCCAGTAATTTTAATCCACTATCAATGCTGCCATCTATATATTCAGGTAATGTCCTTTTCATGAATGGAAAATGAGGACATAAATTTCTATCCACGATTTTAACATCTTCAAATTTTGGACTGTGACCATATTTGTTTCTGAAGATGCTTAAACAAATACAAGTCCACATATCCTAGAAGGGAGTCCAATTCCCCTTATCATGGACCCAGTGTGTTGTTGGGATTATTAGCAATTGCTTGTAAGTGAAATGGTAAGGACTGAATTAGCATCTACATTATCATTAACAACACTGTAGATAACACAAGACACATTCACTATGTGTGTCAGGCATGGATGAGACTGCAGACACATGCTCACTGTAGAGATATAGCAAAGCTATTTCTGTGGGAATAGGCACCTCATGTCCTGAAAAGACTAAAGTATTGCAAAGCTGCTTAAGTCTGGAGCTGTAAGGAGGCCTTGGGAAACATATAACTTTTGACCCATCCCAGCACAGGGAAGCAGATGGTTCAGCCAGACTTCCTCCTTCTAAGTTCTTTAGGTACACTTTCGTTATTTGCTGAGCCTCTTGGGGTATTTGAGTCTCCATCAGAACTCAGAGTCCCATCTGATCCCAGCTTTAACTATATCTTTGTCTCTTGCCTTTTTTTTTTCTTAATTCCCCATCGTCTCTCTTCAGTCCTGACACTGAACCGTGCTGGTCGTGGCAATATGAGTTTACTGGTCTATGAATTGACTTCCTATTTTCCTTCTATTACTTCTCCTGTAGGTCTTTCTTTCATTTGTGGTATGTAGAAATTCATTCATATATATATACTGGAGACAATTCCTTTCTGGGAGATAGACATAGGGTATATATTCTTTCAAATTGTGATGTCCTTAAAGTACATTTTCCAACAGCAGTTCCTAGCATTCATTTTATCAGTCATACAAGGTTTGATTTCTCCCTTATATTTTATATCCTCTTGAAGAAATATCCCTCTATAACATAATCCAAAGTTCTAAACTTTGGTGGATTTTTACCATGTTTTCCAATTTCATACTTGGTCCATGATACATGTGAAACTGCTGTATGTAAGTGATATCTGGTAGAATATGATTGAACTTCTTTTCATACATGACTATTGAGCAATCTATTATTTCTTTACACACATGTGAAGCCCCCTTGGACATTTCTGTATTCATTATGTAAGTATATCACTCTCAGGGCTATTTTCCTTGTTTCATAATTACACATCACCACCTTCTTCTTAAAAGTTTATTAGAATAGAGTATGGCAACTGGCAGGGAAATTCTTTCCCACTGTTATTGTTCAATTTGTTTCTACTATTTACATGTATCTTTTTGAAAAAGTTTTCAACTACTTTGTCATACTCTCAGAAAAAACTTTTCATTGAAATTGACTGAATTCCACATTAGTTTGGGGAGAAAAACAGTTTTTGTTCCAACTAAAAAAACATGTCATTGTCAAATTATTTAAATGTTCTATCATGACAGTGTGGAATAGTTTATAATTTTCTTCCTAAACCACTTCTGCACTTAAGTCTAGAGCTAGACTCTGAACTGTTTATCTTGGACTGTAGTCCTTAATATCCCATCTTCTAAAGTATATTTTGATTGTTTGGAAATATATGTTAATGCCTTTTATTTTGGTAAATTGCTTTTATGCATAGGCATTGCACTGAACTCTAAGCTTAGTGACATCAGAGTTTTATCATTTTTGCTTATATTTACAAATAGATAATTACATCATCAGTCACTAATGAAAATCTCCTTTAATTATTTTATTGCTCAGAAAACTGGTATGTCTGCCAATATAGTGACAATGAGTAAAGGGATTGTGGGTCTCCTTCTGTGTTTACCAGTTTTTAAAGTCACAAAAATATTATGTGACTCATTAGGTGTGCTCTAAGATTTAGTATAATGATCCTGCTGTGTTCCATATAAAATTTGTGGTTGTTTCTCTATATCAAAGATTTAAAATCCATGTGTATTAAATGATAATTTACCCATTAAATTGTTGATGACATTAAAATCTATTTCAAACTTGAAAATTTACTAAATGATTGTAATGTAAGATAATTTTGAGGTTTGGATCCAAAAACAACAGGAAAAAATATATAACTTTGTCTATTTTAATAGCATAGTAGGAATTGTTTTGACATTTAAAACCATGATTATTAACGAGAAATTGATTGAAACCAAAATCACTCATAAGATAAGAATTACTTAGGAGAGAAATGACATAAACTAAGGATTTGCGTTAAATTATCCCAGTTCCATTTCCCCTAGCCAATGCATATTTTTGAGTGAATAATACAACACTGACCAAATGCTGTCAGAGTTTCTCTACAATTTTGTTAAATTTGTGAATGATTAGAGTTTCATTTTTAATCTTTGAAAATAAACATATCACTATCACAAATATGTTTCTATCAATTATTCATTCTTCATTGTTGGTGTTATTGTCACTAAAATGTTTTTTTTATTTTTAATATATGTTCATTGGCACCACTGGTATGTAAATTTTCCATATGAAATCCAGTGTTTCCTGATTTTGGGTGAGTCTCATCTATTACCAAGCCTTATAGTAGTGATTTAAACACACTTCTTGCTTGGGGATTGTGATCTACACTTATGTTTTGAAGACCAATTTTTATATACTTGTATAGGATGAAATTATTGGAGACAAGAGGATTAAAATAGCTCTACATTATCCACTAATATGGAGGAAAGTTTTCAAATTTGCTTCTTTACTTTTAGCATCCTTACACTTGGATGGCCCTTAATTCTCATTTCATGTTGGAGGAAGCTGCAGAAATCTTGGTAAGGATTGGACTAGAGAAGAGATTGGGATGAGTCCCTAACATCCTGCCTCTCCTGCCTATCACTTCTGTTATCATGGTTTTTGACATTATGTCAGGACCTTGCATATCCCTGACTTTGTCTCTGTCTTGGCCTCCGGTATCACCACAGCCCAAACCTTCTCAACCCTGAGGCTCCACTGAATGGGAGTGAAGGAGAAGTGGGGTGTGAAATCTTTACAGCCCATCAGAGAAAGCCACACCCAGATGCCTGAGAAGCTAATAAAAGACAAGTTCTTCAGGTAACCCTTCACTGTGACATGGCACTTTAAGAGGGAGAACCTCCATGCAACTTGTTGCAGACCAGCCCACTTTCCAATGTAGCTTCTTTAAAGAAGTGAGCTTAGATATGGAGAAAAAAACTCATGTGATGGAGAACACAATACACTCGTGCAGGCTGAGGGAGAGCCACATCCAACGATGATGTAGGATCTTGGGTTGTTCTACAAAGTTGAAAGGAGGAATGGAGACATGTGCACCACTTCACACATGTTTGCTTGTGTTTTGTTTTGGGGGATGTGATTGGGGCAATGGTGTTAGAGTGTTCAATGGGTTATGAAAAATGTGAGCATCCTTGTAGGGAATGCTATGGCCTTTTTTTGCTCAGTTCTGAGTTTGGCAAGTGCATATGGTCCTGTAATATCATCACAGGCCCTAGTTTACCATCATGGCCCTAGTTTACCATCAGTAAAGGATGACTAGCTTCCCTGAGAGGATGACCCACAAATATGGGACAGTGATTGACTAGGAATTTCAATTCCCTGAAGTGTCTGATAAGCATACATCTTAAGGGAAAAGGCTCAAAGCCAGAAACTGATGCATTGGTATATCAGGTAAGATCTTTCTCTTCTGCCATGAGGAGTTCCATGGCCTGAGGTGACTCAGTGTTCCCTGGGCAGTGAGGTGGGATCTTATTGGCAGCCAAGGAATTGCAGGTCCTAGGCTCTGGGGAAGAGATGGCAAGTAATATTTTTTTTTCAACTTCAGTTACTTGTAATTGGATGAAGCAGGTTTTGAGAAGTTTCACTTGCAGGCACTCATCTGCTTTCTCTTTACTAAGAGAATCAGAGTGCTGTTCTCATGGAGAGAACTCCAGGAGGAGAAAAATCATTTCCAGGGACTGCAAGCCCAATCAATCAGGTAGGATCTTATGTTTAGGTCATGAGGACATAGATAGGCAAGCAGATATATCTATCCAGAATAAGGGTGACTTAAGTGTGTTTGGAGACATCAAGATCCAGGGTGCATCAGAGAATGAGATGGGCCTTGTGTCTTTCCAGCAGCTGAGGTAGACTGGAAGGAGGGGGAATTACTGGGATTCTGGAGATGGCTCATGGTGAGGTACATGAAGGTGGGTTCATTGCCTCAAGCACATGCTTGTTCTGCAGGGTCCTGTTTGGACTCTGAGTAAACATGACTGTGGGAAGGAAAAAAATGAAGGACCTCTGATGCTGACAACTACAGTAAGCTCTAGGAAACCCAAAATGTATGTGGGAGAAGACACTCCAGAATACACACTGGTCACGAATTCTGGTCCCTGGAAGACCAGCCACCACTTCTTTGTAGTAGCCTAGTATATTTCCTGTGAGCTCTGCCCAAGGGCATTTAACAGGACATGGTGCATATGCAGGCCCAGCAGATACATTCCTTGCTGACATGGGAGAAGCTCTCTGGCCTCAGCCAGCTCTGGGGACATATATGTGCAATATTGCAGGTCATCAACCCCATCACCACACAAGTGGCCTATGGCTTTTCTGCTGAAGGCTGGCTCATCCCAGCCAAATTGCTGAGTCCCCTGGATTGAGCACACAATGGAGAAGCAGTTCAACTCTCTTCTGAGGGACAAAAGGCCCATTCATTCCTTAGATAGGCAGGAGCCTGCACCCTCAATGGATCTGACTAGAATTGAGAAGGGACACATACAACCATAATCCCTGGTGGACACAGCTTTGCAGTGAGAACAAAGTTCTGCTATGGCTTGAAATCCTACAGATGACCCAGGGAAGGTTTAGAAACAGTGCCTTCATAAATTATAGAAATTTAACAAAGTGTCTATTTTTATTGCAGAGAATGCTCATTTTTCTGGATTCAAAATTTTATGTACCCCAGAGAAGCCTTGAATTTTAATCCTAATTCAATATTGTAGGGTTGGAACATATTGATCGTGACTGTTGCATGGAGATGTGACACACCTCACTGTCAGGGTTAAACTTTTGATTAGGTGGAGATGTGACTTCATGCATTCAGTATGGGTCTTGATTAGTTTACGGGAGTCTGCAGAGAACTCCTGGAAAAAGAGAGACAGCTCAGAGCTGACAGATGCAGACATTTGGATATGATTGGAGAAAAGAAAGAATTTCAGAGAGGAGGCCACTGGGACCAGGAGCTGAAACCTGTGGTTTGGCCCAACTGCTAAACTATCGGGGACCCTCTACTCCTCAGCTTCTCACTGCCTGCTAGACGACACTGCTGCACACAGAAAAGGGGCTCGAGCCGGGGGTCTGGGTCCAAGGGGCACACGCAGGAGACCTCGCTGCAGGTCTAAAGGACAGGAGGCTGAGCCAATTAAGGCATAAAGCGAGGTAGCTTTATTGTTGGTAGACGCTTATGC
Organism: Tamandua tetradactyla; assembly: GCF_023851605.1. NCBI lineage: Eukaryota > Metazoa > Chordata > Mammalia > Pilosa > Myrmecophagidae > Tamandua > Tamandua tetradactyla. The sequence goes on from NC_135342.1 coordinate 8,044,676, forward strand.
CAGGGCCGCCAGTAGCTAAAGACCACGAGGCTCGGCGAGCCCTGGATTATATACAGTTTGAGGAGAGGAGGAGTTAGGGCGTGGCCTCCAGGGGAAGGTAGCCAATTGCACAGGCACCATAGAGATGTTGTTCCTGAGTGTGCTTGTAGCAGTGAATGCTGGGCAGGTGGAGGAATAAGGAGAAGACCAATAGGGTTAAAGAGACAAGGCTGCATCATCACTAGTCGCCGGTGAGGCTTGTAATTCAGGGGTTTAGAAAAACCAGACGTGCCAAAATGGCGAGGGAGGGAGAGAAAGAGACTAAGCCACCAGGCCAAGAATAAAATAATGCCACAGAAACCAAAAAAAAAAAAAAAGCTAGGAGCAAAGGCCAGTAAACATGGCCATGTTCCCATGAGAAACTCAACAAGCTGTAACCCAGAGTTTTGCTCTGGGAAAACTAAATAAGGACCTCAGATGCCAGTCATATGCCTTCCCAGGTGACAGAGAAATTCTGGATGCCATTTAACCTGTTTGGAGTCAAAGGGTCTTTCTCTGACTTCAGTTTAGACATTTTTAAGGTCTTTTACAACTGTCAATTTGAAACTTAATAAACCCCTTTTTATAACAGCTATTCATTTCTTACATATCGCATTCTGGCAGCTTTAACAAACTAAAAGTCACTGATCTATTTCTACACTTATTTTGATTTGATTACTGAATATATAACAACCACGTTAAATTATATTATATTTTATCTTAATTTACGTAAAATAAAATTCATCATTTTTTTGTGCTCAGTTCTGAGTTTGGTAAGTATGTTCCTGTAATATCATCACAATCTATGCATACATTTAGCATGGCCCCACATGTTTTCCTCCTGTTTCTTGGAAATCAGTATCTTTTCCTAACCTCATGTCTGAGGTTGAAAACTGATCTGAATTCTGACAACATAGGTTTATATTTTTTGGAATGTCATATCAATTGAAAAATATAGGCTAGAATTATGGAATATGTTTCATTTCACTCCAAATGATGCCTATGATATATGTTCATGCTCTTGGGTATATCCCTGTTCATTTTTATTAGCTAAAGGTAATCCTCTGAATGGATGTAGCATAATTTGTTTCCCAATTAGAAAGTATGTATCCCAGAAAAACTGTGTTTTAATACTGATCCCATCTTGTGGGAGTAGCTGTTTTTCAGTCCCACTTCAGCAATTTTGGTTAGAAATTGATTAGATTATTCTCGCAGAGATATGACACATCCAATTGTAGGTATTGATTTATTTTTTAGCATGGGCAGGCTCTGAGACTCAAACCCAGGCCCCCAGCATGGCAGGTGAGAATTCTGCTACTGAGCCACTGTTACACTGCCCTATGGGTATTAAATTTTGATTAGCTAGAGATGACTTTTCACTCATTTCAGGTCTTGATTAGCTTATAGGAGGAGAATCCTTTAAAGGAGGAAACATTTGGGAGAAACCTCAGAAATGACAGACCCTATGGAAAGAACAGGAGCCTCAAAGCCCACAGAAACTTGACAGTAGAGGTGACTGATACAGGCATGTGGAGAACATTGACATAGGTTGAATGATCTATAACAACCTGTTTTTGTGAACATAAATTCACAAAAAATATATGGAATGAAAAAAAGGCAAATACAGAATAGACATTTATGCACACTGCAAAGTGGGTGATTCTGACCTGGCCTATTAGATGTCCTCATTGTGTTTTCCCTTTTGAGGATGAGGAGGGTTCCAAGAGGAGCCTGTGTGTCTGACAATATTCTGTTTCAGAATCTAGGAGCTATTTCCAGGGTTGTTCTCAGTTTGTAAGGTTTTTTTGTATAGTGCTTTGCTCTTAAGAGTGATAAATGTGACTTGGAAAATTGTTTTAAAATATCTATCTCCAAATTTTAAAAATTGGCAGAAGATAAGGATGTTAGTGTTCAAATGTCTTTCTACTATCATAAAGGAAGTTGAAGGTATTAATTAACTTTACAGTATATTTATTTCATAAATTTTGGTTTGAGAATGCATTTATTCTTAGTAAAATACATCAGGAAGTGTTTCTAGAAAGGATGAATATTTCCTCCCCATAAATACGGAAGCAAAAGAGACAGATTTTTGCAGCATAACCTGCTCAAAAAAATCTCATCTGATCAAGTGTCACACTGTCAGGTTTAATAAGAAGCTAAACAGTTTTACTCTGTAACATAAGGACTTATATATATAATTTTTCTGGTTTTTGTTTTATTGCTATACATGAAATGTTACTTGGAAGACAATGAAATGTAAGGGACAATTTTGAAATTTTGTAAAACATCTAAAATTTCTTCAAAAAATTGAATTTCAAAGTACTATTATTTGACATTAGATGTGCTGGTAACTACTTTTTAATGCTAATAACCTAACCAAAAAGGTGTGCATATCTGGAATAACTTTCATCTTGAGAACTGAAATAATGATTAGATGAGAGGGAGGAGTTGCAAGTGAGATACTAGGATTTAAAAAATGATTACAAATTATCTCTTATTATATGAATATTTCTTTTTTAGTTTCTAGTGTATTAGAATAGCTAGAAGGAAATACCTGAAATTGTTTCAGAGTGATCTAGCAACATTTATCTTTGGTAGTGTTTGTTTAACCATATAGCTTTCATCTTTTGACTGTGATTGTAAAACCTCGACTGGCATCAACTTTACCTTTGCATTGGTTAATGACTAATAAAATACAGACATGCACGAAAATAATAATAATTGGTTTGGAATATGGGGAAATAATCATATGTGTACTGTGGAAAATAGTTAATAGTACTATTTTAATAATCTCTCAGCAATTATAAGAAATATTGCTACTTTAAAATTTATTAGAATTACATAAGTGCTATTATCAATTCCAAGAAATATTCTTCACCACTATAAGTGCTTTTAGTGTGGAGATGGATGGGGATTGTGTGTTTTATGCATAGTTGTTCTTTAAACACAATCTTCTCTAATAAACACATTCTAATAAATAATAATTGTAATATTATTAGGGGATGAAGTGATAATGAGTGGGGTTGGTAGGTGATAAGGACAATTAGTGACTCAAGTCACAGATAGGGAGTGGGAAGGACAATCATATTGAGAAAGGGTAATGGTCCTTTGGAGGCAAAATGGGAACAGTATGATGAAGAGGGTTGGGTAGGAAAATCAGTACAAGTAACAAAAAGGGCCCATGACAAAATGGCAGGGATTATATGGTTGAGGTGATGCTTGGGGTTATGGGGAAGACACTTGATATGTACTCAGAAGTTCTGACAGCAGGGGCATGAACAGATTTTACTAATGCTGCTATGATTGTGCTTAAGAGAAATTTAGAGCCATGTATGCCATTAGAAGGAAAACTAGAGTACAAAACATAGAATCATATAACACAGTGAACCCCACGGTGGATAATGACTGTGGTTCATAGTATAAATATAAAAATGCTCTTTCTTGTACTCAACACATTTACATCACCATCACAAGGAGTTAATAATAAACTTGTGTATGTGGAAATGCATATATTGCAAATTAAAATCTATGGTTAGCAGAAATATTTAGATATTCTTTCATGAACAGTAACATAAGCACTACACCAATGCTAAGGGTTAATAATAGGAGTAGACTGGAGGGTACTGGATATTTTGGGTAATTTTGGCATAACGAACATGTGCTAAAATAGACTGTAGTGGTGAATTCACCCTTAATGTGGATTCTGTGAGCCACTGATTGCCCAGTTTGAATGGATTGTACAATATTTGAATATCTCAATAAAAATGTCTAAAAATGATTGGACAGACTATCCAACCTATAAACTTAGGGAAGGACAGCATAATCAGGAATTAAATAGCAATATACAGTATTGCAAACAGAAGGACAAGAGGAAACTCTGAAATCAATAATAGCCAATAAGAATAGAAATGTAAACTTAGTTGAAAAGAGCAAAATAATAAACAAAGCCTTTAGAGTGTAATCAAGAAATATGAGAAATAAATTAAATTGGAGATGTATGAAGGCCTGATCAACATAGAAAAGGTACATTGGATCATATAAGGAAATAATGACCAACTTTATTTCCTCAAATTTATGAATTTAGGAGGAACAAATTGATCCCTACAAAAATATATTCCTAATTTTAAGTCAAAATGAATGAGGGGGTTGGGCCACAGTGGCTAAGCAGGCAGAGTTCTCACTACAGACTTGGGTGGGTTCAATTCCCGATATCTGCCCATACAAAAATAAAAAAAGAATAAAGGATCTAATTCATAAATATAAATATAAAAATTGCAATGCAATATGTGGAGACCAGGGACCAGACTCCTACTCCATATGGAGAATAAGTTACTGCGAACAGCTGCCCACATGACCTAGACAAAGCTAAAGGTTAACATATCTCCTCAGGGTATAAAATAATGTACAGATGGTATTGTAAACCACTTATCTTGTAAAGCATAACTTTCTTCCAGGATATGTTATTAACAAATCTCCAAACTACTGCAGCATAAGTCCCAGATAAAATTCAATACTCATAACATATAAAAAGGCCTTGTTGTAAACTCTTATAGATTGATAATGTGGACCCCCATATTTGCACGATGCTCACTTCTATTTCCCAAAGAGCTGGGAATGTTCTCCTTTTTGTAAGTCCTAATAAGATTCATATTTAACTCAATGCCTGCCATGGTTTTGGTCTTGAGTCCATGCTGACCCGTGTTCTTCAAGAGCTGGATTGGAACACAGTGATGGATATACCCTTATTTTGCACTAATTCTGATTTTCACAGGCAAATTATAAGGCAATTGCAGATCACATACATTTCCAGGTGCTGTACATTCTAATGCTCTTATTTAGAATGTAAGATTCTCTCCAGAATTCTGGCAGAGCAATTATATTCTAAACAGCCTTTTCCTTCAGAACTTTCCAAGAGTACACAGCCCATTAATACCATTCATTTAAAATCCACATTTTCTAAATCCTGGTCGACATTGAATTTATGGAACATCCAGATAAAATCTTTTATCATTGATATCATAGTACAAGAGATTCATCTCCGATAGGAATCATGGGTACCAAAGTCTTTCTGTGTGGATCCTCCACAAGATGAAACCTGTTGTGCCAATTGAAAGGGTTTATATACTCTAGAAAAGCCATGCTTTAATCCTTATCAATCCTATGGGGAAAACCATTTCTTCTAACCCCTGATGAGTACTACAGGTTGTAAACTTGATTAAGTTATCTCCATGGCAATGTGACTCAATCAGTTGTGGCCACTAGACCAGCAGAATGTCAGTACAAAAATATGTGGTGAAATCCAACTGAATTTGTAAGGTAGGAACTGATGGTTGATTAAATGGAGACATGTCTCCATCCATTCTACATGGGTCTTGATTAGCTTGCTGGAATCCTATAAAAGAAGAAGTATTTTTGTAGAAAGCTTCAGAATGCTGCAGAACCATGGAGCAGGGAGTCCACCAGCCAGTGACCTTTGGAGATGAAGAAGGAAAATGCCTCCAGGGAGCTTCATGATTCAAGAGGCCTAAAGAGAAAGCCATTAGACACACTCACGTTTACCTTGTGCCCTTCTAGTAGAGAGAGAAGTGCTGAACATCAGCCTTCTTGAACCAAGGTACCTTTCCCTGCATGCCTTAGATTAGAAATTTCTATAGACTTATCTTAATTGGGAAATTTCTTGGCCTTAGAACTGTAAACTAGCAACTTTCTAAATTGCCCTTTTTAAAAGACATTCCATTTCTGATGCACTGCACTCTGGCAGCTAGCAAACTAGAACACCTCTCAACAATGAAGTCATTAATTCACAGGTATGATTACAAGGTGGAATTGGAAATTGTGATATGAGTCAACATTTTTAAAATTTATTTCCTTAGTTTTTCAGGGATATAATTCCATAGCATTAAAATCACTATTGTAATGGACAATTCAGTCTTTTACTATATTCACAGTTGTGCCACCATCATGACAATTGAAGTTGAGAATACTTTCATCACTACAAAAGACAAAAATCTCTCCTCCTTCCTTCCCATGCTATCAATATGCTAAAAGTAATCAAATTTTTGTCTCTCTAGATTTTCCTATTGTGTACATTTTACATTAATGTAATAATTTAATTTAATTTCAACATCAGCTCTCTGGCCAGGCTTGCTATGGATGATATTCACCTAAATTTCCACCTTCTTGCTAGTGTAGAATCTGTGCAATCACTATTCCATCCTATCGCATGTGATTTAGGGCCACTAGATGAGCAGAAATGTCAGCACAAAAATATATATGGTGAAATCCAACTAAGTTTGTAAGGTAGGTAGTGATGGTTGATGAGATTAGTCTATCATATTGCATCAAGGAATCTGTTCTAGTTTGCTAGCTGCCAAAATTCAATATACCAGAGCAGAATGGCTTTTAAAAAGGCAAATTTAGTAAATTGCTAGTTTACAGTTCTAAGGCCGAGGAACTGTCCCAATTACAGCAAATCTATAAAAATGACCAAATTAATCCACCAATAAGAGATTACCAGCACTCAAGAAAGGCCAATGAAGATGAGGGTTTCTCTCTCAACTGGAAGAGTAGTTGGTGAGCATACCAATGTCTTCTAGCTTCTGCTACAGGCCCATTGTTTCATGAAGCTTGGCCAGGGGCATTCTCTTTCATCTCCAAAGTCTGCTGGCTGGTTACTCTCAAGTTCACTTGTCTCTGCTGTTCTTGTCATTATCAAGATTTCTCCAAAATGCTCCCCCTTTTAAAGGATTCTGTAAGGTAATCAAGACCCACCTAGAATGGGTGGAGTCACATTTCCCTCTATTCAAAAGTAAATATCCACTATTGGGTGAGTCACATTTCCACTGTGTCAAGGACTCTGTTCTAGTTTGCTAGCTGCCAGCATGCAGCATACCAGAAGTGGAATGGCTTTATAAAGGTGAATTTAATTTGTTCCTAGTTTGTAGTTCTAAGGCCATGAAATCAAGATTCTAACCAACATATAGTACTGAATAGAGATTAGAATAAATGGTTGCTCTCATAAGATTGATTAGGATTGGAACATGGCTTTTTGAAGGTATGCAGATCCTTTCAAATGGACACATTCTACCCCCTGGTCCCAAAAAGACATATTTACCATATACAGAATACATTAATTCCATCATGTAGGTGGGGGGAATAAGGGAGGGTTCTATGGCTGGAATCATGAAGTCACTCCAGAACAGGAGGTGAACCATTACAATCAAGGTCTTTGCACAGCAAACATCTATTCATGGACATCTAACCACCTGCTGCTCAACCCGCTGGCATAATAATCCTTTGTTTAATGTGCCACCCCTTTCATGTCATCACCTAACCCCTACCTTAAAAACTGCACTCGACTACTTCCTGGAAGATGGCGGCTTAGTAAGACGTGCGGATCTTAGTTTCTTCTCCAGGACAGCTACTAGGGGAGTAGAAACGATACAGAAAGCGCCCAAAGCCACAACAGAGATAAAAAAGACAGCGTACCCCATCCTGGAACAGCTGGCTGGCTGAGAGAAGCAGCTCGGGTGAGATCACCGAGGCAGGCGGGCCTCACCAGGTGGGGCGGCAAGCGGCCGGAGTCACTCCCTTCCCCCTTCCCTGGCCGGCTGGGAGAATTGGAGAGGCGGTCCCCTGAAACCAAGGTGGCTGGCACCCACACCACGCGCGGCCCCCCGGACCAACTGAGAGAATTGGATCGGAAATCCCCAGGCCGTGGAGAACGGTGACGGGTGGGGGAGGCCCCTTCCAAACCCGTGACTCCCCAGGAACGTGCACTCTCCCGGGCGGGCCACTGCCGCTGGTGCCCTCCCGCCACGCTTGTCGCCCAGGGCTGACTAGGAAATTCGGACGGGCTCTTTACCGGGCTGCGGCGGCCAGCAACCCTCCCTGCGTTCGGACCCCGGGCCGGCTCAAGCCGCTTCGGCTAGCGAACCTCCCAGATGGCGAGAGTTTTCCAAAGTTTAAGGTCCCACAGCACCTTTTACTGGTGGGACCCGCAGACAAACGTGTGCCACGAGCGCCACCTACTGGGCAGGATAAGAAAAACAGAACCCAGAGATTTCACAGAAAAATCTTCCAAACTTTTGGATCCAATACCCAGGGAAATCTGTCTAAATGCACAGACGCCAACAAAAGATAACGGATCACACTCAAATAATTGAAAATATGGCCCAGTCAAAGGAACAAACCAATAGTTCAAATGAGATACAGGAGCTGAGACAACTAATGCTGAATATACGAACAGAAATGGAAAACCTCTTCAAAAACGAAATTGATAAATTGAGGGAGGACATGAAGAAGACATGGGCTGAACATAAAGAAGAAATAGAAAAACTGAAAAAACAAATCACAGAACTTATGGAAGTGAAGGACAAAGTAGAAAAGATAGAAAAAACAATGGATACCTACAATGATAGATTCAAAGAGACAGAAGATAGAATTAGTGATTTGGAGGATGGAACATCTGAATTCCAAAAACAAACAGAAACTATCGGGAAAAGAATGGAAAAATTTGAACAGGGTATCAGGGAACTCAAGGACTATATGAAGCACACAAATATGCATGTTGTGGGTGTCCCAGAAGGAGAAGAGAAGGGAAAAGGAGGAGAAAAACTAATGGAAGAAATTTTCACTGAAAATTTCCCAACTCTTATGAAAGACCTAAAATTACAGATTCAAGAAGTGCAGCGCACCCCAAAGAGATTAGACGCAAATAGGCGTTCTCCAAGACACTTACTAGTTAGAATGTCAGAGGTCAAAGAGAAAGAGAGGATCTTGAAAGCAGCAAGAGAAAAACAATCCATCACATACAAGGGAAACCCAATAAGACTATGTGTAGATTTCTCAGCAGAAACCATGGAGGCTAGAAGACAGTGGGATGATATATTTAAATTACTAAAAGAGGAACTGCCAACCAAGACTCCTATATCCAGAAAAATTGTCCTTCAAAAATGAGGGAGAAATTAAAACATTCTCAGACAAAAAGTCACTGAGAGAATTTGTGACCAAGAGACCAGCTCTGCAAGAAATACTAAAGGGAGCACTAGAGTCAGAACCGAAAAGGCAGAAGAGAGAGGTATGGAGAAGAGTGTAGAAAGAAGGAAAATCAGATATGATATATATAATACAAAAGGCAAAATGGCAGAGGAAAATATTATCCAAACAGTAATAACACTAAATGTTAATGGACTGAATTCCCCAATCAAAAGACATAGATTGGCAGAATGGATTAAAAAACAGGATCCTTCTATATGCTGTCTACAGGAAACACATCTTAGACCCAAAGATAAACATAGGTTGAAAGTGAAAGGTTGGGAAAAGATATTTCATGCAAATAACAACCAGAAAATAGCAGGAGTGGCTATACTAATATCCAACAAGTTAGACTTCAAATGTAAAACAGTTAAAAGAGACAAAGAAGGACACTATCTACTAATAAAAGGAACAATTAAACAAGAAGACATAACAATCATAAATATTTATGCACTGAACCAGAATGCCCCAAAATACGTGAGGAATACACTGCAAACACTGAAAAGGAAAATAGACACAAATACCATAATAGTTGGAGACTTCAATTCCCCACTCTCATCAATGGACAGAACATATAGACAGAGGATCAATAAAGAAATAGAGAATCTGAATATTACTATAAAGGAGCTAGACTTAACAGACATTTATAGGACATTACGTCCCACAACAGCAGGATACACCTTTTTCTCAAGTGCTCATGGATCATTCTCAAAGATAGACCATATGCTGGGTCACAAAGCAAGTCTTAACAAATTTAAAAAGATTGAAATCATACACAACACTTTCTCGGATCATAAAGGAATGAAGTTGGAAATCAATAATAGGCGGAATTCCAGAAAATTCACAAATACCTGGAGGATCAACAACACACTCTTAAACAACGAGTGGGTCAAAGAAGGAATTGCAAGAGAAATTAGTAAATACCTCGAGGCAAATGAAAATGAAAATACAACATATCAAAACTTATGGGATGCAGCAAAGGCAGTGCTAAGAGGGAAATTTATTGCCCTAAATGCCTATATCAGAAAAGAAGAAAAGGCAAAAATGCAGGAATTAACTGTTGACTTGGAAGAACTGGAGAAAGAACAGCAAACTAATCCCAAAGCAAGCAAAAGGAAAGAAATAACAAAGATCAGAGCAGAAATAAATGAAATTGAAAATATGAAAACAGTAGAGAAAATCAATAAGACCAGAAGTTGGTTCTATGAGAAAATCAATAAGATTGATGGGCCCTTAGCAAGATTGACAAAAAGAAGAAGAGAGAGGATGCAAATAAATAAGATCAGAAATGGAAGAGGAGACATAACTACTGACCTCACAGAAATAAAGGAGGTAATAACAGGATACTATGAACAACTTTACGCTAATAAATACAACAATTTAGAGGAAATGGACGGGTTCCTGGAAAGACATGAACAACCAACTTTGACTCAAGAAGACATAGATGACCTCAACAAACCAATCACAAGTAAAGAAATTGAATTAGTCATTCAAAAGCTTCCTAAAAAGAAAAGTCCAGGACCAGATGGCTTCACATGTGAATTCTACCAAACTTTCCAGAAAGAATTAGTACCAATTGTCCTCAAACTCTTCAAAAAAATCGAAGTGGAGGGAAAACTGCCTAATTCATTCTATGAAGCCAACATCACCCTCATACCAAAACCAGGCAAAGATATTACAAAAAAAGAGAACTACAGGCCAATCTCTCTAATGAATATAGATGCAAAAATCCTCAATAAAATTCTAGCAAATCGTATCCAACAACACATTAAAAGAATTATACATCATGACCAAGTAGGATTCATCCCAGGTATGCAAGGATGGTTCAACATAAGAAAATCAATTAATGTAATACACCATATCAACAAATCAAAGCAGAAAAATCACATGATCATCTCAATTGATGCAGAGAAGGCATTTGACAAGATTCAACATCCTTTCCTGTTGAAAACACTTCAAAAGATAGGAATACAAGGGAACTTCCTTAAAATGATAGAGGGAATATATGAAAAACCCACAGCTAATATCATCCTCAATGGGGAAAAATTGAAGACTTTCCCCCTAAGATCAGGAACAAGACAAGGATGTCCACTATCACCACTATTATTCAACATTGTGTTGGAGGTTCTAGCCAGAGCAATTAGACAAAAAAAAGAAATACAAGGCATCAAAATTGGAAAGGAAGAAGTAAAACTATCACTGTTTGCAGACGATATGATACTATACGTCGAAAACCCGGAAAAATCCACAACAAAACTACTAGAGCTAATAAATGAGTACAGCAAAGTAGCAGGTTACAAGATCAACATTCAAAAATCTGTAGCATTTCTATACACTAGTAATGAACAAGCTGAGGGGGAAATCAAGAAACGAATCCCATTTACAATTGCAACTAAAAGAATAAAATACCTAGGAATAAATTTAACTAAAGAGACAAAAAACCTATATAAAGAAAACTACAAAAAACTGTTAAAAGAAATCACAGAAGACCTAAATAGATGGAAGGGCATACCGTGTTCATGGATTGGAAGACTAAATATAGTTAAGATGTCAATCCTACCTAAATTGATTTACAGATTCAATGCAATACCAATCAAAATTCCAACAACTTATTTTTCAGAAATAAAAAAACCAATAAGCAAATTTATCTGGAAGGGCAGGGTGCCCCGAATTGCTAAAAACATCTTGAGGAAAAAAAACGAAGCTGGAGGTCTCGCGCTGCCTGACTTTAAGGCATATTATGAAGCCACAGTGGTCAAAACAGCATGGTATTGGCATAAAGATAGATATATCGACCAATGGAATCGAATAGAGTGCTCAGATATAGACCCTCTCATCTATGGACATTTGATCTTTGATAAGGCAGTCAAGCCAACTCACCTGGGACAGAGCAGTCTCTTCAATAAATGGTGGCTAGAGAACTGGATATCCATATGCAAAAGAATGAAAGAAGACCTATCTCTCACACCCTATACAAAAGTTAACTCAAAATGGATCAAAGATCTAAACATTAGGTCTAAGACCATAAAACAGTTAGAGGAAAATGTTGGGAGATATCTTATGGATCTTACAACTGGAGGCGGTTTTATGGACCTTAAACCTAAAGCAAGAGCACTGAAGAAGGAAATAAATAAATGGGAACTCCTCAAAATTAAACACTTTTGTGCATCAAAGAACTTCATCAAGAAAGTAGAAAGACAGCCTTCACAATGGGAGACTATATTTGGAAATGATATATCAGATAAAGGTCTAGTATCCAGAATTTATAAAGAGATTGTTCATCTCAACAACAAAAAGACAGCCAACCCAAGTACAAAATGGGAAAAAAACTTGAACAGACACCTCTCAGAAGAGGAAATACAAATGGCCAAAAGGCACATGAAGAGATGCTCAATGTCCCTGGCCATTAGAGAAATGCAAATCAAAACCACAATGAGATATCATCTCACACCCACCAGAATGGCCATTATCAACAAAACAGAAAATGACAAGTGCTGGAGAGGATTCGGAGAAAGAGGCACACTTATCCACTGTTGGTGGGAATGTCAAATGGTGCACCGCTGTGGAAGGCAGTTTGGCGGTTCCTCAAAAAGCTGAATATAGAATTGCCATACGACCCAGCAATACCATTGCTGGGAATCTACTCAAAGGACTTAAGGGCAAAAACACAAACGGACATTTGCACACCAATGTTTATAGCAGCGTTATTTACAATTGCAAAGAGATGGAAACAGCCGAAATCTCCATCAACAGAAGAGTGGCTAAAAAACTGTGGTATATACATACGATGGAATACTATGCAGCTTTAAGACAGGATAAACTTATGAAGCATGTAATAACATGGATGGACCTAGAGAACATTATGCTGCGTGAGTCTAGCCAAAAACTAAAGGACAAATACTGTATGGTCCCACTGATGTGAACAGACATTCGAGGATAAATTTGGAATATGTCCTTGATAACAGAGTCCAGCAGGAGGTAGAAACAGGGTAAGATAATGGCCAATTGGAGTTGAAGGGATACAGACGGTGTAACAGGACTAGATACAAAAACTCAAAAATGGACAGCACAATAATACCTAATTGTAAAGTAATCATGTTAAAACATATTCTGAATGAAGCTGCATTTGATCTATAGGTTTTTGTTTTGTTTTGTTTTGTTTTGTTTTGATTTTACTATTATTACTTTTATTTTTTTCTCTATATTAACATTCTATATCTTTTTCAGTTATGTTGCTAGTTCTTCTAAACCAATGCAAATGTACTAAGAAATGATGATCATGCATCTATGTGATGATGTTAAGAATTAATGATTGCATATGTAGAATGGTATGATCTCTAAATATTGGGTTAATTTCTTTTTTTCCGTTAATTAAAAAAAAAAAGAGATAATTGGAGCTGAAGGGATACAGACTGTACAACGGGACTGGATATAAAAACTCAGAAATGGACAGCACAATACTACCCAATTGTAATGCAATTATGTTAAAACACTGAATGAAGCTGCATGTGAGGTATAGGTTTTTTGCTTTTGTTTTTTTTTTCTTTCTATTATTGTTTTAATTCTTATTCTGTTGTCTTTTTATTTCTTTTTCTAAATCGATGCAAATGTGCTAAGAAATGATGAATATGCAACTATGTGATGTTATTAAGAATTACTGATTGTACATGTAGATTGGAATGATTTCTAATTGTTTTGTTAATTCTTTTTTTAATTAATAAAAAAAAAAGAGATCAAAAAAAAAAAACTGCACTCGCCAAAGCCCGTGTGTGGACTCACCTCACTCTCTTTGGGTTTGGTGAGCTCTGCTCATGAGCGCAGCCAATAAAGCACACTCACTTACAATCCTTTCATCTACTTTCCTTTCTCTCAAATACCTCATATCTTAAAACCTTTCATCTTGGTGCTGGAAACCTGGGAGAGGAGGGTAGGTGTTGCCCTCCCAGCCAGGGGCACCCCGGCTTCCTCTAGCTCCTCCTCCACATAGCCAGAGACCAGGGATCCTTTGGCCTGCCACTACATCGATCACTTATTGGGTAAGTCCCTCCCCTCCTAGCTCAGCTGCTGGATCTCACAGTTCCAAGAAAGAGAGAGCCTGTCCATAAATTACTCTCCAAAAATCGTGATTTCATGTCAGGTTCTCTCCCAAGGGCTGAGGTGAACAGGGATGCTTGCAAGCCTTATACCCTTTTTCTGGGACTTGATAAGTCACGGGAACACCCTGCTTCTCATTTCCCTGCCAGACTTGGGTCCAAGACCTGAATGGGACTTTAAACCCACTCATAAGAGCTTTAAGGACTCTCAGGGCATTGGGATGCTGATGCCCCTGGGCCAATTCTTTGTTCTTAGAGCCATTCCTTTGTTCTATGAGAACTCTCAGCATGGGCAATAAATCTTCTAAAACCCAACCCCTTACGCCTCTAAATTGCCTACTGGCAAACTTATCCTCACTGAATTTGCTTCCAAACATTAGGCTGAAATGTCTCTCTTACTTTTGTAAAAATGCAAGGCCACAACACCGGTTGGATAATGGTTCTCATTGGCCTGAGGAGGGGGGCTTTCAATTTTAAGGTCCTTAATGACCTCCATAATTTCTGCCAAAAGAGTGAAAAGTGGGCCGAAATTCCTTATGTGCAGGCCTTTTTTCTCCTAGACTCCCATTCCTCTCTTTGTACTCCTTGCTCCACGGTTCAGGTTCTCCTAGCCAAGGAAACTCCCAAACCCTCCCTCTCCTCTGATCAGACTTTCTCCTTTTCTGAACCCCCTGACTCGTTTTCTTCAAGTGACCACTGTCTCCACGAGATCCTTTTACACAATCCCCTCCTCCCTCACTCCATCCCTCTCTCTCTCTGGCAGCACCTCAGACACTACTTTGCCCCTTATCTTCTCCTCCTCCAGCAGCTCCTCAAACACCATCTTGCCCTTTATCTTCTTCTTTTCCTCCGGTGGTGCCTCAGATGCCATCTTGCCCCTTGCCTTCTTCTTCTGGTCCAACAGAGCCTCAGCCACCATTTTGTCCTTACTTCATCCTTCTGCTCCAGCCGCACTTCACCCACCATTTTATCCCTCACCTTCCATGCCTATCTTAATGGAACTCCTACCACTATCTTATCCTCTCCTTCCATCTCCATCCAGCAACCCACTGTCCTCAACAGCTTTGCCCTCCTTACCTTTAAGCTCTCATGCCCACTCAAAGGACTCTTTACTCTGTGCACTATGGAAAGTTGTGGGACCTGAGGGGTTAATTTGAATACACACCCCTTTCTCCCTAGCTGACCTGTCTAATATTAAGAAATGGCTAGGTTCATTCTCTAGCGACCAGACCACCTATACTAAGGAATTTCAATATCTAGCTAATGCCTACAATTTAACCTGGCATGACATTCATATAATCTGTTCTTCTTCCCTAACCCCAGATGAAAGAGACCATATTTTCATTGCAGCCAGGGCCCATGTCAACCAGGTACATATAACTGACCGCACCATGCCAGTAGGAGCCAAAGCAGTGCCAGACCAAGAGCCAGGGTGGGAATATCAGGTTGACACTCCAGCAGGGAGAAAGGGTGAACTAGGTGGGACAAAGTGCATACATGTCTCATAGTGGGTATACAGAAAGTTTCATATATAATAGTAAACTTCCATAAACTAAGGGAAATCACCCAAGGTCCTGAAGAAAACCTGGCAGCATTTCTACACCAACTCACAGAAGCCTTCTCTCAATATACCCAGTTAAACCCTGACTAGGAGGATTGTAAAACCATGTTAGCCACACATTTTATATCCCAGTCAGCCCCAGACATAAGGTGCAAACTTAAAAAAATTGATGATGGTACTCAGGCCCCTGTTCATGACCTGGTAAACTTGGCCTTTAAAGTTTTCAATACACGTGATAAGTTGAAAAGGTCAGAAAAGGAGTCCTGAAACCACTGAAAGGCAAACTTACAAACCCAATCCCTGATTGTGGCCTTGCAGCCTACTGCAATGAAGAAGAAGCTGGCTATAACTAATGCACCACCAGGAAAATGCTTCAAATGTGGCCTCGATGGACACTGGTCCCGCCAGTGCCCCAATCCTTGACGGCCAAAAGGACCATGCCCTCTTGTGAAAAAAAGAGACACTGGAAAAGTGACTTCCCCTCCGTACCTGGCTGTGGGGGGGCCGTCCTTCCAACCCTTAGTCCACCACTGGCAGTTCCTGGGCTTGGCCACTGATGACTGACAATGCACAGCCTCAGCATCCCCAATCACCCTTGTGGAGCCCAGGATAACAACCAAGGTACTGGGTAAGTCCACATCATTTTTAGTGGACATGGGGGCTCCCTTTTCTGTCCTCCCCATCTATTCAGGTAGACTCTGTCCTTCCTGGGTCATGGTTATGGGCATAGATGTCCATCCTTTGCACCCCTTAACCACTAAGCCACTCATGTGTTTAATAGAGGGACATCCTATTACACATTCCTTCTTAGTAATGCCTTCTTGCCCCAGCCCGCTACTGGGGCAGGATATTCTCGCCAAGGGGTATCACTACACTGGACAAAAACTCCTCCCACAAATCTACTACTGCCTCTATGTGTAGCCTCAACCTCTGCCCAGGACCCTATCTTTCCTGGTCACCCTTTAACACCCCACCTAGTCAATCCAAAAGTGTGGGATGCCTCCACCCCTAACATAGCTTCCATCATGAACCTATTCTCATCTGACTAAAAAATCCATTCTCATTCCCCTCCGGGCCACAATTCCCCATTTCCATAACCCATCAAAGGGGACTACAACCCATCATCAACCAGCTCAAAGGGAAAAAAACCCTTATACCTTCTAATTCACCATGTAATACTCCTATTTTACCTGTTAAAAAACCTAATGGTTCTTACTATTTAGTACAGGACCTCAGACTGATTAATGAAGCTGTTATTCCTATCTTCCCAGTGGTCCCCAACACATATACTCTTCTCTCATGCATACCTCCTCACACTGCTCACTACATGGTCCTGGACCTCAAAGATGCCCCTTTTACTGTATGCCTGGACACTGCCTGTTACAATCTATTCACTTTTACCTGGGAAGACCCAAACTCTCTAGCTGCCCAGAAATTGACGTGGACAGTATTGCCTCAGGGGGTTCGCGATAGCCCCAACATCTTTAGCCAAGCCTTAGCTAAAGACCTAACACAATGCAATCCAACTCCCAGTGTTATTCTCCAATATGTAAATAACTTATTAATTTGCAGCCCTTCTGAAGATGCCTCCACAAAAGCCATGGCCACCCTGTTAAATTTCTTGGTGGAGAAAGGATACTGGGTTTCACCAACCAAGGCCCAACTTTCCTGTTCCACCATTACTTATCTGGGCCTCCTACTTACTCCCACCTCTCGACACCTCACACTTAACAGGCAGCAAACACTCTGTGAACTCCAGCCTCTGGAAAATGCTGAACAAATTTTATCCTTTCTAGGTTTTGTGGGATTTTTCCGGCACTGGGTCCCTAATTTTTCCATTCTAGCAAAGCCCTTCTAAGATGCAGCCAAAGCAAAACCTGCAGGCCCTCTGGGCAACCCCTCTGCCATATCCAAAGCCTTCTCAGTCCTCCACAGTGCCTTACTTCAACCACCTCCTCTTGCCCTCCGAAATCCTAACAAACCGTTTGTTCTATTTACTGATAAAAAGCAGGGAATGGTGGTGGGGGTTCTAACCCAACCTCTGGGGCCAACCTATACTCCAATAGCTTATCTCTCCAAACAGAAGGACTCTACTGCCCATGGTTGGCTTCCCTGTCTCCAGGCATTAACTGCCATGGCCACCCTAACCCATGAAGCTCTGAAACTCAGCTTGGGTAAACCTCTTCAAGTTCTGCCCCCCACCATCTGCAAGACCTCTTATCTCATAAGTCTCTGTCTCTGCTCACTCCTTCTTGTGTCCAAGAATTTCACTTACTATTCATGGAAAACCCAGACATTGCTCTCTCTACCTCACCTAGTCTCAACCCATCCACTCTTCCTCAAGAGCTCTTATCAAACCCCTTCCCCCAGCCCACACACCTTTGCACTGAAATCATGGAAGAGCTTGCTTACCCATGCCAGGGTCTTTCAGACACACCTCTGCCAAAGGCAGATCTTACCCTTTTCATAGATGGCAGTTCAATCATAGACCAGCAGGGGAGGTGCAGAGCTTTATATGCTACAGTCACTCTCTCTGAAATACTTGAGGCCATACGACTCCCGGAGGGAACCACATCTCAAAAATCTGAGCTAATTGCTCTAACCAGAGCTTTACACTTAGCTAAACACAAATCAGCTAATACTTACACAGATTCTAAAAATTTTTTTTAATAGCACACTGCCACTCAGCTATCTGGAGGAAGCAAGGATTCCTTACCACAAAGGGCTCACCAGAAATTAATCCTAAATTAATCCAATGCCTCCTTCAAGCCCTTCTGCTGCCCTCGTAAGTGGTCATTATCCACTGCAAGGGGCACCAAACAGATGACTCTGATGTCACCCATGGAAACAACAGGGCTGATGCAGTCACACGGGAACTAACCAAAGACCCCTCAACTCCAAACCTACCCACACCAATTCTTTTCTTTACTCTTTCTTCCCTCCAAACGGCACATTTCTTCCAGGAAATGTGCAAACCTCCTCGCACAAGGAGGTTCTGCAGCACCAGAGAATTGGATCTTCCTCAATAACAAGGTGCGTCTCCCAGCCAAGCAGGCTCACGGTATTCTTTCTCAGATACACTCATCACTGCATATCGGACCCAGAGGCCTCACACGGTTCCTCCAGCCTTTATTCCACCACCCGTCCTTGACTAACCTCATAACGTCAGTTTGTTCCTCTTGTCCCACTTGCCAAATAACAAGTCCACAGGGAGGGTTGCACCCTACTTTCCCAACTCACCAGCTAAGAGGCCACCTTCCTGGACAGGACTGGCAACTCGATTTCACATACATGCCCACCCATAAAAAATTATGGTACCTCCTGACTATGGCTGACACTTTAACAGACTGGATAGATGCTTTCCCCACTACACAGGAGACTGCTGGTGTGGCAAACATCCTTCTAAAACAAGTTATTCCCCATTTTGGACTACCTACCTCTAACCAATCCAATAATGGCCCAGCTTTTACTTCTCAGGTGGTTCAACAAACCTCATCGGCCTTGGGGATAAAATGGAAGCCACATGTTCCTTACCATCCTCAATTTTCTGGTAAGGTAGAATGGCCCAACAGCCTTATCAAAACTCACCTAACCAAATTGGCCATTGAGCTATGGCAATCCTTGTTTGACCTCTTTCCTCTAGCCCTCACCTGACTACATGCCACTCCACAGGCACTTACTTTACTAAGTATTTTTGAGCTTATGTACAGCTGCCCATACCTACTTAATCATCAGTAGCTGGTGCAGCCTCCTCCTTTAAGCTCTTACCTGCCATATCTCTCTTTAATCAGGCAATTACTGTGGGAACATGCTGACCAATTCCTGCCACAACCAGGGGAAACTGATCCTGCCAATTTCTCCCACAATCTTCAATCGGGGAATGAGGTACTCCTCAAACAGCTGCAGCCTGGACCACTCCAACCATGGTGGACAGGCCCACACACAGTGGTCATTACCACTCCTACAGTGGTAAAACTATTAGGGGACTCTTCTTGGCACCATCTATCTTGGGTCAAATTATATAAGCAGGATGAGCCCTCCTACACTTGCCAGCCTCTGGGGCCTACTCGGGTCCATATCACTCATGCTGCTCACCCTCCTAACTCCCACTGAAAGCAAATCCTATATCTGGGAATTCCAAATCTGGGAATCCTTTACCCAAAATGGAAAGGCAACCACTCACATAATTGGCACAGCAAACTGCCCGTTAACAGGTTGTAGCCAACCTATAACCATTTCTATTACTCCAAAATCAGTTAAAAGGGGCCCAAGGCCTTATGCCTGCTTTCCATATGCCCAAACCAAAAGCTATTGTAACCAAAACAACTATAACATCATATATGCGGGATGCCCCTATTGGTCATGCAGGATTCATGATGTTTACAATGAATCACCTTATAAGGGTACTTTTACATCAGTTCCCAGCAATTTTACATAAATATTGCAGATCCCTGGGACATGAAATGGGTAGCAGGAGTGCAAGGCAAACTATACTACAGTGGCTGGTCCCAATACTCTATAAGCACCATTGAAATACACCACGAATATATCCTCGTTAACACTACTTTTACCCAGGTGTCTACTGACATTGCACAAGCTCAGCAAAGCCTCTCCAATCACCTTGCCCAAACTTCCACCACAACAACCTCGCATACATGGCTTCAAATACTCCAACAAACCTTGCAATTCCTCAACCAAATGCAAACACTTCCTGAAATATCCCACTGTTTCCTGTGTGCATCATTAAATAGGCCACTCTTGGCAGCCGTCCCTATAAACATCACCCAAATACACCAACACAGCCCTAATTTCTGCCACACCACCCTGAAAAGTATCCCCCTGTGCGAACCTGAGTCTGAAAACCTTCACTATCCCCTAAAAACCTGCCACCTCACATACAAAACTGTAAAAAAACCAAGTTCAAAACTGATGCCAAACCAATGTCACTATCCACAATACCACCCATGCCCCCTAAGGGCAATATTTCTGGTGTAATAAAACTCTTCCCAAGTGCCTTAACCCCACTGCCCCAGGACCGTGCTTCCTGGTAACTATTGTTCCTCAACTAGCCCTCTACAGGGAGTCTGAGCCAGCTTGGTTATTATCCCCCTTACGTTCAGAAAGGGCTGCCTTTCTTCTATCCTAGTAGGCACCAGCCTGACCACCTCAGTTGCAGCCTCAACCACAGCGGGAAGGGCACTAGGACACAATATACTAACCTCTCAAAACTTTGAAACTCGACTACAGGTAGCTCTAAAATCAACAGCCAAATCTCTTTCATCTCTACAATCCCAACTCACTTCACTAGCTGAGGTAATTCTTCAAAATCGACTGGCCTTAGACCTGCTGACAGCCAAAAAAGGAGGGATGTGTATATTCCTCCAAGAAGAATGTTGCTATTATATCCATGAATCGGGTCTGGTAGAACAAAACATTCAAACCGTAAACAAGCTAAAGGATGATTTCTATTGCAGGAAACAAGAAACCTCCTCTGCCGTAAACTGGTTCTCCTCTCCACTAGCAGCATGGCCTCTCCCACTGCTAGGTTCAGTTATCTTAATTTGTGTCTTTTTTCTCCTAGCTCCTTGTCTCCTTAACTTCCTCCAGGGTCATATAAGAGAACTCTCTCAAGTAACGGTCAACCAAATGCTTCTGCATCACATCCTGCCAACTTTGCCAAACTTCTGCAGCCAGCCTCTCCTGTCTCCCAACCCTAAAAATTTCAGCCCATAGACCCACATCATCCCACTGCAGCAAGAAGTAACTAGAAAGATCTCAACACACTACTATCACAAAAAGGCTGGAATTTTAGGTCTGGGGAATAAGGGGGTGCTCTATGGCCGGAATCATGAGGTCACTCTGGAATAGGAGGTGAACCATTACAATCAAGATCTTTATGCAACAAACATCTATTCACAGACATCTAACCACCCTCTGCTCAACCCACTAGCATAATAATCCTTTGTTAATGTGCCACCCCTTTCATGTCATCACCTAACCCCTGTCCTTAAAAACTGCACTCACCAAAGCCTGTGTGCAGACTCACCTCACTCTCTCTTGGGTTGGGTGAACTCTGACTGGGAGTGCAGCCAATAAGGTATGTTCATTTACAATCCTTTCATCTACTTTCCTTTCTCTCAAATACCTCATATCCTAAAACCTTTCACATCACAATGTCAGAAATCCTTAAACCATTTCAGTAACAATATAATTACAATCCAAAGCTAAAACCAATACAAAGTCTCATCAAAGTCAGTTACAGACATGGTCTGTCCTGAGGCAAAAATATTCGCTGGCTCTGGACCTGTGAAACTTAAACAAGGTATTTAATGCTAACATCCAAAGAGGAGCTGTCATAGGATACATAGTCCCATTTCCATAGGTAGAAATTGGAAGGAACAAAGGGGTCACTGAACCCACAGTGAACTTAAGAGCTGTGCATGTGACTTGGAAAATTGTTTTTAAATACCTGTCTGCAAATTTTAAAGTATTAGCATAAGATAATGAGGTTAGTATTCAAATGTCCTACTATTATCAAAATGAAAGTTGAAGGTATGAATTAACTTTACACTAAACTTATCTCAATTTGGGTTTGGGAATGCATTCATTCTTAATAAAATACATCAGGAAGTTTTTAGAAAAGATATATTTTGCATCTCCAAATCTGTGACAACAGAGACATATTTCTACAGCATAACCTACTCAAAAAATCTGATCTGACCTAGTGTTACATTGCCAAGTTAAATAAGAAGCTGTATCCCAATATTCTGTGTAATAAGTAAGTATGTATAGATATAATTATTACTTTCTATTTTTTCTTTTATTACTATACTTGAAATATTATTTGGAAGATGATGAAATATAAGGGATGCTTTCAAAATATTGTAAACCTTACCTTAAATTTGTTTTAAAAAAAACAAATTTGAAACTATGCTTTTATTTGATATTAGGTTCATTTGTAACTAATTTTAATACTATTAGCCTCATCTAAAACATGCAAATATCTGGAAGAATTCACGTGTGAAATTTTCACTTTCCTCTTGAAAATTGAAAGAATGCTCAGGTAAGAGGGAGGAGTTGCAGCTGAGAAGTATGGATTTAAGAAATGATTATGACTAATCTCTCATTATATGGATATTTCTTTTTTATAGTGTATTAAAATAACCAGAAGGAAATCCCTGAAATTGTTTAACTGTAATTCAGTAGGCATGATCCTTGATAATGTTTGTATAACTGTTTTGCTACATCTTGTAAAACACCGATTTACATTACCTTTATGCATTGTATGGGTAGACGAGTAATAAAATAAGACATGCATAAAAAAATAGTAATTGACTGAACATATGGGAAAATTCCCCCATGTAAACTATGGGAAATAGCAAATAGCACAACTTTAATAATCTTTCATCAATTAAAACTAATGTAACTATTGCTAAAAAATTAGAAAGCCAAAATTACTATCATCAATTGCAACAAATTTTGTTCTCAATGCAAGTATTCATGGTATAGAGGTGTATAGGAATCCTTTACTTTATGGATGAATGTTCTATAAATCCACAATTTCACTAATAAAATTTTAAAGTAAATATTAACTATAATAATAACATTAGGGTGTGTTCTAGTTTGCTAGCATTTGGAATGTGATATTCCAGAAACAGAATGGCTTTTAAAATGGGGAAGTTATTAAGTTACAAGTTTAAAGTTCTAAGGCCATGAAAATGCCCCAATTAAAGCAGATCTATAAAAATGTCCCAAAGGGCACTGACAGGAGCTTGCCTTCATCCAATAAATGTTGATGAAGCTCAGGGTTTTTCTCTCAACTGGAAAGGCACATGACGAACATGGCAATGTCTGCAAGCTTTCTCTCCGGGCTTCATGTTTCATGAAACTCTCTCAGGGGTATATTCCTTCTCCATCCCCAAAGGTCTCTGGCTGCCCAGGTTCTGGTTGTTCTTGTGGGTCTTCTGCTTCTGGTGGCATCCTCCAAAAAATGCTTCCTTTTTAAAAAGGTTCCAGTAAACTAATCAAGAATCACCTGGAATGGGTGGTGTCACAACTCCACGGAAGTCATCTAATCAAAAGTCACCACCCACAGTTCATTAGGTCACATCTCCATGGGAAAAATAAAAAACTCCCGGCCAGTAATACTGAATAAGGGTTAGAGGACATGGCATTCCTGGGGTCCAGCACAGATTCAAACTGACACAGGGGGAGATGGGATAATTGGTGGGGTTGGCCAATGCTGGGGTTTATTAGTGACTGAAGTTGCAGACAGAAGATGGGAATGGGAAATGGAATTAGGAAAAGTAATGGGCCCTGACAGGCAAAATGGGAACAAAGCTAAGGAAGGGAATTAGGTAGGAAACTGGGTATGAGTGACAAAAATGGCCCAGGAGAAAATGGCAGGGATCAAAGTATTGGGATGAAGTACTGGGTCATGGGGAAGCTATGCATGTGCAGTTTGGGTGGGGGGGGCTAGAGGATTTGAAGTCTAGAGGCAAGCAGGCCTTAGAAATGGTCTGACATCACTGGAATGGGGAGTGCAGGGGCAGTGGTTGGATGGAAGTGAAAGTGTTCCCTGGATGAAGTGGAGTTCAGTTATAGAAGTCTGGGAGTGACAGGCAGATGAAAGGGAAAGTGGTAGAGGCTTAGGAAATGCCTATTAATCACTGGGGTGAAGGGATGGTGGGGTGACAGCTTCTGGGGAAAATACAGGAAGTAAGAAGGGGAAGGATGAAGGTTGGATAGATGAAAGTATCATCATTCAATCCCGATTTAGCTCATGAGGCAAAATGTTTCTCATTTTAAATACCACTAAAACCTCATTAAATTAAATATAGAGTAGAGATTATGGATAGGTTGAGAGTTGTATTAATAGATATCTTAGCTATGGATCCTGAATTTTAACACCAGGATATCATAATTTGCATTGAACACATTCACCTCAGCTGATAGAAGCCTGATGGCAGACGGTAAGGGTGACATAGATTTCTAGTAAACAAACATCAGGAGTATATGACAGCAACAATATTTAGGTTTAAGGGAAAGAATATTAAAAATAATTTTTCTCCTTTCAGCAAATACTTGTTATTTGCCTAGAAGATTTGACACACTATTTCAAATTCCAGAACAAAGGAACAAAATGGAAACAAGGGAGACACACTCACTATGTTTAAGAAAATATGGCTTGTGTGCTGATATCACATATCTGTGGTATATTCAGGATTCCTGAGTTTGAATTATGCACTGTCATTTAAATACTCTTATGCAACACCTCATTGCTCCAGTATCTTATCAGCAGTGTGGAGATAGCACCTGTGTTCATGTTCTAGGTTCATGCTAGGGTGAAATGGACATATCCAAGGTCCCTGTACAATATCCAGACATGGAAAACACTCTACCTTTTAGATTGTATTATTGTCCTTGAACACAGTGATAAAGGATGTGAAGTCTTTGGTTAGCTCTTTGTCTTAGAGCTCCAGCTTTAACCAGCAGTAGCTGTATAATATTTTGTAAGTTACTGATTCTCATCATATGTTAATATTTTCATTTGCAATTAGATGGATAGAAAATTTGTTTTGAAAATTAAAATAAAGAACTCACAAGTGTGTCTATAGTGAGCAATACATAACTATTGTTATTGATTTTAGCATTCTTCTTCTTCTAATTGCCTATAAGTAATATTAAAGAAATTTATTTCAAAAATAAAAAATGAATAAGGCACCTATTAGATATTTGTAAGTGTTCTGTAGAGAAGTGAAATGAAATGGCATGGCATATTATTATCATTTGGCCTTCCAAGATCTCAGGGTGTTAGCTTGGCATAAACATCACCCTAACCCTCACCTTAACCTGGAGAATGGGGAAGCACAAAAAGCAGAAGGAGGCTGCAGGGACCCCAGGGAATGGATTTGATCTGGAAACTTATGCATCTGTGTCCCAGTTGTTCTTTCTCATTCAAGGCTGACCTTGCTTGTGATCTCATCTGGTTAATTCACGAAGTCAAAGAGAGTGTAGAGTCATCTTGTTTCCAATTTTGTGCCATTTTTAGACTTGTGTTTGTTCACTTCTTGAAATCCGGCTTGTCATAAGCACTCTTTAAGCCAAGACCTCTTGTATTTCTTCTGTGTAGGACTTTCTTGAAATTTCTCAAAACAAATGGGTTAGTTATTTAGGTCTCCTCCTGCAAACCAATATTTAACTACAATATATGTCCTTATATTGTCCTTTGAAAGTACTGGGTTTAAGCCACCACCTGCAAATGCTTTTGTTCAGATAAGAAGGAGTAGGAGAATGGAAACAAGGAATTCCCAGGTGTTGCTTCCTATGAAACAGAGCTTGAAGGATATTAAAGAATGAAGAGAAAGAAAGAAAGAAAGAAAGAAAGACACAGACAGGCCCAGGGGGTCTGAAGCTTAACTTTACATCAGACCTCAGACAATTTTATTCTTAACCAGACCTTGGTTATATACTACAGGATGACAAAAGACGTGCATGCATTTCATGAAGGAACAAAGTTCTTATCTTTCAGTGTTCTTCCTTTGTACTTAAAATAACCATTTGGGGTAAATAAACATTCTCTTCCTCCCAGACTGCTCTACATAACAATCTGCACAGTTTACTGCCACCATCCTGAGGCCAGTTGCTCCCAACAAATTCTGCAGGTCTTGTTTTGATGCTTGGCTCCTACATTTCCCCCCTTTTGTTTTATTAGCCAAAGTGACTGTGCCCATCTTAGGTTGCCCTTAAGTTCTGAAGGAAAGGTCTTACCCATCATTGGCTACCAGTCAAGTTCTCTGACTTTCATTCGGGAGGGAGCCAAGAGTGTTTGCAAAAATCACATTGTTAGCATGGCTTTGCTTAGTGACTGTGCCTGTCTTAGGTTTCCCTTAAGCTCTGAAGGAAGGGTCTTACCTGTCATTGGCTAACAGTCAAGCTTTTTGACTATTTGTTGTTTAACAGCTGAGGAAGAGAAAAAGTATAAATAGCCCCAAATCTAAGATTTTTTAGCTCTTGTGTAACATCACCTCCATAGGCTACATGTAAATTATTCTGAGATAATTCTAATACCCCTTTTTTGTAATTCTAAGATATCAGGACTTAAACTATCTGAAAGCCCAAAAGATGTCTCCTTACCTTTTCCCATTCTATTTCAGATAGGTTGTATGTTAAAAGGGGTAATACAAAAACTACTCTCATTCCATTTACACTTTAAACTTTGTAAAAAAAATTAAATTATATATTTGATCTCCAATATGAGCCAATGTTATTTCTATATCATTTAGTCTATTATTAATTTGCTCATCAATATGAGATTGTCTATGCCACAGTTCACTGGTGTTTTTCTAACAATCATGCATCTGTATAGTTTTATGCAATGCAGTTCCAGCGACTGTGGTCACTGTGATGCTTCCAATGTTTCCAATGACAGCTGCAATAATTAGTCCAATTAGTCTTTTAGTCCTTTTTAGATATTCTTTTGCCAAATGGATCTGGTCTTGTGTTTCTGGAGAGGATTACCAGGATCTTGACATCTGCACCGGCAGCCAAATACCTCTTCTTCTCCTTGCTGCTATAATCATCTCATTTTCCTGCAACATAAATGCTTGAATACAAGTGAATAGAGAATAATTCTCACAATTAAGAGTTTGATTTCCTATATGTATATAGTGTTTATGGCTGTGATTTAAAGAGAAGTTATAGTTACTAGAATTTGCTACAAAAATTGGTCCCAGTCCTAGGAAAATTTCCCATAAATTTCTCTGAATAATGTATTTATCATCCAAAATTTTTGGCACAATCATCCTCTATGGAATAAACTCTGATTTAGCTTGCCTGTCCATATAGTCTCAGTTATCTTCAACCCCACAGGGGCCACGTCTTACAATTTCATAGGAATCATTAATTATGATAACTGCTCATCCAAATGACATAACTGCCATCCATTCCAACTTTCTTTCCCATCTAACAGGCAAGTATCATTTGTTTCCATAGAGTTATGCATATGGGTCTTTCTAAAAATAGAATAGTTAAATTTGACACCATTTTTCTTCTTCCTTAAGTAGTTTTGGAAGCCTAGAATCTACTGGACCTGGGAATCCTAAACCTGAAGTTGGATCTGCCCATGTTAGGGCTGGCAGCAAAGGTGGGTAAGAAATATAAGCCCAATAAAAGTATAATTATGTCTCTGTCCTTCAGCAATTAAAGTTGTATGTCCTATAATATACATTACCCATTTAGTTATTTTCTTCTGGGTCAACATATCTGGGTTTTATTATCTTCAAGGGAATACAAACTGAGGTTCCATCATCTGCAATGACATGAGCAAATCCCCTACCCCACACCTTTATCATGCCTGGTTTCCATAACTCATCTTTAACATCTTTCCAATAGATTGGCTGCATCTGCAGTTCTGTTTGGGTCATATCATTTTTCCTTTCCAAATTACTAAAATCTTGTTCTGAAGGAGTCTGTGATGAATTATCATATTTTTTTAAAATTTAAAGTAAACAGTGCTTTTGCTAATTGATCTTTAGGTGTACTTCTTTTCATAACATCATTCTCCTTATCTCCCCCTTTTTGTCTTATGAGCATAGACTTTAGCATCCAGTTTGTTCATCCAATAATTCGTTGCCCAGAGGAATTATGTGGAATTTTTGTGATATGAGTAATAGGAAAATAGTATAAAATATACAAAATTGCTTTCCTGTATCAGCAGGACCATTGTCCATTTTATTAGATAGAGGGCAACCCATAACAGCAAAAGCATTAATTAAATGTAATTGAACATGGCAGAAATGTTCTCCAGATTGCAGTAACCCAGATGAAATGAGAACAATGGTTTATGATAACATATACTAAATGTTTACTAAAATGTGAAATATGAGTAACATCCATTTGCCATAATTCATTTGCTTTCTGACCTGGAGATTAACCCCTGATGCAAATGGGAGTGCATTTAAAGGTCCACAGGTTGGACAAGTCCTAACAATGTCTTGAGCTTTCTGTTTAGATAAAGATGGGAATTTCTTTCAGAGCCCTTTGCTTTTAATATGAGTCAATTTGTGAAATAGTGTGGAATTTTGAATTACCCTCACAAGAGTATCTGCTTGCTGATTTTGTAATGACAAAGGACCCAGAATATTGGTATGAGCTCTTTATATGAATGATAAAAAGGGGAGTAATTCAACATCTGACTAATGTTTGTAAATGTAAGAACAGTCAGGACAATTCATTTCCTTTAAACAAAGAAGTGATCTCAATGTGAGTAACTGTTTGGCAGACTTATTCTGAATCAGAAACAATATTAAGAGATTGTGGAAAATTTTGCAATACTTGAATTACAGTTGCTAATTCAGTGCACTGGGCTGAGGTATAAGGTGTTTTCTAAGTTGTTTTTCCCTGGGATGACATTTGCAGCCTGCCCATTTATACTATCATCAGTAAAGACAGTAATAGCTAGCGGGGAAGGCTGAGCTATTTTAGGCAAAATCCATTGCATTCTTTTTTAAAAATTGCAAAGGTTTTGACATAGCAAATGATTATTCATTTGTCCTTTAAAATCACTTAATGCTATTTGTCAAGAGGTATTGAAGATAAATAGATTTCACACACTATGCAATTAGGATTGTGACCTCTTAATTGATAATATCTTTGGTGACCTTTGACTAAAGAAATATTTTTTTGCAAATATGTATTTAAACATTTTTGTCAGTTGTTTGGTAAAACAATCCATTTTAAAACACCATCTTGCCAAAATAATAAAATCAACATGCTTTCCTAGATCTATTTGAACATGCTATCCTTCTTGAATGCATTGTTCAATTAACTGTAATTTTTGTTCAGCCACAGCTGTTAATTGTCTTTTGCTTAATAAATCAGAATCTCCTTATAATTTCTAAAGTGGCAGGTAGCAAAAATGAAAGCAGAGTGTTAATAGTGACATGTACCCATAGTAAATGACCAGTTTTATTAAAAGAATTCATTGGATTGATTGAAAAGGAATGCAGGAATGAGGATTCTTTATAATTGGTTGTGCATTTTTGCTAATTTTAAATTCATTGCATGCAGTTTTTATGATATTTTCTCACAATAGTGGCCAAATTCCAATTTACTTACATGACCGGGGCCAGTTGGATCCTCTGAAACTGGCTAGGGACCAAGAGGAGCTTCCTGGGACCTAGATATCTTTATTAAAGTACACCTCCTTCTGGGAGGATAGCCAGTCATCCCAGCTAGAGTGCACATTTTAACTATTTCTTACCAAGGTTAAGTGATAGCAACATCAGTTGCATGTAATGGCAACATCAGGTGAACAAAACAGACTCCACAAGTATATTTTTTCCTTGCATTCAGCCCTCAAATCTGATTTGCTTCCAATAAAAGCCATAGTTATTTTGAGATAAATTTAGTTTATACGTATGTAGTTTATATAAGCACTGGACAAAGCATTAAAATGTTTTGGCTTAAAGTAATTTAGGTATTTATATGATTTGAATATTATTTAGCCAGCAATACATTCATTTATAGCAATATTACTTAGATTAAAAGATTAAGCACCTGGTTTGGGACAAGAAAAGAAACAGTTTTTTGCCAGTATAATGATACCCAGGAGAAAATCAGTATTTTTTTATACAGATAATGATATGATAAAAGTTAACGTAAGTTATTTTGATAAAATGCAGACTCTTTGCCTTTTTTACTGATTATCTAGAAAAAAATTATATCTTCATTAGAACAGGCTGAGAGTCCAAGAAAACATTGTCATTTTAGACTCATTAAATCTTTCTTGATTTTAACCGTAATTTCCATTTTTACAAACTCTTAACAATTATTATATTAGTTTAAGCTTTGTCCTATATTTTTCTCATTTAGTAACAGTTATTCATTTTAGGATAAAACTATTCTGTTTTCCTATTAATAAAAATACATCTTTCATATTTTTCATACTTGAATCATTATTTTGAACAAATATTTTACCACATATAATTACTATCAAAGTTAAATTTGTTAAAATACTGTTAAACACTTAGAATACTTCAGTTAATTCATATTTGAAACATCAATGTATAGTTTTTAACAAGAATTTTCAGTTTTAAAGTTCTGAAAAAATATATATATATATTTTAAGTAATATATATATTAAATATGAATAGGAGCTAAACTCATGGCCAGTTTTCAAAATGCTGTCTGTCAAGGATCTAAGTTAATAAAAGGAGATGAGGTTGCCATTGCTATTCTGTGTCACAAGACTTTATTTGTAGCATTGGTATAAATTTCAGTAAAATTATTTACACTAAACCAAGGTAACTTAACAGAACACTTTGAGTCAGAACTACAGTCCTGAATTGCATACCCCTTAGGGGACCAATCTGTTACAATTCTATAGGAACCATCAATGAGTACTGACTTTTGTTTGGCATGGCATTGTTCTTATTTAATATTTTCTGACTCAGGTGTATATGAATTTTTATATTGTAGTGCAAAAACCAGGAATGAGGCCGCAGGCCTCCAGGAATGTTTCGTGAATTTAGAACAGTCTGAGACTAAGGATCTGTAGTTTCAGGAAGCAGGTTTTATTTACTGTGGACATAGGGCTCAGCCGAGTAGCCTATGAAAGTCTGAGCCCTGAACAAAAGGCAACCTTAGCTTTTATAGACTGCATGACATGTTAAAGACAAGGTAAACAATTGAAAAATTGGCCGATTTAAGTTGAGAATGGCCTAGAGCTGAACCGTTGAGGAGCCCCCACCCCAGGGATGTCTTCTCTTGCCTACATGCATCTTCACCAGTTCCTGAAGGCTAGAGGAGGGGATTTCTATCCCAGGAATGTGCCTTATCTTGCTTGCCTGCAAGGAGCAGGGGTTTGAAGATTTTCCACAGAGAGCAGAGCTAAACCAGAAAGACAGGGAGGCCTGCCTGTTACCATATAAAGTCAGCTCATTAAGAACAAGCTCAGAAGTTAATTTTTCTTTATCTTTCCCTGCTAAAGGTATGGTAAAGAAGCAATTTTTAAAATCTATTATAATAATAAAGCAGTTTTTAGAAATTATAACTGGTGTGGGCAGGTCAGGTTGTAATGACTCCATAGGTTGAATTACAGTATTAACTTTTATTAAATCAATTAACATTCTCCATTTTCCTGATTTCTTTCTTATAATAAATATTGGAGAATTCCAAGGACTATGAGATTCTTCTAAATGTCCTGCTTTAAACTGTTCTTGAACTAACTGGGTTAGAGCCTCTAACTTTTCTATATATAAAGGCCACTGCTCAACCCACAAAGGCTCATCTGTAGTATTTGTAGTGGATGTCCCTGGATCATCTCCTCAGTTTATGCTTTAAGAGTTCCCTTATTAGATCCCTGTCTGGGCACCAATTGCCATCTCCAGCTCAAGCTACTAACCAAAACAGGGTAAGAAGGGGTAGTGGGATATTGAGAAGAAACACAACTTAGAGTTTAAGAGAAAGTATGAGCCAGGTAGTTCATTGTCTGAGTGAACACAATAACCAGATATAAACAGGAATATTTCCCACATTTTGTTATGCTCACTGCAAAGTCTTCATAACCAATTTCCATTACTTAAGATTTAAAACATTATGGCCTTAGACTGAAACCAATAACAATGTTTTTGAATGAGATCAAATAAGCTTAATAATTTAGATGTTTAAACAGGCACCCCAGTAGCTTCTAACAATGTTTTCAACATGCACACACGCACACATACTTCTCCAGCCACCTATTCTGATTGCCCATTACCCTGATGCTCCAAGGAAAATGCTTACTTTACCAATATGACTCAAGTCTGCTTCTATTGGCTGATATGTGTGCCTCTAATGAGACTTTTCCTTGGTTCCTTAATATTGTCTTGGAATCTTCTTCTTCATTCCCCACATTGGGCACCAGATGTTGCTTCCTATGAAATGGAGTTCAAAGAGTATTAAGGAATGACAAGAAAGAAAGAAAGAAAGAGAGAG
This sequence comes from Tamandua tetradactyla, assembly GCF_023851605.1. Taxonomy (NCBI): domain Eukaryota; kingdom Metazoa; phylum Chordata; class Mammalia; order Pilosa; family Myrmecophagidae; genus Tamandua; species Tamandua tetradactyla. The sequence continues at coordinate 8,077,361 of NC_135342.1, forward strand.
AGAGAGAAAAGAAGGAAGGAAGGAAGGAAGGAAGAGAGAGAGAGAGAGAGAGAGAGAGAGAGAGAGAGAGAGAGAGAGAGAGAGAGAGAGAGAACAGAAGGAAGGAAGGGAGGAAGGAAGAAAGAAAGAAGGAAGGAAGGAAGGAAGGAAGGAAGGAAGGAAGGAAGGAAGGAAGGAAGGAAGGAAGGAAGGAAGGAAAGAAAGAAAGAAAGAAAGAAAGAAAGAAAGAAAGAAAGAAAGAAAGAAAGAAAGAAAGAAAGAAAGAAAGAAAGAAAGAAAGAAAGAAAGAAAGAAAGAAAGAAAGAAAGAAAGAAAGAAAGAAAGAAAGAAACAGATGGGCTCAGGGGGTCTGAGGCTTAACTTTAACAAACAACAGACAACTTTATTCTTAACCAGATCCTGGTTATATACTGCAGGATGACAAAAGGCGTGCATGCATTTCCTGAAGGAACAAAGTTCTTATCTTTCAGTGTTCTTCCTTTGTACTTAAAATAACCATTCGGGGTAAACAAACATTCTCTTCCTCCCAGACTGTTCTACATAACAATCTGCACAGTTTACTGCCACCATCCTGAGGCCAGCTTCTCCCAACAAATTCTGCAGGTCTTGTTTTAACACTTGGCTCCTACACCCAGGAGTCAGAATCCAATGGCTTTTTCACAAAATTGAAAGAGAGAAAGAAGAAGTACAAAGGTGAGTCTTGTCATAGGTGTAACTGAACCTTGAACATTGAAACCTATGGAGATTGTGTAACTCCACCTCTATTCTATGCATGTAGACACCTCGAAGCACAAGAAAGAACACTGTCGATAAATAGATAAGAGTTCAGTATTCTCAAGAGTTCTACCCTCAGGAGTTCATTATACTCAAGAACAGTGAGAGTGAAAGGCTGAATACCAGAAATTTGCCCTGAGTTACAGAGAAGCAGCAAACATACAGAAAGGACTTGATAGAATCTTTTGACTATCATCAGGAAGTCTTTCTCCTGATGATTTACTCTATTTCATTATGGGATGACTAGTTTCTTAAAATTTCATCCTGGCCAGTGGGCCAGTGGGATTCCAGTTTATTTTTGTAGTTTTCTTTGTTGATGCATAATTACTTGCATGTTGGATGAATACATGATAATGGGGCATTTCTATGCACATGTGGAAGTGGCTTTTTCATTTGACTTTCAAAAGGTAGACTGTTATATGAAATAAGATATATCTTTTAAGCTTTGATGCATATTCTCATATTGGCCATCAAGGTTAAGTAGCTACCACAAAGTGCCTTGCAAAACTGCAAGCCATGTCTTCTTCAGAAAAGGGTAAGAAGGTTTCATTTTCACTTAGTTTAGTAAGAGACACAAATAAGATACTATATTTTTCAGTCTGATGGGGAAAATGAATCAGATAATATTAAATGCTATAATTTAATTTCTCCTACTATCACTCATGTTGGGAACATTTTCAATTTATTCTGAACATTTCAATTACTTTCTACATCAAATATAGTTCTATATATCCCATGCCTTTTTGTTTATTTCATTTATCATATATGTAAACAGAAAAACTAATACAGAATATATATGTGCTGTTTTCTCCCACAGTATCCCTGCAAGCTGAAGCTTGTTCACACCACCAAGAAGATATTTGCTGTGGCCTCCATTTTTTTTAACTTTTTTTATTATATAGTATAACACATCTACAAAGCAAAGGAATAAAAAAGCAATAGTTTCAATCCATTCTTTTTTATCAACACAACAGAATTTTTTCTTTTTTGTGAAAACCAACATATATACAAGAAAAAGCAATACATTTCAAAGCACAGCACCACAATTAGTTATAGAACAGATTTCCAGGTTTGCATTGGGTTACAATTCCACCATTTTAGGTTTTAACTTCCAGCTGCTCTAAGATACTGGAGACTAAAGGAGATGCCAATTTACTAATTCAGCAATCATATTCATTTGTTAAATTCTATCTTCTCTTTGTAAATCCACCATCACCTTTGATCTTTCTATCTCTCTCTTTAGGGGTGTTTGGGTTATGGCCATTCTAACTTTTTCATGTTGGAAGGCTCTGTCCATAATATGGGATGGGGAGATGGAACTATCTGATGTTCTGGAGAGGCTGGACCCTCTAGGTTTCACAACTTATCTGGTCCAGAGACCTATCTGGAGTTTATATGTTTCTGGAATGTTACTCTAGGGCATGGAACCCTTATGGAATCTTACATATTTCCCCAAGTGTTCTTTATGATTGGCTGGAATGATCCTGGTTGGATTTTGGAAGATTATCATAAGTAGCAATGTCTAACTGAAGCTAGCATAAGAGCAACCTCCAGAGGAGCTCTCAAGTCTATTTGAACTCTCTCTGCCACTGATGCTTTGTTTCACTTCTTTTCTTATTCCCTTTCGGTCACGATGGAATTATTAGTCACATGACGTGTTTCAAACACGTCATGTCCCATGTTGCCAGAAAGACATTCACCACTTGATGTCATATCCTATGTAGGGGGAAGAGCGATGATTTAAAATGGCAGATTTTGGCTTAGAGAGAGTGAGGGTACATTTTAGCAACCAAAGAAGTCATCCAGAAATAACTCTTGAGCATAACTATAGGTAGATTAATTTTCTCTGCCTGGAGTCCATTTTTGTAAGCTGGTGCTATGTAAAGAAACTTGACATGGGATACACTTTCCATGCAGGGTCTCCCAACTAAAGACCTAAACTGAGCTTCTTCTAATCTCATGAACAAACTAAGGGACAGGAAGTGGACAACCCTTACTCTCCCACATCTTCCAGTCACTATGGTATATACCCTACCCTCACTGTCAAGCTGATAGCCAGCCACCCTCATGTAAGCTCACATGATATTCTGCAGCCTGCCTCCAAAATACTTGGTCATGGTTATGTCCTCAACCTTTAGCCCAAAGCCAAGGGTCCTGTTGTGAACTCAAAACTAGCATACAGGCTTGCATATGTAGATTGTGCCCGATTTCCAAACTCTGCATCCAGTCTCCAGGTAAGAGGACTTCCTGGACAACAATCCAGACTTGACAGAATCCCCCAAAGAAATTTAAACTCATTCCCTTACAGACCATCTACAAGGCACAAGAGACCTTATATGGATGGAGGCTAGCCACTCCATTCAACCTCCTTTGGCTCAAAACAACTTAGACATAAAAGGTCAAACCAGGATTATAGAAAGACACCTTTCCTGCTGCCTAATGCTGATCTTAATCTTCCACACAGTATATTTCAACTGAATAATGTTCAGACTTGTTGTGTACCTCAACCTTCACCAACTAGCCATGTTCCAGAAAAGCACTTCAGTAAAGAATTCACAAGAATGGACAATGTGTGGTGGAGATCCAGATTCAGAACATCTTCCTAATTTGTATCTTCTTAGATGCATATAAATCCTTGTCAGAATGGAATGTGAAAGAACATGTCCAGTGAATATCCTCTTTGAGGACTTTCTGGTCTCCTCCAAGTACAGTGCCTGGGAATGAGAAGAGCTTCTATGTAAAGGAATACTTGCACTCCAGTATCACCTGACTTGGAAGTGACTAATGGACTGAGACAGGGATAGATGCAAGAAGCAGCTGTGTGTGGTGAATCATCACTTCCTCACCTGTGAGGGGTATGCAGCTGTGAAATCCAGGTAATATTTGAGATAGACACAGGTGATGCCTCTTTTAGTTATGTAGTTTTGCATTTCATTTTAAATGAAGAAAATATGTAAAGATTTGGTACTTGAATTCATAAGAACCTGAATCAACAATAAAATTAAATATTAAACTGCAATATCAATAAGAAACTATGGTATTAATGGGTGGTTGACATGTGAATGACTGAAATTTAGAAAACTCTGGTTTGAAGACCCACCAAAAGATTCTGCATCTTTTAATCAGTGCTCCTTCTGAGGAGAATTTGTGACTGTATAGAAGTGTTTCAGAGAAAACTATCATGCTAACATTCTATCAGCCTTATGCACTTTGGCTTTCTGGGTTATTAAAAGTTATTGTTAATTGACATTACTCTGTTATTTTCAAAGGAAATAAACTTACTGTAAATATGACACATTGTGTGTGCATTTTTTACTTCTAAACATTGCAGTTCATTTTATTCATTACAATTAATTTACATAAGAGGAAAGACTATTTTGCCACACACAAGTCAACAGTCACAGCATACTGTTCCCCTGTGTGTGAAGAGGGAGCATCATGAGAAACAGGGAAACCTACACCTACTATAGGTTTCTGACCATCAACCAATGCCTCATATTCTCAGAGCTATCACCTTCCACCTAGCCTTCACATGAAGCCCTCATGGTGACAGGGAAATCTCACTTCAAGTGCTTTCCTGCAAGGAGACAGGGAGGTGGTGGACTTTTCCATTCCATTTCTCAGGAACCTCTTCATCCAGGACAAAAAATTAAACCTCAAATTCCTGACTCATCCAGGATTGTCTCCCAGTGACCAGGAAACCATGGTCTGAGAAAGGAGAACTGACAGTACCTTCCCAGGTCACATTCACAATCTTTGGGTGGATACTTCTCTGACCATTGTAAAATAGAATCTGTACACAGGTATCAAACCTGGGGATACAGGAGAAAGCCAACTCTGCCATAGCTTGCCTCCAACTATAAAATAGTCCCAACTCCTAAAAAACAGTTAAGATGAATACCCTTTGGACACACAGGGTCACATTGAAAACTAGTGCCTTTTAGTGCATTTGTTGTATAGAAGTTCAATTATTCTGGAGAAATTTTCAGATATCTCAAATTGAGACAATGGTATTAAGTTAGATAACCAAAGACATCAATTATGCAAACTGATTTAAAATTGCTTTTCTAAAAAAGTAATATTCCCTCTGCAATTTTTTCATAATCTGTACCTTTTAGCACATTTTGTGATAATTTACATCTCCAGCTCCTTTCAATATCAAAGGCATATATGAATCAAATGCATGTTTTCAGAAATGTGTGACATTTAAAAGCCCATAGAGAAGAAGAGATAACCAGAAAGTGACCTATTAATGGAAGTAACAGCATCTCCTCAAGTCTGCTTTCTAGGTAAAGGATTACAATTATTCATGATAATTAACTTAAGCCTACCCATCATGTAGAGGCAGAAAAAGTATTCTTATCCTATAACTACTACCATGAACCATGCAATCAATTCTGATGAAAGTCCTCTTACTCACAGAGAGAACAGACAGAGGATGGTCATCTCCAATTGTAGGCATCTGGTTCTCATAGCCAGTGGCCCTCAATCCATGAAAGATGGAAGGTGTGTCTCTTGTGTTCATGTGCTGTGGCAGTGAAAACATCTTGTTCCATCCTTACCAGGGACAGATATACCACAGGGCTGTGAGTTGGATATCATAAACATGCCCAGCAGAGTCAGGCTGTCTCCAGTGAATGGTTGTATACTCAGGACAAAGAGGGAAGGAATATGCTGGCAGTGTTTATCTAATAAGGGTTTGCATTTTATCCCATCAGTCTGGCATACCTGTTTCTGAGCACAGAATGCATTTCATGGTCCCAGGGAAAAGTATAAGGCCATGCTAGGACTGCCCATTATCACAATTATATATCAAAGTTTGTCTAAATTTGAGAGGGGTCATGGCTGTGAAAGACTGGAAGTCCAAGCTGAAGTATCAGCAAAACAATCCTAAAGGCTATTTCATCTGGATAGCCAATCACGGAGAAGGCATGGGGAAATCCCTGTTTCTGGCTGCCATCACTGGGTGTGGGTGGGGGCAGATTCTGATGGGGGAGGTCTGTGTACTTCTGCAACCGATCACCAGTTTCTTCTGGAGGCTAACAGCCTAAGTTTCACTTCTGTCTTCCAAATTCCATGTAAATACCAGTACTTGGAAAACTATAACTAGATTCATACTGGGAAGTTTCTTCTGGAAAACATAGTTCTCTGCATTAGGATGGAAAGGTGGTATAGTGCTATGTGGACAAAAAATAGTGCAGCTCAGGAAGGGAGCAGAGAATTTTCAAACTTGGAGAGGATTTTTGAAATAATGAGAGCAAATTAGACCTTGGATTCAATTATTTTGTTTAATTATCCAAGTTAAATTTGAATCACTCTATTAATACAAAATATGTTCATTTTTTTTCATTGGGATTCTCCAGTTAATTATTTTGGTAAACAATGAACTTATTTTATCCCCCCTTTAGAACACCATTCTGTTCTCAAGTTTTCAACCCCCACACAACAATAAACTTGATCAACTCACTTAATCTCAACTAAAATTAATCTACCAACCTTCTCTGTCTAATAATCCATATGTCTGCTCAGCTCTCAAGAGGTGGTTATTTATCATCTATATTCTCACCTCACACTGTAATCCCACTCCACTCAGGTCCAGCTTTTATGCTGTTGTTCCAAAGAGCATAGGCTACTCACATGCAACACTGATATCTTATCTCTACAGCTGATGACCACTTTCTCCCTGTCAGCTCTTGAGACCCTCATCAGCCTTCAGTAGAGTTGACCACACGCTTTACTTCACACTTCCTATTTTATTTCTATGTCTGTGAAATGTCAGACACTTGGCTTTCTCTTACATCACTTGTGATCATTGCTAATTCCCTTTTGTTCTTTCCTCATCTACTTAACTCTAGAAAGAGTCCTTGACTAATCACATGCAACACTGATATCTTATCTCCACAGCTGATGACCACTTTCTCCCTGTCAGCTCTTGAGACCCTCATCAGCCTTCAGTAGAGTTGACCACACTCTTTACTTCACACTTCCCATTTTATTTCTGTCTGTGAAATGACAGACACTTGGCTTCCTCTTACATCACTGGTGATCATTGCTAATTCTCTTTTGTTATTTCCTCCTCTACTTAACTGTATAAATAGTCCTTGACTCTACTTAACTCTATAAAAAGTCCTTGCTTACTACTCAATGGCTGTATATTCCATCTTTAATCAAAGATCTCTGTCTGCCTGATCTCTGTCTGTAGCCTGACCCCTCTGTGAAATCAAACCCATTTCTCCCAATGGCTAAATTACATCTCCACATGGATTTCTAGGAGCATCCCAAAATTATCATATCCATTACAGAAGATTTCAATGATCAAATAAATATCAACTTATTTAATCAGTTGCCCAGGCCTGATGTGGCAGCCTTGCTCACAATTCCTTTTTGCCTCATATAATACCCATTTACAATCTGCTTTCCTCATGCCTTCCTTCTATGCTCCAGCAAGTAGGTGGTCTACCTTTAAAAGCCCTACTGAGATGATCTTCTCTCCATTTCCAGCTGTAGAGGCAATATGTAACTTTTACCTGGATAACTGTTATCACAGGTCTCTGCATCCTCTATTCTCTTCTTAAACTCTTTTGCCATAGAGAAAAAGAGTGAATCTTTTCTTCAGTTCTTTGTATCACTCAGGTTACAACAGCCAACATATCTGGACTCACATATCTCCAGCTTTCCCCTTATTCATGAAATCCCAGACCCAGGCTCTGCATTTTTTTCTTCCAACCATCAGAAATGATGCCTTTTGTCTTGCATTAGCTCTTGCTCTGGAATATGATTCAGCTTAATTTTCTTGCTAACTGCTTATTGATATACAGGAGCCCATCCATGACTATTCAATTAAATGTTATGTTGCTGTTCTAGTTTGCTAGCAGCCAGAATTCAATATACCAGAAATGGAATGACTTTTAAAAAGGGGAATTTATTAAGTTGCAAGTTTATGGTTCTAAGGCCAAGAAAATGCCCCAATTAAACAAGTCTATAGAAATGTCCCATCTAAAGGCATCCAAAGAAAGATCCCTTGGTTCAAGAAGGCCAATGAAGTTCAGGATTCCTCTCTCAAGTGGAAAGGCACATGGTGAACATGGCATCATCTGATAACTTTCTCTCCTGACTTCCCATTTCAAAAAGCTCCCTGGGAGGCATTTCCTTCTTCAACTTCAAAGGTTGCTGGCTGCCAGACTATATGCTTTTTGTGGCTGTGTCATTCTCTGCTCTCTCAGAATCTCCTAGTCTCTCCAAAATGTTTCCTCTTTTATAGGATTCCAATGAACTAATCAACACCCACCCGGAATGGGTGGAGACACATCTTCACCTAATACAGTTTGACAACTGCTCTTGATTGAGTAACATCTCCAGGGAGATATAATTAAAGTTTCAAACACACAGTACTGAATAAGGATTAGAAAAAATTGCTTCCTTTACAAAATGTGATTAGGACTATAGCATGACTTTCTAGGATACATACATACATTCAAACTGGCACATTCAAACCTCTGCACCCTAAAAAAGATATGTTTTTCCCATATTCAAAATACATTAATTCCATCACAATATCAGAAATCCTTAAACCATTTCAGTAACAATACAAATGAAATACAAAGTTAGAAACAGTACAAATTCCTATCAAAGTTAGTTACAGGCAAAATTTTCCTCTGGCTCTGGACCTGTAGAAATCCAAAACAAGTGATTTGCTGCCAACATACAAAGAAAGAACAGTCATAGGACACATATACTCATTTCCATAGGGAGGAAGGAGCACAGAGGTCACCAGATCCACACAATTTTAAAAACCTGCAGGGAAAAGTCCATTAGATTTCAGCCTGAAAGTCATTTATCCTTGGGGTTTAGAAAGTGACAGTTACATCCTTTCCTACAAAGAGGTCTGCCTCTCTCCAAATGCAACCTTGGGGGACACTGGGGAGACCACTCCTGGCCTTTTATAACTATCTTTATATGAAAATACATTATATATAAATTATATCACATATAATAAATTGAACAACTGTAAATTTCCATTGATTTTTTATGTTAAGTTGTTTTAACTTGACATCAATACATGCTGAATTCTGAGAAAAGGATGTTTATGTTCCTAAATAAGATCCCTTGATTTTTATTTATCTTTAAGAATATGCTGAATTATATTTATGGATTTTCTAATATTTAATCACTCAATTCAGACATAATCTACACTTTGTCACCATACAAAAAGTGTAAAATATTTTTTTACAGTCTTCTGGCTACATTTTGATTTAGATATTTCCATTGTTAGTCAGATGTGAGATCTTTCTATAATACTGTTTATTTCAAATGTTTAAAATAGTCTATTTTATTTATAAAATAATTTGTAAACTTTACTTCTACCCCATATTATTGATTCATGTAGCATTACTTATCTGATATTTAAAAGGATGGCTGGGTCTTCCTCTTAAAATATGTGAACCTGATGTTTTTATTTGCAAGGGACACATGCATTTCTCCATCTTCCCTATTTATATTGTACTATAATCTTCATCTCTTCTGAAGTCAATATTCATGTACTATCTTTCCCTATCAATTTCACATTTCATCTTGGCTTCATAATTAGTTTGAACTGATTAGGCAAATGAAGCATTTTTTTCTAATTTCTATTTTTGGCATGTTCTTTCTTTTTCAATTACATTTTGAAAACTCTTCCAGGATGCTTTATCTGATTCCATTTCCCCTTCCATAAATTAAATAAACATTTTATTTCTGACATGGTGGTCTGAAAATTAGTATTGGAATTTAAGTAGAACTACTCAGGGCAGATAATCCAGTGAGATAGATACTCTGGCTTCTCTGCTAGTCTCTCCTGGCACCGGACTCAAAATTGCCAGTTCCCTGCAAGTGAAACTCTGTTGCTCTCTATGGAAATTTGGAAAGGAAAAGTCTCTCTAAAGTATTCCAGTGGTATCTCTGGGGATGCTGGCTAGACAGTTTAGTTTCTAGATAATAAATTGTAAGCCAAGGTTTTTCAGAACTTTTTCCAGTTCCCTGGGCATGGGCTGTCATTGTTGTTTCAGGTGAAATGATAACTGTAGTTCTAAGAAGAAGTGAGTTAACAGAATGACTAACCCAGATGTCAGAGTCTGGCTGCCTCACTCCCCCACATGCCTTGGCTGTTGTGACCATCACTGTTGCAACTGACATGGCAGTAGGGAGTTGTTGGGTGACTATTTTCTATTTTGGCCTGAAAGGCAGTATCTGTTAGGAAAAGAGACTTATCAGGAGCCAGGTAAGTGATAATGTCTGGAAAAGGGATTCTCCTGGATTTGAAACTTGTCCAATACAAATTTCACTCAGTAAGGACAATAATTCCAGAGACATGAGCTGTGGTGTTGCAGACTGGTGACCCAAAACCCCATACCAACCTTTGACTGCTACTAATAAAATTTTTAATGAAATTCTTACTGAAAGTTGCCCTTGGTGTTTGATCCGAGTGGTACTAATATCTCAATTTTAGGGTGCTTCATGGCCTAGTGTTTCAGTTAATCTACTCATCAATATGGAGTGCCAGCATTGCAGAGAAATTTTCAGCACTGCATTTATTTCTATAAAAACTTTCTAATGTCATAATGAAAATTTCAGAGGAAACTGAATTACTTAGCTCCAACAAAAATAATGTGTCTGAGTGGCAATTGTTGAAACATAATTATTTCTGTAATTTATATATGATGTTCTTAATAAAGTTAGTACATGTGTCTCTATTGAAAATATCTGTGGCCTTCTGTGCACAATAAGATTGTTTCCCTCCTGAATTAGGGAAAAAGTTTCTATAAAAAGGTAAATTTCATAATTGAGGATTCAGACATTAGACAAAAATTAAGGACTTCAGCACTTTAGTGGCTCAAATTGTCATATTTTCTGTGGTTTAAATCATTCCAATGTTATTCACAAGTTCAGTACTCATCATCTACACATTTCAATTTATTCAATGTACAAGGTTCTTGTGTTTAATACACTATCTTGTATTTAACGTTTTCTCCAAATAGTGTTTAGAATTTCTGTTAGCTTTTCTAAAATAAGAAAAATAGAATTTTATGATCTTTAGTGTGGATTAATTCATTTTCTACCCTAAGTACTGAATCACTTGTTCATATTTCCCCAGTTCAGAGCACAAAATAATTTTGAACAATAATTTCTGTGATGAATGCATTGTACTTTAACTCTTGGAAAAAAAATCAAATGCTTATTACTTTTGTTCTCCTAATATTTAACCAGAAAAAAATCCAATCAGGTCATGGAAAAATGTACAGGGCATCTAAATTGAATACAGATGTTGAAATCTTCATTCTTACATCGTATTTGTCTGTGTCATAAATAGTTAGAAAACTGGTAAATTATCAGAACAAAGTTTATAAAATGAAATACATTGTAAATATGACAAAGTTGCAAATATTGGATGATTTGAAGAGCTCTGTATTTTAGTAAAGTAGTTAGCATAGCACAAGATTAAACAGCAGGGTCATGGCAGCCAGACTACCAAGTTCCAAATTCTGACTCTACCTCTATTTAAATGAGTCTGTTCACGTTCCCATAGGTAAATACTCCTTTACAAGAGAAGGAGTCTAATATTAATTCCAAACCTATAAAGTGACAAACATAAAAGTGACCAATACACCATAAGTGCCATAAAAGTAAAGACATAAAAACTTGGGGAATCACTTAATAAAAGGAAGCTATACATTAGAAATTAATTCTCAGGTGGAAGCAATGTTAAGTGGAAAATTTTGGAGTTCTTTCTCCTGAAAATATACCCCACAACTCATGTTTCCATGTACATTGGAGACCCTTGTTCTAATGAATATGAATAGTGAGTCCTAGACTATGGTAGAATGTGTGTGGATTTGAAAATAGGAATAATTTTTCACTCCAGATAATCATTAGGATCCTCAGGAACTTCTCTGTCTTGTATCAGTACATGTTCCTTTCCTTTAGTAGATGCTTGATTATCAAGCACCTGACAGTAGCCAACTCTTTGTTCACTCTTTCTAAGGAAGACCAGAAATAATGACAACTTTTGAGATGAAATATTTCCTTAATTATTTTGAATGAAAGCTTCTTTTATATGTACACAGGGCTGCCAGGGGTGTTCCTATGGGCAGCACCTGTCTCTTGAGTGTTGTCCAGGCCATTATAATCAGCCTAGTTTCCACCCTAGAGTATTGAAACAGATTTGAAAGAAATGGCTGCCCCAACAAGATAAGTTCAGGAATAAAACATGGCTTTTCTCTGGTATATGAATAGTCAAGCCAGTACAAGGGATAAAAGGGGCATGGCCATGTATCATAAGTTACCTGAGTAAAGCTGAAGGAAATATTATGGTCATTTTATTGAAGATATTGGAGGCAAGGTTCTCAATTTTGTGCTTTACATACTTAGATACGTGGTGATCATCTGAAATATGATAATGCATGAAATGGGTTGAATAGTGTCTTCACAAGTTCATGTCCACATGAACTCTGTGAATGTGACTATTTTTAAAAGAGGTTCTTGGCAGATACAATCAAGAGACAATGCATCATACTGGATTAGGGTGGGGTCTAAGCCAATGTGACTGGTTGGATTGATACACATGGAAAGCCAAGCATTGCTGACAGCTAGCAGAATCTGGGAAGAGGCAAGGTGATCTTCTTCTTTAGAAGAAGAAGAAATGTCCAAGAAAGCATAACCCACTTCACACCTTAATAAGAGACTTTTCACCTCCAGAACTGTGATGGAATATATTTCTGATGTTTAAAGTCACTCAGTTTATGATCATTTGTTATGGTAGCCCTAGGGAACTGAAGCAATTCTTATGTAGAAATATTAGCATATTAAAATATTTTCAGGTAAACAATGGAAAAATCCACTGCAGGGGAACAAAGAGGGTCAGAAGATGGGAAGTAAGAAGTAAGAAGAGATTTGTAGCCTTAGAAAAAATTGAACAGGATTTGAACTTTAGAAAGCAGATTGCTTTGTATTGCTCCTTGGTAACATTTGGCTCTGGTGACAAGAAAGATGGTTCAGAGCAATCTGCTGTGCTTCCAAATTAATGAAACAAGTTTATGTAGGATTCAAACATCAATCTTGGGAAGTAGAAGAGTAACAAAAGACATGAATCAAGTTTTTGTTTGTTTGTTTGTTTTTGCGTGGACAGGTACTGGGAATTGAACCTGGGTCTCTGGCATGGCAGGTAGAGTTCTTTACTCTGCCACCATGGTCCACCCAGAATCAAGTTTTGTAATGAGGAATGCTATTGCCTTTGAAATCAACAAGGAAGCAAGAAGGACATCCTTAAAAGGAAAAAAAAACTTGGATATAAATGCAAACATAGAAAAGGCTTTGATACCTTTGACCAGACAATGATATTAAATATAAAGTTCTGGCCTTGAATCACTTCATTTATACTGGATGAAGTAGTGATCTTAGGCCCTCTGTTCTAGTTTGCTAGCTGCCAGAATGCAATATACCAGAAACAGAACGGCCTTTAAAAGGGGGAATTTAATAAGTTTCTAGTTTACAGTTCTAAGGCCGAGAAAATGTCCCAATTAAAACAAGTCTATAGAAATGTCCAATCTGAGGCATCCAGGGAAAGATATCTTGGTTCAAGAAGACCGATGAAGTTCAGGGTTTCTCTCTTAAGTGAGAAGACATGTGGCAAACACAGTCAGGGCTTCTCTCTTGGCTGGAAGGGCACATGGTGAATATGGCGCATCTGCTAGCTTTCTGTCCTGGCTTCCAGTTTCATGAAGCTCCCTGGGAGGCGTTTTCCTTCTTCATCTCCAAAGGTCACTGGCTGGTGGACTGTCTGCTTCATGGTGCTGCAGCATTCTCTGCTCTCTCTGAATCTCTCATTGTCCAAAATATTTCCTCTTTTATAGTACTCCAATAAGCCAATCAAGACCCACCCAAATGGGTGGAGACATATCATCCCTTAATCCAGTTTAACAACCATTCTTGATTAAATCACATCATCCAGGGATATGATCTCATTACAGTTTCAAACATACAGTATTGAAAAGAGATTATTTTACCTTTATGAAATGGGATTTATATTAAAACATGGTTTTTCTTTGGGGGCATACTTCCTTTCAAACCAGCACACCCTCTAAGGAGACAAATCAAGTAAATTCATGTTTACAGACATTTTCATAATTATTATTTCTGGATCTATGCATCTGTGGGGATATATGCATTAATTTCAATTTTTTTCATGATTCAGTACCACAACTTTTATTCCATCCTTCTCTCCACTCCTTATTTGCACCTATCTATATTTATTAAGTATTATGACTTTACATGTTTTTGAGGATATCCCTATGTCAGTACATATTAATTTTATGCTTTTGCCATTTAAATTCCAATTTAATTTAATGTGTGAGAAAATCTTAAGTAGATGTTATGAATTCCCTCATCTAGTAAGTAGTACAAATAGTAATTTGTATGCCCAGGCCATACATTTGCATTAACCCAGAGCAAAACCTGAGTTTTGCTGCTGGAGAAGAAATGAAGATCATTCCCTTTTTTCTCCTAATTAATCCAAGATGTCTGTTTCAGCAAATGTCATTGTATAAAGAACAGGTAAGAGTGGATCCCAAAAGTTCATATTGGAAAGTTCAACTTTTTTCAATTAAAGCATTGCCTCAAATGTTTTGTTTTGTACCAAATAAAAAGTTTTGTAAACCTCCGTGACCTGATTTAGGTGGAATCTCAAATTGTAATCTGAAGAGTAAATAATTGCAAAGGGTACAATTTTTAGAATATCAAATATTTATACATAATAATAACAATAGAAAGGAGCTTACCCACCCAGAAAAGGCCTGATATGGAATGCTTATAGTTTTATAGCATAGTCTACAAAGGTAGAAACAACTCAAATGTCCAACTGACTGATGATGTATTAGCATAGTCAGGGTGTTCCTGTGCATCAGATATATATGGGTGTGTGTAAATATTAAGAGATTTATTACATAAGTTGACTCAAACCACCAAGGGTATTGATTGAGAGTTGGAATATTGGTGATGATGATTTGAATTCAACAAGAGAGGCTGGCTGCTTGAAGAGGAGACAGAAATTCCTCTTTCAGCATGATACAATTCTCAATTCTCATCTTACACTTTCCAATGGATTGAATAAGGAGACTCTGCTCCTCTCTGGTTGTAAATGTAATCTCTGGAAGATGCAACCAACTAATGATAGAGTAAATCCATCTAAACACTCACAGTAATGATAATGATGCTGCTTACTTAACCATACAATTGGACATGATAATCTAGTCAAGTTGACATGTGAAATTGTTCATCAAGATATATAAACTACTTCCGGAGAAGATGGCGGCTTAGTAAGACGCGCAGGTCTTAGTTCCTCCTCCAGAAAAGCAACTAAAGAAACAGAAACAATACGAAACAGCTCCCGGAGTAACGACAGAGACCAAAAAAGACAGCGTACCCCATTCTGGAACGGCTGAACGGGTAGGGAGAATCCACTGCAGTGAGATACCCGAGGGGTGCACGTTT
The DNA here is from genome assembly GCF_023851605.1 of Tamandua tetradactyla. NCBI lineage: Eukaryota > Metazoa > Chordata > Mammalia > Pilosa > Myrmecophagidae > Tamandua > Tamandua tetradactyla. The sequence goes on from NC_135342.1 coordinate 8,092,655, forward strand.
TCCTGGCTGGGGTGGCTGGCGACTGGGGTCCCCTCCACGCACGTGGCTCCCCGGTCTGACTGGGAACATTGGATAGCGGGGCTCTCCCGTCACGCTTGGCGTCTCGGGCCAGCTGGGCAATTTGGACCGGCACTCCCCCAAGCCACGGCCAGCGACCCCCGCCTCCATGCGCGGTTTCCCGGGCCGACTGCCCGGCAGACAAACGACCGCCACGAGCGCCACCTATTGGGCAGGAAAAGAAAAACAGAGCCCAGAGATTCCACAGAAAAACCTTTCAACCAGCTGGGTCCCACACCCAGGGAGATCTGATCAAATGCCCAGACACCAGCAGAAAATAATGGATGACACTCGGAAAATTGAAGATATGGCCCAATCAAAGGAACAAGCCAATAGTTCAAATGAGATACAGGAGCTGAGACAACTAATGCTGAATATACGAACAGAAATGGAAAAACTCTTCAAAAACCAAATCAATAAATTGAGGGAGGACATGAAGAAGATATGGGCTGAACAAAAAGAAGAAATAGAAAATCTGAAAAAACAAATCACAGAACTTGTGGGAGTGAAGGACAAAGAAGAAAAAATGGAAAAAACAATGGATACCTACAATGGTAGATCTAAAGAGACAGAAGCTACAATTACTGAACTGGAGGATGGAACAACTGAATTCCAAAAAGAAACAGAAACTATAGGGAAAAGAATGGAAAAACTTGAGCAGGGGATCAGGGAACTGAATGACAATATGAAGCGCACAAATATACGTGTTGTGGGTGTCCCAGAAGGAGAAGAGAAGGGAAAAGGAGGAGAAAAACTAATGGAAGAAATTATCACTGAAAATTTCCCAACTCTTATGAAAGACCTAAATTTACAGATCCAAGAAGTGCAGCGCACCCCAAAGAGAATAGACCCAAATAGGCGTTCTCCAAGACATTTACTGGTTAGAATGTCAGAGGTCAAAGAGAAAGAGAGGATCTTGAAAGCAGCAAGAGAAAAACAATCCGTCACATACAAGGGAAACCCAATAAGACTATGTGTAGATTTCTCAGCAGAAACCATGGAAGCTAGAAGACAGTGGGATGATATATTTAAATTACTAAAAGAGAAAAACTGCCAACCAAGACTCCTATATCCAGCAAAATTGTCCTTCAAAAATGAAGGAGAAATTAAAACATTTATAGACAAAAAGTCACTGAGAGAATTTGTGACCAAGAGACCAGCTCTGCAAGAAATACTAAAGGGAGCACTAGAGTCAGATACGAAAAGACAGAAGAGAGAGGTATGGAGTAAAGTGTAGAAAGAAGGAAAATCAGATATGATATATATAATACAAAAGCCAAAATGGTAGAGGAAAATATTATCCAAACAGTAATAACACTAAAAGTTAATGGACTGAATTTCCCAATCAAAAGACATAGAATGGCAGAATGGATTACGACCCAGCAATACCACTGCTAGGTATCTACTCAGAGGACTTAAGGGCAAAGACACAGACGGACATTTGCACACCAGTGTTTATAGCAGCATTATCTACAATTTCAAAGAGATGGAAACAGCCAAAATGCCCATCAACAGACGAGTGGCTAAACAAACTGTGGCGTATACCTACGATGGAATATTATGCAACTTTAAGACAGACTAAACTTATGAAGCATGTAATAACATAGATGGACCTAGAGAACATTATGCTGAGTGAGTCTAGCCAAAAACTAAAGGACAAATACTGTATGGTCCCACTGATGTGAACCGACATTCGAGAATCAGCTTGGAATATATCATTGGTAACAGAGACCAGCAGGAGTTAGAAACAGGGTAAGATAATGGGTAATTGGAGCTGAAGGGATACAGACTGTGCAACAGGACTAGATACAAAAACTCAAAAATGGACAGCACAATAATACCTAAGTGTAATGTAACTAGGTTGGAACACTGAATGAAGCTGCACCTGAAATATGGTTTTTTATTTGTTTGTTTGTGTGTTTGTATCTTTTGTTTTTGTTTTTTTCTTTTTCCTTTATATATATATATATATTATTAGTATTATTATTTTAATTCTCTTCTCTATATTAACATTCTATATCTTTTTCTGCTGTTTTGCTAGTTCTTTTCCTAAATCGATGCAAATGTACTAAGAAATGATGATCATACATCTATGTGATGATACTAAGAATTACTGAGTGCATGTGTAGAATGGAATGATTTCTAAATATTGTGTTAATTTCTTTTCTTTTTTTTGATTAATAAAAAAAATTAAAAAAAAAATAAGACACAATACTAAACCATTAAATAAGTCAAAATAGGAAAAAAAAAAAGATATATAAACTAAGTGATTTATCCATACAATGAATAAATACTCAGCAATAAAAATATAGGATACAAGCAACAACATGAGTGATTATCAAAGGTATTGTGCTCAATGAAAGAGTAAAATTTCAAAATGGTATGTAAATGACATTCTGTAAAAGACAATGATATAGAGAAATAAATCCCATCAAGTTTTCCCAGATTGTGATGTGTGGAAAGGTTATTGGTTTCAACAAGTACATGAATCTTTGGAGTACTGAACAAGCTCTATTCTTAGATATTGGTCATGGTTACATGACTATATATATTTGTCAAAACTCATAGAATGAACATCTAAAATGTGTGAATTTTATGTGAGGTACATTATATCTGTGAAAACCATACATCTATAAAGTCTATTATGAAATTGAATTGCATTGTATGGCAATAGGACACTTTGCATAGTACACAATAATGTAAACAAGCTTGTCTTTTACATAATCTATGTCATTAAATTTTACATACCAATACTTTTTTATTCATTTGTTTGTTTATTTGCATAGACAGGTACTGGGTATTGAACCAAGGTTTCCTGCATGGCAGGTGAGAACTCTGCCTGCTGAGCCACTCTTAAGACATAGTTATTTTATGTAAATTTTTGTTAGTCAAGGTCTAGTTACAGAAAATAATTCGGTCTTGGTGTTTCACTCACAGGAAACTTTGAGAAAATGTAGAAATTACCTCAGTTGTAAGCTGCTCTCTACACACACACACACACACACACACACACACACACTCACATACACACACACAACACCTAGGGCTAAAGGTAAAACATGGATTGAGGAGAGTTGAGATACCTAGGCCCAGCAGCTAGGCATTTTTATTTTGCATGTGCAGGCACCAGAGCCAGGCATTTTTTTTTTTTTTTTAAAGGAAGGAAAGACAGAGAAGGAAGGAAGGGAGGAAGAAAGGGAAACATTTTTAAACATTTTCTTGTTTTATTATATTTTGTTTGTTTGTTTGTTTGTTACATGGGCTGGGGCCGGGAATCGAACCGGGGTCCTCCGGCACGGCAGGCAAGCACTCTTGCCCGCTGAGCCACCGCGGCCCGCCCCCCAGGCATTTTTTAAATTAAATTTACTGAAGTTGAACCTACAGATAAAAAATCCATTCATTCAAAGTGGAGAGTTCAGTAGGGCTAATGCATACACTCACACAATTCCTATTCCATCTTATAGAACATTTTCATTATTGCTATAGAGTCCTCATGCCCCAGTGCTAGTAGTCTTCCTTATCTCCCTCCAGATAACCCCGATCCAATTTCTAACAATATAAACAGCCTTTCACAGTTCTAGAACTTCTTATAATTTGAAATACACTGTAGATAACCTTTTGCATTTCTCTTATTTTACTAAGCATAGATTTGTGGGATTCTTCCATGTTATTGAAAATATTGTAGCTTGTTCTTTTTTACTGCCATGCAAAATTTCAGTGTATGAATGTGAAATAACTTTTATTCTCCACATAAACATTTCTATTGTTTTCAGTTCTTGAAAGTTATGAATAAAGATACTATGAACATTTGTGTATATGTGATTTTTTGTAGATTAATGCTCTCTTTCCTCTTAGATAAATACCTAAGAATGAAAGTTTGGCTTGATCAGGTAATTACGATTTTAAAAGTACTCTCAACTATTTTCAAAAATGGCCACACCATTTTCACTGACACCATCAATGTATGAGACACACTGATGCTTGATGATGCTTGATGATGCTTCACACAAATGGCTGTGAAGTTCTTAACTGAACATATAATTTGGGGGACATAATTCAATACATTGCATGTATTAAGTAGAGGGGTCTTATATTTCTGATGATGAAAGAAAGATGCATCCTGCCCAAAGGATAACCCTACATTTTTTAAATAGGCAATATAAACCATATACTTTGATCTTGATCATTATCCTGCACACAGTAATTACAAAAGCTAAACATATTCAAACTTTTTAATCAACAATTACACAACTAATATATACCCTTCAGAAAGTCCACATGCATTAACAAAACACAAGTCTTTGAATTTACATTGCAGCACTATTATTAATATCCCAAAACTGAACAAATATTTATAAATCTACTTATAAAATGTGATTCTGTGCATTTTTAACACACCATGGAAACAACTACACCTAAAGTATATAATCTAACACAATGGCTGTTTTTACCAAGCCTTCAATTTATTTTTTTCTGGAATTCTTTTGTGTGTCAGCTTTGCTGACTTTTTCCTTAGCACTCTGAAATTCAAATATTAATTATACTTTTTATTCTTATAATACAAAATGGAATGCAGAGCAATATGTCTGTGACATGAATGTGGAGCAGACCGGAAACCAATAGGACAGAGGCCAGTTTTAGAACCTCCACATGCAAAAGCAAATCGTCAAAAATCTTCACAAAGACAAAATCTTTTATTTCTCAACACAAGCTACAAACAAATTCTACGTAAGTGTATTTTCCAGATTAAGCATGGTAACTTATGCACATCATTCTTGCATTTCCTCAAGACACTTATTAATCACAAGGAGAAATGAGCTAACTTTAGAGTGGAGAAGTTTGTCAGAGAATCCCATAAGTGAGCAAAACTAATGACAGATGGGCCTGATGAGAGAAATTGATGTCATGTGCCTCTTGATAGGATTCCCTCAAAAGGACCATCACTGGTGTGGTGTTGTGGGTAGGAAACATAGTAAGTCTGAAACTCACTCCACTATGTTATAATAATGAGCAAACACCAGACAAACACAAATTCAGTCCGCTGCTACATAAATAATTGGAAATCTTCAAAATGTAAAGATAATACAAATCAAGGAATATGGGAGGATTCCTTATATTGATGGAGATTGAGTAGACATGACAACTCATATTTCTCATCATTTGACATGGATCCCTTTTCAATAAATATATAGTTTGCAACCAACAAAACTTGAAAGTGGTCTGAAATATTGAGATCAGTAATTTATTAATATTAATTTTGAGATATCATTAATTTTAAGATGATTTCTTATATGCATAATGTGTTGTTTAGGAAATTCATAATGAATTTTTACTTAAAAATGCAAACTATTCCTGTAAATTAACTTAAAACATTTCAGAAAAGTTATTGTATATTGTGCTGAAATGAATTATACATGATATTTATTATGTATATGGACATACACTCAGAGTAAGAAATAGAATGGTGAACATTTGTAGAAACTGAGTGAAAGTATGTAGGAATTCTTTGTAAAATACTTCCAACTTCCTTGTCTGAATCCAAAATTATACACAAATTGCAAGTTATGAAAATATTTTTAGAAGCCAAGTGGTATTAAAACTAATGAAAAAATTTGTGAACCTAATCAAATTTGGCAGCCCTATTCCCTTCTAATCTAAGGGGAGAACAGCATAAACAGGAATTAAACAGCACTATTAATTATTGCAAAAAGAAGGGATGAGTGCAAAATTCAACAGAAATAGTTTCCAATAAGAATAGAAATGAAAACATATAATCACAGAAGAGCAGCAAAATATATATGAGACTTCCAGGTGAAGATAGCAGCTTAACAACATGTGCATTTTAGTTCGTCCTCCAGGACAACTACTAAATAACCAGAAATAGTACAGAACAGTTCCCGGAGCCATGATAGTGACCAGACACACAGCGTACCCCAGTCTGGACCAGCTGGACTGGCTGTGAGGACACCCCAGAACTGTGAGTTCCCTAAGCTGTGGTGGCCAGTGCCCCTCCCCCACAGGCCACTTCCCAGAGGGAAAGGAAAGGACTTTACCAGCAGCAGGGACTGGGCATAATCAAATGTCAATTGTGCAACTAATTAACAAATTCTGACTACTAAAAATAGGCCCCCAGCTTAGGTGAACCTGATCAAAGTGGAGGTTGCTCATTTTTGCCCCAGTGCCAAGGAGGCAGAGATGACAGAAAAAAGGGGAGAAAAAAAGAAGGAAACAGAGGTTTTTGTGGTTGTGTATCTATAAAGGCTTGACTGCCTCTGGATAAGTGGCAGGACTTTTCAGGCCGCAACTGCCCCAGGCATAGGCAGAAGTGAGATCTTTTGGGGGCTTGTCTGGAGCTTGTGCCTTCCCCAGGGGATGGGTGAGGCCCAACTCAGGTGGAATCCCTCCATCAAGGAATTCAGACCCCAGGGCTTGGTAATTTGAAGCCATTAAAACCAGCCTACAACCTCTCCTCTGTCTCCACCACACCCCCAGCAGGGAGAGTCTGCCAACGTTAAAGGTACCACATCATCTTATGCTGGTGGGACCTGCAGTCAGACAAGCACCACACACAGGGCAGGATAAGAAAAACAGAGTACAGAGACTTCACAGGAAAGTCTTTCAAACTGCTGGGTCTCATCCTCAGGGAAAACCGATGCAGGTGACTCTTTCCTCCTGATAGGAGGTCAGTTTGGTCTGGGAAAATCTGTCTGGGGTCTATAATAACTAAGTAGACCCTCCTAAGTGTGTGTGTGGGTGGGGAAGGCACCACACAAGCAGGGCAAGAAACAAGAAAACAAGAACTGAAAAATTCTCCTCTGTTAAACAAAACTTAAGCTAAAGGTCCAGATAAAGCTGAACAGAATCTCAAAGAACAGATAGACAACAAATTCATCCAGCAAGAAAACCCTAGATAAAAGAAGTGAAAGCAATCTCCAGAATAAACTAATTAAGGTAATTAAATGCCTAGACACCAGTGAGAAATAACAAATCACACTAGGAAAATTGAAGATATGGCCCAGTCAAAGGAACAAACCAACATTCAAATGGCATAGAGGAGCTGGAACAATTAATTCAGAATGTATGAACAGACATGGAAAACATCATCAAAAACCAAATCAATGAATTGAGAGAGGATATAAAGAAGGCAAAGAAAGAATAAAAAGAAGAAACTGAAAGTCTGGAAAAACAAATCACAGAACTTATGGGAATAAAAGACACAGTAGAAGAGATGAAAAAAGCAATGGAAACCTACAATGGTAGATTTCGAGACACAGAACATAGGATTTCAAAACTGGAGAATGGAACATCTGAAATCCAACAAGAAATGGAAACTATAGGAAAAAAATGGAAAAATATGAACAGGGACTCAGGGAATTGAAAGACAATATGAAACACATGAAGATACATGTTGTGGATGTCCAAGAAGAAGAAGAGAAGGGAAAAGGAGGAGAAAAACTAATGGAGGAAATTATCACTGAAAATTTCCCAACTCTTATGAAAGACTTAAAATTACAGAGCCAAGAAGTGCAATGTACCCCAAAGAGAATAGTTCCAAATAGACATACTCCAAGACATTTACTAATCAAAATGTCAGAGGTCAAAGAGAAAGAGAGGATCTTGAAAGCAGCAAGAGAAAAGCAATCCATCACATACAAGAGAAGCCCAATAAGACTATGTGCAGATCTCTCAGCAGAAACCATGGAGGCAAGAAGACAGTGAGATAATATATTTAAATTATTAAAAAAGAAAAACTGCCAACCAAGAATTCTATATCCAGCAAAACTGTCCTTCAAAAATGAGGGAGAAATTAAAACATTTTCAGACAAAATATCTCTGAGAGAATTTGTGAACAAGAGACCAGCTCTGCAAGAAATACTAAAGGGAGCACTAGAGACAGATAGGAAGACAGAAGAGAGAGGTGTGGAGAAGAGTGTAGAAAGGAAGACTATGAGTAAAAGTAAAAAGAAGGAAAATTAGATATAACATATAAAATCCAGAAGGCAAAATAGTAGAAGAAAGTACTACCCATGCAGTAATAACACTGAATGTTAATGGATTAAACTCTCCAATCAAAATACATAGTCTGGCAGAATGGATTAAAAAACAGGACCCATCTATATGCTGTCTCTACTCAAAGGACACGAGGCCAAGGACACAAATGGACATTTACACACCAATGTTTATAGCAGCATTATTAACAATTACCAAGAGATGGAAACAGCTAAAATGTCCATCAACAGACAGTTGACTAAACAAACTGTGACATTTACATAAGATGGAATATTATGCAGCTTTAAGACAGAATAAAGTTATGAAGTATGTAACAACATGAATGGACCTTAAGGACATTATGCTGAGTGTGAGTAGCCAGAAACAAAAGGACAAATACTGTATAGTCTCACTGATATGAACTGACATTAGTGAATAAACTTGGAATATTTCCTTGGTAACAGAGACCATCAGGAGATAGAAATAGGGTGAGATATTGGGTAATTGGAGCTTAAGGGATACAGATTGTGCAACAGGACTGAATATAAAAACTCAGAAATGGACAGCACAATACTACCTAACTGTAATGTAATTATGTTAAAACACTGAATGAAGCTGAATGTCAGAATGATAGAGGGAGGAGGGCTGGGGACATAAATGAAATCAGAAAGAAAGATAGATGGTAAAGATCAAGATGGTATAATCTAGGAATGCGTAGAGTGTATAATAATAGTGAAATGTACAAGGTACAAATTTTAAAAATGTTTTGGCATGAGGAAGGACAAAGGAATGTCATTATTGCAGGGTGCTGAAAATAGATGATAATTAATACTTTAAAATGTCATCTTATGTGTGAGACTAAAGCAAAAAATGTTTATTTGTTACAAAATTTATATTTTGACTAGAGCATTTCCTAATATAACTCATGTAGATAGTTTGATTGAATGTCATAAGTACTTGGAACCTCAAGTAGGACATGAGATTTTGTTGGTTTGTCCAGAGTGATGCCCCGATGAATCCCAGAGTGATTTGATCAGTGACTGGAAAAGTATTTGCAAACCCCCTTTGGGGATGGTGAGAGTGGGGAGAAATTCAACCTCCCCAAGTTGAATTCTTGATATTCTCATAAGCAGTGTGGACAACCAAAGCTATAGGCTGATCCCCCAGTCTTGGGGTTTGTTCATATGAAACTTAACCCACAAAGGATAGGTCAAGTCTACTTAAAATTTAGGCCTAAGAGTCACTCCCAAGAGAGCCTCTTTTGTTGCTCAGATGTGGCCTCTCTCTCCAGCCAACATGACAAGCAGTCTCACCACCCTCCCCCTCTCTGTGTGGGACATGACTCCCAGGGATGTGGACCTTCCTGGCAACGTGGTACTGAGATCCTGGAATGAGCTGAGACTCAGCATCAAGAGACTGAGAAAAACCCTAGAATGAGCTGAGAATTAACATCAAGGAATTGAGAGAAGCTTCTTGACCAAAGGGGGAAGAGTAAAATGAGACTAAGTGTCAATGGCTGAGAGATTCCAAACAGAGTTGAGAGGTTATCCTGAAGGTTATTCTTATGCATTAAGTAGATATCACCTTGTTGTTCAAGATGTAGCAGAGAAGCTGGAGGGAACTGCCTGAAAATGTAAAGCTGTGTTCCAGTAGCCATGTTTCTTGATGATGATTGAACAATGATATAGCGTTCACAATGGGACTCTGTGAATGTGAAAACCTTGTGTCTGATGCTCCTTTTAGCTACTATATCAACAGAAGAGTAGATCATATGGAACAAAAATAAATAATAGGGGGAGCAAATGTTAAAATAAATTTAGTTTGAAATGCTAGTGGTAAATGAAAGTGAAGGGTAAGGGATATGGTATGTATAATCTTTTTTTTCTCTGTTATCATTTTATTTGTTTTTCTGTTGTCTTTTTATTTCTTTTTCTAAATCGATGCAAATGTTCTAAGAAATGATGAATATGCAACTATGTGATGATATTAAGAATTACTGATTGTATATGTAGAATGGAATGAAATCTTAATGTTTTGTTTGTTAATTTATTTAATTAATAAAAAAGTTAAAAAATATATATATATGGCCTTCTCAGCCTAACCAAGAACTATAAAAAGGAGACTCCATTGGAAACGTGTGACCCCTGATCAATATTTAAAGGAAATATTAGATCATAAAAATGAGCACTAGTCAACTGCTTCTATAAGTTTCTGTATCTAGCATGAACTTCATGTTCTCTAGAAAACTATTTTACTAATATTATGTCAAAAGGAACATTAAAGCTATTTTACTGCATTGGTTTGAATTCATTATGTACCCAAGAAAGCCATGTCATTTAACCCTTATTCAATATTGCTGTGTGAGATCTTTTTTTATTGTTTCCGTGGAGATGTGACCCACCCAGCTGTAGATAGTAATTTTGATTAGGCGATTTCTATTGAGATATGTCTCCACCCATTCAAGGTAGGGTTGCTTACTGGGAGTCCTTTAAGAGGGAACCATTTTTGGAAGAAAAAAAAACCATTACCCACAGAACCCACACAGCAGAGACTTTTGAAGATGCAGAAGGAAAATGCCCAGGGAAGCCTTACAAAATAAGGAGAGAAAGCTAGCAGATGTTGCTACGTGCCTTCTCCACTGAGAGAGGTGTTCTGGATGGCATCAGCCTTTCTTGAGTGAAGGTAATCTCTTGTGGGTGCCTTAATTAGACATCTTCACAGCCTTAGAACTGCAAATTTGCACCTCACTATGTTCCTTCCTTTTTCTTTAAAACTTTTTTATTGTATGGTATAATGTATACACAAAGCAAAGAAACAAAAAGCAGTAGTTTTCAAAACACTCTTCAAAAAGTGGTTACAGGATAGAGCCCAGAGTTTGTTGCAGGCTACCGTATGATCCTCTCCTATTTTTCCTTCTAGCTGCTCCAGAATATAGGAGGCTAGAGGGCTTAAATACTTCTTCATCATAACAAAATTGACGTTTTTGTCCTTTTGTTGTGAACAATAACATATATTAAAAAAACTATAAATTTCAAAGCCCAGCACCACACTTAGTTGTAGTACACATTTCAGAGTTTAATTTTAATTTAACCTTAAATTAATTTCACAATTTGGTTTTTACTTTTTGCTTCTCTAAAATACTAGAGACTAAAAGAGATATCAATTTAATGATTCAGCATTCATATTCATTTGTTAAGTCCTGTCTTCTATGTATAATTCCACTATCACCTTTGATCTTTCCATATCTCTTTTGGGGATTGTTTGGGCTATGACAATTCTAAATTTTCGATATTGGAAGTTTCTGTCACTAATATCGGGTAAGGAGATGGAACTATTTGATATTCTTGAGAGGCTGAGCTAGGTTTCAGGACTATTCTGGACCAGGGACCCATCTGAAGGTTTTAGGTTTCTAGAAAGTAACTCTAATGCCTTGAACCCTTGTGAAATCTTATGTATTGCCTTAGGTGTTGTTTAGGATTGGCTGGAATTGTCCTTGTTGGGGGTTTACAGGTTATGGTAGGTAGTAAGAGCAACCTCCAGAGTAGCCTCTCAACTCTATTTGAACTCTCTCTGCCACTGATACTTTATTAATTATACTACTTTTTTCCCTTTTGGTCAGAATGTAATTGTTGATCCCACAGTGCCAGGTCTGGATTCATCCCTGGGAGTCCTTTCCCACATTACCATGGACACTTTCACCGCTGGATATGTCATGTCTCATGTAGGGGGGAGGGAAATGATTTCACTTGCAGAGTTTGGCTTAGAGAGACTAAGGCTACAAGTGAGCAACAACAGAAGACCTACAGAAGTAACTCTTAGGCATGCCAACAGGTAGTCTAAGCTTCTCTGTGACCTACATAAACTTAAAAAGAGCAAGCCTCATGATCAAGGGCATGGCCTATTGATTTTGGTGTCCCTAAAGTTTGACATGGTATCAAGGGATTCCCTGATGGTACGGTTTACTAGTTCCATAGTCTTTCTCCCCCCATCAGGGGACTTTACCAATACTTTTTGATCATCTGCTTAATGTACTCTAGGATATTTCCAGGCATTGCAATAATCTATACAGGACTAAAGGTCCTCTTCCTTATTCTGGGCTCCCTGTGTTCAACTTTTCAAATGAGCTGTATAGATAGGTGGAATTAGATTATGCACTACAGAAAATTTCAGTCCTAATCAAATAAACCTTTCTTCCATTGGTCTCAAAGAATATGTATGGTTCTATAATATAGACACTGTCTTCCTTACCCCATGTTCTGAATTGCTTTAACCCCAACCTGTATAGCTTAATTCTTATCTCTAAATATCAGATTATATATATAAACTAACATCTCAAAATCCAGAAATAGTAATCACCATTCCGGATTTAATGTGTCTGCTCTAAAAGCTTACAATCTAGGCCCCTGGGTTTTTTATAAGCATTTTCTAAGGGTGACCATATCATTGTTGTTTTTTGTTTGTTTGTTTCTGGTTTATTTTGTCTCACATAATCCCACAAATATCCCACATTCATTCACATCATTGCATGCCTCACAGCATTGTTCCTTCTTGTTACAGCACAATCTTCATTCATAAGTATACACAATCGTTCACCAATCTACTTCTGTATCAGTGTATCCTTCAGCCATCTGCATTCATCAGGCATCGTGTAGAGGGCCCAAAGTCCACAGTCCATCAACAGTTTCAATTTAAGATAACTTCATGGTTCTCAAGAGACAGAAAACCAATAAACACACCCTCACCAAATAGGAAATCTAAACCTCCTCTTAATTTTTGTCCCTCACCCCATTATTAACCTCTGCTATTGGTGTGGTAGTTCTCTTTTTGAACATAGCTCACAGCATGCAATAGCAATTTCCCCCTGTACCTGGACTTAAACATTCTTTATCCAAGAATCATATCTTTGAAGTAATTCTTAAAAAAACACATCCATATTCCTAGTGTGAATTTGTGGGACATGTAGGTCTATACAAACTCTTTCAATCTTGCTTATCTTCGATATGGTAATATTACTTCTAGTCCCACTAGAGAATCACCTTCACTCCTATCTATTCCCTTAAATTGGAGTTTGACCTCATTAGCTGATGATTCTCCCATTTCTAGCTTCTACATATCTCTAAGTTCCCTATATTCTGTATTATAATACTCTGATTACACCTTTATGCTGGTCATAAAAATGGAATCATACAGCATCTGTCCTTTTGTGTCTGGCTAATTTTGCTCAGCATTATGTCTGCAAGGCTCATCCATCTTGTCATGTGTTTCAGGAAGCCTTACTGCTGCATAATATTCCATTGTATGTATATACCACATTTTTTGATCCACTCATTGTTGATTGGCATTTAGTTTGTTTCTATCTTTTGGTGATCATGAATAATGCTGCTATGAACAATGGTATGAAAATGTCTGTTTATGTTGTTGCTTCCAGCTCTTCTGGCTATAAACCCAGTAATACTGTTCCTGGGTCATAGAGCAACTCAATACTTAGTTTCCTAAGGAACTACCAAACAGTCTTCCATAGTGGCAGCATCATTATACATTCCCACCAGCAGTGCATAAGTGTCCCACTTTCTCCACATCCTCTCCAACATTTATAGTTTCCTGTTGTTTGATAGCAGCCATTTTTATAGGTGTGAGGTAATACCTCATTGTGGTATTAATCTGCATTTCCCTTATAGCCAGTGAAAATGAGCATATCTTTATATGCTTTTGACCACCTGTATTTGTTCTTCAGAATACATTCCCATTTTAAAAGCTGTCTTATTTCTGGCACATTGCATTCTGGGAGCATTAGCAAACTAAAACAAATTTTGATACCAGAGTAGTGGGGTGCTTCTGCAATTTGCAAATACCAGATATGTTGGAATGACTTCTAAATGGTGTGCTGGTTTGAAATGATGCATGCTCCTTAGAAAAACCATATTTTAATCAAAATTCCATTTCATAAAAGCAGAATAAACCCTATTCAATACTGTATGTAATCAGATCATCTCCCTGGAGATTAACCCAATAAAGAGTGGTTGTAAAACTTGATTAGGGGAGATGTGTCTTCACACATCTGTGTGGGTCTTGATTAGTTTCTGAAGTCCTATAAAAGAGAAAACATTTTGGAGAATGAAAGAGATTCTGAGAGAATGGAGAATGACATAGCCACAAGAAGCAGAATCCATCAGGCAGTGACTTTTGGAGATGAAGAAAGAAAAATGCCTCCTGGGGAGCTTCATGAAACAGGAAGCCAGGAGAAAAAGTTAGCAGATGATGCTGTGTTTGCTATGTATCCTTCCACGTGAGATAGGAACCCTGACCATGTTCACCACATGCCTTTCCAGATGAAAGAGAAACTCTGGCGGTGTTTGCTATGTGCCCTTCCACTTGAGAGAGAAACCCTGAACTTCATCGGCCTTCTAGAATCAAGGTATCTTTCCCTGGATGCCTGTGATTGAACATTTCTATGAACTTGTTTTAATTGGAACATTTTTACAGCCTTAGAACTGTAAACTAGCAACTCATTATATTCCCTTTTTTAAAAGCCATTCCATTTCTGGTATGTTGCATTCTGACATCTAGCAAACTAGAACAAATTGATAAGGGAAAGTTTCCGAAACAGTTGTGAGGAGATTGATAGGGAAGGCCTATTATGCTTTGAAGAGACTTTGGGTAGAAATTTGAGTTCTAAATGTACCTCTGATATGGTGATACACAGAGATGATGCTTGTGTTATTGTAAACTGGAAAGAAGGTCTTCATTGTTTTAAAATGGCAAAGAATATGGAATATTGAAATTATTTTATATGGAAAGCAAAGTTTAAAAGGCATGAGGTAAGATATTTAAGTAAAGAGGTTTCCAAATTAATTGTGGAACATGCTGCCTGGATTCTCCTTACAGCTTATAGACAATTGTGATAGGAAAGAGCTAGGCTGAGAGATGAACTCTTGAGTTTAATATAACCAGAAATTGATGGCCTGAAAAATTCCAGTCTTCCAGAAGTGAGTCCCCAGAGATTTGTGCCCCACATGAGAATTTAACCAAACATGGAAGCAGTCAACCATTAAAGAACAAGCCAGAATTGGAGATGGGGTTATCCAGGAAGGATTTGTGGAAAGTCCTATTGTCCAATGGTTATAGCCCCTGCATATTACATAAAAAAATAACAAGAGCTTTGTGGGCTCTATATAAATGGAATCACTTCCAAGCTTGACTAAAAGAGGCAGAAAAAGGATAAATTGAAGAAAAAAATAGCTTCAAAAGCAGAATGATGGAAGCTAGGATCTGAAGACAAGAAACACTTAGGCCAGGAGAATTGACCTACCCAAGCACTGTAGTGGGTGAATTTTTCCAGAAGGCAAAGGTTGTGCCTTCCATCTTTATGGCCTGGAAGAGTTGTATTACACTGGACCACAGAGAGGGTGGAGCATATTCCTTGGGTATTGGAAAGAGCCTTGTTGTTACCACATTTTTCTCAGGGTGTTGAGCATGTGCCCTGGAGATGGCAGAGAGCCTGTGAGCTTTCCCAGTACTTGGAGAGGGTGGAGACAGAAAAAGGTGATCTTGCCAATGCCTGTAAGGTTGCATTTCAAGAGAACAGGGCTTCTACATCTGCCCTTGGAAAGGGTGGGACTGCCATTTTCTAATGCCATGAGGATCAATGGCTCTCAAACTTTGAAATCTAATAGAATTTGCTGTATATGTTTTCATATCTGTGCATCCTGTGACGCTTATTCCTTCCAATTCCTCCCTATGGAAATGGAAACATGTATCCTATGACTGTCACACTTTTATATGTTGGCAGTAGAAAACTTGTTCTGAATTTTGCAGGTCCAGAGTTAGAGGAGAATTTTGCCTTCTGACATAGCATGCCCTTATCTGACTTTGAGAAGATTTTGAAATGTTTTTGATTTTGTATCATTTTTGTATTGTTATTGAAATGGTTTAAAATTTCTGATATTACAACAAATGGATGTATTTTGTATATGGAAAGAAAATGTCTTTTGGGGATCCACAGAGTGGAATATGAGGGTTTGTAACGATTATCTACCCTAAAGAAGCCTCGTTCAATATTTCTGGGTGGGATCTTTTTTATTATTTTCATGAAGAGGTGACCCAGCCAATTATGCATGGTAACTTTTAATTAGGTGATTTACATGGAGATGTGAATCCACCCATTCAAGGTGGGGTTCCTTACTGGAGTTCTTTAAGAGTGAACAATTTTGGAAAAAGCTTCAGAGCCCACATAACCACAGAACTTTGGAGATGCAAAAGGAAAACAGCTCAAGGGAAGCCTTATGAAGTGAAGAAAGAAAGCTAGGAGATGTTACCATGTGCCTTCCCATATAATAGATGTGTTCTAGATGGCATCGTCCTTTCTTGAGTGAAGGTAACCTCTTGTTTGTGCCTTAATTTGGACATCTTAACAGTCTTAGGACTCTAAACATGTAACTTTATAAATTCCCTTTGTAAAGGTCCTTTCATTTCTGGTATTTTTCTGGCAGCTCTAGCAAATAAAAACATTTATCAATATCATATAAAATCACCTCACAGTATAAGGTATTTCCACAAACTGCAGTTATTCTGCTTTTAATGGCAAATTCCAAGGCAATTACAAGCTGCTAAAACCTCCTAGTCTCTGTAGTTTTTAACTGTGTATTTTCAGTGTTAAGAATTTCTCCAGCTTTCTCCCCTAATCATGCTTCTTTTTCAGGACTTTCTGAGAGGTCATTACACATCAAAACCATTACTTTGAAATTTAATTTTTTTTATCTTTGTCTACACTGAACTCATGGGCATCCAGATAAATTCTCTCCTTTATCTGGATAGGATCTCACCTTTGATAGGAATCTTGGGTATCAAAACCTTCCCATGTGGATTCTTCACAAGATGAAACTTATCAATAATGAGATCGGTAATCATAGTGAGAATCTCATGGTGGGTGTGGATTATAAGAAGTGAGCCAAAAGTTTGTTTATTTCCTTAACAACTTGCAGAGATGTAATTCATAGCATAAGGTCACATTTGAAGTTTTAAATTTGGTCTTCCAGAATATTCACAGAGCTGTGCCACCATAGACACAATGTGATTTGAGATTATTTTCATTACTTCAAAAAAGACACAAAAGTCACTCTTCCCTCCCTTTCTCCCATTACATTCTTAGGCTAACTGACTACTTTCTGTGTCTGTAGATTTCATATTGTGGATTTCTTTATGTCAATGGAATCACATGATTTCATTTCAGCATCCGGTTTCTTGTCAGGATTGTGATGGATGATACTGACTTTAACATTCTTCTTGGCCAATGTGGAATCTGTGGAATCACTAATACAACATTTTATACTTGAATTAGTGTCTCTGGTCCAGCAGAAACATTAGTACAGAAACTAGGAGAGAGCCACCTGACTATATAACATAGATCTTGATGTTTAATCCACCTTATTTAACAGATTATGTCCATACCCTAAGAGGCAATGTTGCCATCTATATTACCTGTTGGCCTTACCCTGTTGCTTGGAAACCTGGTGATAATAGTTTGCATGAGGTGACACATGAGGTAAATATTATAGATTTGTTCCCAGTCCCTGAGACAGCTTAATATATCATGCACTCCTGGAGAAATTTTCTAGAAGGCAGGCAGTGTAGAAATGGGTTGACATCACTGGGAGATAGTTGTTCATGGGATTCTCTCTGGCATATATCTATTTGGGGAGAGACATCGGAATATTTGGTTCTGGAAAAACATGGGCATTTTTGTTGCATGAATTTTTGTACAGAAAATATATTTGGAAGATGGCAATATTAAATTAACCCTGGGGCAGAGTACAGATAGCTTTGCTTTGCTATTAATAAAGATACTGTCTTCCCCTAGGGCAAAGGATAAGGCAGGTTTGCTAACAGTCCCCTTGAGAAGACTGGAGTTTCCTTAGTTCAGAGTTAGTCCACAATGACTCGAACACAATGCAGGAGCTATATCCATATGTGATTCTCCACATCTTTCTCATTGGACTTGGATGGTGTCATGGTCAGGGTCATGTGCCAACTTGATGAAGTAGTAGTTCCTGTAAGTGCTGGCATTTCTTTTGCTATGAAGACATTTCATAGAATTAAGCCATGATTATGTTGGCTACATCCACAGCTGATTCTATTTGTAATCAGTCAGGGGGAGTGTCTTCTTTAATGTATGATGCTTAATCTAATAATGGGAAGCCTTTTAAGAAGGATTCAGAAGAGACAGCCCCTCTATCCTGCTTCAGCCAGTGAGCCTCTCCTGCGGAGTTCATCCAGACCCTCCATTGAAATCATCAGCTTCACAGCCTGCCCTGCAGATTTTGGACTCTATGTTCCCATGGTTATGTGAGACACTTTTATAAATTTTGTATTACAAATATTTCCTGTTAATTCTGCTTCTCTAGAGAACTCTAACTAATACAACTTGGCACGAGGAGTGGTTCTTAAGAAACAGAATCTTAAAAAAAGTGTTCTTATAAATGGTTTTCTAAACTGACTGGATTCAAAGGCACTAAGGGCTTTGATTCCCATACTCAGAATGACATTGCCTGGAGCGAGTTGGTGAAAGAGAGAGTCAAAACATCATCGTTTAATTCTTCTAATGCTTTGCTTGTATGAAGCCAGGCTCTGGGGGATAATGTTTTTGACATCAATGTGGAGTTTTGTGGAAATAAGAAGTATAGAATTGTTGGTTAATTGTTGTTAGGTATACTGTATAAATTAAGGAGTGAAAAAGATGAGCTTAAGGTTTCAAATAATAAGCTTAAGCCCTGTGTGACAGATGTAGACATTTCTGTGAGTGACCTGAAAGAAAATCTTATTTTCTGTAACTGTAGACTTGAGATTTCTGAAAATCAGACTCAAAATCTTATTATAAGAGTAGAAACTTTGTGTATAAGTTGAAATTCGAATCTTCAGTGGTGTCTGCCATTTAAGTGAGGGCAATGATTAGAAAGGAGAGGAATCCTGAAAAATGGTATGCCAACATTTGGATGGATATTGATGTCAGTGGTGAGGTTGAAACACTACATCATGCTGAGTCTTCTCTCAGTAACACTGTAATAGTCTGCCCTGAAGACATAGCTGCCCCACCTCCAGCCTGCCTTGAGGAATTGGCCACCCAAACTGCACCTGAAGGGATTAGCCCTAGAGCAAGTAATCCTGCTTCACCAGATGAAACTGCAAATGAAGGCCCTGAAGTAAATAGTTTGGAAGAGACTTTTAATTCTTTTCGTGACCCACTCTCACCACCCTTCATTTCTTCTAGACCTATAATTAGGCTAAAATCCCAACAGGTCCCTAAATGTGAGGTACAAAGTATCACACACAAGGAGGTACATTATGCTCCAAGAGAACTTTGTCAGTTTTCTAATTTATATTGACATAAATCAGGGGAATAGGTATGGCAATGGATTTTAAGGGTGTGGGATAATGGTGGGAGGATTATAAGGCTGGATCAGGCTGAAGTTGTTGATATGGACCCACTAAGCAGAGATTCTGCATTCAATGTTATAGGCACAAACAGTTTTGTTTGGATGGTTGGCTGAAACATGGATCAAAAGGTGGCCAACATTACCTGAGGTTGAAATGCCAGAACTGCCCTGGTATAATGTAGATGAGGGGATTCAGAGGCTTAGAGAGATTGGAATGTTAGAGTGGATTTATCATGCAAAGCCTTCTCTTACTCCCCACGAATGTCCAGAGAATGCAGTTTTACCAGAAATGTGAAAAATAAATTTGTGAGACTAGTGCTATCATCCCTGAAAAGCTCTGTAGTTGCTCTTCGTAGGTCAGATATTACTGTGGTAAGCGCTATCACTGAGCTGGAATCCTTAAACACAATTGGGATGACCAGATGCTGAGTTGGCAGAAGTCAAGGGGCAGCACTTAACTGTCAAAGACAGGGTGGATGTAGCTATTATAATAGCAAACGCAAAGCAGTAGTCAAAATAATCTGATTTACAGAGGTTTGTGGCATTAGCTAGTAAATCATGGGGTACTTAGAAATACAATAAATGGGCAGTTTACTAAATTCTTGTTTGTGCTGTATGAAAAAAAGAGTTCTGGGTGAAGTGAACAGAAGCCTAACTTGAATTACAAAAACACAGAGTCATGGCCCCTTAATCAATTTCCAGACTTGAGACAGTTTACAGACCCAGAACCCCTTGAACGAAGGAGAGGCCAGGTCCCCTTGGGGGAGAACCCTGTTACACTGCCACAAATCTCTACTGCTAATCTTACTCCAAGCCTTCCCCAGGACACCAAAGGTCTTTTTTATCAGGGTAACTGTGCATTGGGGAAAAGAAAATAATCAGATATTTTGGGGATTATTAGACACTGGTTCAGAAGTGACATTAATTCTGGGGGACCCAAAATGTCCCTCTGGTCCACAAGTCAGAGTCGAAGCTTATAGAGGTCAGATGATTGGTGGAGTTTAGCTCAGGTTATCTCACAGTGGGTCCAGTGGGGCTCCATAACCATTCTTTAGTTATTTCCCCAGTTCCAGAATGCATAATTGAAATAGGTATACTGAGAAACTAGCAGAATCCCCACATTGGCTCTCTAACTCATGCAGTGAAGGCTACTATGGTGGGAAAGGCCAAGTGGAAGCCACTAGAAATGCCCCTACTGAGCAAAATAGTAAATCAGAAGCAATGCCAGATTTCTGGAGGGATGTCAGAGATTACTGCCACTCTTAAGGACTTGAAGGATGCAGGGGTGGTGATTCCCACCACATCCCCATTCAACTCTCCTATTTGGCCTGTGCAGAAAAGAGATGGGTCTTGGAGGATGACAGGTGCTAACTCCAATTACAGCTGCTATTCCAGGTATGGTATCATTGCTTGAGCAAATCAATACATTCCCCGGTACCTGCTATACAGCTATTGATCTGGCAAATGCTTTTTTTCCCAATAGTTGTTAGGAAGGACCTTCAGAAACAGTTTTATTTCAGCAGGCAAGGTCAGCAATATACTTTCACTGTCCTAACTCAGAGGTATATCAACTGTTCAGCCCTATGTCATAATATTGTCTGCAGGGACCTTGATCATTCCTCCCTTCCACAAGATATCACACTGGTCCATTATACTGATGATATCATGTTGATTGGACCTAGTGAGCAAGAAGTAGCAACTACTCTAGACTTACTGATAAGGCATTTGTGTGTCAGAGGATGGGAGATAAAACCAGAAAAATTCAGGGACCTTCCACCGCAGTGAAATTTCTAGGTGTCCAGTGATGTGGGGCATGTCAAGATATTCCTTCTAAGGTGAAGGATAAGTTGCTGCATCTGGCCCATCCTACAACCCAAAAAGAGGTACTATGCCTAGTTGATCTCTTTGGATTTTGGCATCAACATATTCTGCATTTGGATGTGCTATTCCAGCCCATTTATCAAGTGACCAGAAAAGCTGCTAATTTTGAGTGGGGAACTGAACAGGAGGAGGCTCTGTGACAGGTCCAGGCTCTTGTACAAGCTGCTCTGCCACTCTGACCATATGATCCAGCTGATCCAATGGTGCTGGAAGTGTCACAGGCAAATAGAGATGCTATTTGGAGCTTTAGCAGGTTGCTATAGGCGATTCACAGCACAGATCATTAGGATTTTGGAGCAAAGCCTTACCATCTGCTGCAGATAATTATACTCCTTTTGAGAATCAGCTTTTGGCCTGCTATATGGCCTTAGTAGAGACTGAATGCTTAAACTTAGGCCACCAAATTAACATGAGACCTGTGTTATCTATCATGAGCTGGGTGTTGTCTTACCCACCAAGCCAACAAAGTCAGGCATGCTCACCAGCACTCCATCATAAAATGGAAATGGTATATATGAGATAGGGCTAAAGCAGGTCCTGAAGACACAAGTAAGTTACATGAGGAAGTGGCCCAAATACTCATGGTCTCCACTCCTGCCATATTACATTACCTTCTCTTTCCCAGACAAGAGCTATGGCCTTTTGGGAAGTTCTTTACAGTGAAATGACTGAGGAAGAAAAACTTGGTCCTGGTTTACAGATGGTTCAGCAAGATATGCAGGTACCACCCAAAAGTGGGCAGTGTCCTTGAAGGACATTTTTGAGGGGAAATACAGCCAGTGGGCAGAACTTCAAGCAGGGCACTGGGTTATTCACTTTGTTTGGAAGGAGAACTGGCCAGAGATGCATTAGCATACTGACTCATGGGCTGTTGCTTGGTTTGGCTGGGTGGTCAGGGACTTGGAAAGAACATAATTGGAAAATAAGTGACAAAGAAGTCTGGGGAAGAGGTATGTGGATAGAACTTTCTGAGTAGACTAAAAACATGAAGCTGTGTGTGTCCCATGTGAATGCACACCAGAGGGTGACTTCAGCAGAGAAAGGTTTTAATAATCAAGTGGGAAAGATGACAAGTTCTGTGGATACAAGACAGCCTCTTTCCCCAGCAACTCCAGTCATTGTGCAGTGGGCTTATGAACAAAGTGGTAGGGATGGAGGTTATGCGTGGGCTCAGCAATATAAATTTCCACTCACCAAGGTTGACCTGGCTACAGCCATTGCTGAGTGCCCAATGTGCCAGCAGCAGAGTCCAAGACTCAGCCTCCAATATGGCACCATTCCCCAAGGTCATCAGCCGGTTACATGTTGGCAGGTTGATTACATTGGACCACACCCTTCATGGAAGGGGCAGTGATTTTTTCTAACTGTGATAGACACATACTCTGAATATGGGTTTGCTTTACCTGCACACAATGCATCTGCCAAAATTACCATCCATGGGTTTACAGAATGCCTTATCCATCATCATGATATTCTACATAGCATTGCTTCTGATCAAGGAACACACTTCACAGCAAATGAGTGCAGGAATGGGCACATGCTCATGGAATTCTCTGGTCTTATCATGTTCTCCATCATCCAGAAGCAGCTGGATTGATAGAACGGTGGAATGGCCTTTTGAAAACTCAATTGTGGTGCCAACTAGTTGGCAATACCTTGAAGGGTTGGGGTAATGTTCTCCAGGAAGCTGTGTATGCTCTGAATCAGTGCCCGCTGTATGGTGCTGTTTCTCCCATAGCCAGGATCCATGGGTGCAGGAACCAGGGGGTGGAAGTGGAAGTCGCACCACTCACTATTACCCCTAGTGATCCACTAGGAAAGATTTTGCTTCCTATCCCTGTGACCCTGAGCTCTGCTGATCTCCAAGTTTTAGTTCCAAAAGGGGGAATGCTTCCACCAGGAGAAAGAGCAATGATTCCATTGAACTGGAATCAAGGCCTGCCACCTGGTCACTTTGGGCTACTCATGCCCCTGGACCTGGATCAACAAGCCAAGAAGGGGATTATGTTACTGGTTGGGGTGATTGACCCTGCCTATCAAGGGGAAATAGGACTGCAACTACACAGTGGAGGTAAAGAAGAGTTTTCCTGGCATATAGGAATTCCCCTAGGGCATTTTTTAGTACTAACATGCTCTGTGATTAAAATCAATGGGAAACGGCAACAACCCAATCCCAGCAGGACTACCAATGGCTCTGAAACTTCAGGAAAGAAGGTTTGGGTCACCCCGCCAGGCAAAGAACCAAAGACAGCTGAAGTGCTTGCTGAGAGTAAAGGGAACATGGGATGGGTAGTGGAAGAAGGTAGTGATAAATATGAACTCTGACCATGTGATCAGTTACAGAACCAAGGACTGTAATGCTGTTTTGTTCATGTTATACTATTTAAGTTGCAAAATATTAAGTTTAAGAATGAATGTTACCAAAGGAGTTGCATCCTACTCTGGAGAGATTTAATGTGTTTCTGGTTATATGCAAGACAGTTGAGTATTGCTAGGTGAGAAAAAAATGTGTCTTTTATTGTTTTCTGTTTAGAAATCAGGCATGGTTTAAGGTGATGAGTATAGCTGCCAAGCTGACAAGGGGTGGACTGTCATGGCCAGGTTCATGTGTCAGCTTGGCCAAGTGGTGGTACCTGTTTTTCTGGTTGGGCAAGTGCTACTTGTTGCTTCCTATGAAATGGAGCTCGAAGGATATTAAGGAATGATGAGAAAGAAAGAAAGGAAGGAAGGAAGGAAGGAAGGAAGGAAGAGAGAGAGAGAGAGAGAGAGAGAGAGAGAGAGAGAGAGAGAGAGAGAGAGAGAGAGAAAGACAGAAAGAAAGAAAGAAAGGAAGGAAGGAAGGAAGGAAGGAAGGAAGGAAGGAAGGAAGGAAGGAAGGAAGGAAGGAAGGAAGGAAGGAAGGAAGGAAGGAAGGAAGAAAGGAAGGAAGGAAGGAAGAAAGACACAAGTGGGCTCAGGGGGCTAAAGCTTGAGTTTATATCAGACAGACTTCAGACCATTTTATTATCAACCAGAGCCTGGATATATCCTGCAGGATGACAATAGGCGTGCATGCATTTCCTGAGGGAAAAAAGATTTTATCTTACAGTGTTCTTCCTTTGTACTTAAAATAACCATTTGGGTAAACAAGCATTCTCTTCCTCCTAGACTGTCTTACATAAATCAGATAACATAAAGCAGCTTACTGCTACCACCATCTTAATGCCATCTACTCCCAAGTAGTTCCACAGGTTTTATGTTAATCCTATCTCCTACATTAACTTCAGACCCCTTGAGCCATCTGTGTCTTTCTTTCTTTCTTTCTTTCTTTCTTTCTTTCTTTCTTTCTTTCTTTCTTTCTTTCTTTCTTTCTTTCTTTCTTTCTTTCTTTCTTTCTTTCTTTCTTTCTTTCTTTCTTTCTTTCCTTCTTTCTTTCCTTCTTTCTTTCCTTCCTTCCTTCTTTCTTTCTTTCCTCCTTTCTTTCTTCCTTCCTTTCTTTCTTTATTTCTCATCATTCCTTAATATCCTTCAAACTCTGTTTCATAGGAAGCAACAGCTGGTCTGTCTTTTGCTATGAAAACATTTCATATAATTAAGTCATGATCAGAATGGATACATCCACATCAGATTCCATACGTAATCAACTAAGGAAAGTGTCTTCTTTAATGAGTGATGCTTAATCTAATCAATAATCTAATCTAATCACTGGAAACTGTTTAAGGAGGATTCAGAAAAAGCAGACTCTCTCTCTCCTGCTTTGGCTGGTGAGCCTCTCCTGGGGATTTCATCCAGATCCTCCATCAGAATCATCAGCTTCACAGCCTGCCCTGCAGATTTTGAACTCTACATTCCCAAAGTAGATATATATGGTATATATACCAGCATTGTTCATAATAGTGCCAAAATGAAAACTATTCACATGTATATTGGATGTATTGGATGGAATGATAAATTATTAGAGTGTCACACAATGGAATCCTACTTATCAATGACAATGAATGATCTATAAAAACATGCAATCATAAAGATGAATTCACAATCAACATATGAAATGCAAAGAGTCAAGTTGGGAATGATCATTCTTTATTATCCCATTTATATATATGGCATAAACAATGAAAGCAATCTGTGCTATTAGATGTCCTTATAGCACTTTCACTTTGGGGAACTAAAAGTGGTTTCATGAATAGTTTTTCATCTGGCAATATTGTTTGAATGATGTCTTTTAATAATATTAACAACTTAAACAATTATCATGGCTGTCTAAATATCAGATATAATAGACATTAATTTTAAATTAACTTGTTACAATAACTTGTTAATGTAATTATTATCATTACACTCCTTAATATAATGTTTCCAAATTGCTTGATGAAAAAATCATTATATCAATGATCATGCACAAACATATATATGCATATAACATACACATATACATGCACATATCTATGGAAATCTACATACACATATATAAAAATTGACAAATTATGTATGTGTGTGTATATATATGTGCATTGTGCATGTCTGTATGTACTTCCCTTTTGTGCACCATGCTGTATGGTCTACTGAGTGAAAACTATTCTATGTGTCACATGTAAGAGAAAAAATATCTTTTCTATTTTGGTACTACAAGATTTAATTCTTATGCATTAGACCAAACTAATTCTTGTTTTTCAATATGAATTATTATTAATTTCTCATATTGTCATTGTAATGTAAATATAGAGATAGCTGAGAAATCCCTAATTTGTTCCTTTGAAAATCCACAAGTCACAAATTCAACATCAAAAGTATTCACAGCATAACTCCTCCAAAAAGCTATCCCCACTGCTTCCAGTTTCATGAAATTCTACACATAATTCCTCATCCTGGATATGTGAGAGTGCAAACCCAAACTCATATAAACTGACTAGTTGACATTCTCACATTATACAGAAATGTCTGCCTTCTAGGAATCCTGAAATTCATGCAGATTTACCAGATACATCATTTGTTTTTAACTCTCAATATTTACTGCTTCTTTCTTGTTTGATTTTTTTTTTTGCATGGGCAGGCTGCAGGAATTGAACCTGGGACTCCTGCATGGCAAGCAAGAACTCTGTCTCCTGAGCCACGTTGGTATGCCTTATTTGCTTTTTAAAAGGACATTTAATAGCTACAAGTTTACAGTTTTATGGCTATAAATACTTCCCAACTAAGGCATCCAGAGAGAAATACCTTGGCTCAGGTAACAGTGGTCTGGGAATGGACATGGCTGGTTTCTGCTGGTCCTTGTTTCTAGTTTCATTTCTTCCAAATTCTGATGCCAGAGGTTTCCCCCCTAAGTGTCTGTGAACCTAAGCTTAGCTGTTTTAGAACAAAACTCTGGGTTTCATCTCTGAGCTTAGCATATACTGGGGTTGATTCTTCTCTTCAGGTTCTGGTTATTTCTATCTCAATCTCCAAACATCTATATCATTCTCTGCTCTCTCCAAAATGTCTCCTCTTTTAAAGGACTTCAATAACTAACCAAGACCCACCTGGAATTGGTGGAGTTACATTCCCATATAATCAAAAGGCCACACCCAGAGTTGGTTGCATCACATCTTTGTGGAGACAGCCTAACTAAAAGTTTTCAACCTACAATACTGAATCAGGATTGAAGGAAATGGATGCCCCACAAGATTGGATCAGGATTAAAACATGGCTTTTCTGGGGTATAAAGTACTTTCAAACTGGCATACCCCTCTATCTTTTCCCTTTTCCACCCTCTAATTTCAGTCCTTACTATTGTGTTAGTGTTACTATTTACATTACATGAGCTATGTTATTTAGTCAGCTCCATGGTATATCCGTAATCTCAGCATATATCTATTCTCTTTTTCAATTACTGTTACTCATGTCATTTTTTGTTGCATGTGGTATTACTACACTGGCAGGGCATGTGACATTTACAAATATTTTTGTCCACCTTATCTCCATCTTTTAGACATAACTGTACAAATAAATATGTTCATATATTTCATGCTTTATCCTAGACATTTCCAAATGTCTCCATCATTATGATCATTCCCAAGTACAGTCATGAAACCAGGACTTACAGGACACTATTTTTAAGTTACTTACATGTTTACAAGTATTTGCTTATGGCCTTTATACATGAAAACAGTTTAAATGTATAAATGAAAAGTTTTGGGTACTGTTCTGCTAACATACATGACAAAATCACAGTCTCAATCTCTTTAGCATTGTCGTCCCTTCCTGATGCTGCATGTTTGGGGCTCATGCTCTGGGCCAGCAGCTGCATGGTTTCCATCCTGTACAGGCAACAAGCAGCAGGTCCAACACATTCATAATATCTTATTAAAGAAACAATTTTTCCACATTGGGAAAGGAACAGACTGACTCATCTGCATTCATGTCAGGAAGAAAAGGGATATTGTCACCTATTGAAAGAATCATGGAACAATCTCATATTTTCTCCTATGCTGAGTGCCATGAAACACTAAGATGAATTAACACTTTGGAGGGTTTAAACTAAGTTACTGCTTAGGTATATTTTAATGCCTGACTCAAATAAAACTGATAACCATGCAGTACAATTTCTGAAAGATTTTATCTTTTTTTTCACATGGGCAGCCAAAGGGGAATGAACGTGGGTTTTCAGCATGGCAGGAGAGATGTCTGCTTGCTGAGCCACCATGGCCTGGCCCTATTTCTGAAAGATTTTAAAATGAAAACATGAGAAATAGAATCTGTAAACTTTAAAATATTTGTATATCATTAATTGAAGGCACAGATTTTTTGATTGTTGTTAGAATATTTTCAAGCTGGAACTTGATCAAAATATATATAAGAGCTTAGCAGCTGCTGAGTGAAAACCACAATATAAAGTTATATATTTCCTAAATTCTGCTTCCACGACTTTAAGAAGGAAAAGAGAAAAAAAACATAATCAAAGACTCTGGATGTTTTCAGTAGAGACATAATTACTATCTTGACTAAGCATATCACAGTCCCAGAGTTATAAAACCATTTGCATCCCAGCAGTTTAACTCACATCTGTGGTTTCCACACAGGATGAGATGATTCTTGTAGATTTATCTTAATACTTTTTTACAAGTTTAGAATTATTAGAAACACACTTCTTGTAATTCTTAGAATTGCTTCCATGATTCCCATAAGGGTGGTTGGGCAATAATTGATTTCAGAACTATAGAATTGGACACATTTTATTTAAAAAGATATTTAGTCACCTAGATTCTCAGTGTCCTAAATGAGAATGAACACTATGCATGAGGTGATGTTAATTCTTTAACTCAAGGCACTAAAATTGCTTTTATAAATTAAAATAGTATGATTCATGACCCACCCTATATTGTTTACCTTCTCTGATTCCTCTTGCTTCCTTCAGTGCCCTTCACGTGCTTCCTGGGATGACCTCCATCTTAAATAATTTGAAATCACAATTTGCTTCAGGACCTGC
The DNA here is from genome assembly GCF_023851605.1 of Tamandua tetradactyla. Classification (NCBI taxonomy): domain Eukaryota; kingdom Metazoa; phylum Chordata; class Mammalia; order Pilosa; family Myrmecophagidae; genus Tamandua; species Tamandua tetradactyla. The sequence continues at coordinate 8,121,455 of NC_135342.1, forward strand.
ATTTAGTTTGTTTTAAGTAGACTTCCAACTTAGAAACTAATTTATTGAAGTAAAAAATAATTTTTATTATTTATAAACTCATACATTTACAAATATTTATCATTTGGTATTTATGATTTTGGTTTATTTTTCATTCAAACAAAAAAATAAATATATAATTTCTTTAAATTTGGTGGACTGCTTTCATATTTTCCATGTTCATACTCAGTCCTTTATACATGTGACACATTTGTATGTAAATCTTACGAGGTAGGATATAAACTTCTTCTTACCCATGTTTATTATGGAATCCATTAATCCCTTGTAGATATGTCAAGCCACCTCTGACATTATAGTATTTATTATATAAGCATATCTCTCTCAGGACAATTGAATGTGTTTCATCAATTTCTCAGTTCATGATTATGACATCACCATCTTCTTGTTATTTTATTAGAAAGAGTGTGGTATCTGGTAAGGCAATTCATTCAAACTGTTAATCTTCAATTACTTTTTGCTATTTTAAACATACCTTGTTTTATATTTTACAATTGCATTGTCATACTCCCAGAAAAATCTTTAGATAGGAATTGATTAATTTATTCATTGGTTTAGGGTGATTAAACATTTTTGTTCCAACTAGAGACACATGTCACTCTCAAATTATTAAATGTTCTAAAATGTCAATGTGGAATAGTTTATAATTCTCTTCCTAAACGTCTTCTCATCTTAACATTAGAACTATTCTCTGAACCATTTGATTTGGGATTCTGTTCTAAATATTCCATCTTGTAAAATATATTCTATTTTTTTGGCATATATGTAAATGCTATTGATTTTGGTACATTGCTTTTGAACACAGGAGTTGGGCTAAAATCTAAGCTTAATAATACCAGAATTTTACCATTTTTGCTTTCATTTACAAGTAGATAATTGCATCATCTGCAACTAATGAAAACACTTGGGTATTCTCTCCATTATCACAAGCTCCACTCATTATTTTATTACTTAGAAAACTGATTAAGTCTGTCAATAAGGTGACAATGAAAAAAGGGATCATAGGTTTGTTTCTGGGATTATCTGCCTTCAAAGACATAAATGCATAATCATGAATGATTAGGTGTGCTCTAAGATTTTATTACAATGGTACTGCAATGTTCTATATGAAATTTATGATTGTTTCTCTTTATCAAAATTTTGAAACTGTGCATATATTAAGCTAGAGTTTGCCCATGTTGCACAAAAGGCAATTAATATTTGTTGCCAATGAATTTAGTCTCAGATTCCTGGGCAACACAGACTTCAGTGAAATAGAAACTGAATTTATGAGGAAAATAATAAAAAAAAAACTGTTAGAAATAAGACATAGTGACATCACCAGGCAGAACAGCACCAACACCCAAAGAGAAGTGCTGGTGATCCTGGAGACAGTATTTTCAGGGTCCAACTGGGAATGTCCCAAGCAGAGCATCTGCCTCTCCTCTTGGATAAGATTTTCTCTCTTTCTCTGTCCTCTTCTGTTCTCCTTTCTAGAGGTTTACATGCAGCTTATATGATATTTTTAATGCAATAGTGGACAGATTCCAATTAGATTATGAGACTGGGCCCAGGTGGTCCTCTGGGTAAACTGCCAGAATGCAATATACCAGAAATGGAATGGATTTAAAAAGGAAATTTAAGAGGCTTCTGGGAAGATGGTGGACCAGAGTGCAGTGAGTTCACATTTGCTCTGTGAAACAAGGTAGATGATGGGGAAAAAATGTCCAGGACTGCAGGTCCCGGGATGTGAGTAGTCTAGGAGGCAGTTTTGGGGGACAGGAGGATCAGGGGAGAGTGAGTGGGTTAGGTGATGGGAATCCCTACTGGGCAGACTGTGGTGCACTGGAGAGCTGCGATAGGAGGGAGTAGAGCCTCCTAGGCTCCAGATGCAGAGTGCTGGCTGGAGAAACCTCCACACACAGATGTGGTAGACAGCACCTGCAGCAAGCTTGGAAACCAGCAATCATCCACCGTTGGGCAGGCCTTGATTTGGGGGCAGTGATCACCCAGCAGGATGTGGGAATAACTGGCCCACAGTGGAGGTATCTGGAAGGCCCAGGAGTGCTACAGATCAGCTTATCAACTGATCCCTCTTGTGTTGGTCAGCTCCAGGTCCCCGAACAGAAACCGGCCTGCTGGCTGCCTCTGGCTTGGCCACCCTGCTGCTGAGCAAGGAGACCTCTAGACCCTCTGGCCAGGAAGGGCGGGGCTGAGGAAGGAGAAGGCTCGAACGCTCCATCTTCTGACCAGCTACAGTAAATGCAGGTTGGCTGCACCAGACGAAGGGAATGCTTGAGAAAGGAGGAGGCTTACAGTCGCCACCTGCTGGGGAAAAGGGGTAAGTGCAGGCAAACTAACTCTTACTTGCCTAGGTCTTTATTTTTATTATTTTATTTTATTTTTCTTCTTAATATTCTTTTTTATTTTCCCCCTTTTAAAATCTATTCTTTCTATACATTTTATTAGTAATTTAATTGAACTTTCCATTATTTAAAAATTATATAGATATTTTATATAATGATATTTTGCACTTTTTGTATTTTTATTCATGTTATTTTTTATTATTCCATTTCATTTATTTTTATCATTACAATTATTGTTTTTCTCTTAAATTTTCTCTCACTTTTATGGGCAGCAGCCTGACTTCACTCCCAATATGTCCTGGGGTCTCTTCTTTAGAAATTTAGAAATACTACAGTCAATGTGTATTTTGCTGTGGTTTTTGTTCTTGTGTTTCATATTTTTTAACATTGTTATTTTACTTTTTTTGTGTGCATATTCTAGGAGTGCAGGTTGGGTCTCCTGCATGGGATTCAGCCATTCTGCCACTGGAATATCTGTGCACCATGACCTACCTTAAAATAGACCCTTAGGTTGAACTGTATCCCCTACATGAGATCGGGACCCTGATTGGGCAGATAATAACTAATAAACAAAGTGTAAAAGGAAAAATTCAGCAAAAACTAAGTAAATACAAAACTTTAGAAGAGTGAATGAAACCAATTTGCATAAAAATCATATTGAGATAAACAAATGCCCAAAAAACAACAGATAATCACAAAGCATGCAAAGATCCAAGCAGTAATGACCCAGCCAAGTGACCAAATAAAAATTCCAGAAGGGACACAGAGTATTGAACAACTACTTAAGGCATTTATAAAGAAATAAAAGATATCAGGAAGACACTAGAAGGATGTAAAGAAGAATTCCAGAACTTAAATAGAAAAATGGCAGATCTCACAGAAGTGAAAGATACAGTAAATCAAGTAAAAAACATACAGGAGACACACAAAAAACATACAGATTTGAAGAAGCAGAAGGAAGAATAAAAAATAGAACACTTGAACTAGAGCACACAAAAGAACAAAAGACAAGAAAGATGGGAAAATGCAACTGGATTTTAGGGAAATGATGGACAACAAGAGGTCCAAAAATATAAGAATTACCAGTGTCTTGGAAGGATAAGAGAAGAACAAAGCATTGGGAAAGTTAGTTGAAAATATAATTGGAGAAAACTTCCCAACCCTTATAAAACACATGAATATACCATCAAAGAGGACCAGCAAACTCAAAGTAGAATAAATCCAAACAAGCCCACTTGGAGACACATACTGATCAGACTGTCAGGTGTTGAAGAGAAACAGATAGTCCTGAAAGCAGCATGAGAAGAACAATCTACAACATACAAAGGAAAACACATAAGACTGATTTCAGACTACACAACAGGCACCCATGAAAGCAAGAAGGCAGTAGTAATGATATTTTTAAGAACTTGAATGAGAAAGTCTTTCAACCAATAATTTTTTATCCAGCCAAGTTATTCTTCAAAATTGAAGGAGAGATTAAAATCTTCAAAGATAAAGGAAGATTGAGAGAAATAGTCACAAGAGACCATCCCTACAAGATATAGTGAAGGAAGCCCTATCAGCTGATAAAAAAAGACAAGAGAGGGAGGTCTGGAGGGAGGGCACAGAATTGAAGAATATTAGTAAAGGTAATTTAAAGGAAAAGAGAGAGAAGAAAAATAATATACAGATATGACAAATAAAAACTAAAGGACAAGATGATAGAACAAGAACTCTTATTACAGTAATTTCTTTGAATATTAATGGACTAAACTTACTAATGAAAAGATATAGCCTGACATAATGGATCAAAAAACACAATCCATCTATATGCTGTTTACAAGAAATACATCTTGACACGAAGACACAGTTAGATTGAAAGTGAAAGGATGGAAGAAAAATTACCTATGCAAGCTGTAACCCAAAGAAAGCAGGAGTAGTTATACTAATATCAGACAAAATAGTCTTTAAATGTAAAGACAACATAAGTGACAAATAAGGACACTACATATTAATAAAAGGTAAAATTCGCCAGAAAGAAATAACACTCATAAATGTGTATGGTCTAATCATGTAACTCTAAAGTACATGAGGTACATATTGGGAAACTGAAGGGAGATATAGATATGTCAACAATAATAGTTGGAGACTTCAATCCACACTCTCCACTATAGATAGAACAAACACACAAAGTATCAACAAGGAAATAGAGAATCTAAACAGTAAGATAAATGAATTAGATCTAATAGAGATGTATAGATCATTGCATTCTAAAATCCCAGCATACACATTCTTCTCTAGTGCTTATGGAATGTTCTCCAGGATAGATCATATACTGGGACATAAACTAAATCTCTATAAATTTAATAAGATTGAAATTATTCAAAGCACTTTCTCTTATCACAATGGAATAAAGTTGTCAGTTAATAATCACCAAACAACCAAAGCTTGCAAATCTCCACAAATATATGGAGAGTAAATAACACACTCTTAAATAATCAGTGTATCAAGGAAGAAATTGCAAGAGAAATCAGTAAATATTGGTGATGAATGATAATGAGAATACAACATATCAAAACTTGTAGGATGTGGCAAAGGCAGTGCTGAGAAGGAAATTTATTGCTCTAAATGTCTATGTTAAAAAAAAATAATGAGTGAAACTTGAGAATTTAACTGCTCACCTGGAGGATTAGAGAAAGAACAGCAAACCAACCCCAAAGCAAACAAAAGAAGAGAAAAAATAAACACTAAAGCAGAAATAAAGAAACTGTAGAACAACAAAACAAAAGAAAGAATCAATAAAACTAAAAGTTAGCTCTTGGAGAAAATTTTAAAAATTGATGGCCCCTTACTTAGACTTACAAAGAACAAAAGAAAGACACAAGTAAATAAAGTCAGAAATGAGAGAGAGGTTGTTACCACGGATCATGAAGAAATTAAAACAATCATAAGAGAATATTATGAAAAACATATGACAACAAACTGGATAACTTAGATGAAATGGACAAATTCCTAGGAACACATGAATTACTGAACAAACACAGGAAGAAATAGAAGACCTCAACAAATCAATTACAAGTAAAGAGGTCAAATCATCAAAACTCTTCCCACTCATGCAAAAAAAAAAGCCTAAGGATGGGCCATGGTGGCTTAGTGGTAAAGTTCTCACCTGCCATGACAGAGACCTGGGTTCGATTCCCAGTGCCTGCTTATTTAAAAAAAAAAAAAAAAAAAAAAAAAAAAAACCAGGAGAATTTGATCAAACTTTTCAAAGAGAACTGACACCAATTCTGCTCAAACTCCTCCAAACACTTGAAGAAAAAGGAATGCTACCTAACTCATTTTATGAAGCTAACATCACTTTAATAGCAAAATCATTTGAAGATTATAAAGAAAGAAAACAGACCAATCTCCCTAATGAACATAGATGAAAAATTCTTAACAAAATACTAGCAAATCATATCCAATGCCACAATAGAATAATTATATATCATGATCAAGTGGGATTCATCCCAGGAATGCAAGGGTGGTTCAATATGAGAAAATCAATCCATGTAACACAGCACATTAATAAATTGAAAGGGAAAAATCACAGGATCATATCAGTTGATGCTCAAAATGCATTCGACAAAATGCAGCATCTTTTCCTGATTAAAATACTTTGAAAGTTAGGCATCAAAGGAAACTTTCTCAATATCATAAAGGGCATATATGAAAATGACATACCCAGTATCATACTTAATGATGAGAAATTTAAAGCATTCCCATTGTGATCAGGAATGGGACAAGGATGCCCATTGTCACCACTCTTATTCAACATTGTGTTAGAAGTACTATTAGACAGGAGGAATTAAACAGGAGGAAGAAATAAAAGGTATTTAAATAGAAATAAAACTTTCATTATTAGCAAATGATTCAATCCTATACTTAGAAAACCCTGAGAAATCTATAGTAAAATTATTTGAGCTGATAAACAAATTCATCAAAGTGGCAGGATACAAGATTAATGTACAAAAATATGTCATGTTTCCATACAGAAGAAATGACATATCTGAGATAACAACTAAGGAAAAAATTCCACTCAGAATAGTGACCAGAAGAATTAGGTATCTAAGAATAAGCCTAACAAGGGATATCAAGAGCATATACACAGAAATTTACAAAAAATTGCTAAAAGAAATTTTTTAAATGGCCTAAATATATGGAAACATGTCCTATGCTCATGGATAGGAAGGTTGAATATCATCAAGATGCCAATTATTTTTGCTGATCTACAGATTCAATGCAATACCAATAAAAATCCCAACTACCTACTTTGAAGACTTGGAAAATTGGTTATTAAATTTATATGGAAGGGAAAGAGACCTTGAATTGCTAAAGATATTCTTAAAAAAAAAGAAGAGTGAACTGGGAGGTCTATCACTTCCTAACTTTAAAGCTTTGTATAAAGCTAAAATGGTCACAATTGGGCATGCCATATCTCCTTGGGATAATCTAATCAAAAGTTTCTATGCTAAGATCAAGATTAAAAGAAATGTCTGCCACCACAAGATTGAATATGTATTGGTTTTCTTGTGTACATAATACTTTAAAACTTGGCACAGCCGACTGTACTTTCCCAATCTTCCCACAGATGGCAATTTTTTCGACCACTTCTCTACAAGCACACCTCTCCAAGATCTTAGCAAACCACTGGACAAGGTCCAGACTTCATGAAGTTCCAGTCCATGACTGTGTGCCCCAGAGGGGAGCCCTCTCCAACCAAATGTTATCTCAGGACTCTTCTGCTTCTCCCTCTTTTCCCAAAGGGAGAAATTCCCTGTCTCCCCAAGTACCAGATGCCTGAATTGGTAGCCTTTGTGAGTGGGGGGTTGGAATCAGGTGCATACTACATTCTCTGTTTATGGATATAGTGGATCTACACTCTACCATGCTCAAAGATGGAATGACTTTAGACCGCAGGACAGAATTAACTTCACTGAGCAGCAGCTGAAGTAGGAGGGTATTGCATGTTTCCAGCCTGGATGGAGAGGGAAACAACTGCTGGCCTCAGAAGCAGCTACTTTTGAGCCCACTTACCCCTATTTTTTTGTCATATTTTCTCCACTTTTTCATCTAGCTCTTCCTTATATGTTGCAGTGGTCCATGTCTGTGCTTTGGACAATTTCTTCCTGTTCTCTACTTGTTTTTGTGGAGGTATGATTTCTTCCTGTACTTTTTTTGCCATTTTCCTGAAAGTGTCTACAATAACTCATTTTTTTTGGGGGGGGGAGGGGGTTGGTGCATGGTCCTGGAATCAAACCCAGATCTCCCATGTGAAAGGTGAGCATCCTACTGCCAAACCACTGGTGCACCCTCTACAATGATTTTTTGGTGTGGGCAGGCTCTGGGAATCGAGCTGGGTTTCTGGTGTGGCACGCAAGAATTCTGCCACTGAGCCACCATTGAACCACCCTATAATGACTTTTAATAACAGAAATCAACAAAATATTTCAGGCCAAGAAAATATTGCCATCATAGTCTCCACTGAAACACTTCTTTATAATCACAAACTCGCCACTGAAAGGGCACAGTTTGCTACATGCAGATTGTACTGTTGGGTCTTTTACCCAGATTTTCTAAATTTCAGTCATTTGCATGCCAAACACCCATCAATAGCATAGTTTCCTATTGACATTTCTGCTTGATATGTACTTATGTTGAAGATTCAGTTCCTTATTAAATTAAATTACAGGGTATTTATAAGTTATTTTCATTTTTAATAAAATGCAAACCACATCATTAAATAGGCACCACTTGTGTATCTGTTCACACCATTACCTGGAATGCACAGTATGCACACACCCACAGCTGAAAGAGTGCTGACTCACCAGACACAGCTGTTCCCTGCGCCATTCTCCATCTCTGTCCATCTCTCAGTGAGGGTGGTCTGAATCTTTCCTGACATGGAATTTCTTTTCACTCCAAGTCATGATCCTCAGAGAACGGGGAGACCAGAATCTCCTCAGAGAGGAAACTTACTGGGACACACAGACACTGTCCTTCAGACTCCATTCTGACAAAAATGTATAGGCATCTTAGGAGAATGGAGTTAGGAAGGTATTCTGGTTCTGGAGTTCCACCATCCATTGTCTAATCTTACAAAGAACAGGCTGAAGTGTTATTCTGGTACTTTGTTAGATGGTGGAGGTTGAGGTATAGTACAGGACTGGACAGGATTCAGTTGATTTATGTTGTGTGTAGGATTGAGATCAGCACTAGACACCAAGGAAATTGTTTTCTGGATATGTGGGAAGACCTTTTAGGTCCAAGATGAGTTGTACCATGGGGAGAATAAAGGCAGTGGTCTCTGAGATACCCTTGAGATGGAGACTAGAAGGAAATGAATCTTTTTTCTTTGGGGGATTCTGTAAATTCCAGAAATGGATCTCTTGCCTGATTCAGAGTTTAAAGTCTGGGCCCTGTCTATATATGGCACTCTGTGGGCTGGCTTCAGTACACACTAGTAGACTTGTGCTTAAAGGTGAGGTCATGGGCCAGTCCAAGAATTTTAGAGGCAGACTGGGGGATATCAGGGGAGCATACACTAGGCCTGCTGGTTGTCAACTTGGCAGCAAGGGTAGCATGCTGTGTGAAGTGAGTGAATGGTAGCTGGGGAGACTCAGGATCATGGACTTTCTTTCCTTAAGTGTCTTAAGGGATGAGAACTCAGTTCAGGTCTCTGGATGGGAAACTCTCCCATGGATGGATGCCATGTCAAGTTTCTTTACAGGTTTACATTTTAGTTTCCTTTATTTGCAAGAATTGTGTCAACAGTAGATCTTTCTCGGTGGTGTGGAGTAGCATCAACTGGCAGGGATGTTGTGGGAGAAGACAGCACATGACTAATTTGCATTCAATTCTCCCCTATATGTGGAAAATGATGATGAACCAAATAAAAAGGCATGGGATATATAAAACTAAATTTAAAATGAAAAATTATTCCAAACAGTGAGATTAAATTAAAAATGCCAACAACCTTAGTGATGGTCAGAAGAAAAAATTATATTACATGACTCATTTTCCCCATCAGATTGGAAAAAGGCAGCATCTTATAATTTCACTTCTTATAAAACTAAGGGTTAAAAACATTTTTATACCCTCTCCTAAGAAAGGTACATGGTTTTTAGTTTTGAAGTCACCTTGGTGGATACAGCAATTTGATAGCCAAAGTAACAAAATTTATCACAATTTAATAGCTATAGCTTACTGCAAATAGGGTTCTACCTTTTGGAAGGCATATGATAAAATCATTTCCATGTGTTCATAGAAATGCTCCAACTCCATGTTGTTGGCAGATATGCAAGTACTTGTACAAAAACAAAGAAAACTATGGAAATTAACTAAATCCCACCAGCTGATTAGAATTTACAACTTAGACATGCAGAAATGGCATTGCATTGAGCAAATCAGGCCACCCAGAAAGAGATAAAGTAAATCATCAAGAGCAAGATCCTGATGGTATATTGTATCTACACATCTAATTATTTTAGATAAAATTAATCTGAAGGCCAATTTCTCTGTTGTGTGTGAAATTTTTTTGTTGATTGGTTTGTGTTAAAGTTCTTCTTGGGAAGTTTATTTATCAGTATTTCTCAGCCAATCAGAGCCAGCATCCCATGAAGAGGGTGCAGACCAGTTTTAAATGGTCCTGTCAATAGGGACAGGGAAGCATGTTACCAAGACTGTACTTCCCCAGGCTGCAAAAAGGATGGGTATCATTGGCAACTTATTCCCCACAGTCCTATAAAGGCAATTTATTTTTAGCTCTCAATCACTACTGATTTTGAAGAGAATGGACAGAACTGCACCTAGGGCACTGCAAGTATCTTTTCAGAAATGGCCAAGCTGCATGGCCCAGAGGTCCAATTTTGCTGACTCACAGCTTAATCAGAGAAAGGTTGATTCCCTCTCTGTTCCTGGGGGGAGGCATCTCTGACTCTTTAAGTCAACAGCCGCATAATGGGCAAAAATCTGGTTGACCAGAAACTGCTGGCCTTGTGAGGAGGGTATTGGTGCTAGGAGTTATGGACAATGAAATCATTCCCAAATTTCCAACAGTTTTTCCATTTCTTATAGCTCTTCTCTATGTGTGGCAAGGTTCTTCTATGGCTTCCCAAGTACCAGAATAATTGCTTTGGACCAGTTCTACCAGTTCTTAAGGCATTTTTGTTGAAGAGTGAATTCTGCTGTTGCTTTAACCCACCACTTTCTCAGTATTTTTGTAGTATATTAATATACTCTTTGTGATATATATTCTATTTTACATGTTTTCAATTGTAGGTATATGTGGAAACTTTCTGTAGTTTTATTACACTTCCTGGGACATGATAGTATCAATATTTTATTTTTTATTTATTAATTAAAAAAATTAAGAACAAAAAACAAAAACATTAACATATATTCCGTTCTACATATATAATCAGTAATTCTCAATATCATCATATAGTTGCATATTCATCATCATGATAATTTCTTAGAACATTTGTATCAATTCAGAAAAAAAATAAAAAGAAATAAAATGATAACAGAGAAAAAAAGATTATGCATATCATACCCATTACCCCTCACTTTCATTTATCACTAGCATTTCAAACTAAATTTATTTTAACATTTTTCCCCCTATTATTTATTTTTATTCCATATGTTCTACTCATCTGTTGACTTGGTGGATAAAAGGAGCATCAGCCACAAGGTTTTCACAATCACATAGTCACATTGTGAAAGCTATATCATTATACAATCATCAAGAAACATGGCTACTGGAACACAGCTCTACATTTTCAAGCAGTTCCCTCCAGCCTCTCCACTACATCTTGAATAGCAAAGTGATATCTACTTAATGCATAAGAATAACCTCCAGGATAAACTCTCAACTCTGTTTGGAATCTTTCCACCATTGACACTTTCTCTCATTTCATTCTTCCCCCTTTTGGTCTAGATGGTTTTCTCAATCCCTTGATGCTGAGTCTCAGCTCATTCCAGGATTTCTGTCCCATGTTGCCAGTAAGGTCCACACCTCTGGGATTCATGTCCCACATAGACAGGGGAAGGGTGGTGAGTTTGCATGTTGTGTTGGCTGGAGAGAGATGCCATGTCTGAGCAACAAAAGAGGCTCTCTTGGGGGTAACTCTTAGGCCTAAATTTTAAATAGACTCGATCTATCCTTTTTGGGGTTAAGCTTCATATGAACAAACCCCAAGACTGGGGGCTCACCCTATAGCTTTGGTTGTCCACAGGGCTTGTGAGAATATCAAGAATTCAACTTGGGGAAGTTGAATTTCTCCCCATTCTCACTATTCCCTGAAGGGGGCTTTGCAAGTACTTTTCCATTCACTGATCGAATCACTCTGGGATTCATCAGGAGAAACCAATAAAACCTCATATCCTACCCAAGATTCCAAGTACTTATGATGTTCAATCAAGCTATCTACACAAGTTATATTAGAAAATGCACTAGTCAAAATATAAATTTTGTACCAAATAAACATTTTTTGTTTTAGTCTCACACATAAAGTGAAATTTAAAAATATTAATTACCATCTATTTTCAGCACCCTGCAGTAATGACATTCCTTTGTTCTTCCTCATGCAAAAACATTTTTAAAATTTGTACATTTAGTCACTATTATTATACACTCTATGCATTCCTAGTTTATACCATCTCAATCTTTACCATCTATCTTTCTTTCTGATTTCATTTATGTCCCCAGCCCTCCTTCCTCTATCATTCTGACATTCAGCTTCATTCAGTGTTTTAACATAATTGTATTACAGTTAGGTAGCATTGTGCTGTCCATTTCTGAGTTTTTACATTCAATTCTGTTGCACAATCTGTATCCCTTCAGCTCCAATTACCCAATATCTTACCCTATTTCTATCTCCTGATGGTCTCTATTACCAATGAAATATTCCAAGTTTATTCACTAATGTCAGTTCATATCAGTGAGACCATACAGTATTTGTCCTTTTGTTTTTGGCTAATCTCACTCAGCATAATTCTCAAGGTCCATTCATGTTGTTACATATTTCATAACTTTATTCTGTCTTAAAGCTGCATAATATTTCACTGTATGTATATACCTCAGTTTGTTTAGCCACTCGTCTGTTGATGGACATTTTGGCTGTTCCATTTCTCTTTGATTGTAAATAATGCTGCTATAAACATTGGTGTGCAAATGTCTGTTTCTGTCTTTGTCCTTATGTCCTTTGAGTAGATACCTAGCAATGATATTGCCAGGTCATATGGCAATTCTATATTCACCTTTTCGAGGAACCACCAAACTGCCTTCCACAGCGGTTGCACCATTTGACATTCCACCAACAGTGAATAAGTGTGCCTCTCTCTTCACATCCTCTCCAGGAGTTGTCATTTTCTGTTTTGTTGATAATGGCCATTCTGGTGGGTGTGAGATCATATCTCATTGTGGTTTTGATTTGCATTTCTCTAATGGCCAGGGAAGTTGAGCAACTCTTCATGTGCCTTTTGGCCATTTGTATTTCCTCTTCTGAGAAGTGTCTGTTCAAGTCTTTTCCCCATCTTGTAATTGAATTGGCTGTCCTTATGTTGTTGAGTTGAACAATCTCTTCATAAATTCTGAATACTAGACCTTTATCTGGTAAGTCATTTCAAAATATCATCTCCCATTGTGTAGGCTGTCTTTTTACTTTTTTGATGAAGTTCTTTGATGTGCAAAAGTGTTTAATTTTGAGGAGTTCACATTTATTTATTTATTCAGTGCTCTTGATTTGGGTGTAAGGACTATAAAACCACCTCTCAGTATAAGATTTATAAGATATTTCCCTACATTTTTCTCTAACTGTTTTATGGTCTTAGACCCAATGTTTAGATCTTCGATCCATTTTGAGTTAACTCTTGTATAGGGTGTGAGATATGGCTCCTTTTTCATTCTTTTGCACATAGATATCCAGTTCTCTAGGCACTATTTATTGAAGAGATTGTTCTGTCCCAGGTGAGTTGGCTTGACTGCCTTATCAAAGATCAATTTTCCATAGATGAGAGGGTCTATATCTGAACACTCTATTTGATTCCATTGGTCAATATATCTATCTTTATTGCAGTTCCATGCTGTTTTGACCACTGTAGCTTCATAATATGCCTTAAAGTCAGGCAGCTTGAGACCTCCGGCTTCATTTTTCTTCCACAGGATACTTTCAGCAATTGAGGCACCCTGCCCTTCCAGATAAATTTGCTTATTGGATTTTCTGTTTCTTAAAAGTAAGTTGTTGGGATTTTGATTGGTATTGCATTGAATCTGTAAATAAATTTAGGTAGAATTGACATCTTAACTATATTTATTCTTTCAATCCATGAACATGGTATGCCCTTCCATCTATTTAGGTTTTCTGGGATTTCTTTTAACAATTTCTTGTAGTTTTCTTTGTTTAGGTCTTGTGTCTCTTTTTAGTTAAATTTATTCCTAAATATTTTATTATTTTGGTTGTGAATGAAATTTGTTTCTTGATTTCCCCTTCAGGTTGTTCATTACTAGTGTATAGAAACAGTATAGATTTTTGAGAGTTGATCTTGTAACCTGCCACTTTGCTGTACTCGTTTATTAGCTCTAGTAGTTTTGCTGTGGATTTTTCAGGATTTTCAACATACAGTATCATATCATCTGCAAACAGTGAGGGTTTTACTTCTTCCTTTCTGATTTTGATGCCTTGTATTTCTTTTTCTTGTCTAATTGCTCTGTCTAGAACTTCCAACACAATGTTGAATAACAGTAATGATAGTGGACATCCTTGTCTTGCTCCTGATCGTAGGGGGAAAGTTTTCAGTTTTTCCCCATTGAGGAAGATATTAGCTGTGGGTTTTTCATGTATGCCCTTTATCATTTTAAGGAAGTTCCCTTCTATTCCCGAATCCTTTGAAATGTTTTCAACAGGAAAGGATGCTGAATTTTGCCCAATGCCTTCTCTGCATCAATTGAGATGATCATGCAATTTTTTTGCTTTGATTTGTTGATATGGTGTATTACATTAATTGATTTTCTTATGTTGAACCACCTTTGCATACCTGGGATGAATCCTACTTGGTCATGATGTATAATTCTTTTAATGTGTTGCTGGATTTGATTTGCTAGAATTTTGTTGATGATTTTTGCATCTATATTCATTAGAGAGATTGGTCTGTAGTTTTCTTTTTCTGTAATATCTTTGTCTGTATTTGGTATGAGGGTGATGTTGGCTTCATAGAATAAATTAGGTAGCTTTCCCTACTCTTCAATTGTTTTGAAGAGTTTGAGCAGGATTGGTACTAATTCTTTCTGGAATGTTTGGTAGAATTCACATGTGAAGCCATTTGGTTCTGGACTTTTCTTCTTAGGAAGCATCTTAATGACTGATTCAATTTCTTTACTTGTGATTGGTTTCTTGAGGTCGTCTACTTCTTCTCGAGTCAAAGTTGGATGCCTTTCTAGGAAGTTGTCCATTTTATCTACATTGTTGTATTTATTAGCATAAAGTTGTTCATAGTATTCTGTTATTACTTCCTTTATTTCTGTGGGTTCAGTGGTTATGTCTACTCTTCCATTTCTGATCTTATTTATTTGCATCCTCTCTTTTCTTCTTTTTGTCAATCTTGTTGAGGGTCCATCAATCTTATTGAATTTCTCATAGAACCAGCTTCTGGTTTTATTGATTTTCTCAATTGTTTTCATGTTCTCAATTTCATTTATTTCTGCTCTAATCTTTGTTACTTCTTTCCTTTTGCTTGCTTTTGGATTAGTTTGCTATTCTTTCTTTAGTTTTTCCAAGTGTACTGTTAATTCCTCAACTTTTGCCCTTTCTTCTTTTTTGATATAGGCATTTAGGGCAATAAATTTCCTTTTTAGCACTGCCTTTTCTGCATCCCATAAGTTTTGATATGTTATGTTTTCATTTTCATTTGCCTCGAGATATTTACTGATTTCCCTTGTAGTTTCTTCCTTGACCCACTGGTTGTCTAAGAGTGTGTTGTTGAGCCTCCACATATTTGTGAATTTTCTGTTGCTCTGCCAATTATTGATTCCCAACTTCATTCCTTTATGATCTGAAAAAGTGTTTTGTATGATTTCAATCTTTTTAAATTTATTGAGACTTGATTTGTGACCTAGTATATGGTTTATCTTTGAGAATGATCCATGTGCATTTGAGAAAAAGGTGTATCCTGCTGTTGTGGGGTGAAATGTCTATAAGTTGTGGGATGTTAAGTCTAGCTCATTTATTATAATATTTAAATTTTCTGTTTCTTTATTGATCCTCTGTCTAGATTTTCTGTCCATTGATGAGAGTGGGGAGTGGAAGTCTCCAACTATTATTGTAGATGTGTCTATTTTGCTTTTCAGTGTTTTCAGTGTTTGCCGCATGTATTTTGGAACATACTGGTTTGGTGCATAAATATTTATGATTGTTATGTCTTCATGCTGAATTGTTCCTTTTAGTAGTATGCAGTATCCTTCTTTGTATTTTTAAAATGTTTTACATTTGAAGTCTAATTTGTTGGACTTTATTATAGCTACTCTTTCTCTTTTCTGGTTGTTATTTGAATGAAATATCTTTTCCCAACCTTTCACTTTCAACCTATGTTTATCTTTGGGTCTAAGATGTGTTTCCTGTATACAGCATATAGATGGGTCCTGTTTTTTAATCCATTCTGCCAGTCTATGTCTTTTGATTGGGGAGTTCAGTCATTAACATTCAGTGTTATTACTGTGCAGATAGTACTTTCTTCTGTCATTTTGCCTTTTGGATTTTATATGTCAAATCTAATTTTCCTTCTTTTTACCTTTACTCTTAGTCTTCCTTTCTACATGCTTCTCCACACCTCTCTCTTTTGTCTTTTTCACATCTGTCTCTAGTGCTCCCTTTAGTATTTCTTGAAGAGTTGGTCTCTTGGTCACAAAATTTCTCAGGGATTATTTTTCCTGAAAATGTTTTAATTTCTCCCTCATTTTTGAAGGATAATTTTACTGGATATAGAATTCTTGGTTGGCAGTTTTTCTCTTTTAGTCATTTAAATATATCATCCCACTGTCTTCTCCCCTCCATGGCTTCTGCTGAGAAATCTATGCATAGTCTTACTGGGTTTCCCTTATATGTAATGGATTGATTTCTCTTGCAGCTTTCAAGATCCTCTCTTTCTCTTTGACCTCTGACATTCTTATTAGTACATGTCTTGGAGTACATCTATTTGGATCTTTTCTCTTTGGGGTACACTGCACTTCTTGGATCTATAATTTTAAATCTTTCAAAAGAGTTGGGAAATTTTCAGTGATTATTTCCTCCATTAGTTTTTCTCCTCCTTTTCCCTTCTCTTCTTCTGGGACACCCACACCATGTATATTCATGTGCTTCATATTGTCATTCAATTCCCTGAGTCTCTTCTCTTATTTTCCCATTTTTTCCCTATAGTTTCTGTTTCTTGTCAGATTTCAGATGTTCCATCCTCCAGTTCACTAATCATACCCTCTGCTTCTCGAAATCTACCATTGCAGGTTTCCATTGATTTTTTCATCTCTTCTACTGTGACTTTAATTCCCATAAATTCTGTGATTTGTTTTTTCAGACTTTCGATTTCTTCTTTTTGTTCATTCCTTACCTTCTTCATATCCTCCCTCAATTCATTGATTTGGTTTTTGATGAGGTTTTCCATGTCTGTTCATATATTCTGAAATAATTGTTTCAGCTCCTGTATCTCATTTGAAATGTTGGCTTGTTCCTTTGACTGGGCCATTGTCCGGCGCTGTTCCGTCTGGCTTCCGATTATCCCCGCCGCCGAGGGAGGGAAGGAAAAGGAAACAGGCACGGACACAATACTCACAGTCGATTCGAGTGCTAATCTTTACTGGGGTTAAGCTTTCATTCCCGAATACAGTTTCCACACAGGGAGAAACCCCGTGGGGGACAACCTCCTTGCGGCCGTCAGGCACGGCTCTCTGCGGGTTGTCTCCTCTCCCCGTCCGGGTAACGCCTTTATATACAAAATCCAAACCCAATGGGCTAACGCCACGTATACAAGGGTGATTGGTAGACAGGGTTGGCGGGCGCGTACGTCATACGCGGAGGCAGGATGCGGGCGCCATCTTGGCTCACTCGATGGGCGGGGGGAACTCTAGGGCAGGCTGCGGCGTGTCCACTAGGCCAAACCCGGAAAGCGGCTCTCTACATCTCCCCCTTTTTGTTTTTATAAGAGGCATGGTCCGTAGACCGTATTCTTGTACCCAGTGTCTCTATTGATGATGGTGCTCCCGTGGGCCTGAGTGGCTCACAACATAGTTTGGTGCTTTGGGGAGTCTGGACTAGGCTCGCGTCATCACACGACGGAGCCTCTGGCACCGACCAGAATGCTCACCTCATATAGAGACCGGAGAGTCCGTGAACTGGATACCACGTGACTCCTCCCTGCAGTGCTCTGCCTTGCAACTGGGTCAAGCGGGGATCCTGAGAGCGACAGCCAGGGCAACGAAAGCGCTGCGGAGGCCTCGGTGCAATGGCTAGAGCCAAGTCCAGTCTGGCCAGGACTGTGACCGCGGCTCCACCGTCGAGGCGGCTAGGCGCGCAAAATTAACAGCCTCTGGCGTCTGCTATATACGGGTAGTGGCCAGGGAGTCCGCAACAAACCTTGCCGACAAGAGCTTTGCCCCAGGTGATTCAGATGAGCCATCCATCTGGGAGGGATGCACACAGGTATTCGAATGGGATGACATAGCTAACATAAATCTGGACCTTGGAGGTGAAGGGGTTAGTAAAGGCGTGACGACACTGGACGAGGTCAGCTCACTGAGCTCCCTCTGAGTAGTTCAGCAAGGGCTTGATGGAGTAGGCGTGAGGGTCGGTGGACCAAACCCACCAGTCATCACCTAGGCGGCGCGGGCGAGGCGAGGACATGCACCGGTGCCACTGAAACTCCTGCATCGTGGTTACCTGAAAAAGGTCATGCTCACATGGGGGGAAGAGGGGGTCGGGAGCGTCCCAGTCTTCAGCACACGAACACACGACGGGTCGGAACCCTGTAAGATTGAGGCATCGCTTCGTCTCGTTTTTTTCCAGTAAGCCTTGACAAGAAAGGGAAAGATCGGTCGCATTGAGGAACTCAAGCAGCACACCTGAAGGCACACGACCACAACCTGTAGGACAAGTCTGGTTAGACCGAGTGGAACAGTTAGCAATGGAGAGGTTGGCAAAAGAGAAAATGAGTGTATCATCGGTAAGCGGAAAGGTCTCATTAAAGGTGAAAATTGACACGTTTCGACTAAAACCCATATGAGTAAGACCGGGCGTATAGGTGCGTGTATAGAATCGGAGGGACATGGGGGAACCCTGTCTGATTCTGGGCGTGGGCGCCCTTGCCCAGTAACATGTCGGCATTCCATCCACCACGCCTTACTGCCGCGTTTCTTGCTGCCTGCTCTTCTGCTAATTCCTCAAACCACGCCTTCCAGTCGATATATCGACCTGGGGGCAAGCAGGCGCGAGCAAGCTGATATATGTCTGCAGGCGTATGGTGTAGGGCAGAGAGGTTCTCGACCATGTTTAGGGTAAAAGGGGCATTTGGGCCGTATTGGTGAACAGCCTGTCTTAATTCTTTCAGAACCTTATAATCATAACCCTCATATTGATTATTACCGGAGGGATTGATAATGACTGGGTACATGGCGGCTGGCTGACTAGCGCTCAGTGCGCTAAAGGGATACCATTTCCAGAAATGCCTCCTTCTGCTAACCAACGGTGGATGATCTTGGGGGCCTGCGTACGCGGGCGGCGGAGGTAGGCAGAGCGGCCCCTCCTCCGACCAGCACTCGGGGAATTCCGGGTTCCCTTCCGGGTTTTGTAACCGAGGGTCATGGAGGTTACCCGAGCCGGCCACTAGGGGGAGTCCGCTGCGGGGATCAAAGGCGGAGGCATTAAAACTCCTCCCCGGAAGCTTTCGCGCGGTTGTGGGCGCTGGTGGGGCAGAGGGCTGTGAGGGCTTCTCTAGATCAATCAGTGGGGGCTCATCTGGTCCTTCGCTCTCACAATGCTCTGACTCTGAGTCAGAAGTATCTGAGCTAGCATCCGGCTCCAGTGGCTTGCCCTTACACGAGCCGCTCGTGGAGGATGCTGACCGGGACTCTCGTAATGCTTCTCGGGCTTGTTCTAAGACAAGGGTCGGACCGAGGCCCGTCGCGGCCTCTGCCTCAAGACACGCGCGGACGGTTTCCCATATGGGGACTAAGATTGGGTCCATGCATAAGCCCGTCCTACGCGCCCGATCGATATCGTGACCGAGCTTTATCCAACAAGACAAGGTAAGACCTCCGGTGTGCTTAAACCAGGGAGCAAAGGTGGCTACATCCTCAAGAAATCGCAGGAGGGAGCTTTTTCGCACTAAAATGCCTCTCTGCTTCAACAGTGTCTTCAAGGGAGATAATAGGGGTGAACTTTCAGACTGCCCTATTCTTGCAGTCGGCGCTAGCTTCAAGCGTGCTCGATGACGTCTATCGAGCCCTTCCCCCGGGGCGGCCTGAGAACCCACGGGCCCTAACCCTCACGTAATAAAGAAGCACTCACCCCTTCACGGTGATCAGGCGCGAAGGCCGGCCGGAGTCCGTGCACGGTGCTGGAAAAGGTTCCCCGTACGGGCCACCACTTGTCCGGCACTGTTCCGTCTGGCTTCCGATTATCCCCGCCGCCGAGGGAGGGAAGGAAAAGGAAACAGGCACGGACACAATACTCACAGTCGATTCGAGTGCTAATCTTTACTGGGGTTAAGCTTTCATTCCCGAATACAGTTTCCACACAGGGAGAAACCCCGTGGGGGACAACCTCCTTGCGGCCGTCAGGCACGGCTCTCTGCGGGTTGTCTCCTCTCCCCGTCCGGGTAACGCCTTTATATACAAAATCCAAACCCAATGGGCTAACGCCACGTATACAAGGGTGATTGGTAGACAGGGTTGGCGGGCGCGTACGTCATACGCGGAGGCAGGATGCGGGCGCCATCTTGGCTCACTCGATGGGCGGGGGGAACTCTAGGGCAGGCTGCGGCGTGTCCACTAGGCCAAACCCGGAAAGCGGCTCTCTACAGGCCATATCTTCAATTTTCCTGGTGTGATATGTTATTTTTTGCTGGCATCTAGACATTAATTACTGTAATTAGTTTATTCTGGAGGTTGCTTTCACTTCTTTTACCTAAGGTTTTCTTGCTGGATGAATTTGTTGTCTATCTGTTCTTTGACATTCAGTTCAGCTTTTTCTGGACCTCTAGCTTAGGTTTTGTTTAAGAGAGGAGAATTTTTCAGTTCTTGTTTTCTTGTTTCTTGCCCTGCTTGTATGGTGCCTTTCCCTCCACCCTTAGGAGGGTCTGCATAGGTTTTATAGACCCCACCCAGGTTTTCCCAGACCAAACTGCCCTCCAATCAGTGGGAAGGAGTCAGCTGTGTCAGTTTTCCCTGACGGTGAGACCCAGCAGGTTGAAAGACTTTCCAGTGAAGTCTCTGGACACTTTTTTCTTATCCTGCCCAGTATGTGGTGCTTGTCTACCTGCAGGTCCCACCAGCATAACATGATGTGGTACCTTTAACTGTGGCTGGGGGCATGGTGGAGCAGAGGAGAGGTTGTAGGCTGGTTTTAATGGTTTCAAATTACCAAGCTCTGGTGAATGAATTCCTTGAGGGAGGGATTCCACCTGAGTTGGGCTTCACCCCTCCCCTGGGGAAGGCACAGGCTTGAGACAAGCCCTTAACCAAGCTTGTTTCTACCTATGCCTGGGGCAGTTGCAGCCTGAGAAGTCCTGTCACTGAATCCAGAGGCAGTCAAGCCTTTGTAGAAACACAGCCACAAAAACTTCTGTTTCTTTTCTTTTTTTCTTTTTCCATTAGCCCAGTGAGTGACCTCCACTTTGACCAGGTTCACCTGAGCTGGTGGCCTATTTTGAGCAGTCAGAATTTGTTAATTAATGCCACAATTGGTGTTTGGTTGTGCTCAACCTCTGCTGCTGTTAAAGTCTCTTTCCTTTTCCCTCTGGGAAGCAGCCTGTGGGGGATGGGCACCGGCCACCATGTCTTGGGAAACTCACGGTTCTGGAGAGGCTCATAGCCGGTCCAGCTGGTTCAGACTGGGGTACGCTGTGTGTCCAATCACTGACATGACTCCAGGAGATGTTCTGTACTGTTTTTGGTTATTTAGCAGTTGTTCCAGAGGATGAACTAAAATGCACACATTGCTCAACCACCATCTTGGCCCCTCCAGTCAATATTCTTTTTTATTTTTAAAACTCAGTTGGAATTTTTACTTCACCTTAAGTGCTCTTAATCTTTATCTCTATAAATGCATATAATTATAATAAGTCTTTCATAATATGGAATAATTCTTAAATTACATATGTAATTTTAATAAATATATATCATATATATCAAAGTATATAAAATATATTGTTTATTTCATATTACTATCCAGTTTGTGTGTTCTTTTATACATCAAATATAGGTTTTCATTATAGGGAGATACAGGACCTTTCAAAAGAAATGCACTTAGGACTTTTGAAATGTTTTAGCATCAATATTTTGATTCATAAAAATTCTTCTGAAGTTTCACTTTCCTTCTGTGTTCTTGAATTAAGTAAGTAACAATGGCTTTTCTGGTTCTTAGAAGAACAGTGGAAACTTCCCATTAAAAAAATCGATCCTAGGGCTTTTATTTGTGAAGTTATTTTATAACCCCCCATTTTAAATTGATATTGTTGCATTTAGACTTCTTATCTCAACTAAAATCCAATTTGGTAAAGAATACTTTTTCCTAGATAATGTCCACTTCACCTAGATTTCTTAGATAACTTGGACTGAATTGGTCAAATGATGCAACTGTTTTCTCATGTCAACTATTGATATCATTTTCTTCATTTCACATATACCAAATTGAAAATCCTCCTTATGTACTGCTGTGATTCCATTTATTTGCCCAGGCATTATATGAGGTGCTGCTATGGGATCTGAGGATTAATAAAGAACTGAACTGTCAAAAGAAAAACTTTCCACAGCAAAAAGAATCCAGGGAATGCAGGAGTTTTTCTGCCAGTAATTCATGCTCAAATTGCAGCATTTCTTGCTCTCTTAGGTGAGACCTTGTCTGCCTCCAGGAATTACAGAAGAGGAGGAATCTCTTCCAAATACTTGGATAGCCTGTTGGAGATGCTCAGTAGGAACTTTTAGACATTTCTGTGAATTGAAAACTGGTACAAAAAATTTCAGAACTATTCACATCTCTCCCAATTGTGGACTGTCACCACAGGAGAAGGGATAGTTCTGTGTGGAGATGAGGTCACTGAATTACTAACCCATATCTCAAAATTTGGTTGCCCTCTTCTCACACTACATTGGCTGTATGGACTGTCACACTGAGTCCACCATCCTGGCAGCAACTAGATTCAAGTGAGTATGTTTTATTACTGGCTACGAGGCAGAGTTTGAAAGGTCAAGAGAATAATCAGGACTCCAGGCATGTGCTCACATGTGGAAAGGTGATTCTCCTGTGGTAGAAACTGGCTCAGTGTCAAAGCCACACAGGAAGTTAACAATAATTCTTGAGAAGTGGGCTGAGTTTGTGCAGAGAGACTAGAAGCTTTGACCTTACACAACCTTTAACTGCTAATGTAATTTAATGAAACCCTCACTGAAAGCGGTATTTATCAACTGGTGCCAAATCTGAATGTTAATGTACATAAAGATGTAATTTGGCTATTAATTTACTTACAGTGGTGTGTGAAAATCACAGGTAATAATACAGGAACACTGTAATGATTTATATAAAATCACTGTGCATGTGATAGTGAATAATATGGACCAAAAAGAATGATCTCAGCAGAAACAGTCTGACCAGCAGAAATCGTTAAAATATTTTTCTTGGCAATTTGTGTGTGACATGCTTAAAGGGGTAGTGTTTGTTTTTCTTCCAAAAATATCTGTGATCTGATTATAATGGTGAGGTTTTATCTCCTGAAATTAAGAAAATGCCTTCAAAGAAATGTTTATTTAAAAATTGAGAGTTTGAGAAAGTAGATAAAAATTAAAACCCCACTCAAACATTTCTTGTGACAGCCTCTGCTATAAACACATTCCAATGTTATTCACAGGTTTACTATTAATTGATTTTCAACTATTCCATACCTTCAAATTCTATTTTGCAGAGTTTTTGGTATTTTAATAACTTTTTCAACTCAATTATTGCATTTTAAATTTGTTTTTTTAAATAATAAACATATACTTACATGTTGTCTTATAAGGATTAATTCATTTTCTATAGTAAAATACTTTATCATTTCTGTTTCATGTCCCATAGTTTAGTGTGTGGTTTAACTTAGCTTGTTTGGCTTATAGATTCTTTTCCAGGATCTATCTAGGATATCTTAACTATTTAATCTCATGTCTCCCCAGGCTCTTCTGGTCTGATAATTTCTTGAGTTTTTTCTTGTTTTTCATGAGCTTGATAGACTCGAGGAGACTTGGGGAGATGTTTTCTAGAATATTCCTATATTTGAGTTATCTGGTGTTTTTCATAGTATTACATTTGGCCTATGGGTTTTGATGAAGAATATCACATTTCATTATTCCATATCAGAGGTTTTATGCAATTAACATGATTTGTCAATGGTGCTGTTAACCTAAATCATTTATTTAATGAACTTGCTCTGATTTTCCACTGTAAAGTTGGAAGGAAATTATTAAGTCCAGCCCATACTCAAAGAGGTGGAGAATGGATGAATTAACCACCTCCTCTTTGAGGAGAGAGTATTTACATATATTATTTGGCATTCTTTTGTAAAGAATATTTGTCTCTTTTCCCTCATTTATTTTTAATTTAATTATATTTTCACATCAGTAAGGACTCATGTATAATAATTATTCCAGTACTACAATTCATTGCTACACTATTTTGTTTTTCAAATTGTTCCAGTTCATTCATGTTGGCTTCACTCTCTCTGATATGTCCCCAACTCTTGCTTTTTGAGCAAGTACTTACTTCTGCCTTGAGAATATCCTCCAGGCTCATCTTGCATTTTCTCTGACCCTGCCTTAGACACAGTCATGTCTCCAAGGAACTTTCATTTAATAATAATATTAGAAGACAAGATCTGGATGTTGGGCATATCCCATGCTGCTGGCCTGGTGTTGCCCTTAGACCTTCTAAACACACAAAAGTAGTCAATTATATTTACATATATCCTTAGTTTCTCTCTATGTCTATATAGGTAAATGGGATTTCATACTGAAGTCTCTACTCAGTATGACAAGATTCATCCACAGTTTCTCTCTTGCTTATATTTGCTATTGTTTACTCCTCTGTATTTATCAATTTTTATGATTTTGCATGTCTTTGGCATATCCCACTTCTGGATAATAGCTGTATTTTGTTTTATTCATCAAATTTCAGAAATAGCATTAAATGACAATTTTCTTCACACCAGTGCAAATTACTTTGGACCCAGAAAATTTAAAAGTACATTGAAAAGACATGAATTTCCTCATTTTCCCTTTTGATTCCAATTTGTAGAATAAACATCTCCAGATGGCAACAGTTCCCTGGTTTCTTTGACAATTCATCCAGGGACTGATATGACAAATCCATGTCTACATTACCCTCATCCCCAATTTTAGAATTACTTGGGCAGTCTCAAGGGCTATTCCCTATTCTCCTCTTTTATCCAAGATTGCCATCCTTGCCAGGGTCTCTGTCTCAGAAGTGAGGACAGGTAAGGGATCTAGAAAGTTCATAAGAAACTATTTCAATAGTGTCAGTATTCCTTAGTCCTGGCAGAAGTTTAAAGTTTAAATTTTTTCTCATGAGTGTACTGGAGAATTGTTTTATATACGTTCATCAAATGCTTTATTTTTATACCATTTAAAGAGTTCATATAACTATGTGACCTCATTTTAGATGGTATATAACATTCAATTTAAAAAATGAATTGCTTCAAAAATATAATTTTTAGAATATCTCAAATATAATAAAACTCAAAAATAAGTATTTTATATCCCCAAATTAAGATTTTTGAAAGTAAAATTTTGAAAGGCATTATATTATAATCCCCAAATCTGTGTATAATGCAGATGTCTGACAACTAACTCTGCTACGGGCATTCTATGGATCACCACTGAGTAATACAAAGTGATTGTCTTATTTTGGGGTGCAAGTGTAGTTTAGTCATAGAATTCTTACCTGCCATGCAGGAGACTGGGGTTTGATTCCTAACCCATGCACTTCCCCAAAACCAAACAATCAAGCAAAACAAACAAAAATTCAACAAATGGTGCTGCAATAATAGTATACTCATATGGAAAAATAAATAATGAAATGTGACCCCACCATGCAACATATAAAAAAAAGTGAAACAAAAAAAAGAAACCAATGATATACCCAACATGTATGCATACCAGTAGCATTATTATGAGTGAAGGAAACCAGCTTCAATAGTTCTGTCCTATCCAATTCCATTTATATGAAATACTGAATAACATAAACCTATGGAAAATGAAATCAGATCAGTTTCCCTGGGTGTGAGGTGGGTAGAAGATACTGGTTTCAAACAGACAGAAAGCAAATCTTTGGGGTGAAGAAAACCCTCCATACCTAGATTGTGGTGGTGGTTACCTGACTATATACATTTGCCAAACCCATAGAAATGTGACTACTGAAAAGCATGAATTTTACTTTATGCAAAGTATATCCCATTTAACAAACTTCAGCATGCTTCTTATGTAATCAGAAAGAAATCAATCAAAATAAGCCCAGAAATAGGTCAGTTAGATTTGTCCACAATAAAAGTAAACAGGCTCTTTGTTAGGGCTCTGTAATTTAATAAGACACTGTGTCCAAATGCCTCCCTGGGCCATGTACAAGACTTTGAGAAGTAGCAGAACTTTGTTCTCACTGCAAGAGCTGTTTCCACTAAAGATTAAGGTCACAGGGACCCCTGCTTAAGCCTAGTCAGATCCACTGAGGGTGATCTTTGTCCCTCAGAAGAGGCTTGAACTGCTGGCTCCCAAGGACTGGGCAGAAGTGCAGGGAAGACACAGACCACCTTGGTGGCCATGGCATTGAAGGCCTGAAACATGGTGTACAGAGCTGCATGATCCCCGGTACTGCTCTCAGGTCAGTGGAGAATGTACCTGTTGGGTTTGCACCTGGACCATGTCCAGATAAATACCCTCAGACAGAGTGTGCAGGAAGGATATGAGGCTCTTAGGAACTTACAGCATCTGATCTTTTGGGGACAAGGATGTAACTGCCTGCTGTGCCCAAAATGTGCCTTCCAGTGTCCACCATGGTAGACATCATGGGTCTTCTCACACTCAGTGTAGTCACCAGCATCAGAGGCCATTTGCTTCTTCATTCCAAAATCACGCTGCACACAGAGCACAGACAGGTCCCTGCAGAAAAAGCATGTGAGAGACCCACTTGATCCCACTTTCATGTATCTTACCATGTGCCTTCTCCAAAATCTCAGCAATTATGCCTCTTACCAGGCTGTCTGAGCCCCTGGAAAGAGGTGAGACCATGCCCATTCTTCATATCCATACTCCCTGGGTCCTGGATTCTCTAAACCCACTTAAGCCACCCATGTGCTGGGTAATTATAACTGCTTGTATGCCTGTGGCCCTCAGAGCCAAAAAGCAAGATCCTATGAAAAGCTGTCCCTGGAACTGACTTTCTTCTTACTGTTGTCCTCTCCATGAGAGTTGCACTCTGATTCTGTGATAAAGGGAGATTTGGGATGGGTGCATGCAAGTGGACACCCCACAAAACTTGGTCCATCTGAAACAGACCAGTAACCATAATTTCAACAAAAACTCAGTTCCCACCTGACCCCAGAATCCATGGTCTGCTAACCCCTGGCTGCCAAAGAGCCCCTAGCTCCTTGCCCAGAGGAGACAGAGTCACCTCAGTCCATGGACTTCCTCACTGGAGAATGGTAAGATCTTAACAAATGTACGTTTGCAGCAGTTTCTGGATTTGGGCCTTTTTTCCTTGGAATTATCTTTCTCATCTCTCTTGGGCTCTGATCCAAATTAAAAAAATAGGAGGAGAATATTTTTTGGCAGACTCTTAGGAGAACCATATCCCCTAGTCCATCCTTGCCCCATATTTGTGTGTGGTTCTTTCTGGAAGGCTGCTCATCCTTTCCCAGTGGTGTACCAGAGGAATAGCATTCCACAGGAGGATTCCCACATTTCTCAAAGCCCTCTGAAGGCTATTGGACATTTGTGACCCCTTCCCAAAAATAACCCAACCAAGCATGCATGAGTCTGCTTTCCTGCTTCCATCTCTCCCTCTAACTTTGTAAGTAGCCCAAGACCCTTCCTTGTCTTTGAGTGTGATTCTA
The DNA here is from genome assembly GCF_023851605.1 of Tamandua tetradactyla. Taxonomy (NCBI): domain Eukaryota; kingdom Metazoa; phylum Chordata; class Mammalia; order Pilosa; family Myrmecophagidae; genus Tamandua; species Tamandua tetradactyla. Next base: position 8,149,213 of record NC_135342.1, read on the forward strand.
CCTTGGCCTAGATGTGAGTGCCTTGTCTTCTTCACATAATTTTCCCCATCATATCTAATCTTATTTGCTTAAAAGATCTTTGTTGGGTAGAGAGCTGATCTGCAATATATTGGGGTAAGAGGTAGTGAAGGTTTCAGTATCTAGTTCCATGTCCATCTTCAGCCTGAAGGGAAGGTCTTCTCTCTCACTCATCTGGAGTCAGAATGAGGGATGGCCAGAAGGAATTGCATTTTATTAGCATCTCAGATATCTAGGTGTAGCTCACTCTGATGGGCTGGAAAGATTCCTCCTCCCACTGACTCAACGGAGCCTCAACTGTGTTGCAATAGGGAAAGTTTTAGGCGGTGGTGATTGGAGACCCAGATACAGACAAAGTCAGAATTATGCAGGGTTCTGTTTTGATGTTAGAAAAAAGGAGAACAGAGCCAGTGGGGCAGAGATGCAGGATTTCAGGGACTCATCCCAATCTCATATCCCATCCAAACGCTACCTGGATTTCTTCATCTTTTTCCATCATGAATTGAGAATTGAGGGTCATCCAAGGATCAGCATGCAAAGAGTAATGAGGCTAATCCATATGATTTCTTCCACATTAGTGGGATATTGTATATCTATTTTCAATTCTCTTTTATCAGATAATTTCATCCTATATAGTTACAGGAAAATTGATCTTTAAATCATGTCTATATCAAAACCACCAAGCCATGGATATTTTATATTCTGCCCTCTAACTCTTTGCAAAACAGAAAAGATTCTACCCTAAATTTGGGAAAACTGGATTTTACTTGAGAAAATTTACTCTCCAACTGTGCTAATGAATATAATTCAAAATATAAGAAATTAAAAAAAGAAACAGACCTTGAAGTACAAATAATGGATGATAAACATGCTTATGGTAGTAATACGTTTATTTCTGTTCAAAATTTAAATATAGAATTCTAAACGTTCACAAAATTAAAGAAATGAAAGTGAAATACTGGGTATCTTAAAGACAGTTTTAAAAATTTTTTTATTAATTAAAAAAATTGCAGGAAAGAAACCCAAACATTCCCAATATATGATCATTCCATTCTATATATATAATCGGCAATTCACAATATCATCACATAGCTGCAGATTCATCATCATGATCATTTCTTAGAACATTTGCATCAATTCAGAAAAAAACAAAAGACAACAGAAAAATAAAACAAAAACAGAAAAAAAACATGCACACCATACCCCTTATTCCTCCCTTTCATTGATCACTAGCATTTCAAACTAAATTTATTTGAACACTTGTTCCCCCTATTATTTATTTTTATTCCATATGTTCTACTCACCTGTTGACAAGGTAGATAAAAGGAGCATCAGACACAGGGTTTTCACGATCACACAGTCACACTGTGAAAACTATACCATTATACAATCATCATCAAGAAACATGGCTACTGGAACACAGCTCTATATTTTCAGGCAGTTGCCTCCAGCCTCTCCACTTTCTCTTAGATAACAACGTGATATCTACTTAATACATAACAATAACCTCCAGGATAACCTCCCAACTCTGTTTGGAATCTCTCAGCTATTGACACTTTGTCTCATTTCAGTCTTCCCCTTTTGGTCGAGAAGGTTTTCTCAATCCCTTGATGCTGAGTCTGAGTTCATTCTCGCATTTTTGTCCCACATTGTCAGGAAAGTCCACACCCCTGGGAGTCATGTTCCACATAGACGGGGGAGGGTGTTGAGTTTGCTTGGTGTGTTTGCTGGAGAGAGAGGCCACATCTGAGCAACAAAAGAGGTTCTCTTGGGGGTGCATCTTAGGCCTAATTTTAAGTAGGCTTGACCTATCCTTTGTGGGATTAAGTTTCATATGAACAAACCCCAAGACTGGGGGCTCAGCCTATAGCTTTGTTTGTCCATACTGCTTGTGAGAATATCAACAATTCAACTTGGGCAGGTTGAATTTTCCCCCGTTCTCACCTCAAAAAGGACTTTGCAAATACTTTTCCACTCACTGATAAAATCACTCTGAGATTCATTGGGGCATCACTCTGGACAAACCAACAAAATCTCATGTCTTACCCAAGGTTCCATGTACTTATATTGTTCAACCGAGCTATCTACATAAGTTATATTAAGAAATGCACCAGTCAAAATACAAATTTCATACCAAATAAACATTTTTTGCTGTAGTCTCACACATAAGTTGAAATTTTAAAATATTAATTACCATCTATTTTCAGCACACTGCAGTAATGACATTCCTTTGTTCTTCCTCATGCACAAACATTTTTAAAATTTGTACATTTAGTCACTATTATTATACACTCTAGGTAATCTTAGATTATACCATCTCAATCTTTGTCATCTATCTTTCTTTCTGATTTCATTTGTGCCCCCAGCCCTCCTTCCTCTATCTTTCTGACATTCAGCTTCATTCAGTGTTTTAACATAATTGTATTACAGTTAGGTAGTATTGTGCTGTCCATTTCTGAGTTTTTACATTCAATTCTGTTGCACAATTTCTATCCCTTCAGCTCCAATTACCCAATATCTTACCCTATTTCTATCTCATGATGGTCTCTATTACCAATGAAATATTCCAAGTTTGTTCACTAATGTCAGTTCATATCAGTGAGACCATACAGTATTTGTCCTTTTGTTTCTGGCTAATCTCACTCAGTATAATGTTCTCAAGGTCCATTCATGTTGTTACATACTTCATATCTTTATTCAGTCTTGCAGCTGCATAATATTCCATCGTATGTATATACCACAGTTTGTTTAGCCACCCATCTGTTGATGGACATTTTGACTGTTTCCATTTCTTGGTAATTGTAAATAATGCTGCTATAAACATTGATGTGCAAATGTCCATTTGTGTCTTGCTGTCATGTCTTTTGAGTAGAGACAGCATATAGATGTGTCCCATTCCCTAGTCCATTCTGCCAGTCCATGTCCCCTGATTGGGAAGCTTAATCCATCAACATCAGTGTTCTTACTGCCTGGGCTTTTTGTCTTTTGGCTTTTATATGTCCTTCCAATTTTGCTTATTTTTACCTTTACTCATGGTCTTCCTTTCTACACTCTTCTCCACACCTCTCTTTTCTGCCTTTGTATCTGTCTCTAGTGCTCCCTTTAGTATTTCTTACAGAGTTGGTCTCTTGGTCATGAATTCTCTCAGTGATTTTTTGTCTGAAAATGTTTTAATTTCTCCCCCATTTTTGAAGGACAATTTTGCTGGATACAGAATTCTTGGTTGGCAGTTTTTCTCTTTTAATAATTTAAATATATCATCCCATGGTCTTCTTGCTCCCACGGTTTCTGTTGAGAAATCTATACATATCTTACTGGGCTTCCCTTGAATGAGATGGATAGCTTTTCTCTTGCTGTTTTCAAGATTCCCTCTTTCTCTTTGGCCTCTGACATTCTGATTAGTAAATGTCTTGGAGTACATCTATTTGGATCTATTCTCTTTGGGGTATGCTGCACTTCTTGGATCTGAAATTTTAAGTTCTTCATAAGAGTTGGGAAATTTTCAGTGATATTTTCCTCCATTAGTTTTTCTCCTCCTTTTCCCTTCTCTTCTCCTTCTGGGACACCCACAACATGTATATTCGTGTGCTTCATATTGTCCTTCAATTCCCTAAGTCCTTTCTCATATTTTTCCATTTTTTCCCTATATTTTCTTTTTCTAGCCGGATTTCAGATGTTCCATCCTCCAGTCCAGAAATCCTATGTTCTGTTTCTCAAAATCTACCATTGTAGGTTTCCATTGTTTTTTCCATCTCTTCTGCCTTGCCTTTCATTCCCATAAGTTCTGTGATTTGTTTTTTCAGACTTTTGATTTCTTCTTTTTGTTCATTCCTTGCCTTCTTTATTTCCTCCCTCAATCCATTGATTGGGCTTTTGATGAGGTTTTCCATATCTGTTTGTATATTCTGAATTAAATGTTTCAGCTCCTGTATCTCACTTGAATTGTTGGTTTGTTCCTTTGACTGGGCCTTATCTTCAATTTTCCTAGTGTGATTTGTTATTTTTTGCTGGCATCTAGACATTTAATTACCTTAATTAGTTTATTCTGGAGATTGCTTGCACTTCTTTTACCTAAGGTTTTATTGCTGGATGAATTTGTTGTCTCTCTGTTCCTTGACATTCAGTTCAGCTTTTTCTGGATCTCTAGCTTAGGTTTTGTTTAAGAGAGGAGAATTTTTCAGTTCTTGTTTTCTTGTTTCTTGCCCTGCTTGTATGGTGCCTTCCCCCCACCCCCATTCCGAGGAGGGTCTACATAGGTATTATAGACCCCAGTTGGATTTTCCCAGACCAAACTGGCCTCCTATGAGGAAGAAAGATTCACCTGCATCGGTTTTCCCTGAGTGTGAGACCCAGCAGGTTGAAAGACTTTTCTGTGAGGTCTCTGGATTCTGTTTTTTATCCTTCCCAATATGTGGTGCTTGTCTGTCTGCAGGTCCCACCAGCATAAGGTGATGTGGTACCTTTAACTGTGGCTGGGGGCATGGTGGAAACAGAGGAGGGGTTGTAGACTGGTTTTAATGGCCTCAAATCACCAAGCCCTGGTGTCTGAATTCCTTGCGGGAGGGATTCCACCTGAGTTGGGCTTCACCCCTCCCCTAGGGAAGGCACAGGTTCCAGACAAGCCCTCAAAACCAGTTTGCTTCTGGCTATGCCTGGGGAAGTTGCAGCCTGAGCAGCCCTGCTGCCGTATCCAAAGTCAGTCAAGCCTTGTAGAAACACACCCACAAAAACTTCTGTTTCCTTCTCTTTTATTTTTCCTTTTTCCATCAGCCCTTCCCCCTTGGTGCTGGGCAAAGATGAGGGAGCTCTGCTTTGACTAGGTTCAACTGAGGTGGGGGCCTATTTTTAGTAGTTAGAATTTGTTAATTAATTCCACAATTGGCATTTGGTTGGGATCAGCCCCTGCTGCTGGTAAAGTCTTTTACCTTTCCCCTCTGGGAAGCAGCCATGGGGTAGGGGTGCCGGCCACTGCAACTTGGTGAACTTACAGTTCTGGTGGGGTTTACAGCCGGTCCAGCTGGTCCAGACTGGGATACGCTGTGTGTCCAGTCACTGACGTGGCCCCAGGAGCTGTTCTGTATTGTTTCTGGTTATTTACTAGTTGTTCTGGAAGATGAACTAAAATGCGCATATTGCTAAGCTGCCATCTTGGCCTGGAAGTCTTAAAGACAGTTTTAAAGTGTGTCAATATTTCTCCAGTTTTGTATCATCCATTCCAAACATCTCCATTGGCCAGGAGAATGGAACTAGAATAATTTAATGCAAATCTTTGACTTGTGACTCTTCATCATAAATAATTCATATCTTAATGATTTTTATGCCACACATTTATCTCTCAATAATAGTTAATCATGGATTTAAAAGACAATACACTGCCCACCAGACTGTTAAGACAGAAAATTATTAAAACTTAATTATTGGGGATGCAACTGTAGCTCGGTGGTAGAATTTTCACCTGCCATATGGGAGACCCAGGTTCAATTCCTGGTCCATACGCTTCCCAAACAAACAAAGAAACTAACAAAAACAAACAGTTCAAGAAATGGTGCTGCAATATTGGGACACTCATATGGAAAAAGAATGATATGTGACCCTACCATACAACATACAAAAAACCTTAATTACTATAATCAATACCCAATTCATATACACATTATCCCAAATGACTCAAACTTACATATATTTTTTCTCTTGCTTTCTGGAAACAAGCTCTAAATCATATCATGCAGTACAGCCATTCAGTAGACTCTCATTTTGGTAATATCCATGAATGTCATCAACAATTTAATTTATGAACTCTGTATAATTTAATGTATGCAGAGTTTTAAAAGTTTGATAAAGATAAATAATACATTTTATATGGAATACTGCAGGATCATTGTAATGAAAACTTAGAGCACAATTAATGATTCACAGTAATGCATTCATGTCTTCAACTATAAGTAAATACACAAGGAGACCCACAATCCACCTTCTCATTATTATTGTATTGACAAACATAGCCAGTTTTCTGAGCAACAGAGTAATCAGTGGAGGTTGTAACAATGAAGAGAAAAACCCAAATAATTTCATTAGCTGCAGATGATGTAACTATCTATTTGTAAATGTAAGCAAAAATGATAAAACTCTGGTATTTTTAAGCATATATTTTAGCACAACTCAAGTGTGAAAACAATGTACTAATATCAATGGCATCAAATTTATTTCCAAACAATTAAAATATAGTTTCTCAGAGGATTTGGATTTAACAATAGCAGCCAAAATTAAATAGTTCACAGAATAGCTCTTGTTTTAAGCTGAGCATATGTTTAGGAAGAAAATATCTATTCCACCTTGACATGATTGAACATTTAAATAATGAAGAGTGACAGGTGTGTCTGGTTGGAACAAATATGTATAATGTTCCCAAACTAATATATAATTCAATCAGTTCCAGCCAATATATTTTTCTGATAGAATAGCAATGCAATTGTAAAATTAAAAGTAGCAGCATGCAAAATAGCAAAGACAAATTCTTAGAAATTGCACACTGAGGAATTTCCCAGCTAGATTCAATATAGAACAGTGTTCTAATAAAATATTCTAATAAAATGATAATAGAGTGGTGGTTGCATAATCATGAACTGAGATGTCAATTAAATGAGATAAATAGTTCCTACAGTGACAGACACTAATCTGTAATAAATATTAAAATGTCAGATATGGGTTGGCATAGCTGTAAAGAAATAATGGATTACTCAATAATCGTGGATGAATATGAATTCAATGATATACTACCTTACATGATTCACATGCAGAAGTGTCACATGCATGAAGAGCCAAGAATGAAATTGAAAAACATGAAAACATTCCATCAAAAATCAGGAGTCAATATTTAAGGATTATGACATAAGAGAATATTTCTTTAAGATATAAAATCTTAGGTATAATTCAAAGACTAGAATTCTGATAATATGAAAGCTATTAAGCACTGCCTGAAAATATGTGTTTAAGGACAGTACAAAAAAATGTATTTCCAACATCTATCCCCCAGAAAGAAATTGTATGTGGTATAGATAAAAATGAATTTATGCCTACTTATAAATGAAAACAAGACCCACAAAAAAGTAGGAAAGAATACGAACAATTTGTAAATAAGTAACTTCATGTGGTGAATAATGTATTATGTTATGCACAGTGTTGTTACTAATAATGTAGATGTGAAGTAAAACACCATTTCAGTTACCTACAGATACTAAAAATCCTGACAACTCCTGTTCCATGATGCGGGGAATTGTCTTCTCCTCCAGAGTTTGTGAAGATGTATTTGGTTAAACCATGTCAGAGGACAATGTCATTGAATGGTTGAAAAATGAAGGTGAGTGCAAACTACGTGTCAGCAATTCAAGTCTGCATTTTTTGTTCATAACAATAAGGACATTGCTTGAGTATATCCCTGGCAGCATTGAGAGTAGAAGGAAAATATGGGATACAACATAACACGTCATAAGACCAGGCATTAAAAACAAAAACTCCAGTGTACCTACACAATTAAAAAGTTAGTGAAACTAAATAAACTAAAAGTACATTTATAAACAAGGAGATTTTCCAGAAGGTTATTTGTGTGAAAAAGCAAGATGGATACTTGGACATTTTATGGATCTTTCCATACATATTTGTCATGGTCAGGTTCATGTGTCAACTGGGCCAAGTTGTGCTACCTGTTTGCCTGGTTGGGCAAGTGCTGGCCTGTCGGTTGTGGTGAGGACAATTCATAAAATTAAATCATGATCACGCCAGCTGCATCCACAGCTGATTTCATTTGTAATCAGCCAATGGGGATGTCTTCCACAATAAGTGTTGCTTAATCTAATCACTGGGAGCCTTTTAAGGAGAATTCAGGAAAGGCTCTCTTCCAGCTTTGGTTGGTGAGCCTCTCCTGTGGAGTTCATCCAGGCCCTCTATTGGAGTCATCAGCTTCACAGCCTACCCTAAGGATTGTGGACTCTGTGTTCCATGGTTACATGAGGCACTTTTATAAATTTTATATTTACGAATGTTTCCTGTTCATTCTGTTTCTCTAGAGAACTCTAACTAACACAACTTGGTACCAGGAGTGGTTCTTAATAAATAGAATCTTAAAAATGGGTTTTCATGAATGGTTTTCTACTCTGACTGGACTCAAAGGCACTAAGGACTCTGATTCCCATAATCAGAATGACACTCCTAATCCATGGAGTGAGTTGGCAAAAGATATAGTCAAAAAATCAACATTCAATTCTCCTAATGCTTTGCTTGTATGAAGCCAGGCTGTGGGGGATAATGTTTCTGATATCTTTATGGAGTTTTGTGGAAATAAGAGGTATAGAGATGTTGGCTCATTGTTGTTAGATATACTGGATACATTAAGGAGTGAAAAACATGGGCTTAAGGCTTCAACCAAGAAGCTTAAGTGGCACCTGACAGATGTAGCAGTTTCTATGAGTATCCTGAAGGAAAATCTTATTTCCTGTAATGTTAGACTTGTGATCTCTGAAAATCAGACTCAGAATCTTATTGTTAGAGTAGCAGCATTACAATGTAAACAGAAATCTCAATCTTGCATGATGTCTGCCATTAAAGTGAGGGCATTGTTTGGAAAGGAGTGGGATCCTGAAAAACGGGATGGTAACATATGGATTGATAATGATGTCGGTGGAAAGGTTGATACCCTTGGTCATGCTGAGTCTTCTCTAGATAACCCTGTAATAGTTTGCCCTGAGGACATAGCTGCCCCACCTCCAGCCTGCCTTCAGGAGTTAGCCACCCAGCCTTCTCCTGAAGGATTTACCCCTAGAATGATTAATCTTGTTTCACCAGATGAAACTGCAAATGAATGCCCTGAAGCAAATGGCTTGGAAGATATTTCTAATTCTTTTCATGACCCACCCACACCACCCCTCATTTCATCCAGACCTATAACTAGACTAAAGTCCCAACAGACCCCTAAAGGTGAGGCACAAAGTATCACACATGAAGAGGTACATTATACTCCAAAAGAACTGTGTGAGTTTTCCAATTTATAGAGGCATAAATCAGGGGAATATGTGTGGCAATGGATTTTAAGGGTGTGGGATAATGGTGGGAGGAATATAAGGCTGGATCAGGCTGAATTTATTGATATGGGCCCACTAAGCAGAGATTCTGCATTCAGTGTTATAGCTCGAGCAGTTAGAAAAGGTATTAATTGTTGGTTTGGAAGATTGGTTGAAACATGGACCAAAAGTTGGCTAATATTTCGTGAGGTTGAAATGTCAGAACTGCCCTGGTATAATGTAGATGAGAGGATCCAGAGGTTTAGAGAAATTGGAATGTTAAAGTGGATTTATCATGCAAAGCCTGCTCTTATACTCCAGGAATGTCTGGAAGATGCATTATTTACCAGAACTATGAAAAATAAATTTGTGAAACTAGGGCCATCATCCCTGAAGAGCTTTGTGGTTGCACTTCTCTGTAGGTCAGATATTACTGTAGGAACTCCTGTCACTGAGCTGGAATCCTTAAACACAATGGGGATGATCAGATCCTGAGTTGGCAGAAGCCAGGTGGCAGAACTTAACTGCCAAAGACAGGATAGATGTGGCTATTAGAATAAACAGCAAACTCAAAGCAGGAGTCAAATTATATGACTGGCAGAGATTTGTGGCTTTGGCTAGTAAATCATGGGGTGCCTATAAACATAACAGAAGTGCAGCCTACTAAATTCTTGTTTGAGCTGTATAAACAAAAGTTGTAGATCAAGTGAGCCGAAGTCTAACCTGAATTACAAAAACACAGAGTCATGGCCCCTAAATCAATTTCCAGACTTGAGACAGTTTACACACCCAGAGCCCCTTGAATAAAGGGGGAGGCAGGTCCGCTTAGGGGAGAAACTTGTTACACTGCCCAAAATTTATACTGTTAATCTTCCTCCAAGACTTCCCCAAAGAGACCGATGGATTTTACCAGGGTAACTGTGCATTGGGGAAAAGTAAATGATCAGACATTTCAGGGATTATTAGAGACAGGTTCAGGAGTGACATTAAATTGAGGGGACCCAAAACGTCACTCTGATCCACCAGTCAGAGTGGGGGCTTATGGAGATCAGGTGATGAATGGAGTTTTAGCTCAGGTCCATCTTACAGTGGGTCCAGTGGGTCTCTGGACCCATTATGTAGTTATTTCCCCAGTTCCAGAATGTATAATTGGTATAGACATACTGAGCAACTGGCAGAATCCCCACATTGGCTCTCTAACTCATGCAGTGAGGGCTATTATGATGGCAAAGGCAAAGTGGAAACCACTAGAACTGCCTCTACCTAGCAAAATAGTAAATCAGAAGCAATACTACATTCCTGGAGGGATTGTAGATATTACTGCCACTCTTAAGGACTTGAAGAATGCAGGGGTGGTGATTCCTGCCACATCCCCATTCAACTCTCCTATTTGACCTGTGCAGAAAACAGATGGGTCTTGGAGGATGACAGTGGCTTATCATAAGTTCAACCAGGTGGTAGCTTTAATTACAGTTGCTCTTCCAGATGTTGCATCATTGCTTGAGCAAATCAGTACATCACCTGGTACCTGGTATGCAGCTATTGATCTGGCAAATGCTTTTTTCTCAATAGCTGTTAGGAAGAACTACCAGAAACAGTTTGCTTTCAGCTGGCAAGGTCAGTAATATACTTTCACTGTCGTACCTCAGGAGTATATCAAATCTCCAGCCCTATGCCATAATCTTGTCTGCAGTGACCTTGATCATTTCTACCTCTCACAAGACATCACACTGGTCCATTATATTGATGATATCATGTTGATTGGATCTAGTTAGCAAGAAGTAGCAACTACTCTAGACTTACTGGTAAGGCATTTGTGTGTCAGAGGATGGTAGATAAATCCAACAAAAACACAGTGGCCTTACTCCTCAGTGAAATTTCTAGGTGTCCAGTGATGTGGGACATGTCAAGATATCCCTTCTAAGGTGAAGGATAAGTTGCTGCATCTGGCCATTCCTATGACCAAAAAAGAGGCACAGTACCTAGTTGGTCTCTTTGGAATTTGGCAACAATATATTCCTCATTTGGGTGTGCTACTCTGGCCCATTTATTGAGTGACCAGAAAAGCTGCTAATTTTGAGAGGGGACCTGAACAAGAGAAGGCTCTGTAGCAGATCCAGGCTGCTGTACAAGCACCTCTGCCACTTGGGCCATATGATCCCAGAGATCCAATGGTGCTGGAAGTGTCAGTGGCAAATAAAGATAATATGTGTAGACTTTGGCAGGCCCCTATAGGAGAATCGCAATGCAGACCCTTAGGATTTTGGAGCAAAGCCTTACCATCTTCTGCAGATAAACAGCTTTTGGCCTGCTACTGGGCCTTAACAGTGACTGAATGCTTCATCATAGGCCACCAAGTTACCATGAGACCTGAGTTACCTATTGTGAGCTGAGTGTTGTCTGACACATCAAGCCAAAAAGTTGGGCATGCACAGCAGCACTCTATTGTAAAATGGAATGGTATATACAAGATAGGGCTAGAGCAGGTCCTGAAGACACAAGTAAGCTACTTGATGAAGTGGCCCAAATGCCCATAGTCTCTGCTCCGACCTCATTACCTTCTCTTTCCCAGACTATAGCTATGGCCTCTTGGGGAGTTCCTTACAGTGAATTGACTGAGGAAGAGAAAACTCAGGCCTGGTTTACAGGTGGTTCAGCACAATATGCAAGTACCACCCAAAAGTGGACAGCTGCAGCACTACAACCCTTTTCTGGGGTGTCCTTAAAGGACAATGGTGAGTGGAAATCCTTACAGTGGCCAGCTGATGTGCTTGCTGAGGGTAAAGAGAACATGGAATGGGTAGTGGAAGAAGGTAGTGATAAATATGAACTATGACCACATGATTAGTTACAGAAGCGAGGACTGCAATGCTGTTTTGTTCATATTATTTATTTCTATTGTAAGATGTCTACTAAGAAGGAATATTACAGAATGACCTGCACCCTATTCTGGAGAGATTTAATGTGTTTCCAGTTATAGGCAGGAGAGTTGAATATTATTAAGTGAAAGAAACAAATGTGTGTTTTATTATTTTTTAATGTAGGAGTTAGGTATGATTTAAGGTGATGTGTATAGCTGCCAAGTTGACATGGGGTGGGCTTTCATGGTCAGGTTCAAGTGTCAACTTGGCCAAGTGGGGTACCTGTTATCTGGTTGGGCAAGTGCTCGCCTGTTCTGTTCTGATGAGGACATACCATAGAATTATATCATGATCACTTCAGCTGCATCCACTGCAGATTCCATTTGTAATTAGCCAGAGGGAATGTCTTCTGCAATGAGTGATCATAATCTAATCACTGGGAGCCTTTTAAGAAGAACTCAGAAGACACAGGCTCTCTTCCTGCTTTGGCCGGTGAGTCTCTCCTGTGGAGTTTGTTCTGACCCTCCATTGGAATCATCGGCTTCACAGCCTGCCTTGTGGATTTTGGATGCTGTGTTCCCACAGTTATGTGAGGCACTTTTATAAATTTTATACTTGTGAGTGTTTCCTGTTGATTCTCTTTCTCTAAATAACCCTAACTAATACAATATTGTAAATAGGCAGAGCTTAATATTTAAGGATAAAATTATATAACTGTATCTTACCAGGTTTAAATGCTTGGAAATGAAAACAAATTATAGGTGATTATATCAGCTGTAAATATAGACAATAAAGTAAAAGTGCAGATGAAAATTAAACACCAAATATTAGGAGAGGAGAAATAATTATATCACATGTAATGGCATCATATTGATTAGGGTCACATGAATGCAAGAATGTCCTGAGGCAACCTTCACTTCACTGTTCCTCAACATCCTGGAATCCCCTCCACCATGTCCCATGGGTTTTCTCAGACTCCATAATCTCAGTTTCTGAGGACAGGCAGAGAGACAACTGCTTGATTTACCTTACAATTCAGTTCCATGTTTCATATTCTAGGAAATAAGAGAGTGGGAAATATCTACAGTAGAATGTTTTTTTGTCACTATGAAAAGTGTTCATTGTATAATAGTTTATCTTAAGATAGAATCAGATTCAAAATTTACCAGGAATTCTCACCAGTGAAATTTGAAGTTGGGATCGACATGAGACTGCTAAATAAGCAAAATGAATAAGAGCAATAGAGTGTTGCCATAATAGTTTCCACTGAAACGGTTCTGTATGGTCTCAATCTTTCCTTGGACAGAGCACTGCTCAAAACTTGCAGATCCCATTGGTGGGTCCCTTACCCAGAGTTTCCTAAAGTTTAGTCATTTGCACATTAAATGCCCATTAATAACATAACCTCCCATTGATATTTAGCTTAATATTTACTTTTATTGTTGACTTAGTTTCTTATAGAATTAAATTACAAGACCTGTGTAAGTTATCTTCATTTTAAATAAGACATAAAATATAAAATTAAAATAGGTACCAACTGTGTGTCATTCCCCAATATTATCTGGCATTCACAGTCTGCATCTCCCCACCACCACATATATATATATAGATGAGGAAGTGTTGATTCACCATACAGAGCTGCTCCACACACCTTTTCCTATCTCATTCCAAGTTAGATGATGGTTGAGTCTGAATCCTCTCTGACATTGAACTTCTTCTCACTCCCACTTCATTCACTGGAATGAAGAGACCACAAGGTCTTCAGAGATGCACTCACTGGAACACAGAGACACTGTTCTTCAGATTCCATTCTGACAAGGATGTGTAGGCATCTAAGGAGCATGAAATTATGGAGATATTATGTATCTGGAGCTCCAAAATTCATGCGTAATCTTGTGAAGGTCATAAGGGGTGCTTTCATGGAACATGACTAATTGGTGGAATTTGAGGTAGAGTACAGACCTGGATAGGATTTAATCATTGAACTGTATTGTGGGGAAGATTGAGATCAGCTGTAGGTACCAGGAAAGGTATCATTCTGGACACCTGGTTGGACCTTTTAGGAACAAGTTGAATTGTACTGGTGGGGGGAGGCTGAAGGGAGTGGCTGGCCCCCAGATCAGGTCTCTGTATGACATGAATAGTCTGGAAGATAAGTGTGTTTGGGGGATTCTGGCAAGTCTGAATGTGGATCTGGAAAGTCCTCTTGACTAAGGTCTAGATGTAGAGTTTGTAGTCCTGACCCAATCTACATATGCTCGGCTATATCCTGGTTTGAGTTTACACCAGGCAAGCTGGGAAAACAAGAGGAGGATACATCACAAATGCTGGCTGTAATCTTGGCAGCCAGGGTAATGTGCTGAACAATGTGATTGGAGGCTGACTAGGGAGATTTGGTGATATTTACTTTCTGTCCCTTAGTTTGTTCACGAGATGAGAAGTTTAATTCAGGTTTTTGGATAGGAGACCTTTCATGGCAAACAGATTTCATGTGGGGTTTTCTTTACTGGGAGCCAAATAGTAAGAATAGGGTCCAAGATGGATATGTTCTGTGCTCATCCTGTTGTGTGAATGAGCATCAGCCTGCATGGATGCTGTGGAAGAAGATGGCACGCATATATTATATATTAGGGTTTCTGCTCGTATATACAGATGATGAAAATGAACCAGATAAATAGGTATGGATACACAAAACTAAATTTAATGTGAAAAGTAATCCAAATGGTCAGGTTAAGTTGAAAATGTCTCCAATTAGAGTAATGGTCAGGAGAAAAAGTATATATACAACCATATTCATTTCTCCCCATCAGACTGCAAAATACAAAGTTACGTACTTTTGTCTCTTACTAAACTAGATGAAAACAAACCTTCACAACTTCTTCTAATGAAGGTACATGGCGTGATGTTCTGAAGACACTTTACTGGCTACTTCAAATTTCATGGTCACAATGAGAATATTCATCACAATTTGAAAATATATATTACTGCATATAGGATTCTATCTTTTGCAAGACATATGATATACCATGTCCACGTGTTCATAGCAAAGCCCCAAGTTGTCAGCACAAGTGCAAGTAATCCTACAAAAACAAAGACTAATACACAAATTAGTGTATTCATCTGGAATTCTCCTGGCCAGGATGGAATTGTAACAAACCCATCACACAGAAATGGAATAAGAGAGAGAAAATTTGCGCTACCAGAAAGAAATAGAATCATCAGGAGAAGATTATTACTGCTGTCTAAAGCTGGGGCTTAAAGACAGCTAGCCAACTAAAGACTTGATGTCCCTAAACACTGTACTTAAGAACTATAAGGAAACAAAGTAGGTGTAGTGTCTGCCCTGCCCAGATATGGTGCAGGGACCTTGAATATGTTCATTTTATCTTTGGATGACCCTGGGATATGGCAAAGGTACTATCTCCACTGACAAGATACTGAAGCAATAAAACATACAGTAATAAGTGTTTAAATGGAAGCGCTTAATTCAAACTCAGGAATCCTGAATATTTATCTTTACTATGGACCATCAAGCCATATTTTTTAAACATAATGAGTGTGCTTCCCTTGCACACCATTTTGTCTCCAACATCTAAAATAGACTATCAGATGTTCTAGGCAGATAAGTATTTGCTTAAAGGATGAAAGCTATTTTTGTTTCATGAGCTGAATATGGATTGATCCATGTGAAATTCTGCCATCTCAACCTCCACTTTGCCCTCCCATCCTTCCTTTTTCTCCCTCTGAAGCCTCCACACCACCACGCCAGTGACCTTTAGATATTTCCCAAATGTTTCCTGAATACCATGTACATTCATCTGACACTCCTGGAATTCAACCATTAGATTCTACCTTCTTCCGATGGATTTTTGGACATAAATTCCCCACATGATCCCCCTATCCCCCATTCTAGTAAGTTCAGCCAATTCTTGGACTATTCTGCCTCAGATAGGCCCTCAAATCCATATTCCCCAAACATCAGGATTCCCCAGCTTTCCCATGACCCCCATGTATCACCAAAACTGTATAATCCCTGCCCATTTCTTCAGGGATCTTTTACCTACTTGTGCCCAGTTTCCTTGCCTGACCATTTCATCATCTTGCTCCTATTTTGCCCTCCATGGTCCATTACCTTTCCCAATTCCATCTCACCTTCCTTCCTTCTTTCTGTATTTTGGAACACAATTAACTCCCTGGACCTGCCTACCCTATCCATTATGCATTCTCCTCCTAATAATATTTAATTCCCCATATACTTTAGCTTCTTCATGCCTTTTACCCACTCCTGCCTTTCACCAAACTTTACCTGTTTCTAGACATCTCCATATTTCCCTTTGTTCCCATGACATCCTGTACTCTTATGTTTTCAGCATCTAAAACCTCCTGTTTCCTTAAATTCCTTGTATACTGTTAGCTCTTACCCTTAAACATGAAAGCTAACTGCGCTGGTATAAAAAGATGTATGCCCCCTAGAAAAGCCATGTTTTAATCAAAATCCCATTTCAAAAAGGTAGAATAATCCCTATTCATTTCTGTATGTTTGAAACTGTAATCAGATCATTTCCCTGAATGATGAGATTTAGTCAAGAGTGGTTGTTAAACTGGATTAGGTGACAACATGTCTCCACTCATTTGGGTAGGTCTTGATTGGTTTGTTGGAGTCCTACAAAAGAGGAAACATTTTGGAGGATGAAGGAGATTCAGAGAGAACAGAGCAGAATGACATAGCCATGAGAAGCAGAGTCCACCAGCGAGAGACCTTTGGAGATGAAAAAGGAAAATGCCTGCCAGGGAGCATCATGAAACCAGAAGCTGGGAGAGAAAGTTAGCAGATGATGCCATGTTCACCATGTGTCCTTCCAGCTGAGAGTGAAGCCCTCACTGTGTTCACCATGTGCCTTCTCCCTTGAAAGAGAAACCCTGATCTTCATTGGCCTTCTTGAACCAAGGTATCTTTCCCTGGATGCCTTAGATTGGACACTTCTATAGACTCTTTTAAATTGGGACATTTTCTTGGCCTTACAATTACAAACTAGCAACTTATTAAATTTCCATTTTTAAAAACTATTGTTTCTGGTATATTGCATTCCAGCAGCTAGAAAACTAGAACACTAACGTTAACCTATCTGGGAATTTACCCGCTGACTTTTAACCCCTCACTTTCCTCTCCTCATGTCCACCTGATTTCCTCCTACATTTTCCAGCTCATGGCTTAGTGCTCTTCTCACCACACCCCCTCATTCCCACGACACTTATTTTTACTCATCCTTACCAAACCCTCTTGCACTGCCATTTCTCCTAACCCACAATATTTTCCTGTAGCACTCAATGCTTACAGCACTTTTCAATATTTAACACATTGCAAAATTATCCTTGAGAATGTTGGACAGGTGAAGAGTGGGTGGATTTATAAAAAAGGCCTGGAGATACCGCTGTTCTTCCACCTATGAACATAGTATTATTATATACGTGCACCTTTTGACAATGTGAATGTGTATTGTTGAGTGTAAGTAGGATTGTGGGTGTTTGTTGGAATGTACATTAGTGTGCAAAAATGAAATGTGGGTTTATATGTGGTTAATTTGTGGATTTTTTGTGAGTTTGTGAGGAAATGTGCATATGTGTAATTATGTGAGTGTGTGTGACTGTGTTTCTGTGGGTGTGCATTCATGACTGTCTGCGACAGGTTTAGGGTTCTAAACCCTGGCTTAGAAATTGAGAGATCCTTGTTAGTGGACCTGGGTAAAATGTGAGTTTATTTGTAGATATAGCTAAAGGGTTAATTTCAGTTCATTAATTGATTGCAAATGTGACCAGTGCACATTACTGAAAATTCAGCCAAAAATAAGGGTAGAGAACTTCAATGACTATTCACTGCTTTCTAACTGAGGAGATAGCATTGTCTTACTCAATCATTAAATGAATAACCTATTAAAGTATCTGATACTGGCCTGTATGATCAGACACACTGATCTTGAGTATCTTTTAAAAACTTGTAATTTTTTCAGTTATTATTCCATTTACAATCCCTACCATTACTGGGTACTCAATATTGCTAAGGATATTTTCTTACAAAATTTCTATATAATCTAAATTTTCAAATAAGTTGACATTCATTACTTGGAATCATGTTCTTCCTTTGACTCGATCTCTAAAAATCATTCTCAGATGTTTGATTCCATTAGCTGGGTTATAAATTAAATGATTGTGCAACTAAGTGGTTGAAAGATTCGGAAAGGACTCTCTTTGGGGTAGCAGAAAGTCTTGTGGCAGAGAGACGCACACCTCCTGCCCTGAGTTCTCATGTGTCAGACCTCAGCCTTGTCAGTTCCTCCAGGAGCATTCCCACCTACCTGCAGGAGCCAGGGAAAGGATAAGACAAGGTTGTCTTTTATGATGGTAACTAGAGACTTGTAATTAATTTTGGTAATTAACAACTGAGAAAAATGTTTCTCAGAAACCTTCTCAGCTCCTGGAGCCTGCATTGTCAGGGCCAAACCAGTTGAAATGATAAATACAATTCTGTGGGAAGGTGAGGTCACAGAATCTTAAGCTCACAACTCAGAATCTGGCTGCCTCCCTCCCACATTTATGCTGGCTGCTGTGACCCTCTCATGGAACCCATCATCCTAGCAACTGGAAATAGTTGGTGAGTGTTTTCTATTTCAGTAAAGTCTGTAAGAGTAGGCTGCATATTTGGAGTCTAGGGAAATGACCATATCAGAAAATGTGTCCTTCAGTGTTTGAATTGCATTCAGTACATCCAGGGACAAATCATTCCTGAGGAATGAACTGAGCTACTAAAAAGAGATCAGGTCCCATACCAAGCACCATTCCCTGATGTCCCCGAAAGGGATTTAAGGTACTCCTCACTGATAGGTATTGTGGGTATTGAATCTAGATGACTAAAAATCTTTTGTGGAAAATAATGTGTGTTCAAGGCCTGTAGTTTTGAAATCAATTGTTATTCAACCACCCTTATAGGAATCATGGAAACAATTCACAGGATTACAAAAAACATACCTACAATAATTCTAAACTTATAATAAAGAGTAGGATGAAGCTACAGGGATCGTCTCATATTTTTCAAGTGTGTGTGAATGGCAACTGCTGGGATGCGAATATTTCTATAACCTTGGGAGCTGTGCTTGATGGGGACAATAATTATCTACGTGTGTACTGAAATCATCCTGTGTCTGTTGATTATGGTGAGTCTGTTTTCCTTCTTGAAGTCAGGGAAGAAGTTTTTCAGGAAATGATCATCTTTTAGTTGTGGATTTCAAACAGCAGCTGTCGGGTTCAAATACATCTTATGATATGTCCGTGGTTTGAAATATTCTAATTACAATCCACATATCCATTGTTTTGATTCATAAAATGCACAAGATTTTTCATGTTATAGATTCTGCTTTCATGTTTCTTTTTTTAAGGTCTTTCAAAAATTTCACTACATGACTAAAAGTTTTGATTATAAGGTAGTAATAAATACTAACACAGTAACTTCCTTTTACTTTACAAGTTTTTTGATAATATTAGTGTTTCATAGCCCTCAGTTTAGGAGAAGACATGAGATTCTTCAGTAATTCCTTTGATAAGAGATGTTGGAATTTTCTTCCCAAGACAAATGCAAATGGGTCTTTCTGCTACTATCGTAGCATGGACACATTCTTTCATCCTTAAAGTCCTACTGGTTCATGGGTCTGGTTCCTGAACTAGTATTCTACAATCGACATATGTTATGATCTATATTTTAATAATATCTACAAGTATTTACTTATGGAAAAAATTGGCCTATAGTTTGGGTCTTTACACATAAATGGAAAATTACTACAAATAAAAGTATAACACAACATACCACCAAATAAAAACCAATACAAGGTATAAAAACATAACAATATAAATCTGCATGCCTAAATTGCTTTGTTTAGCTAGCATGATGGATAAATGCACTGCATTTGCTATGCACCTAGTAAGGATCCAGTAACTACTTTTTCTCAAATCAGGATGTGAATTTTACCAAATCATTTAAACTTTCTCTGTACATTTTCCTCATCTTTCTAATGAAAGTCCTAGCAGTGGCTGCTTCATAGGTTTGTGAAGAATCAAAAAATTACCACATGTATGTCCTTCATAGCAATGATTCCTATATTATAAGTGCTCTTTAAATATCATATATTCAGCTTTTGAAAGTCTCTTTAAAAAATAACACCTTTAAATATTCTAAAGGAGAACTACAGAAAGGGGAGAATAGTGGATTGTAGTAGACATGATAGTTGTAGCATACATGTCACATTTCCTTGCAGATGACTGTGACTCTGAAGTCAAATATCTGTCACTCAGAACTGCGAGAATGCCCCCCATGAATTGGGCATTAGGAATGGTCTTCTTATCCCAGACTACAGTTGGAGTCCTTGGTAATTTCTTTCTTCTCTATTATTATCTATTCCTTTATTTCACCAGGTGCAGGTTAAGGGTCACAGATTTGATTGTTAAGCACCTGATTATAGCCAATTCCTTAGTTCTCTTCTCCAAAGAAGCCCCCCAAACAATGGCAGCATGTGGATTGAAACATTTCTTCAATGATTTTGAATGCAAACTTCTTTTCTACATTCATACAGTGGGCAAGGGTGTGTCCATTGGCAGCATCTGCTTCATGAGTATCTACCAGCTCATCACCATCAGCCCCTGGAGTTTTAGGTGAGCAGAGCTTAAAGTGAAAGCTCCGAGTACATAGGACTTTCTTTATCCATGTGATGGCTCCTCTACATGCTGGGAAATATCATTTTTCCTATGTATATGACTGGCAATTGGAGAAATGATACCATCAAAAAGAAAAAAAGGTTTTGGGCACTGTTCTGCTAAACTTCATGACAAAATCACAGTAACATTCTATGCTATATTGTTATCATTCTCTGATGCTGCATGTTGGGGCTCATGCTCTGGACCAGCAGCTCCATGGTTTCCATCCTGTACAGGCACAAGCAGCAGGTCCAACACATTCACAGGAGCAACCTCTCCCCCAGGTCCTCCCCTGAGTACAGAGTTACACACACCATCCTGATCCTGGCGAGCACATTTGTATCATTTTTCACCCTTTCCTCCATCTTTCAGTTTTTTATCACTATTTTTTATCATCCTAGCTGGGTTTTGGTGAACATGGCTGCACTATTTGCTGCTTTTTTCCCAACAGCTCCTTTGTTCTCACGTGTTGAGACTCCAGTGTCTCCAGATTCTGCTTCATGTGGGTAAGTTATATGAGTTATCAGAATCTTATCATTGATGCATAATGCATAAGTTTTTGCACAATATTCATTTGTTTATTTAGCCTTCTCCACATTCTTGGAAGTACCATTATGAAACTATCACATTACAAGACAGTGGTGAGCAAGATACTGTGAGTTTCTGCCCCAATAATGTAACAATTAATAGGAAAAGCAAATGTAAATGAAATACTAAGTAAACATTTTGGAAGTAATTACAGACTGAAATTTTAATATTACTTGCATTGGAATCATTCAGATTTTAAACAAACAACAGACATAAAAACTTGCACATGTACATACACTTGTCAACATGTGTATATGGGTTAATATAAATATAAAATGCATGTATATAGTTATTTTATGTATGTATATGTGTGTGTATCTAATTAATGAGATAATATTGATTGTCCATCATGTAATTATGTTGGAAGTTTTCCGTTTAGAAATGTAATGACACTAATTAAAGTAAAGAAAATTTACTTCAAATTTAAAGTCTATTTGACCTGATATTTTGGCAGTAATGATACTTGTTTAATTGGTTAAAATATTATATAATGCACTGTTCATTATTCTGTTTTAATCCTATATGCCTTCTTAAATCATAACTAATTAATTAATTAATTAAAGTGTAAAGTTATTTAATACCTTTAACTTCCATTTTGACAATAGAAGTATGTTCAATACTAATCTTAACTTTTCCCAACATTTTAAAATTTGGAGATAAATGCTTATAAGCAATTTTCCTAAACACATGCACGGGGTTTAAGTGTGCACAGAACAATGCAATCTTATAAACTGAACCCAACACCAGACATAGGTCCTAGATCATAGAAAAGAATATAGTCAAACCCTAAGGCTCCTCTGGGTTAAACCTCCAAAGGGAAGCCACTGTGATGACATCTAATATCATGGATTACTTTTATCTACTTTTTCTTTTATATTAATGTAATGATGCATGATGATGCTCTGAACTTGGCTTTTCAAGTTCTATATATTTTTTGTGAATTTGTCATCATGAGTCCATGTTGGTTGCAGGTCATTGACATTGATGAGTAGAATTCCATTCTGTGACTCTCTTAACTATTCAATAATTCTACTCAATGGACATGTGAATAGTTTTCCATTTGAAGTTATTATGAGGGCTGGTATGTAAATTCCAGAAGAAAGTATAATGAATACTTGTCAGTCTCAAAATGCTAACATAGATATCAGCAGACATGATAAAACATAAATTTCAAAAAAAAAATCAAGGCTCTGTAACAGTAGCTCTTATATATTAGTTTGCATAACTTTGTGGGGTTGTTTCTCTGTTGCATTGAAAATACACAGAATCAACATCTAAAAGTAGATTTATGAGTGTTTATTGAGTTTGGGGATATTAGGATTAGTGCTGGAATGTAAATTCAATAACTTCAGTTTTGATGATGCATATGGAATTTGTGATGGGTTTATATTAGTTGTGTAATTATTGAGCAATAGATCTGTATCTGTTCACCTTTAATAGATACTGCATCCAGGATAATGATCAAAATGGAAAGAATAGGGTGTATATAGGCCCATTTAAAAAATTTGGGATTCTTCCCTGGGACAGGTGTATCTTTCTTTCATCAACAGAAATCTAAAAACCATTATGGTTAATAACTGTCATGGATTGAATTGCATGCCCCCAAAACAGTTGTTCAGTTAAGCACTTCACAGCCATTAGTACAGTTAAAATTTAAACCTTGACATCAGCAAACATCAGTGATAGTTCCTATCAAATAGGACTCATGCATTGCTGGTGTCAGTGAAAATAGTGCAGACACTTTTGAAAATTGTTTGACACTTTCTTCTGAAATCAAACATATACTTCCAAGAAACACTTTCATTTTTAGATATTTACCTAAGAGGAATGAAGACATTAATCCACAAAAATCATACCTAAAAGCAATGGAAATGTCCAAGTGGAGAATATGTAGTCATTTCCTATTCATACAGTGATATATTGTACAACATTAAAAATGAAGAAACTGCTGATGTAATCAACATTATGGGAAAATCACACAAATATGTCTATTTAGTAAAACAGGATACATCCAATTGAACCCTTCACTAAAATTAATGTAAGTTATTATCTGTAAGTTATACCTCAGTAAAATGTATTCTAAAAGTAAAAAAAAACTAAAAATATACAGCCATATTTATTTGTAAAATTAGCATTCAGGGATAGGTATAACTGAAAATTTGTACAAAATAAAATCATGGTAAGTTATCCTTTGTGATACAGGGAGATGGGAGACAAGAAAACCATACCACAAAGGATGGAGATGAGGATAAATTACATTATATTGGTGTAAGCTTATCACAATTGTTAAATTCTAAGTGGAACAGGTAGAGTGGGCAAGAAAAGAAACTGTGAAGTTGGAAGAGGGAGAAAGGAAATAAGGTTGCAAAGTGTTAAGGATAAAGCATCAGGCAGACAGAGAGCATTAGTATTTCTTGCAGGCAGAGTATTCTATACTTTTAATTATATTTCAGACTTTGTATATAAACTATAGTTAGGCCACTTATACAATCTCAATTTATAAAGGAAGTCAACCATATTTCCCAACAGTATTGGTATATTTTCTTAATTACATGATGTAGTTTCTGTTTTATTTGAATGTTAACTTCTCTTAGTATATGAAGAAAAAATCCAATTGTATCATTTTGACAGGAATATGAAGTTTTCAAACATCAAGTCATTTTTTTTAGATTTTCAATAAATACTCATATAATTTCCAGACACCAATAGCATTACATAAATTGGACAATTTCACCAGAAAATCACATTTGTTTCTTTCTCCTTTTTGTTTGTTTTTTCATCATGTAGCTCTCTATTCATCACCATGATCATCTTTAGAGCATTTGCATCACTCCAGAAAAAGAAAAAAGAAAAAACTCGTATATCCCATATGCTTTCCTCTCACTAATCACCGCTATTTCAGTCTACACAATTTTTCAGGTTTCTTTTATCTCCCGCTAATCACCACTATTTCAGTCTACACAATTTTTCAGATTTTTTTATCTCCCGCTAACCACCGCTATTTCAGTCTACAAAATTTTTCAGATTTTTTTATCTCCCCAACTTTAATTTTTCTCATTTTTACATAGCTGCCTATATCCTGGATAAAAGGAGCATCAAATATAAGGTTTTCAAAATCACATGGTAATAGTGCAAAATCTATATAGTTATACAATCATCTTCAAGAATCAAGGCTAGTGGAACCCAGTTCAGGTATTTCAGATATGTCCCTCTGGCCACTCAATACATCATAAACTAAAAAAGGATATCTGTATAATGCATAAGATAAACTTCCAGGATAGCCTCTTGACTATGTTTAAAATCCATCAACCACTGAAATTTTATTTGTTCTCATTTCCCTTTTCTCCAATTCAGTCAAGAAGGCATTCTCAATCCCATAATGTTGGGTACTGACTCATCCCAGGAGTCCTGTCTCAGCTTGCCAGGGAGATTTATACCTCTGGAAGTCATGTCCCATGTAGGGGGGCAAGGGTGGTGAGTTCACCTGCTGAGTTGGCTTAAAGAGAGACAACATCTAAGCAAAAAAAGTTCTTTGAGGTTGACACCTAGGCATAATTATAAGGAGGCTTAGTTTCTCCTTTGCAGGAATAAGTTTTATAGGGGCAAGCCACATGGTTGAGGTCTCAGCCTATTGAATTGGCTGTCTCCCCTGCTTGCAAGAATATCAGGAATTCCTCAGTTGGGGAAGTTGAATATTTTGTCCTTTCTCCCCATTCCTCCAAGGGGAGTTGGCAAAAACTTTTTTATTCTGTGCCCAAATTACTCTGGGAAATATCTGGACATTACAGTAGCCACCTGTACAAACCAACAGGATCTCATGTTTTCTTCAAGAGTTCATGTATCATGGTTTAAACATACCATACAGGTTAAATTAGATAATGTGCTACCCAAAATATAAATTCTGCACCAAATAAACATCTCTCCCTTTGGTCTTTCACAGTACTTGGAGTTTGAAAATTTGGGCCATATCATCCTCTACTTCATATTCTGACTTACCTTAATCCTATCTATATCAACTTCATTCATATCTATAGTGGAGGTCTGATCATTTTTCCAGCTATTTAAACAATTGCTGGATGGGGGTAATGCTGACTTTCAGAGCTACATTATCTAATGCTGAATATCAGGTGTCACATAATTCCCTATTTTTCAGGGAATGACTATGTTACATAAAAATAGCTCAGCATTTCAGAACTTGGAAATAACCATTACAACACCTAAATATATGTGACTGCTATAAAAGCTTATAATCTAGGAACCTTTACAATAGGACCTAACCTGATAATTCATGATTTCTACTTCAATTCCCTGAGTTTGTATATTCTAATTAGTCCACATGAGTGAGTCATAATAATATTTGTCTTTTTGTTTTGGCCATTCATTAAACATACCATGCTTATTTTTCATTCACCTAACTCCTTGCTTCACAAATTAATTCCTCCTTGCAGCCATCCAGTAGTCCATTGTATGTAAACATCACAGTACCCTCTTCCATTCCTCATTTTTTGTGCCCTTAGGCCACCTCCATCCATTGAGAATAGTGAACACTGCTGCCATAGACACAAGTGTACAAATGTACATTCTTTCCCCCCTCTCAGTTCCTTCCAGCATATATCAAGCAGCAGGGTTTCAGGATCATATGACAACCTTACCCCAAGGCTTCAGTGGAAGACTACACTGTCCTCAAGAGGAGCTGCACCTTTCAGCTTCCCTACCAGCAGTGGATAGGTATATCTGTTTCTCCACATTATCTCTGGCACTTGTTTCCCTCTGTTCTTTATTAAACAGATTAATTTGCACATATCATATGTCCCAACCTAAATAAATAAGCCATGCCTTGACCACCAGAAACAATATGAAGACATTTCCTTTTCTTCTGTAAAGAATTCATACCCCTACCCCATCTACCCCATTTGTTGACATTTAATTTTGGCATAATGCCTTTGTGACATTCTGGAAGCATATTACAATGTTACTGTTCACTAACATAACATAACTACTGTTCACAGCTTGTATTGATTTTATTTTTCCCTGTATACCATTCCATTTAAACACCTTGCAATATTGGCATTCATTTATTCTCCCTCATGCAAAAAACATTTTTATATTTGTACATTTTATTACCATCATTGACCACTTTAGATTTTGCAAAGTTATACAGTCAAGTCTTTATCTTCTATCTTTCTTTCTGGTGTCATACATGACCCTAACTTCCTCTTTCAACCATACTCACACTCATCTTTGTTCAGTGTACTTATAATATTGGGCTGCAATGAGAGTATCATACTAACCATTTCTGAATGTATTCAATCAATCTGACTGAATATTCTGCACTCCTTTAGTATCAAATGCCTGATCTCTACCCTCTGTCTATCTCCTGATATCCTGTGTTCTCAACCTTAATTTTCAGAGTTTACTCATTAATGATAGCTCAAATTAGCAAGACCATGCAGGATTTTTTCCTTTTGTTTCCAGCTAATTTCACTCTGCTTAATGTCCTCAAAGTTCTTCCACATTGTTACAGGCATGATGACTTTATTCTGTGTTACAGCTGAATAATATTCCATCATACATATATTCCAGAGCTTGTTTAGGTCATTATCCCTTA
Source organism: Tamandua tetradactyla (assembly GCF_023851605.1). Taxonomy (NCBI): domain Eukaryota; kingdom Metazoa; phylum Chordata; class Mammalia; order Pilosa; family Myrmecophagidae; genus Tamandua; species Tamandua tetradactyla. Next base: position 8,176,080 of record NC_135342.1, read on the forward strand.
ACGGTCATCTCTGTCCATCTCCTGGCAAGCATAAATAATGCTGCAGTAAACATAGTTTGAAAATGTCTGCTTGTGTCCTTGCCTTTACTTCCTCTGAATATATACCTAGTAATGGGACTGCTGGGTCATTATGCCAATTCGTTACTTAGTTTGCTGAAGAAACACCAAACTACTTACCCCAGCTACTGCACCATTTTTCATTCCCACCAACAGTGGATAAGTGTGTTTCTTTCTCCACATCTTTTCCAGCACTTGTCATTTTCTGTTTTTTTTTTATAATGGTCATTATAATGGGTGTGAGATGATAACTCAGTATGTATTGTTTTGATTTGCATTTCTCTAATATCCAGGGAAGTTGAGCATCTTTTCACGTGCCTTTTAGGCATTTGTATTTTTTTCTGAAAAGTGTCTCTTTATGTCTTTTGCCCATTATTAAATTGGCTTGTCTTTTCCTTGTTGAGTTGTAGAATCTCATTACATATTCTGAACTTTAAACCCTTATCTGATATGTGGTTCCCAAATATTGTCACCCATTGTGTAGGATGCCTTTTTACTTTTGTGACAAAGTTCTTTGATATACCAAAGTGTTTAATTTTGAGGCATTCCCATTTATCTATTTCTTTTTCATTGGTTGTGCTTTGGGTATAAGATTTATGAAATCACCTCCCATCACAAGATTTATATATATTTCCTTACATTTTTTTTGAAAAGTTTTGTGATCTTAAATATTTTGGTCTTTGATACATTTTGAGTTGATTTTTATAAAGGGTGTGAGTTATGAATGTCCTTTCATTATTTTGCATGTGGATATCCAGTTCTCCAAACACCATTTATTAAAGAGGTTACTCTGTGCTAGGTTGGCTAGCTTGACTTCCTTGTCAAACATAAATTGTCCATAGATGATAGTTTCTATTTCTGAAAACTCAATTTGATTCCATTGGTCTGTATATCTATCTTTATGCTAGTACCATACTGTTTTGCCCACTGTTGCTTTGTTATATGATTTAAGGTCAAGTACTGTGAGATCTTCCACTTCATTTTTCTCTCTCAATATATTATTATCTATTTGGGGCACTCTGCATTTCCAAATAAGTTTGGTTTTTAGTTTTTCTATTTCTGCAAAATAAGTTGTTGGGATTTTAATTGGTATTGCATTGAATCTAAATCATTTTGGGATAGACTTGACATCTTAACTATATTTTGTCCTCCAAAGACTAATGCAAAGATTATCTACAGTGGATTTATAATTGTATGAAGTTCTAGACCAGGGAAAACCCCTTATATTCTTAGAAATCAGATAACTGATTGCCTGGAGGGGGGTGGGACATGAGGAGACTATTTGAATAATGAGAATATTCTATAATATGGAATATAATTTGTGTGAATGTATGCATTAGTCCAATGTACCACTCCACTAGAAATAATTACATTTTTAAGTGTACATTTTACCTCATTGAATTTGATTTAAAAAAAATGAAAAACCAAAAAAAGAAATTTAAAAAACCAAACTAAAAAGATGCATTCGTATTTCCTTGTGAAAATTAATATTCAAGGAACTTAATAAATATAACTGACAATTTACATATCTATATATATATAACAAAAAAGTATATATGAAATTTTATATATGTAACAACAATGCCATCCTGACCAAAAGGGGGAAAAGAAGTGAAAAAGTAATCTATCAGTGGCTGAGAGAGTTCAACTAGAGATAGGAGGCTACTCTGGAGGTCACTCCTACACAAGCTTCACTTAGACATTGCTACCTACCATAATTTGCCAAAACACAACCAAAACTATTCTAACCAATCCTAAAGAACACCTGGGGTGATATATGAGATTCTACAAGAGTTCCGTGCATTAGGGTAACTTTCCAGAAACCTAATACCTCCAGATGTGTCCCTTGACCAAATAAATGCTGCAATGCAGAAGGGGCAACCTGGGTAACTTTCTAGAAACCTAATACCTCCAGATGGGTCTCTTGACCAAATAAATGCTGCAATGCTGAAGGGCCAGCCTCTCCAGAACATCAACTAGTTCCATCCCCCTATCCTATATTATTGACAGCCACTTCCAACATGAAAATATTAGAACGGTCATAGCCCAAATACCCCAAAAGAGTGGGAGAAAGATCAAAGGTGATGGTAGATTTTACTGAGAAGGTAGGGTTTAACAAATGAGAATGAATATTCCTTTTATCTCTCTGTTATTGTAGGCCAGCTAGAAGTAAAAACCTAAAATTGTGGAACTGCAACCCATACCAAACTCTGAAATTTATTCTACAACTAATTGTTGTGATGTGCTTTGAAATTAATTGTTTTTCTGCATACAAGTTATTTTTCACAAGAAAGAAATAAAGTCTACTGTGAATATTAAAAAGATGTATATTCCTTCTACATCCAGTATTCTGGAGCAGCTAAAAGGAAAACTGTGAGATGATGGAATCGTACCCCATGAGAACTCTGGGATCTGTTTTGTATTTACTTGTTGAAGAGTACATTGAAAATTGCTGTTTTCTTTCTTTGCTTTGTATATATGTCATATTATACAATAAAACAGGAAAAAATACTATCAGTGTAATTTAACCTTGATCACACCAGTCACCTACTCTGCTGTGGGCATATGGACAGTTATTCTAAGACTCCCCAGCTGTGCTGGTTTGAAATGATGTATGTACTGTAGAAAAGCCATGTTTTAGTCTTAATCCCATTTTGTAAAGGCAACTGTTTCTTCTAATCCCTATTCAGTATTGTATGTTTGAAACTGTAATTAGATCATCTCTCTGGAGATGTGTTGAGTCAAGAGCGGTTGTTAAACTGGATCTTAATCCAATTTTGGTTTTGATTAGTTTACTGGAGTCATATAAAAGAGGAAACATTTTGGAGAATGGAAGAGAGTCAGAGAAAGAATTCTGAGAGAGCAGAGAATGACATAGCCACAAGAAGCAGAGTCTACCAGCCAGCGACCTTTGGAGATGAAGAAAGAAAATGCCTCCTGGGAAACTTCATGAAACAGGAAGCCAGGAGAGAAAGCTAGCAGATGATGCCATGTTCACCACATGCCTTTTCAGAAGAGCGAGAAACCCTGACCGTGTTCACCGTGTGTCTTCTCACTGGAGAGAGAAACCCTGAACTTCATCGGCCCTCTTGAACCAAGATATCTTTCCCTTGATGCCTTATATTGGACATTTCTATAGACTTGTTTTAATTGGGACATTTTCTCAGCCTTGGAACTGTAAACTAGCAACTTAAATTAAATTCCCTTTTTAAAAACCATTCTGTTTCTGGTATATTGCATTCCAGCAGCTAGCAAACTAGAACACCAGCCTCCAGGCCTTTGGGCATTTAATGAATAAGGAGCTACTGACAAGGGTTGGGTAAGCAAAAGGGGTCATGGGGTAGGGATTCTCCTGCTGGTGACCCTGACTGCTGGTCCTAGGTATCTCAACCCTCCCTGTCCCATGATGTCCCTTTAACCCTAGGATGTGTGTGTGTGTGTGTGTGTGTGTGTGTGTGTGTGTGTGGAGAGTAGCTTACAGCCGGGGTAATTTATGCATTACTGCAACATTCCCTGTGAGAGAAACACCCAGTGTATCATCTTTACCCTCACTGGAACTTGAATAATAGAAAGATGCATAAAGCAACTATGTCTTACAAATAACAGTATCTTAAATTTAAGGAATTAAGCACAAGTAAAAGATGAGCTTGTTTACTTTATTGTGTATTATGCAAAATATCCTACTGTCATACAATTTAGGCTTTATAAAAGTATGGTTTACAGAGATATATTTTACATGATTTTGTGATTTCAGTTCTATGAATTTTGACAAATACATATAGTCATGTAACCACCACCAATATCTAAGTATAGATCTTTTTAGTACTCCAAAGACTTCTGTTCTCTTTGAAATCAATAACACTCCCTCACTTCACATGAAACATGGGTAGGACTTCTTTCACTATATATTTTTGTTTTACAGAATGTCACATAAATAGCATTTTGAAACTTTCTTCATTCACTTATCATACACTTGATAGTCACTCCTGTTGTTACACATCATATATATATATATATATATATATATATATATATATATATTTTTTTTTTGCATGGGCAGGCACTGAGAATTGAAGCCAGGTCTCCAGCATGGCAGGCAAGAACTCTGCCTGCTAAGCCACCATGGCCCTCCCTATATCATATATTGTATTGCTCAGTTTTTATTCATTGTATGGTGTTTTAGTTTGCTGAAGCTTTCAGAATACAATACCCCAGAGAATGGATCATCTTTAAATAAGTGTATTTATTTAGTTAAAATATGTGGCTCTTCAGAAGAAAGGCAGCTAGCTTTCAACTGATGTCCTCTGTTACATGGGAAGGCACATGGCAATGTCTGTTGGCCTTTTCTCCTGGATTGTAGGTTTCAATAGCTTTCCTTGGGGTGATTCCTTTCTACATCTCCAAATGTCTGGCCTGATCTATGAGCGCTGAGATAAGGTATACAGCACTGCTGTGCTCTCTTCTGATCTCTATCTTTTAAGCATCCATCTAATTAAATTAAACCTCACTCATTGTGGAAGTCAACCACAAACATAATCAGCCATAGATGAGTTTCACACACTGATGATTTAAGTCCACAAAAACAGAAAAATAGGGCATCATTCGCCGACCAAGTTGACACCTGAACCTAACTACCACATATGGATAAGCCACTTAGTTTATATATCTTGTTGGTTAACTTTTTGTGCCAACTTATTTAGATTATGGTGTCCAGTTGTGTGGTCAAGCAAGCACTGGCATTATCACTACTTTGAGGTTTTAGATAGATTTAAACTATAGGTAATTAGTTGTGTCTATCAGTGATTACACCTACAATCAGAAATTAGAGGACTCATCCAATCAGTTGGGAAGCTTAGGCAAGAACAGAGGATTGAAGCATTCTGAAAGAAGAATTTCTATCTTTAATACAAGCTGCCAGAATTTCTTGTGGAATTCAAATAACCTTCATCCTGTTTCCAAATTGCAGCCTGCCCTAGAGCAATCAGACTTGACAATACCCATGGAGATGTGAGTCAAATTTAGTCAATGCATGTTTTAACATTGACACACACAGACATGCACACGCACACACACACATATCTATATATCTGATTCAGTGGAGAATCCTGATGTACCAGTTTGAAAGGATATATGTACCCTGGAAAAGACATGCTTTAATCCTAACCAATCTTGGTGGAGCAACGGTTTCTTCTAATCTGTAGTCAGTACTATAGGTTGGAAACTTGGTCAGGTTATCTCAATGGAGATATGATCCAATCAATTGTGGGTATTAAACTTGACTAGATACAGACATATCTACACATATTCTACGTGGATCTTGATTAGTGTATTAGTTAGGGTTCTCAAGAGAAAGAGAATCAACAGGGGATACTCACAAATATAAAATTTATAAGTGTCTCACATGACCACAGGAATGCAGAGTCCAAAATCTACAGGGCAGGCTGTGAAGCTTACAATTTCAATGGAGGGTCTGGATGAACTCCACAGGAGAGGCTCACCAGCTGAGACAGGAAGAGCCTGTCTCTTCTGAATCCTCCTTAAAAGGCTTCCCATGATAAGAATAAGCATCACTTGTTGCAGAAGACACTCCCCTTTGGTTGATTACAAATGGAATCAGTTGTGGATGCAGCTGACGTGATCATGATCTAATTCTATGAAATGTCCTCATTGCAACAGACAGGCCAGCACTTGCCCAACCAGACAAACAGGTATCACCACTTGGCCAAGTTGACACATGAACCTAACCATGACAGTCCAACACTTGTCAACTTGGCAGCTATACATACCACCTTAAAACATACCTAATTTCCAAATAAGAAACAATAAAACATGCATTTTTTCTTTCACCTAACAATACTGAACTTTCCTGTATATAACTGGAAACACATTAAATCTCTTCAGAATAGGATGCAAATCCTTGGGCAACAGTCATTCTTAAACTTGATATCTTACAACTTAAATACTATAACACTAAGAAAACAGCATTACAGACCTCGTTTCTGTAACTGATCACGTGGTTGAAGTACATATTTATCACTACCTTCTCCCATGTTCCCTTTACCCTCAGCAAGCACTTCAGCTGGCCGTGGTTCTTTGTCTGATGGGGTGACCCAAACCTTCATTCTTGAAGTTTCAGAGCCATTGGTAGTCTTGTCTGGATTGGGTTGTTGCAGTTTTCCAGTGATTTTAATTACAGGGCATGGTAGTACTAAAAGACGCCTTAGGGGAGCTCCTATGTTCCAAGAAAACTCTTTGTTACCCCTATTATGTAGTTGCAATTCTACTTCTCCCTGATAGAGTTAACCACCCCAGACAATAATGTAATCCCCTTCTTGACTTGTTGATCCAGTGGCATAAGTAGCCCAAAGTGACCAGGTGGCAGTCTTAACTTCCAGTTCAATGGAATCATTGTTGTTTCTCCTGGAGGAAGCACTCCCTGTTTCAGAACTAGAACCTGTAGACCAGCAGAGCTCAGGGTCACAGGGACAGGAAGCAAAAATTTTCCTGGTAGATCACTAGAGATGATAGTGAGTGGTGCCACTACAATTTCCACCCCTTGATTCCTGGACCCATGGATCATGGCTATGGGAGAAACAGCACCACACAACAGATGTCGATTCAGTGCATATACAGCCTCTGGGAAAACATTACCCCAGGCTTTCAAGGCATTGCCACCTAGTTTGCATGGTAATTGAGTTCTCAAAAGGCCATCCACTGTTCTACCAATCCAGCTGCTTCTGGATGATGGGGAACATTGTAAGACCAGAGAATTCCATGAGCATGTGCCCATTACCGCACTTCATTTGCTGTGACATGTGTTCCTTGATCAGAAGCAATGCTATGTGGAATACCATGAGGATGAAAAAGGCATTCTGTAAGCCCACAAATGGTAGCTTTGGCAGAAGCATTAAATGCAGGGAAAGCAAACCCATATCCAGAGTATGTGTTTATTCCAGTTAGAACAAATCATTGCCCCTTCCATGAAGGGAGTGGTCCAATGTAATCAACCTGCCAACATGTAGCTGGCTGCTCACCTCTGGGAATGGTGCCATATCAGGGGCTGAGTATGGGTCTCTGCTGCTGGCATATTGGGCACTCAACAGTGGCTGTAGCCAAGTTAGCCTTGGTGAGTGGAAGTCCATGTTGCTGAGCCCATGCATAACCTTCATCCCTACCAACATGACCACTTTGTTCATTCGGCAATGACAGGAGTTGCTGGGGAAAGTGGCTGACTGGTATCCACAGAACACGTCTTCTTATCCACCTGATTATTAAAACCTTTCTCTGCTGAAGCCACCCTCTGGTGTGCATCCACATGGGACACAAATATCTTCATGTTTTTAGCCCACCCAGAAAGGTCTATCTACGTACTTCTTCCCAGACCTCTTTGTCACCAATTTTCCAATTATGGTCTTTCCAAGTCCCTGACCATCCAGCCAAACCATTAGCAACAGCCCATGAGTCAGTATACAAATGTACCTCTTACCAGATTTCCTTCCATGCAAAATGAACAATCAGGTGCACTGCTCGAAGTTCTGCCCACTGAGAGGATTTCCCCTCACCACTGTCCTTCAAGAACACCCCAGAAAGGGGTTGTAGTGCTGCAGCTGTCCATTTTTGGGTGGTACCTGCATATCATGCTGAACCATCTGTAAACCAGGCCCAAGTTTTCTCTTCCTCAGTCAATTCACTGTAAGAAACTCCCCAAGAGGCTATAGCTCTGGTCTGGGAAAGAGAAGGCATTGTGGCAGAAGTAGAGACCGTGGGCATTTGTGCCACTTCTTCATGTAGCTTACTTGTGGCTTCAGGACCTGCTCTGGTTCTATCTTGTATATGTCATTTCCATTTTACAATAGAGTGCTGCTGTGCATGCCCAACTTTATGGCTTGGTGGGTCAGACAACACCCAGCTCATGATAGGCAACTCAGGTCACAGGGTAACTTGGTGGCCCATGATTAAGTGTTCAGTCTGTACTAAGGCCCAGTTGCAGGCCAAAAGCTGTTTTTCAAAAGGAGAGTAGTTATCTGCAGCAAATGGTAAGGCTTTGCTCCAAAATCCTAAGGGTCTGCATTGTGATTCTCCTATAGGGGCCTGCCAAAGGATTCAGACAGCATCTCTATTTGCCACTGACACTTCCAGCACCATTGGATATGCTGGATCATATGGCCCAAGTGGCAGAGCAGCTTGTACAGCAGCCTGGACCTGTCGCAGAGCCGACTCTTGTTCAGGTCCCCACTAAAAATTAGAAGCATTTCTGGTCACTCAATAAAAGAGCCAGAGTAGCACACTGAAATGAGAAATATGTTCTCACCAATCCAAAAAGATCAACTAGGTATTGTGCCTCTTTTTTGGTCATAGAAGGGGCCAGATGCAGCAACTTATCCTTCACCTTAGAAGGGATATCTCAACATGCCCCACACCACTGGACAAATAGTAATTTCACTGAAGTGGAAGTCCCCTGTATTGTTGTTGGATTTATCTTCCATCCTCTGACACACAATTACCTCACAAGTAAATCTAGAGTAGTTGTTACTTCTTACTAACTAGGTCCAATCAACATAATATCATCAATATAATGGACCAGTGTGATGTCGTGTGGGAGGGGGAAACGGTCAAGGTCACTGCAGACAAGGTTATGGCATAGGGCTGGAGAGTTGGTATACCCCTGAGGTAGGATAGTGAAAGTATATTGATAACCTTGCTGGCTGAAAGCAAACTGTTTCTGGTGGTCCTTACTAATAGCTATTGAGAAAAAAGCATTTGCCAGATCAATAGCTGCATACCAGGTACCAGGAGATGTATTGATTTGCTCACACAATGATACCACATATGGAACAGCAGCTGCAATTGGAGTTACCACCTCGTTGAGATTATGATAATCCACTGTGATCCTCCAAGATCCATGTGTTTTCTGCGCAGGTCAAACAGGAGAGTCGAATGGGGTTGTGGAGGGAATCACCACCCTGCATCCTTCAAGTCCTTAAGAGCAGCAGTAATCTCTGCAATCCCTCCAGGAATCTGGTATTGCTTCTGATATACTATTTTGCTCCATAGGGCCAGTTCTAGTGGTGTCCACTTGGCCTTTCCTACCATAATAGCCTTCACTACACGAGTTAGAGAGCCAATGTGGGGATTCTGCCAGTTGCTCATATGTCTATACAAATTATACATTTTGGAACTGGAAAAATAACTACAGAATGGGTCCGGGGGCCCACTGGATCCACTGTGAGAAAGACCTGATCTAAAACTCCATTGATTACTTGGCCTCCATAAGTCCCCATTCTGACTGGATGACAGAGTGATGTTTTGGGTCCCCTGGAATTAATGTCACTTCTGAACCACTGTCTAATAATCCCTGAAATATCTGATTACTTCCTTTTCCCCAATGCACAGTTACCCTGGTAAAAGGCTGTCGGTCTCCTTGGGGAAGGCTTGGAGGAAAATTAACAGTATCAATTTGTGGCAGTGTAACAGAATTCCTCCCCAAAGGGAACTAGCCTCCCCTTCATTCAAGGGTCTCTGGGTCTGTAAACTGTTTCAAGTCTGGAAATTGATTAAGGGGCCATGACTGTGTGTTTTGTAATTCAGGTTAGATTTCTGTTCACTTGACCTAGAACCCTTTTGTTTATACAGCTCGAACAAGAATTTAGTAGACTGCATTTCTATTGTATTTCTATGTACTCCATGATTTACTAGCCAATGCCACAAATCTCTGCAAGTCATATAATTCTAACACCTGCTTTGAGTTTGCTGCCTGTTATAATAACCACGTCTACCCTGTCTTTGGCGATTAAGTGCTGCCACCTGACTTCTGCCAACTCAGGATCCCATCATCCCCATTGTGTTTAAGGATTCCAGCTCAGTGACAGAAGTTCCTACAGTAATATCTGACCTACACAGAAGTGCAACCACAGAGCTCTTTAGGGATGATGGTGCTAGTCTCACAAATTTATTTCTCACTGTTCTGGTAAAAGGTGCATCCTCTGGACATTCCTGTGGTGTAAAAGCAGGCTTTGCATGATAAATCCACTCTAACATTCCAATCTCTCTAAGCCTCTGGATCCCCTCATCTACATTATACCAGGGCAGTTCTGGCATTTCAACCTCAGGTAATGTTGGCCACCTTTTGATCCATGTTTCAACCAACTATTCAAACAAACTGTTAATACCTTTTCTAACCCCTTGAGCTATAACATTGAATACAGAATCTCTGCTTAGTGGGCCCAGATCAACAAATTCAGCCTGATCCAGACTTATATTCCTTCCACCATTATCCCACACCCTTAAAATCCATTGCCACACATATTCCCCTGATTTCTGCCTATATAAATTGGAGAACTCACACAGTTCTTTTGGAGCATAATGTACCTCCTCATGTGTGATACTTTGTACCTTACCTTTAGGGGCCTGTTGGGACTTTAGTCTAGTTATAGGTCTGGAAGAAATGAGGGATGGTGGGTGGGTGTCATGAAAAGAATTAGAAATAGCTTCCAAGTGATTTGCTTCAGGGCCTTCATTTGCAGGTTCATCTGGTAAAACAGGATCAATCACTTTAGGGCTAATCCCTTCAGGAGGAGGTTGGGTGGCCAACTCCTCAAGGCAGGCCTGAAATTGGGTGGTATGTCCTCAGGCTAAACTACTACAGGGTTATTTAGAGAAGACTCAGTATGATCTAGGGTTTCAACCTCACCTCTGGCATCATTATCAATCCATATGTCACCATTCCATTTTTCAGGGTCCTACTCCTTTCCAATTAGTGTCCTCACTTTAATGGCAGACACTATGCAAGATTGAGATTTCAGTTTATGTTGTAAAGTTCTAGTCTAACAATAAGATTTTGAGTCTGATTTTCAGAGATCTGAAGTCTATGGCTACAGGAAATAAGATTTTCCTTCAGGATACTCATAGAAACTTCTACATCTTACAGACAGTGCTTAAGATTCTCGTTTGAAGTCTTAAGCCCATCCCTTTCACCCCTTTATGTAGACAGTGTATCTAACAACAACCAACCAGCATCTCTATACCTCTTATTTCTACAAAACTCTGTAAAGGTGTCAGAAACATTATCCCCCAGAGCCTGGCTTCATACAAGCAAAGCATTAGGAGAATTGAATGGTGATATTTTGACTATCTCTTTTGCCAGCTCACTCCGTGGATTGGGAGCGTCATTCTGATTACAGAAATCAGAGTCCTTCATGTCTTTGAGTCCAGTCAGAGTAGAAAACCATTCATAAAAACCCATTTTTAAGATTCCGTTTCTTAAGAACCACTCCTGGTACCAAGATGTATTAGTTAGGGTTCTCTAGAGAAACAGAATCAACAGGGAATACTCACAAATATAAAATTTATAAAAGTGTCTCACATGACCACGGGATCACAGAGTCCAAAATCCTCAGGGAAGGCTGTAAAGCCGAAGATTCCAATGGAGGGTCCGGATGAACTCCACAGGAGAAGCTCACCAGCCAAGACAGGGAGAGCCTGTCTCTTCTGAATCCTCTTTAAAAGGCTTCTTGTGATTAGATTAAGCATCACTCATTGCAGAAGATATTCCCTTTTGGCTGGTTATAAATGAAATTAGGTGTATATGCAGCTGACGTGAATATGATCTAATTCTATGAAATGTCCTCATTGCAACAGACAGGCCAGCACTTGACCAACCAGACAAACAGGTATCACCACTTGGCCAAGTTGACACATGAACCTAACCATGACAATTAGCTTATTGAAATTTTTTAAAAGACTAAGCATTTTGGAGAACCCTTCTGAATGACATAATCATGAGAAGCAGAGAGTCCAACAACCAGTAACCTTTGGAGCTGAAGAAGGAAAAAGCCTCCCAGGGAGCTTCATGAAGCAAGAGGCCTGGATAGAAAGCTAGCAGATGCTGCCATGATTACCATGTGCCCTCCCAGCTAAGAGAGAAATGCTGAACATCATTAGCCTTCTTGAACCAAGGTATCTTTCCCTGGATGCCTTGGATTGTATGTTTTTATAGACTTGTTTTAATTTGGACAATTTCACAGCCTTAGAAATGTAAACTACCAATTTATTAAATTCCCCTCTTAAGAAGCCATCCAATTTCTGGTTCATTGCATCCTGAAAGCTAGCAAACTACAACACACCCCTTTCACTGCCAGTCATTCATGTGTCAGTACTCATCCTCATCTTTACCTCTACTGGAGACCCTGCCTCCCCCCAGGAGTCTGGACATAGAATAATATGGACAAAAACATTCCAGTGGTCTCTTTGGTAATGCTAACTACAAAGTAGCAATTACTTTTGGTAATTAGCAACTGAGTAAAATGTTTTTCCAAATGTTTCTCAGCTCCCCAAGTCTGCACCGTCAAGATCACACCAAGTAAAATGATAATTGCAATTCTGTGGGGAGGTGGAGTCACCAATTCACAAACCTATTACTCAGGAACTGGTGCCTTCCTCCCACCTATACAGTGGCTGTCACACATGGAGCCCACTGTCCTGAGAGGTGGAAGTAATCAGTGAGTGTTTACCATTTTAGTCTGAGAATATGGAGTGTGTAGCAGAAGGAGGCATTTTGGGAGTCTTGGGATTGGGATATGACCATATCAGAAAAGCATCCTTCAGAGTTGAATTCCATACAGTGCCAAAGCCACACAGAAAGGACAGATCATTCCTGTGGAACCAGCTGATCTAGTAAAGAGAAATGGGGTCCCAGACCAGAAACCGTCCCTAATAGCTCCTAAAGGGATTTAATGTAATCCTCACTGATAGGGGTTGTGGGTGTTTTATTTGCTGACTGAAAAACTTTACTTAAAAAAAAACGCAATGATATTCCAAGCCTGTAGTTCTGAATGAAATCACTGTCCAACTACCCTCATAGGAATTACAGGATCAATTCTCAGGATTATGTAGGTGTGCCTCTAATAACTCTGGACTTGTAATAAAGAGTAGGATGAAGCTACAGGAATCACCTCATCCTGTGCAGAACAGCAAATGTGAATGGCAACTACTGGGATGCAAATGTTTCTTTAACCCTGTAAGTATGACAAGCTTAATAGGAACTGTAATCATGTCTCTACTGAAAACTCCAGGGTCTGCTGATTATAGTTAGTCTGTTTTCCCTGTTGTAGTCAGGAATGAAGAATTTAAGGAAAAGATAGCATTTTAATTATGGTTTTACTTATCAGAAGCCAGGCTCATATACATCTTATGATTTATCTCTGGTTTTAAAAAATTCTAATAGCAATAAAAATTCTAATTTTTAGTTTCGTGATGTGCACAATATTTTAAAGTTTATGTATTCTATTATTCATGTCTTCATTTAAAAATTTTTCAGAAATCTTGATACATAGCTAATAGGTTTAATTAAGTCAGACAGTAATATATACCAAAGCAATAACTTGGTTTATACACTCCAATGTTGTATCTCATGTTAGTGTCTCATTGAATTCAGTATAAGAGAAGACATGAAATTGTCCAGTGATTCCTTTGACAGGTGATATTGTACTTTTATTTCTGATGTGAATACTAACAAGTCTTTCTGCTGCTAACCTAATATGGAGACATTGTTTCATTCATAAAGGCCCACCTGCACGTGGGTTTGGGTCCTATACTTCCTTTCTACAGCCTACATTTAGTTAGGATCTACATTTTATTAAGCTCTCTAAATCTATATTCATAGACAATATGGACTGTTTTCAAAATTTGGGATTCTCCCCTGGGCAGGATCCATCTTTCTTTCAGCAACAGAAATATAAGACTAATCTGGTTAATACCTGCTGTGGTTGAATTGGGCCGCTCTCCAAATTATTTGTTCAATTAAGTATTTCACAGTATGAGTAAAGTTTAAACACTGAAATCATCAAGCATCCATATCTCACATAGATTGCTGGTGCCCATGAAGATGGAGCCACCACTTTTGAAAATTGTTTGATATGACTTTCAAAATCAAAAGTGCATGTTAAAGCAATTATTTCATTCTTAGGTATTTACCTAAGATGAAACAAAAAAAAAAACACATGTACACAAACATTCACAGTTTCTTTATTCATAACATTCAAAAACTGAAAACAGTAGAAATGTCCAGGTGGCAAATATATAAAGTCATTTCATATCTCAACAATGAAATTTTCTCAGCATAAAAAAGAACAAACTATTGATATATTCAACAATATGGAAGAATCTCAAAATCTAGGCTCAATGAAATAGGAGAATTGCAAAAGATTGCCTACAGTATATTTCCAATGATATGAAGTTCTAGAAGAGGGAAAACCACTTTATGTTGTTAGAAAGTCAGATTGGGATTGCCTGGAGGGAACTGTGGAAGACTGGCCACAGTGGGACATGAGGAGGCTATTAGAAAAATGGGAATGTTCTATAACATGGGATAGGTATTGTGTGAGTGCATGCATTAGTTCAATTGAGCTATCCACTTGAAATGAATGCATTTTATTATCTGTAAGTTTCACCTCAGTAAAATCCATGTTAAAAATAAAAAACCAAACTAACTAAAAAGATGCATTCATATTTCCTTTAAAAATTAACATTCTGGGAACCTAATAAATATAACTGATAATTTAAAACAAAATACCATCATGGTAAGTTAACCATGATAACATCAGTCACCTGTGATGCTGTGGGCACATGGGCAAGTATTTAACACACTTCCCAGCCTATGGGTCTAAGGGCATTTCCTGCCAAGGAGGCACTGACAGGACTGAGGAGGCAGAAGGTGATATGTAAAAATTCTGGTAAAGAGGAGCTTGTTTTCTTTAATTGTGTGTTATGCAAAACGTCCTATTTCCATACAATTTGATCCAATTATAGAACAGGCTTTAGAGAAGATTTTTAAGGAGATGCAATTTATATCATGTAAAATTCACACATTTTAGGTGTTTATTTCTGTGTTTTGACAAATATATGTTGTCATGTAACTACCATTAGTATCTAAGTATAGAGCTTTTTCAGTACCCCAAAGATTTCTGTTCCTTTTGAAATCAGTACTATCAATCAATACCATCTCCTCACTCCATAGCCTAAGAAACTTTGATAAGATTTATTTCCCTTTATATTTATTTTTTTCAGAATTTCATTTAGATAGCATTTGAGGGTGGGCCACAGTGGCTCAGCAGAGTCCTCACCTGCCATGCCTGAGACCTGGGTTCAATTCCCAGTGCCTGCCTATGCAAAAAAAAATAAATAAAACAAAATAAATAAATAAATAAATGGCATTTGAAAACTTTATTCTTTCACTGAGCATAATACCATTGATATTCATTCATGTTGTTGCATATATCATGAATTTTTGTTGCTGTGTATTCAATTAATTGTATGGATAAACCACTTGATTTATATACCAAGTGCCAACTTGGCTGGATTATGGCATCCAGTTGTGTGATCAAGCAAGAACCTGTGCTATCATTGCTGTGAGGTTTAGATAGATTTAAACTATTAACAGTTGATTGTATCTACCAGTGCTTACATCTACAGAGATGAGAGGAGTTTCTCATCCAATCAGTTGGAAAACCTAAGGTGAGAACTGAGACTGCAGCATGCTTAAAAATGAATTTCTATCTCTACATCAGGCAACCAGCATCTCCTGTTGACTTCAACATCAACTTCATCAAGTTTCCAATTAGCAGCCTGCCTTACAGAAATCAGACTTGGCAACTTCCATGGTGGTATCAGCCAATTTATGTAATAAATCTCTTAATATTTGCACATACACACACACGATTCTATATATCTGAGCCAAAGGAGAATCATGACTATGCTGACTAAATACATCATCATTCAGTTGAATATTTGAGTTGTTTCCAGCTTTTTAGACTATGCTATAATGCTATAACCATTCTATATAGGCTTCTTATGGGTGCGATAAATTTCTTATTATTATTATTATGTATAAATATTTAAGACATTCTAAAAATTGTATCTTTTGCAATTATTTACTGTCTAGATTAGAATTTTAGATTCTGTCTAAATCAGGTCACAGAGTTTTAAAAAAATCTTTGGATGGTACAAAATCAAAGCATTGGAGAGGCACAGATTATATCATAAAACCCAAAACTCTGTCATGGGAAAAAGTTGTAAATGTGAACACATGCCAAGATCAGAGGAGAGTTGCATGATTACACTATTAGTTCCATTTGAACTTTCTGGATCCTCTTTTGCCTGTTTTTTGTTCAATAACTTCTGCAGAGACAGACACCTTGGATTAATTAGGAGGAGAGAAACAAGGAAATGGTCTTTATTACATCTCTAGCAGTAGGACTCATGTTGGGATGAGAGGGGCTGAAAATCTTTGACATAGGCATATAAATTACAATGTGCATTGCTCAGAAGATGAGGAAATTAATAACACCCACTGGATATTTTATGCTGAAAGGTTTTGAAGGCAAAAGAGAGAAGAGGTAGACCAAGAAACCTTAGAACAAGCTAGTTTATTCCTGTGCTCCTGGGCAGAGCTCACAGAACTCAAGGTAGGGAGTTGTGAGTTCACCACTGGGTCCTGGTGAGGGTGGTTTTTAAGCAAGGGGGTTAGATGACATCTAGAAAGGGTGGCACATTTTACACAACTTGAGTCATGGTCACCTTCCCTGTTCCCCTGACCTAACATTCCAGCCTTTTTGTGATAATAGGGTGCCGAGATCTTTCTGGCTACTTCCTGCTGCATTGGGGCAGCATGGGGTTATAGGCCAGAACCGTCATAGTCAGGAGAGTGGGGAGGTTGGCTATAGGAATCAGGTGAGGAAGACAGGTGGTGATAATGATGTAGGAGCATTTGGTTGATTGCCACCCGTAACAGTTCTTTTATGCATTCTTGAAGGAGGTTGAGGAAACAGGGAGCTAGGAGAAAGAAAAGACAGATTAGAATAATTGATCCTAGTAGTGGGAGGAGCCATGTCACCAGGGGCAAAGAGAACGAGGTTAGGGCAGAGTTGCTTCCCTATTTTCTATGGTAGAGATCTTCTTTTAGTTTGTTTAGGATGTGAACATTTTGTTTTACCAGACTCAACTCGTTGACATAATAGCAGCATTCTTCTTGGAGGAATATGCACGTCCCTCCTTTTTTGGCTGTTAACAGGTCCAATACCCATCGATTTTGAAGAGTCACCTAGGCCAGTGAGGTAAGTTGACATTGCAGAGAAGATAGGGATTCTGATGTTGCTTCCAGGCCTACCTGTAGTCGAGTCTCAATGTTTTGAGAGGTTAAAATACCATATCCTAGTGCTCCTCCCACTGCTGCTGAGGCTGTAACTGAGGCAGCCAATCTGATGCCTACCAGGATAGGAATGAAGGCAGCCTTTTTGGAGTGAAGGGGGGCAGTAGCCAAGTTAGCTCGGATTCACCATAGAGGGTTAATTGAGGAATTGTGGTCACCAGGAAGCATGGTCCTGGGGTAGTGGGGCTGAGGCACTTGATAAGAGTCCCATTACACCAGAAATATTGTCCTTTAGGGGCATGGGTGGAGTTGTGGATGGTGACGTTAGTTTGGCATTTGCTATTGACCTCTGCTTGGCTTACGGTTGTGTGGGTGGAGTAGCAGAGCTTAAGGGAGTAGGGAAGGTTATTGAGCTCTGTTTCCCATAGGGGGATATTCTTTAGGGTGGTATGGCAGAAATCAGGGTTATGATTGTCTATCTGGGTAAGATTTATAGGGACAGCTGCTAATAGGAGCCTTCCCAATGAAGCACAAAGGAATCAGTGGGTTACATTGGGAAGTACTTGTGTTTGGTTGAGGAATTGTAAGGTGTATTGGAGGATTTGGAGCTATGTTTGAGGGGCTGTTGGGGCAGAGTTTGGTGAGGTGGTTGGAGAGGTTCTGCTCTGCTTGTAAAATGTTGATAGACACCTGGGTATGAGTATTATTAATGAGGATATACTCATGATGTATTGGTGCTTACGGGGTACTGGGACCAGCCACTGTAGTATAGTTTGCCTTGAACCCCCGTCACCCACCTAGTGTCCCAGGGATCTGCAATACTCATGTAAATTCATTTGGAACTGATGTAGAAGAGTCCCGTCCCATCATCAGCATCATGTATTCTGCATGACCAATAAGGGCATCCCCCATGTATGTCATTATAATTGTCCTGGTTGCAGTAAGTTTTAGTTTGATCATATGGAAAGCAGGCAAATGGCCCCTGGTTGCTAGCAACTGATTTAGAAGTTATGGGGATGGTTAAAGTTTGGCTACAGCCCAAGAGAGGGCAGTCTCCTCTACCAATTATATGGTTGATTGACTTGCAGTTTTGGTTAAAAGTTTCCTGGATTTTGAATTGCCATATATAGGAAGTGCCCTCAGTGGGGGTTAGGAGGGTGAATAGTGCAAGTGAAGTGGATGCAAGTGGGCCCCAGAGGGTGACAGGTGTATGGAATCTCACTCTGTTTGTACAGCTTGACCCATGACAGGTGGTGCCAAGAGGGGTTGCCTAGAAGTTTTACCACTGTAGAAGTGGTAAGAATCACTGTGTGTGGGCCAGTCCATTGTGGTTGGAGTGGTCCAGGCTGGAGCTGTTTAAGGAGTATTTCATCTCCTGGCTAGAGATCGTGGGGAGGATCAGTGGGATCAGCTTCCCTGGGTTGTTGCAGGAATCGATTGGCATGTTTCTGCAGCAAATGCCTGATTAAGGAGAGATATGGTAAGTAAGAACCCAGAGGAAGGGGCTGCACCGGGACATGGTGATTGAATAGGAATGGGTGGCTGTACATGAGCTCAAAAGGGCTTAAGAAAGTAGGTGCTCATGGAGCAGTGCGTAGTCGGGAAAGAGCCAGCAGAAGAAGGTCGACCCAGGATGGTCATAATTCAATGGCTAGTTTGCTTAATTGTGTCTTGATAAGACTGTTAGCTCATTCCACCTTACCCGAGGATTGGGGTCTGTATGGGATATGTAGTTTCCAGTCTGTTCCCAAGGCAGATGAGGCCTGCTGGACCACTTGAGTAATAAAAGCTGGGCCATTATCAGATTGGATGGAGGTAGATAGTCCAAAGTGGGGAATGATTTGTTTTACGAGGATGTAAGCCACCACGTCAGCAGTTTCCTGTGTAGTAGGGAAAACCTCTATCCAGCCTGTTAAGGTATCAATTATAGTTAGTAGGTATCGGAATTTTTTGTGAATGGGCATGTGTGTGAAATCAATTTGCCAGACCTGCCCCAGAAGGTGGTCCCTTAATTGATGGGTTGGGAAAGTGGGACATAACCCTCCTTGAGGGTTTGTTATTTGGCAAGTGGGACAGGAGGAGCAGACTGATGTTATGAGATGAGTTAGGGATGGGTGATGGAATAAGGTCTGGAGGAACCATGTGAGGGCCCTGGGCCTGATATGAAGTGACGAATGTACCTAAGAAAGAATATCGGGGGCCTATTTGGTTGGGAGAGCCACCTTGTTATTGAGGAAGATCCAGCCCTCCAGTGTAGTAGAGCCTCCCTGTGCAAGGAGGTTTTCATGTTCCCTGGAAAAATAGGCGGGTTGGAGGGAGGGGAGGGTAAAGAAAGAATTTGTGCTGGAGGGTTTAAAGTGAGGGTTCTTTGGTCAGTTCCCATGCAACAGCATCGGCCCAGTTATTTCTGTGGGTGAATTTGGATTTATCTGTTTGGTGTCCTTTGCAATGAATGATGGCCACCTGTGATGGTAATTGAAGTGCTTGAAGCAAGCGTTGGATAAGATTAGCATTAATTACAGGTGAACCTTTGGTGGTAAGGAACCCTCGCTCCTTCCAGATGGCTGAGTGGCAGTGTGCTACCAGAAAAACCTATTTGGAGTCTATGTAGATGTTGGTGGATTTATTTTTGACTAGGTGTAAGGCCCTGGTGAGAACAAATTAGTTCAGCCTTTTGGGACGTGGTTCCCTCTGGGAGTCATACTGCTCCAAGCATTTTGATGGAGGAAACTATAGCATATGAAGCCCTGAACTTTCTCTGTTGGTCTATTACTGAGATGCTGTCAATAAAGAGGGTGAGGTCTGCCTGTGACAGCGGTGTGTCTGAGAGGCCCTGGCATGGGGAGGCGAGCTCTTCCATGATTTCGGTGCAAAGGTGAATGGGCTGTGGAGAGGGGTTTGATAAGAGGCTGCAAGGGAGAAGAGTAGCAGGGTTGAGGCCAGGTGAGACAGAGAGTGTGATATCCGAGTTTTCTAGGAAGAGTAAGTGAAACTCCTGGAGATGGGAAGGAGTGAGCAGAGAGGGAGATTTATGGGATAAGAGGTCTTGTAAACGGTGGGGCGACAGTACTTGGAGAGGCCTACCCAGATTAAGTTTAAGATCTATACGAGTTAAGGTGGCAGCCATAGCCAGTGCTCAGAGACATGGAGGCCACCCATGGGCAGTGGTGTCCATTTGCTTAGAGAGGTAGGCCACTGGAGTATAAGATGGTCCCAGGGGTTGGGTTAAGATTCCCACAGCTATTCCTTGCTTTTCATCAGTGAAAAGGAAGGAGAGTTTGTCAGGATTTGAAAGAGTGAGTGGGGAAGAATGAAGTAAGGCATTATGGACAACCAAAAAAGCTTTGGCTGTAGTAGAGGGGTCATTTAGGGGTCCCATGGGCATCACCTTGGCTGCTTCATAAAGAGGTTTTGCTAGGAGGGAAAAGCTGGGGACCCAGTTTTGCAAGAACCCCACTAAACCTAGGAAGGATAAAATTTGTTCAACATTTTCTGGAGGTCAGAGTTCTCAGAGACTTGCTGTCTATCTACTGTCAGATGTCAGGATGTGGGAGTGAGGTGGAGCCCCAGGTAGGTGATGGTGGAGGAAGAGAATTGAGCTTTGGCGGGGGAGACTTGATATCCTTTGTTAGCTAAAAAATTTAATAGGGTGGCTGTAGCCTTTGTGGATGTTTCCTCAGAAGGGCTGCTAATTAATAGGTAATCTACGTTATGGAGAATGATACTGGGAGTTAGATTGCACCCTATTAGGTCCCTGGCTAGGGCTTGGCCAAAGATATTGGGGCTGCCGTGAAACCCTTGAGGTAATATCATCCATGTAAGTTGTTGGACAGCCGAAGAGTCCAGGTCTTCCCAGGTAAATGCAAATAAATTGTACCAGGCAGAGTCTAGAGGAATTGTAAAGAAGGCATCTTTGAGGTCTAGGACAGAATAATAAGTGGTGTGAGGGGGGATGAGTGAGAGAAGAGCATATGGGTTGGGAACTACTGGGTAGGTGGGGATGACGGCTTCATTAATTAGTCAGAGGTCTTGGACTGGATGATAAGAACTGTCAGGCTTTTTGACAGGCAAAATAGAGGTGTTATATGGTGAGTTAGTGGGTATGAGGCATCCCTTTCCCATGAGCCAGTTAATGATAGATTGGAGTCCTTTCTGATGGGTTATGGAGTTGGGAAATTGTGACCAAAATGGGAATGAGGAGGGATCCTTTAGCTGGATAAGAACTGGTTTATGATGGGAAGCTATTAGGGGAGTTGTGATATCCCATACCTCTGGGTTCACTCGGTGAGGTGGAAGAGGAGGTGAGGCAAGGGTGGAACCCTGGGTGGAGGTGGAGGCCACACATAAGGGTAATAGTAAATTTGTTTGAGGTTTTGTATCCAGTGAAGTGAGTCTCCTAATTTGGTGAGAAGATCCACCCCATTAGTGGGCTAGGGCAGGAAGACATCACTAAGAAAGAGTGGGTAATGGGGTAGCCTTCTATTAAACATGTAAGGGGCATGAAGGATGGCCATCTATGCCCATAACTGTGACCTGGGAAGGGACAAGTTGACCCGAGTAAGAGGGGAGGATGGAGAAGGTAGCCCCTGTGTCCACTTAAAAGGATGAGGACTTACCCACTACCTTGATTGTTACCCTGGGCTCAATGAGGGTGATTAGGGTCGCTGAGGCTGGGCATCATCAGTCATCGGTGGCCAGGCCCAGGATTGCCAGCGGTGGGTCAGGGGTTGGAAGGAAGCCCCCCTCCATGGCTAGGCACTGAGTGACAGTCACTTTTCCAAAGTCCCTTTTTCCCACAGAGAGGGCATGGCCCCTTGGGCAGTTGAGGATTGGGGCACTGGCGGGACCAGTGTCTGTCAAGGCCACATTTGAAGCATTTTCCTGGTGGTGGATTGGTCATAGCTGGCTTCTTGTCAGCTGAAGTGGGCCACAATCAGGGATTGGGTTTGTAAGTTCACCCTTTGGTGTTCCCAGGACTCTTTCTCCACCCTCTCTAATTCATCACAAGTATTAAAAATTTTAAAGGCCATGTTTACCAGGTCATGAATAGGGGCCTGAGGACCATCCTCGATTTTTCTAAGTTTGCACCTTATATCCAGAGCTGACTGGGATATAAAGTGTGGCTAAGACAGATTTACTAGCCTCTGAGTCAGGGTCTAGGTGGATATATTGGGAGAGGGCTTCTGTGAGTTGGTTTAGAAAAATGGCAGGCTTTTCTTCAAGACCTTGAATAATTTCCCTCAGCTTATGAAAGTTTATGACTTCATGGGAAGCTTTCTGCATGCCAGCTATGAGTCATGTAAGCATTTTGTCTTGCCCAGTCTGTCCATTTCTCCCCACTGGAGTGTCAATCTGATAGTCCCACCCTGGCTCTTGATCTGGTACTGTCTTGGCCCCTACCAGCATGGTGTGGTCAATTATATGCACCTGGTTAGCATGAGCCCTGGCCACATTGAAAATGTGGTCCATTTCATCTGTAGTTAGGGAAAAAGAGCAGATTATATGAATGTCATGCCAGGTAAGGTCATAGGCATTAGCCAGATATTGGAATTTTTTAGTATAGGTAGTTGGATCACTGGAGAAGGAACCCAACCATTTCTCAATGTGAGAGAGATCAGCTAGGGAGAAGGGAGTGTGTACTCAAATTAACTCTTCAGGTCCTGCAACTTCCCTGAGGGGATAGAGTAAAGTACTTTTTGAGTGGGTATGGGAGCTTACAGGTGAGGATGGCAAGGCTGTTGGGATGATGAAGGACTAGGCAGTGGCAGAGGAGCTGGTGAAGGGGGAAGAGGGCACAGTGGTGGTTGGAGAGATGCTGGAGTAGATGGAGCAAGAGAAGGATAAGATGGCGGTTGGAGAGCCACTACAGCAGAAGGGGAAAGAGGACAAGATGGTGGCTGGAGCGCTGCCAGTGGGAGAGGAGGATAGAGTGGGGGAGAAGAGGATAGTTTATCTAAATATGGTGGAGGCCCTGGTCTTTTAAAGGAGGATGAATAGAAAGGGTCAGAAAAGGAGGAAGTTTCATCAGACAGTTTGTCCAGGAGTATGAGCTTGGGGGTTTCTTTGGCTAGAAGAACCTGAGCCATAGGACAGGAAGTGCAGAACGAGGGGCAGGAGCACAGAAGAAAAAAGCCTGTACATAAGGAATTTTGGCCCATTTGTCATTCCTCTGGCAAAAGTTGAGGAGGTTTGTCAGGATATTAAAATTGAAAATCCCATCCTCAGGCCAATGAGAATCGTTGTCCAGTTGATATTGGGGCCAAGCCTTATTACAAAAGTAAGTGAGGCATTTTAGTGAGATGTCTGGAAGTAAATCCAGTGTTGGTAAATTAGTCAGGAGACAACCCAGAGGGGTAGAAGGTTTGGCTTTCAAGGATTTGCTGCCCATACTGATGGGTCTGAAAGGACAAGGGACTGGCCCAGGGGGTGTCTGTGTCCCAATGCCCTGAAAGAGTCCTTGGAGCTCTTATGAGTAGGGGCTTGTTTCCCCAGGGGATGTCTCACCCTGGTTTGAGGCCATTTCAGGTCCTGGACTTGAAAATTGAGAGGGAAATGAGAAGCGGGGCATCCCCATGACATTTTGAGTCCTGGGAAAGAGTGTGAGGTTTGTGGGTGCCCCTGTTCACCTCAGCCCTTGGAACAGAACCTGACATGAATTCACGATTTTCAGAGGGTAATTTATGCACAGGCTGTCTCGGAAAAGTGAGACCTGACAGCAGGGCTAGGAGGGAAGGGACTTCCCCAATCTGTGCTGGGTGTGGCAGCAGGCTGAGAGATCCCCTGTCAGTGGATATGTGGAAAGAGGAGGCCAAGTCACCCCTGGCCAGGAGGGCAGCACTCACGCTCTCTTCCCAGGTTTCTGCACCAAAATGAAATGTTTTGAAGGTGAAAGAGCGAAGATGCAAACCAAGAAACTTTAGAATGAGTGAGTTTATTTCTGCGCTCCTGGGAAGAGCTCACAGAACTCAAGGTAAGGAGTTATGAGTTCACTGCTGGGTCCTGGTGCAGGCAGTTTGTAAGCAAGGGGGTTAGGTGATGCCTAGAAGGGGCAGCACATTTTACACAGCTCAAGTCATGGTGACCTTCCCTGTTCCCCTGATCTAACATATGCCAGTTTAAATTTAATTGGAATATAAAAAGCAAAGGCATAAAATTTATATTTTCTCTATGTACCAACATAGGGATATACTCAAGGGCATGCAAAGTCACAATGCTTGACAAACACAGATAAATGCATTTCTTCAAATGGGAAGCACAGCAGAACACCCTGAAACCTATTTCTTGTCACTACAACCACCTGTCCTCAAGGCTTAAAACACAAAACAATTTACCTTCTAAAACCCCACATCTCATTCAATTTTTTTCTAAGACAACATATCTCTACTTACTTATTGCTTCCCATCTTATGTCCTTCTTTCATCCCCTGCACTGTATTTTTCCGTGTTTTCATGTGAAAATATTTAATATGCTGATGTTTTTGCATAAGTGGTACATCAGTTCCCTAAGGCTAACATAACAAATGATCATAAACTGGGCAGCAAAAATAACAGGATGTGTATCCTCAGAGTTCTTGGGGCAAGAAATCTGATGTTAAGCTGTGAGGAGGGCCATGCTTCTTTGCCTCTTCCTAGCTTCTGGTATTTGTCAGCAATCCTTGGTCTGTCTTGGTGCACCACTCCAACACAGGCTTCATTGCTACAAGAATTTCCTCCTGTGAGGTTGCAGCCAAATTACACTGTTTTTCTAAGGACACCAGTCACATTCAGTTAGGGCCCACCTTAATACAGTGTGATGTATTTTCACTTGATTATGTCTGCCAAGGACCTATTTCTAAAATGGGTCACATTCACAGATTCCAAGTGGACATGAACTTGGGGGGAAACTATTCAACCAACATCATGCATTATCTTATTTCAAATTAAAGTACAAAATTGAGAGCCTTGCCTCCAATTCCTTCAACAAAATCAGGCTAATATTTCCCCCAGCTATACCCCAGGTATCTTGTATCATGACACACGGTCACATCCCCTTTCCCCCTGTTCCTTGAAAGGGCCACCATGCAAGCTATTTCCATTTTTATGGAACTATCATTACAAATCCATGCTCAATTAAATATATGGAAAATTTAACATCACTGACTAAAAGTTACATACTCAAAGACAATGCCAATTGTTTCCACTTATTTCAGAATTAACTGTTTTATTATTGCAAGAAGCCTGACCTTCTCCACCACAGCCATTAATCAAATACAATTATAATAAATAGTTATATCATAATTACATCACATTAAATTTATTATTACATCTATTATTTAATATCTATTTTTGGTCAAAATTTCAGTCCATTTTGTTTCTCAGCAGTGAGACATGTTCATAGCTGTGTGTAAGATTCACTGAGACATGAGTTCACCAACAACTGAACATGGTGCAAAACAGACAATCATGTTTTTTCTGCTGAAGTAAGGAAATTGTGCATTCCTTCCACAGCAGATACTACAGAGCCTGGAAGCAATGGAGTCACAGCTCCTAAACATAAAGAGCTGATGTTGGGAAATAGGTGTATATTAGTGCAGAGATGTTCACTGGTTACAACCTGGAATTTCCAAAAAGAGCCACATAAACACAAATGATGGAGGAGAGGGTATTAAATGATAGAAAGCTGCTTACCAGGGCAAGGATGCTTTGAGTGGCTCTGTTCCCAAGGGAAGATCTTAGGGAGAGATTGTTCCTCTGAATATGAACTGGTTGCCTCTGCTTGTATGGACCAATCTGTGGAGCCATAAGCCGAGATCATGCATGAGTCCCAAACACAAATCATCATGGCAAGATAATAATGCTGCATTCAGTGATTCTGCAGGTTGGTCACCAGATTGAGCATGACAGTATCTGAAGCAATTTTTCTGTGTGATTTTGTTTTTCCATTTTCCACCTTCATATATATGAAAAATTATATTGAAAAGGTTGTGCAGTATCCAAAAGAGGATATTGGAGTCCAGTGTAGTCTAGGGCTTTTAATGTAAGCTCCTCACACTGGGAGTTCACAGGGTGATTTTGATGGTTTGGAAGATAATCAAAGGCACCCATGACCACTCTGTGTACATATAAAACAGGTTTGCATACAAAATAATTGATGAAATGTTTAATCTCAACAGCTGTCATTGTGTCTGGTATTCCTCTAAAACTGATCACCAAAGAGTTAGTTACTACCAGGTGCCTGATAATCAATTATAGATGTGGCCCTTAACTGTATCCACTTTAGGAAAGGAAAATGTAATG
Source organism: Tamandua tetradactyla (assembly GCF_023851605.1). Lineage (NCBI taxonomy): Eukaryota > Metazoa > Chordata > Mammalia > Pilosa > Myrmecophagidae > Tamandua > Tamandua tetradactyla. The sequence goes on from NC_135342.1 coordinate 8,202,555, forward strand.
ATCCAAGAGTGAGAACTTCCCTTAGAACCCAACAACTATCAGCAATAGAAAGATCATTCCTCTTTTCAAATCCATGGCAGCATTCTATCATATTCTAGTGCTCGATTTTCAAAATCATAAGCAGAAGAGCCTTTAATGTCTAAGGAAAAATGAGTTGTGGGCAATAATTTCAGGAAAAAGAAATCCAAAATTTTCTACTTAACATTGTTTCCCCCTGAAAATTAATTTCTAATATATATTTAATATTTAAGTGATTCCTCAAGTTTTATGTTTCTTTTATAATGCATATGATGTATTGGTCACTCTTATCTTTGTCACTTTATGGGTTAGGAACTAATATTAGGCTCCTTTCACTGAAAAGGAGAATTTAGCCATGCAAAGATTAAAGGACTCCTATAAATAGGGGTAGAGTCAGAATTTAAAACAGGGTTGCCTGGCTGCAATGAGCCTGGTGTTTAGTCTTGTTCTATCCTAACTACTTTACTAAAATACTATACTCCTGAAATCATCTAAATACATGCAAACTCATCATATTTTAAATTTAATTTATTTTATAAGCTTGGTTTTGATCATTTCCCATTCTTCTAAATATTTAATCTACAGGCAATTTTCACTTATGAATGAAGATTTTGAAGACTTAATTCAATGTAGATGCCCTGAATAATTTTCCAAGACCGAACTGGATTTTTTGATCTTTGACGCACATTTGGATGTCAAAAGAAATTGCCATTTCAATTTTCTTGTCAGGACTTAAAGTACAAGGCATTCATCACAGTAATTGTTGTACAAAATTATGCTGTGTTCTGAACTATGGTACCTGAACCATAAACTAGTGATTAAGTAGTTTAGGTTAGAAACTAAATTAATTCTTGTTAAAGATCATAAAACTATACATTTGTTATTTTAGAAAAACTAACAAAAACACTAAATAATATTTACTGAGAACATCTTAAATACATGGCAAACATGTAAAATGGAATTTGGAAGCATGAGATCATGTACAATGAATAAAATGAAAAGTGCAAAGGATGAGTAGTGAGTTTGGGGATAACACTGGCATGGTTTAAATCAGAGAAAACAAAACAATTTGAGGCATAAAAGTGCTGAAGTCTATTTTTTTTCTGAAATGTTCAATTATGAGATTAACCTTTCTTTAAAACTCTCTCACTAATTCAAAAGGGAAACAATCATACCATGTACAAAGTCAACAGATATTTTCAATAGAGACACGTGTACTATCTTCATTAAGCACATCATATTTAAATTACAGAAAATACTTACAGCTCATCAGTTGGCACTCAGTCACACTATTTTTGCTGGAACTAAGTAATTCAATTAGCTCCATCATATTCATTGTCATTGATTTTCATTATCACATTAGCATAGAGCTTTTATATAAATAAATACACTACTGAATATTTCTCTGCAATTTCAGCACACCATATTGAAAAGTGGATTAATTGAAAAACTAGAAAATTGAAGCACCCAAAAATGGATATTTTACTACCACTTGAATCAAACATGAAGTACCACTTTCAGTAAGATTCTCATTAAATTATATTAGGAGCAAATGTTGGCATGGGATGTCAGACCACCAATCTACAACACCTGAACTCATGTCCTAGGAATTATTGCCCTTAATGAGTGTACTAGTTAAGGTTCTCTAGAGAAACAGAATCAACAGGAAATATTTGTAAATACAAAATTTATAAAAGTGTCTCATGTAACCATGGGAACATAGAGTCCAAAATCTGTAGGGCAGTCTGTGAAGCTGACAATTCCAGTGGAGGGTCTGGATGAACTCCGCAGAAGAGACTCACCAGCCAAAGCAGGAAGAGAACTTGTCTCTTCTGAATCCTCCTTAAAAGGCTTCCAGTGATTAGACTGAGCATCACACATTGCAGAAGACACTCCCCTTGGCTGATTACAAATGGAATCAGCTGTGGATGCAGCTGATGTGATCATGATTTAATTCTATGAAATGTCTTCATGGCAACAGACAGGCCAACACTTGCCCAACCAGACAAACAGGTACCACTACTTGGTCAAGTTGACACATGAACCTGATCATGACAGTAAGTGAAATTGGCCTTGTACAAGTTTCAAATCCAGAAGAAACCCTTTCTCCACATTACCATTATCACTGATCTAGCTCTTAATACATCTCCTTCTCTTACAGACTCTTCCTTTCAAGCCAAAATAGAAAATACTCACCCAAATACTACCTACTACCATGTTGGTGACAGTAGTGAGGGTCACAACAGCCAAGGTATGTATGAGAGAGAGAGAGACAGCCAGACCCTGACATCTGTGTTGGAGATTCTGTGATCCCTCATTTCCTCAGAAATGCAGGTATCGATTCATTGGTAGTAGCAATGACAACCCATGTCTGAATAGCTGAAAAATTCTGTCTTACATTTTAATACCTAGAAATTAAAGTGTTTAGTGAGCATCTCCAAAGAGACCATTAGAATATTTTAGAGAGACTCTTCCTTTTCTAATTTCCCTGGAAGCAACAGGGCCTCACATTCGAGGAATAGGAAATGCTGAATTCTGGCAAAGAAAGACTGGCAGGGAAGCAGGAAAATCTATCTCCCTGGATAATCTTCCCTGAGTAATTTTACCCACATTCAAAAACTAAACTTCAGACCACTGATTCTGAAATTAGATTTTCACTTGATTTATGGGAAGGGAAATGGAATCACATAAAGTACCTCAAAAGGGTTCTCGATGTATAATTTCAAAAGGAAGAACATATCAAAATTGGAGATCAGGAAACATTGGCCTAATCAATTCAAATTAACTAGGAAACCAAGATGAATGGAAAATTTATAGGTAAAGACTCTATATGAATAATGACTTCAGAAGAGGTAGAGATATAAATAGAATAATCTAAATAGGTGAGCAATTTATTAGTCCCTTTCAAAAAAAGCACCAAGTTCATATTGTTTAATAGAAGTACTCAGCCATATTTTTGACTATCAGATATGCCACTTGATTCAATGATATGGAATAGAAGTAAAATTTACAGATGAATTTTACAAATAAAATGGTATATTTTGAACAACATTTGAAATAACTAGAATACTACAGAAAGATCTCACATCTGACTATCAATGAAAATATATAAACTAAAATGTAACAAAAAGATTGTAAAACAATATTAATGTGTGGTGACAAAGTATGGTTTATGAATTCAAGAGTGATTAACTTTAGGATGTCCATTTCTAAATTTCAGCATATTTATAAAGATAGATAAAATCAAAGGATCATGTTTTAAGGTCATAAGCATGTATTTGGCAGAATTCAACTTGCATTGATGTCAAATTAAATCACATAAAATAAAGAATCAATGGAAATTTACAATTATTGTTCATCTTATGATTGTGATATAATTTATATGTAGTATATTGCACATAATGGAGTTTAGAAAGGCCATCCATGTAGCATTTTGTTCAGAATTACATTATATACTCCTTAGGTATGACTCATAGATTTAAACAAGGAAATATTTATAGTTAGGGTATATACTAAATGTAAATTAGTTATATTTACCTCAAGTTCTGTAGGATGATAATCAGCTGGCATGTATCTTTTTGGGGTTTTTTTCTCTCTTTTAACAAATATTAAATTAACACCTACATCCCAGGCTCTATTTTAAAATGCAGGGAAAGTTGTGACAAATAAAGGAAATCAATTGAATTGAATTTTAATTGAGCTCTTCCATCTCCTTCTGTTGAACTTCTCACTGCATGAGCATTGTCATCAGCAGTAAGCGGAGAGTAATAACCCTATATCATAAGCCATCTTAGGTTTAAATGAACACTTCTAAGGCCCTATGCACTGTGTCTGGATATGGGAAATGCTCTCTATATCCTATCACTTATAGCAGTTATAATGCACACTTATTTATCAAGGGCATGAGCTCTGCCATAAGCAGACTGAATTTGAGTACAGCCTCACTGCACAATAACTATGTGATTTTGGACAAGGTATTCAAATTCACTGTACATCAGTGTATTCAGATGGAAGCATATTAGAGAGATACTTCCTTTCAATACTTATTGTAAGGTATAATGTGTTAGCATATAAAGAGCTTATATCAATTTCAAGCATGTAATAAGAACTACAAATGTATTAACAAGTTTTATTATTAGTAGTATTTTTCTTTTAGTCAGGATGGATGATACCAAATAAATTAACTGTAAAACTAAACCAACAAAGTAAATATAAGATTGTTATAAAGATTATATGTAAAACAAGACAAAATGTTTAAAAGCTATTGGATGGCATTATATTTAACTGAACTTGTCATGGAAGGTGAGATGTACGTCTATAAGGAGTCAGCAAGAAGACCAAGTTGAGTAGTAATCTGAAGGATGAGCTAATGTAAGGTAAAGAGGCATCGTCCTATATGATTGGAATAAGAGAATGCCAAGCATGGATCTGGAGTTGGGGAGTGAAGAGAAATCTCATTGCTGTACCACCATTCCATTCTAATGCAGAGAACCATGTTTTCCAAAAGAATCTTCTCCATACACATCTAGTTAGAGTTTGCCAAGTACAAGAATGTATATGGAATCTAGAAGATGGAATGAAACAAAAGCCATTAAGCACCAGGAGAAACTGGTGACCAGATACAGAAGTATACAACCTCCTCTTCTGACACCTCCCTGCACCGATTACCAGTGTGGCATCCAGAAGAGTGATTTCTCCATCCCCACTTCAAGGGCCATCCAGATGTAGTTGCCATTAGGATTACTTCTCTGATCCTCCAATTATGGAACTCCTGACTTTCACAGCCACAGCATTTCATTATGTAATTGTGGTGGTAGGCTGCCTTAGCATGGCCAGCTACTTTTCCCTGGGACCCTCAATTACAACCTATGCTTAGGGCTAGGTATGCCAGCTTGGTGGGATAAAACTCGAACCTCTACTAAATAAGAGACTGCCAGTTCATTTCTTCGTCCTTTGTCCCAATATATAGAAACTTTCACTGGAGACAGTCTGACTCTGGTGGCCATGTTTTATGACATCCATCTCACAGCACAGTGGTATATCTGTCTTAGTGGGGAAGGGGCAGGGCTTCTTCACTGCCACAGCACATGAACACAAGAGACCATTCCTCCATCACTCACATACTGAGACTCGCTGGCTAAGGGGACTGGGTTCCCACTAGTGAAATGACCTTGCTCTATCTCTTCTCTTTTTGAGCAAAATATATTTCCATCAGATCCTCTGTGAGTGGTTAATTTCTTCATGACTGTGCTTGTTTGAAAGGATGTATGTAACCTAGAAAAGCCATGTTTTAATCCTGATCCCATTTGGTAAAGGCAGCTGTTTCTTCTAATCCCTATTCAGCATTGTATGTCGTAAACTGTAATCAGATCATCTCCCTGGAGATGTGACTCAATCAAGAGTGGTTGTTAAACTAGATTAGGTGGAGATGTGTCTCCACCTGTTCGGGTGTGTCTTGATTTCTTTACTGGAATCCTATCAAAGAGGAAACATTTTGGAGAAAGCTGGAGATTCAGAGAGAGCAAAGAACACCACAGCACCATGAAGCAGAGAGTCTACCAGCAGTAAATTTTGGAGATGAAGAAGGAAAATGCCTCCCAGGGAGCTGGAGAGGAAGCTAGAAAATTAGAACAGTGAACCTAACATCTGTTTTGACCGGGCTAACATCTTTTCAAGGGTCTTTCTGACAGATGGTAATAATTCACTTGTTCTAAAAAATATATATATTTTTAATTAACTGTAATTTATATACATATATATGGATACATGCATATGTATATTTATATACATATATATAGGTAACTGAAAATATATATATATAAAAGTATGTGCATTTTTGACCAAGCAGAATAATATAATTTGTAAGAATAATGTTACTGCCATGTTTTGAAAGTATAATCATCTCAGACGGTAATAGTATTTTTTCCCACAGTCAACTCATCCCTCTATCCCTTGATTTCAATAAAACAGAATTAAAACACAGTTTTAAAGCTTAAATATTATAAAGGTGCTCTACTGATTTAAAAACTCTAATGAAAAAATCTAATCACTTTCCATTGAACTCAGGAACAATTTCTAAATCACTTGCTCTAAGTGTGTCAGTGATACAGAATCTAGTGTTCTTTGCAATAATGGAGGCAAGAGAAAATGGTGATGACAATGATGGCAAGGTGGGGAGAAATTTAGATGACTTTAAGGTGAAAGGAACATATTACTTTCCTAAAATTGCAAGGTTCTTAGGAGTGGGTCTCCTGCCTCCACGATGGGTAGACTAAAGTTAATTATTTTGCATAATTCTAACCCTTTAGCTAAAATTCAGACTGAATGGACACTTTTCTTCCATTGATAGAGCACTTACTGGCTATCTAAGCATCCTTATGTGCTTTTTGATGTCACACAGTTCTGAAAACAAACATTTAATTCAAATACCCTTCACATTTTTTATTTGAAAGGAGACAGAGATATAATTAAAGTTCAGAAAATTGGTTAAAAGGGATAGAGGAAGAAAAAGTTGCAAAAGGAAATCTTATTTTATTTCAAGAAGGAATTTTAATACATTAAATGTTGAATGAAATAAGCCAGACACAAAAGGATAGACACAGTATAATTCAAGTTTTATGACCATGGTAAAAGTAAAGTCAGAAGCTCATAATACAGAATATAGGGGGCTGAGAGATACACAGAAACGTGAAATGGGTGAATAGTTTGCTAGTGAGGTTGAACTTAATTGTATGGGAATAGCTAGAAATGAAGGTGGCTCACTAGTGAAAGTAATATTACCATATTGAAGGTGAACATGACTGAAAGGGGTTGTATAGACTCATGTGTCCCAATGATCAAGGCTTCAAACATAAATACGTTTTTGCATGAACTTAAAAGGTATGAATCTATCAGAGTATAGGTGGAAAAGTGCTATTGTGTGCTATTGACTATCAATATTTAACAGGAAAACATGAGCAGTACTGCAGCAATACCATACGTACATGTGACGAGAAGGTCAAGAGTTAAGGGGAGGTTACATTTTTCTATTTGGTGAGGGAGTGATTATTTGTTATCTTTCTCTTGGAAACAAAGAAATTATCTAAAATTGAGAGTGTTGATGCACTGTTGACTTTGGGCATTATACATGAGGCCCAGTAGATGCAAGTCGCTGAATGATGCACTTATTGAGAAGTAGATTGATGAATGATGGCGTATACATATGATCAAATACTGTGCTGCTGCAAAAAGGAACAAAGTTGTGTGGCATGGAATGATGTGAATGAATCTGGGGACATTTGGTGAGGTAAAATAAGCCACAAACAAAAGAAAACATATTGTATGATCTTGCTTAGAAAATATTTAGAAGAAAATTGGGCTAAGAATGTAAGCTCTTACAGTATTCACATTTAGCTCAGAATGACAATTGTTATTTCTGCATTTTGAAAGCCTACTTTCTATATGTATAACCTGTTACTTAGAGATAAGAATAAAGCCAATCAGGTTGGGATTATGCTAAATCAGAATACAGGGGTAGGGAAAACATTGTCTGTATTTTAGAACTGCACTTACTCTTTGAGACCTAACAAAGGAGGGTTTATTTTGTCCAGAACCTAAATTTTCTGTAGCACATAATCCAACTCAACCTGTCTGAGTTTAAGCAATCCACCTCCAGGCACATAGAATAAGAATGAGGGCTGGCAATCCTGTATAGTTTAATGTAATGCCTGGATACATCCCAGAATATTTTAAGCATATAATTAAAAAGTCCCTTGAGAGATGTGAGAAAAAATATGGATCTATTAAGCTTTACCACCAGGAAACTGCTGACATTTTCCACAGAAGCCTCCTCTGCACCATCCCAAGACTCCAAGGACCATTAGACATTTCCTAGACCTCTATTGCTCTCCTCCTACATCCATCTCTCACTCCTAGACTGAATTTCATCCCTCCCAGGTTGCTATATTCCCCACTCCAGTGAGGTCAGACCATTTCTTGCATGGTCTGACCTCAAAATCTGTAGACCCCAAATATCGAGTGTCCACAGCTTCCCCACGATCCCTACATCACTGCAACACTATGATCCCTGCAATTTTCTTCCGGGCCTTTTTCATCAGTCATACCATTTCTTATCCACCTACCTTCAACATGTTGTTTTCCACTTTGCCTCCGAGTTTCCATTGCTTTTCCCAATTCCGTCTTCCCTTACCACCCTCTATCTGTGGCTTGAGTCACTAATAACCCCCAGCACCTGCCAACCCCACCCATTATCCCTTTTCATCCTAATATTATTATTAATATTAGATGGTGGTTATTGGCAAACTATTCTCTATAGACCTACAAAGGCAAATTATTTTTATCACTTGATCCCCTCTGATTTTGAGACTAGTCAACAGACCTTTGACTTGGGTGCCACAAACATCTTTTAAAAAATGATCAAGGCTGAAAGGCCCAGAAGCCCATTTTGCTGGCCAAAAGTTGGATCAGAACTGTACTCAGTGCCCATCTGTTCCCAAAGGGAGGGTCAGTGAATGTCTATGTCCACAACTGCAAGTTAGGATACAATTTGGCTGAACAGGAGCTGCTGACCTAGTGGTTGGGTGATGGACAAAAGGAGTCATGTATTACTGAATCAGTCATAGTTTCTTGGTCACAGTTTCTCATTTTCTTCTTCTGGCTCCTCCACATATATTGCAAGACCGTCCCATGACATATACTGAAACCCAATTTGTCTCTGACCACCTTTTAATATTTCTAGTTTTGCTGTTCACAGTTTAACCAAAATATTTCTCTTTAAAGATTTCTTATCCTTTATCTTGATTGGGATTGAATGTATTTGCTGAATTAGATGATTTAATCTAGACCTTTACATTTCAATAGTTCGTTGATGATTGCTCCTGATTTTTTTGCTTGTTTGTTTGTTGTTGTTTTTTAACATGAGCAGGCACTGAGAATCGAACCTGGGTCTCCAGCATGGCAGTTAAGAGCTCTGCCACTGAGCCATCATTGCCTGCCCTGCTTCTGTTTTTAATCTCCCCTTAATTTTGTAAATCCAAGGACTTGTGCTTACTTTGCTTTCTTTGTAGTCATCACTTTTATTTATCAATATTTGTAGGTTGTATTCTGCTGTCTCTCTGTGCTGAAGTTTAACTGGATTGATTCAGCCTATTTTCCTATTTCACTGATTTTTTCTGCTATGTCTTATATGATGCTTAATCCACACCTTTAGTTTTAGCTTTACTTATTAAAATTATCTAATTTGGAATCTCTATTTGAATTATTTCCAATTTTGCCTTGTAAATTGTATAGCGCATTTCTCTTCCTACTTGATTTTGATTTCATCTCTTAATTCACTTTTTACTTATCGATAAAATTCAATAATAATTTCAGCATCAAAAAAAGCAGTGGGACTAGCATTGATGGCTAAAATATTGTATTTTGGCAAATTGGGTGTGACATGCTTAAATGGAGTAATAATTGGGTTTCTACCGAAAATATCTGTGACCTGATGATCACGGTGAGACTTTTTTCCCTACTGAAATTAGTAAAGGAACCTTTAAGGACAAGTTTTCTTAATAATCGAGGGTTTGAGGAAACAGATAACTTAAGGACCTAATAGGTTATGAAACTCAATGTTTATTGTAATATTTTCTATGATTTTAACACTGTGGTAGTTAGGATCATGTGTCAACTTGGCCAGGTACTGGTCCCTGTCATTGTGACTACCTTCTGTGGGCCTAAATCAGTAAGACATTTGCATATACAGCGATCACATCTACAACCAACTAAGGGGAATGTCTTCTGCAATGAGAGAATCCAATCAGCTGGACTTAATCCAATCAGTTGACACCTTTTAAGTGAGAGCTGATGACTCTATTTTATTCTGGTATTACATTCATTACTACATTATTTCGTTGTTCAAATTATAACAACTTTTTCTATTTGACTTCAGTCTTTCTCTGATATGCCATAAACTTTGTTTTTTGTACACATACTTACCTATGCCTCTACAAGAACATCCAGGCTCATATAGCATTTTCCCTGACCCTGACTAGGACTCCACTATTTCTACGAGGTGACTCTCACTAGAGAATAGTATTAGAAGCCAAGATCTTCTGTGGGGTGTGCCCTGTGCTCTAATGTGGGCTGTTGTTATGCCCTCTAGGCATACAGAAATAGTATATTAGTTTTTGCATATATCTTCATTTTTTTCTATATGTCTATATAGCTAAATAGTATTTCATACTGATCTCTCCATCTAGTACCACAAGACTTATCCAAGGTCTACCCCTTGCCTGTATGTACTTTTATGTAATATGATTTTGTGTGTCTTTGGAGGCATCTGCATCTAAATAATAGCTGGATATTGTTTTACTCATCAAACTTCAGAAAGAGAATCAATGTTGAATTTTCATAATTGCTAGACAGCAGTGTAATTTATATTGGAAAAGGAAAATTTAGAAGTACTTTGAGAAGACATGAATTTTCCCCTTTTCAATTTTGATTCCAGTTTGTGGAATAAAAATATACAGAGGGCAATATGGATTCCCTGTTTTTTTTTAAATAATTCAAACAGTGATTATCTGATGATGCCATTTCTGTATCACTCTTATATGAAATCTGAGATCTGCTTTGGGCAGGTCACAAGAGAAATTACCTGTATTTTTTCTCCTTAAACCAAGATTTCCATTCAAACCAGGATTAATGCCTCAGAAATGAGGAGGGTAAAGGATCCAGAGAGTTCATAAGTGATTACTAAAATAGTATACACTGTCCTAGCAGATATTAAATGCTGTTTAAATGAAAGAATTGAGGGATTTGGTGATATATCCGTAGTCATAAAATGCTTGATATTTTATGATATAAAGGTTTTACAAAACTTTAAAAGAGTTTGTAAAACTCAATGACCTCATTTCAGATAGTTTCTAAATTTAGTCTAAAGGATGAATTATAAAAAAATGCATTTTCAGAGTATTTCCAATATTTCAAACGTAATCATAACATTTTCCATTATGAAATTAAGACTTGTATGGATTTTGGGGGGACGTTATACTATGATCTCCATATCTGTATGTGACACAGAAGTCTAACAACCGCTGATGGATGTACAAATTATGGTACAGGTATTAACAATCTGCTACTAGGTAATAAAAATGAATCATTAGGTATCCAACAACATGAACATATTTCATAGGCATTATTCTGAGTGAAATAAACCATGTACAGTAGTCCTATCCTATCCAATTCAATTTATATGACCTTCTAAAAAACAAACCTATGCAGACAGAAATCAGGTCAGTTTCATTGGATGTGGTGTGAGGAGAAGATACTAATTTCCAAGGAACAGGAGGAAAATCTTTGTGGTGAAGAAAAATTTCTATACCTCAGATTGTGATGGTGGTTACAGGAGTATAAACATTTATCAAACTCAGAAAACTGTACACTAAAATGTATGAATTTTACTTTATGTAATTTAAACCTTAATATAGCATAATTAAGCAGGATTGTTATGTATTCAGAAATAAACTCATTCAAAATAAGTATGGAAATAGGTCAATGACTGTTTTAGTTTTCTAAAGCTGCTGGAATGCAATATAAAAGAAATGGAATGGCTTTTTAAAAAACTGGTCTATTGTATAATATAACATATATACAAAACAAAGAAAGGGGAAAAAAGCAAGTTTTCAAAGCACTCTTCAACAAGAACATCCCAGAGTTTGTCATGGGCTACCATGCCATCATGTCTGATTTTTCCTTCTAGCTGCTCCAGAATATAAGAGGCTAGATGAGTAAGTATTTTTTTAATCCTCACAATCAACTTTTTTTTCTTTTTTGTGAAAAGCAGCATATGTACAAAAAAGTGAAAAAATTTCAAAGCACAGCACAATAACTCGTTGTGGAACAGATTTAAGAGTTTGATATGGGTTGCAAATCCACAATTTTAGGTTTTTACTTTTAGCTGCTTGAAGATACTGGAGACTAAAATAAATATCAATTTAACATACCAGCAATCATATTCATTTGTTAAACCCTACCTTCTCTGTATAACACCATCATCACATTTGAACTTTCTATTCTACACTTTAGGGCTATTTCGGCTATGGCCATTCTATCTTTTTCATGTTGGAAGAGGCTGTCAATAATGTCGTGTAGAGAGACAGAACTAGCTGATGTTCTGGAGAGGCTGGGCCTTCTAGGTTTCAGGACTTATCTGTTCCAGGGACCCATTTGGAGCTTGCAGTGTTCTGGAAAGTTACCCTATTCCATGGAACCTTTGTAGAATCTTATATAATGGCCCAGGTATTTATTAGGATTGGCAGCAAAGGTTTTGTTTGGGGTTTGGGCAAGTTATGATAGGTAGCAATGTCTAACTGAAACTTGCATAAGAGTGACCTCCAGAGTGGACTCTCAAATCTATTTGAACTCTCTCAGCCACTGTGTGTTGCATTCTGGCAGCTTTGGCAGGCTAAAACCAGGATCATTATATTATAATCTCCACAGCTGAAAAAATACAAATGTCTAACTACTAGTGATGGTTAAACAAACTATGCTACAGCTATTCAATGGATCACCACTGAGTAATAAAAATGAACCAATGATATACCCAACAACATGTATACATTTTATAGATATTATTCTGAGTGATATAAACCAGGTCCAATAGTTCTATCTTGTACAATTCAATACATATGATATTCCACCAAACACAAATTTATGGAGAAAGAAATCAGATCAGTTTTCCTGGATATGAGGTAAGGAGAATATACTAATTTCCAAAAGATAAGAGGGAAATCTGGGGTGATGAAACTCAACATATCTAGTTTGTGATGGTGGATATAGGACTACATACATTTATCAAATTCACATAATTGAACACCAAAAATTATATATTGTATATTATGTAATTTAAACCCTAATATAATATGATTCAACAGGCTTGTTATGTATTCAGAAATAAATCCAATTAAAATAAACATAGAAATAAGTCAATAACTTTTAGTTTGCTAAAGCTGCTAGAATGCAATATAGAAGAAATGGATCAGCTTTTATAAAGGGGATTTATTAAGTTACCAGTTTACAGTTGTAAGGCCTTAAAAATATCCAAACTAAGGCATGAAGAGAACAATACCTTGACTCTGAAGAAAAGCCAAATAATGTCTGTGATATCTTTGTGAGCTGGGAAGGCATGTGTCTGGCATATGAGGTCCTTACTTGGCTTCTCCAAGGCAAAACTCTGGTTTTTGGCTTCCTAGTATCTCATGGGAACATATCCATATCTGCTGGACCTTTGCTTCAGGGTTTTGTTTCTTTCAGCTCCTGGTTCCAGTGGCCTTCTCTCTGAGCCTCTCTCTTTTCTCCAAGCATCTCCAAATGTCTGTATCTTTATCAGCTCTGTCCTGTCTCTCTTTATCCATGAGCTCCTTTAAGGACTCTAGTAAAATAATCAAGACTCACCTTGAATGGATGGAGTCACATCTCCATCTAATCAAAAGGTCACACCCATAATTGGGTGTTCCACATCTCCATGGAAATACAAATGCATGTGTCAAATCTCCATAGAACTTCTAATCATAAGTTCATGCCCACAGTTAGGTGTGTCACATCTCCAAGGAAACAACCTAATTAAAATGCCCCACCCTACAATACTGAATCAGAATTAAAGAACAAAGATTTTCTGGGGTATGTAATACTTTCAAACCATAACAATGGCTATTCTTCATAATAAAAATAAATGTTCTTATTGTTAAGGCTCTCTAATTTATTAAGGGACTGTTTCTAAAGGCTGCCCAGGGTTGTCTGTAAGATTTTGAGAAGTAGCAGTAATTTGTTCTTTCTGCAAAAGCTGTGTGTGCTGCATATAGGGTTGCAGATTCCCCTGCTCAAGCCTAGTTGGATCCACTGAGAGTGCTGGCTCCCATATGTCCAAGGAAATCCTGAGCTCAGAGATGGTCTGATATTCTTCTCAGTCCAGCGTTGGATCCTGGGGACCAAGCAGAAAGTCTGGGAAAAAGCAACTTTCTGTAGGAAAGATATAGGCTGCCTGGATGACCATGGAATTGAGGAATTGTGTCATGGCACACAGGGGCCCTGGGAGCTAGGCAAGCCCCTAGAGCTGCTCACAGGTCAGTAGGATATGTATGTGCTAGGCACGCACCTGGACCAGTCCTGATAAAACCCATTAAACAGAAGCCAATGAAAGGATAGGAGTCTCCTTCAATGGAGTAGTGGCAGATCTTCTGCTGACTGGGATTCTGGTCACCTGCTGCACCCAGTAGGCACCCTCAAGTGTCTGCTTTGTCAGGCATTGTGGGTCTCCTCACACTTGCTGTTGTCACCAACTTTAGTGGCTTTTCATTTCTTCCTTCCCAATGTCATGCTGTATTCAGAACCCAGATAGGACACTGTGGAGAAAGCATGTGCATGAATGCACATGGCCTACATATGCTTTCCAGTATCTCACCTTGCACCATCCCCAGTACACTAGCAAATCCTCTGGAAAGAGATGAAACTAAGCCCATTCTTGGTCTACAATGCTCTACAGATCCTGGGGTCTCCAAACACAGTTAAGTCACTCATACCCTGAATAAACACAACTGCTTGCCTTCCTGTGGCCATTACAACCTAAAAGTAGGATCCTGTATGTTTACTAGGCTTGGGAAATGGAAAACCCTTCAATGGATTTTCCTTTTCCTGAAGTTGTCTCCATGTGAGTTGCACTCTAATTCTGTGAATTAAGTGAGTGTTGGTATGAGTGCCTGCAATTGGAAACATCACAAAACCTGTTTATCCCAGACAGATAAGAAACCATAGTTTCAAACAAAATTTGGTTGCCATCTGTTCCCCAGAGTCCAGGATCTGCTGGGGCTTATAATAATGGAGAGAAAGAAATAAATGTTTCCATTAATGAGAAGTGATATAATTATCTACTTGAAAATGTAAGCAAAAATGATAAAACTCTGGTATTATTAAGCTTAGATTTTAGCCCAAATCCAGTGTGGAAAAACTATGTACTAAAATCAATGGCATTTACATATATGTCCAAACAATTAAAATATACTTTAGAAGATGGAATATTAAGAACAACAGCCCAAATTAAACATTTCAGAGACTAGTTCTAGTCTCAAACTTGCAAGAGATTTAGGAAGAAGATTATGAACCATTCCATGTGGTCATGATAAAACATTTAAATAATTTGAGAGTGACGTATCTCTAGTTGGAACAAAAATGTTTAATCTCCCTCAAACTAATGTATAATTCAATAAACTCCAATCTAGAGGTTTTTCTGAGAATATCACAAAGCAATTATAATTAAAAAAATACATTCAAAATAGCAAAGACAAATTGAAGAAGTAACAGTAGGCATTACTTCTCTACTCTAATAAAATAAGAATGTTGTCATGGCAAAATTGTGAACTGAGAAATCAATGAAACAAGATCAATAGCCCTGAGAGACATATTCTTATATAATAAATCCTGAAATATCAAAGGGGGCTTGCAATATCTGTAAGTAGATAATGGATAACACAATAAACATGATTTATACAAAGTTTCAATTATGTCCTATCTCATATGATTTAAATACAGAAGTGTCACACGTATAAAAGGCCAAGTTTGAAAATGGAAAACAGGAAAGCAGCCCATTAAATTTAAATAAATTACATATTTATTTTTATTTGAATGAGAAATAAAAGAAAATCATAAATTATAGATTAAAATTATAAATTATTATAAATGATAAAATTAATTTTGTATTTTAATGAATTAGTTGTTCTAAGTTGGAAATCCAACTTCAGTCAAACCAGAAGTGAGTCCTGAAGAAAAACGTGATTCCAAATTATTTACTCCGAAGGCCATCCTAGGAAGCACACAAAGGCCACTGAAGGAAGTAATAGGGACCAGAGAAAGAAAACAATAGAATATGGGTCAAGAGTCAGATTATTTTTGTTTATAAAGAATCCACACCATCTCATAACATGGTGTTCATTCCCGGTGTATTTTTTCTCATGGTCTTTCAAGGATGAGTTACATCTTAATGCAAAGGCTCTCAAATTAATGTGTATGAGATTCACCTGGAGGATGTGGAGGCTTGTAGAAGTAAGGGTCAAAAAGCCCATCACAATGTTTCTGATAGTGTAAGTCTGGAATAGGGAAGAAGAATCCTCACTTTTTTTAGTTTTCCACTGATGCCAGAACTTTGAATCCAGGGCCACACTTTGAGGACCACTGTCTTTTGGCAAATGTTTTGGGTCTTCTCCAGTAAAATTATGGGTCCAAATTGAAGAATGAAATCAGGCAGCGTGACTGATACAGGACTTAACCGGTTTGTGGGAGTGGTGGGCCCATGTCCAGTTGGATCAGGCATGGGCAGGGCTGCTCTCCTATATCCCCAACTTTGAGGCCTGTTTTCAGACTCCGGGACACAGAGTTAGAAAAGGATCCACTCAGAGATTGTGTTTGTGCCCTGGGATGTCCATTCTCCCTTCTCAGAAACTGGTTGTTTGATCCTTGTGACACACCCTGGATGAGTCAGGAAGTGTAGGCACCATTGATTCTCCAGGGCAGGAGGGGATACAGAGAAATGGGATGGGACAACCCACCCACCTTCCTTGTCTCCTTCTGAAATTTCCCTATCACCCTCTAGGGCTGTATATGAAGGACAGGTGGATGGTGACAGCTCTGAGGATATGGAGTGTGGGTGATGCTCAGATATTCCAGATAGGTCTAGATTCTCACATTTCTCATGAACCCCCTCTTCATGCACATGGGAGCAATAGGACTGGGCCATTCCAAAACATCTGTATTTACCATAAACTACAGGACCAAAGACTGAACTGTGTGCACCATGATGGTCTTTCCTCTCAGACAAATACATTGTATTGAAAAAAAAGGTTTTTAAAATCGAACTGCAATATTTTGAAGTTAAAATACATGTACAATATATCATATTTTCATTAAGTTTATTTCCTTTGAAAATAACTGAAAAATATTCATTTAAAATGATTTTAATAACCCTACTAGTCAAAATACATCAGGCCAGGAAATTATTGCCATAATAATTTTCACTGAAACACTTCTGTATAGTTACAAGCTGTTCTCAGACAAAAACTGCTTACAAGATGCAGATCCAATTAGTGAGTTCTTTGCCCACATTTTCTTAAACTTAATGGGCATAATGATCTTCTTTACCCTATTGTTCCCAGAATCTAAAATGGAGTAGCATATAACCTAAGAAGTTAATGAATATTCACTGAAAGGAAGAAAACTATTGCTAATATTATTTCTCTTATACCTAAATATTGAAGCTATTGATGATTTATTCCTTGACGCCCATGAAGTCCTCACCATCTTCAGATGGGCTTCTACCTACAACACTTGGCCAAAATGAATGTGGCCAACGTCAATGACCATATCCCAGTGTTTAAACCTAAGAGTTATAGCTAAGGCATCTATTCATATTGTCCCTAACCTACCCACAATCCTCTATTACATGTATAATTTAAGGAGATTTCCATGAGTATTTCATATAAGCAAGTTTTATTTTTGTTCTGTTTGGTTGGTTGAATTTTTTTGCCTCATGAGCTGAATTTGGAGTGATCCATGAAACAATCATCATTCCAACATACACCCTGACCTTCCACACCACCTTTACTCTCCCAGTGACCTCCACCCCACGAACCTACCACCCAGTGAACTCTAGACATTTCCTACACATCACCACTCTGTCCTATATTTATCTGAGACTGTGGACTTCTGTAATTGGACTCCACCTTCACCAAGTGAACCTTTTGAGTTCCATCCCTCCACTTTCCCTGTTCTCACCATTCTGCTGGTGGGAGTCCATTTGTCAGTCCTCTCTGCCTCTCACTTTCAAGCATTCTAGTTCTGAACCATCAAGTCTACAGCTTTCTAATTATCCCCATGCATCACCCCAACTCTAAAATTCCCATTGTTTTCTCCTGGGCCATTTATCTCACTAATGCCCATTTTCCTAACCAAATCCATTATCTTGTTCTTATTTTGTCTCCCATGACCCATTACTTTTCCCAATTCCATTTTCTCTTTCCACACTGCACCTGTGCCTTGGACCACTAATAATCCCAAAGAACTGCCTACCCCACCCTTTATCCCCTCTACCCCACATTTATTTAATACCTTGGAGATATTAGGTCTCTTATGCCTATTCGCAACTCCTGCTTTTTACCAAACCTTTCCCATTAACTCAGCATCTGCATGGTCCCCTAATTTCCCATGTCCTAATATCTTAAGCATTCATAACCGCAGTTCCCTTAAATTCTTTGTACATTTGCCCATTCTTACTCTTAAACATGAGCGTACTTTAACCTATCTAGGACTTCACCTGCTGACTTTCAAACCTTTGATCTGCTCTGCCCATCTTCATTCTCTGTTCTCCCAGGTACTCAGGCTCTCAGCTTTTCTCTTCTCCCAAACCTTCCACCCCTTCCCAGTGACCCACATTTTCACTATTTTATCACACACACTTGCATTATCATTCCACCAACATCACAACCTTTTCTCTTAGCACTTAATGCTTACAAAACTTTTCACATATTATACATAGAAATATCATACCTGAGAGTTGTTGGACAGTTGGAAAAGTATACAGGGTGGATTAAGAAAAGATACACATGCTGACAGAGTTAGTGCAATTTGATGAATGTGAGTAGGACTGTTTGTTCATGGGAGTGTGCACTGGCCTGTAAAAATGTGAGTGAATGCTCATATGTTGTGGGTAGAACAGTGTAGGATTGTGAGGAAATGTGCTGTGAAGTGTATTTTTGTAATGATGTGAGAATACAGACTGTATATATGTGGGTGTGTGTGCATGACTGTCTTCTCTGAATGTGAGCATGTAAATGTGTGTGTGGGCACATGTGTGTGTGTGTGCATATGTGTGTCTGTGCATGAAAAGGTTTGTTCTTTTTTAGGACTCTACTCCTTGATTTGGAAACTTAGAGACCTTTGTTAGTGGACCTGGGTAAAATATGAGCTTATGTATAGGTAAAGCCAAAGGAATAATTTGAACTCATATTAAATAATTACAAAAAGAATGAGTGCTCATTACTGAAAATTCAGCAAATAAGGGTAGAGGATTTTGATGACTATTCAATGCTCTCAAATTGAACCAGCATCATTTATCTGATAGTTAAATGAGAAACATTAAACTATCTGATCATGGTGCATTTGTTACTGAGAACCTCTTATACATTTGTCCCTTTCTAAATTACTGATATTTTACACATCTTATCACAACTGAGCATTCAATATTCCTAAGGTATATTTTTTGAAACAATTCCCATATTATTTAGATTTCCAAATTACATGATATTGATTGCTTGCTATCATATTCTTCCTTTGACTTGGATTTCTGATAATGTTTCTCAGGTGTTTTGATTCTGTATCTTGGGTA
Source organism: Tamandua tetradactyla (assembly GCF_023851605.1). Classification (NCBI taxonomy): domain Eukaryota; kingdom Metazoa; phylum Chordata; class Mammalia; order Pilosa; family Myrmecophagidae; genus Tamandua; species Tamandua tetradactyla. The sequence goes on from NC_135342.1 coordinate 8,221,981, forward strand.
ATTACTTAAATGATTGTGCAGTCAAGTGGTCTAAAAATTAGTAAAATGCTCACTTTGGAGTAAAAAGAATGTCCTAAGGAGACAGCCCACCCTCAGAGACACACCCCTTTCACTACCAGTCCATCACAGGTTAGAACTCAGCCTCATCTACCCCCTGATGGTCTCTTTGGTGGTGTTAATTAGAAAGTTGTAATTATTTTTAGTAATTAGCAACTGAGAAAAATGTTTTTCAGAAATATTGTCAGCTCCCAAGATGGCACTATCAAGACCACATGAAATGAAATGATAATTGCAGTTCTGTGGGGAGGTGAGGTCACACAATCACAAACCCATAAATCAGAATCTGACTGCCTCATTTCCACACACACACTGGCTGTCATGACCATCACACGGAGCTCATTGTCCTGACTGGTAGGATAATTTGGTGAGTGTTTACTATTTCAGTTAGAAAGGCAGAGTGTGTCTTGTGAGGGAGGCACATTGGGAGTCTTGGGAAGTGATCATATCAGGAAAGGGAGACTTCAGAGTTTGAATTGGTTCCAGTGCCTAAGGCTCACAGGAAAGACAAACCTTACCTGAGGCAGATGCTGACCTCATAAAGAGAGATCGGGTCCCAGACCAGACACCAGTCCCTGATGGCCTCTAATGGGATTTAAGTTCAACTTTACTGATAAGACTGGGGTGTTGAATCTAGGTGACGAAGAAACCTTTTTAAATTAAATATGTTCAAGTCCTATAGTTCTGAAATCAATCATTGTTCAGTCACCCTTTCAGAAATCATAGAAACAATTCTCAGGATTATAGGAGGTGTGCCTCTAATAACTCTAAACCTGTAAAAGGTGTATGTTGGATTTATAGGAGTCATCTCATACTATCAGAAATAGTGCATGTGAAGGGAAGCTGCTGGGATGTAATTTTTCATAACTCTAGGGGTATGACATGCTTAATGGAGACAGTGAATATGTCTCTACTGAAAGCATCTGGGATCTCTTGATTATGTTTCATCTGTTTTCCCTCCTGAAGTAAGGGAATCAAAATTTAACAAAAAGATAACTTCATATTGTGGACTTCACATAGCAACTGCCAGCCTCAAATTTTTATCTTATAATCTATCTCTGGTTTTAAAATATTCTAATAGCTATCCAAAAATCTACTCTTTTGTTTTATGATATGCACAAATATTTAAGGTTTATTTTAAGGCATCTATATCTCATATGCCTTCATTTTAAAATCCTTCAGAAGTCTCACTGCATGGCTAATAATTTTAATTAAGACAGGCATTAATATACACCTAAGCAGTAAATTAGTTTCTAACCACCAATGTTTTATCTCATGTTAGTGTGTCATAATGTCTGGTATAGGAGAAGATATTAGTTTCTTCCATGATTACTTTGATAGGTAACATTATACTTTTCTTTCTCACATGAAAGCAAATGAATCTTTTTTTTTTTTTTGCTATCCTAATATGAAGACATTGCTTCATTCATAAGATCTTACTGCCTCATGGGGTTGGGCCCATTACAATCTTTATACAGTCTACATTTAGTTAGATCTACATTTTACTAATCTCTATAAATTTTATTCATGGGTGGTATTGAACTATAGACAATATATTTACACATGAATGGAAAATTGCTACAAACAAAATTATAAAATAACATACCACCAAGGTAAAATTCAATGACAAGGTATAAAAACCAAGCTAAATATAAATCTGCATTTTTGAAAGAACACACCTGACTAACTTTGTTCTTATACCACTGTAGTCAAAGGCATTTGGCAACAAACCCACCACATTCAAGTCACTACGTAAGTTTAAGCAGATGAATTTTGACAAATCACTTAACCTTTTTATGTATATTTGCCCTCATCTTTTAAATGAATTTCCTAGTAATTTCAGCTCATATATTTGTGTAGAATAAAAAAGTTACCTCATGTATGTCCTTCTTAGCACAGATTTCTATATTTTAATTTCCTTTTGAATATCATACATTCAACTACTAAAAGTCTTTTAACAAGAAGGTATAATGCTGAGTGAAATAAGCCAAACACAAAAGGATGGATAATGTATGGCTGCACTTTTATGACCATGGTAAAGGTAAAATCAGAGGCTTAGAATACAGAATATAGAGAACTTAGAGATACATAGAAGCTAGAGATGGGTGAATGGTTAGCTAATGAGGTTGAGCTCAAATGTAAGGGAATAGATAGAAGTGAAGGTGATTCTCTAATGGGTCTATAAGTAATATTACCATATTTAAGGTGAACATGATTGAAAGGGGCTGTGTAGACCTATGTGTCCCACTGACTAACCCTACAAATATAAATATGATCTTGCATGAACTACTTCAAAGGTATGATTTTTATACAAAGAGAGTTTAAGCTCAGGATACAGGGGGAAAACTCCTATTGCATGCTATGGGCTAGGTTAACAGGAAAACGTCAGCAATACCACAGCAACACCAGGGGTAAATAATGGGGGGAGGGACAAGAGTTAAGGGGAGGTTTAGGTTTCCTATGTTGTGATGGTGTGTTTGTTGGTTATCTTTCTTTTGGGAAAAATGAAATTCTCTAAGGTTTGGAGTGTTGATGGACTGTGGCCTCTGGACATTGTGTATGATGCCTGGTGAGTGCAGGTGGAGAGGGATGCACTGACTGAGAAGTGGATTGGCGAGCAATGGTGTATGCAGCTGATCAAATACTGTGCTGCTATGGGAAGGGGCAAAGTTGTGGGGCATGCAACATTGTGGGTAAACCTGGGGGACATTTGGTGAAGCAGGGTGAGCCAGAGACAGGAGAGCAATTATTGCATGGGTTCAAACTTTAGAGAAGGCTTATAAGAAGACTGGGATCTGGATTGTGGGGTCTTGCAGCAGTTGCATGCAGTCTTGTTATTTCTGAATTTTGAGGGGCTGTATTATATATGCATAGCCTCATATTTAGAGATAAGAATGACGCTTATGAGGTCGGGATTGAGGTAATTCAGAACAAAGGTGTAAGGAAGGCATTGTCTATATTACAAAACCTAACCTACTCTTTGGGACAAAGAAAAGAAAGGCTTATTTTGTGCAGAACCTAAAATTTTGTCTGTGGCACATGGTCTAATTCAACCTGTCTAGATAGCTCATTTAAACAGTCAAGGCATGGGGAGCCCAGGGTAAGAATGTAGGCCTTTAATCCTGTATTGCTTAATGTAATGACTGGATACATCCTAGAATATGTAAAGCAAATAATGAAAGAGTATTGACAAAGTCTCTTGAGGGATGGAAGGAAAAGTGTGGAACTATTAAATTTTGCCACTGGGGAAGCCCCGGAAATTGTGTCAGGCATTGGGGACACTCAAATCAATAGGGTCAGCCCTTGGTCTTGAGGCTTGCTCATGTGGGGCTCATGTAGGTGACAGAGAAACTTAGCCTACATTTAGACGTATGTAGGAGTTGCTTCTGGAGCCCTCTTCTGTTGTTCAGATGTGGCCTCACTCTCTTTAAGCCCAACTCTGCAAATGAGGTCATTGCCTCCTCCCAATGTGAGACATGACATCCAGGGGTGAAGGTCTCCCTGGCAGTGTGGGAGACGAATCCAAGGGATGAGTCTTGCCCTGGCACCATGGGATCAACAATGCCATCCTGACCAAAAGGGGGAAAAGAAGTGTAGCAGATAAGGTATCAGTGACTGAGAGATTTCAAATAGATTTGGGATGCTACTCTGGATGTCACTCTGTCACAAGCTTCAGTTAGGCAATACTGCCTGTAATAACTTGCCAGGCCCCAATTGAGATCATTCCAGCCAATCATAAAGAACACCTAGGGCAAAATATAAGATTTTACATAGATTCCATATACTAGGGTGACTTTCTGGAGGCCTGCAGCTTCCAGATGGGTCCCTGGACCAGTAAGTCCTGGAACCTGGAGGGTCCAGCCTCTCCAGAACATCAGCTAGTTCCATCCCTCTACCCCATATTACTGACAGCCCATTCAACATGAAAAGGTGGGAATGAGCAAAGCCCAGATGTCCCTAACAAGTGGGAGAAAGATTGGGGTTGACGGTGGAGTTATAGAGAGAATATAGAGTTTATCAAATGAGTGTGATTGCTGAATCATTATACTGATACCTCTTTTAGGCTCCAGTATCTTAGAGTCATTAGAAGTAAAAACTTAAAATAGGAGAATTGAAATAGTTACCAAACTCTGATATCTGTTCTACAACTAATTGTTGTGCTGTGCTTTTAAATTTGTTGCCTTTTTAATAAATGCTATTTTTACATAAAAGAAAAAAATTCAATTGTGATGTTAAAAAAATATTTATTCTTTCTAGGCACCAATGTTCTGGAACAGCTAAAAGGATAAATCTAAGATGATGGTATGGTAGCCCATGACAAACTCTGGGATCTGTCCTGTAACTACTTGTTGAAGAGGCTTTCAAAACTATTGATCATTTTTTTTTCTTTCTTTGCTTTGTACATATGCTACATTATGCAATTTAAAAAGTTAAGAAAAAGCATTTTGATAGAATAACAACTTTATTTATTCTAAAGGAGAATTAATATAAACAGAGAATATTGGATTTCAGGAGACATGATAATTATAGCATACACTTCCTATTTCCTTGCAGCCTCATCTGACTCTGATGTCAAATATTACTCACTGTGAACTGGCAGAATGTCCTCCAGGGATTTGGTGATAGGGATAGTTTTCTTATCCCAGACTATAGTTGGAGTTCTTGGAAATTTCTCTCTTCTCTATCATTATGTCTTCCTTTATTTTATTGGGTGCAAGTTAAGGAACACAGACTTGATTCTCAAACACCTGATTGTAGCCAATTCCTTAGTCCTGTTCTCCAGAGGAGTCCCCCTGATGATGGCTACTTTGGGATGGAAACAATTCCCCAGTGATTTTGGATGCAAACTTCTTTTCTATGTTCACAGAGTGGGCAGGGGTGTGTCCATTGGCAGCACCTGCCTCTTGAGTATCTTCCAGGCCATCACCATCAGTCCCAGAAACTCCAGGTGGGCAGAGCTTAAAGCAAAAGCTCCCAAGTACATCAGCCTCTCCATGTCCCTGTGCTGGCTCCTCTTCATGCTGGTAAATATCCCTATTCCTATGTATGTGACCAGCAAATGGAGAAATGATACCATTAAAAAGATAAAAAACTTTGGGTACTGTTTTGCTGTAAGCAACAACATCACAGTCTCACTCTTTGCAGCATGGCTGTCATTCCCTGATGCTCTATGTTTGGGGCTCATGCTCTGTGCCAGCAGCTCCATGCTTTCCATTCTGTACAGGCACAAGCAGCGGGTTCGACACATTCACAGGACCAACCTCTCCCCCAGGTCTTCCCCTGAGTTCAGAGCTACCAAAATCATCCTTTTACTGGTGAGCACCTTTGTGTCCTTTTATGCCCTCTCTTCCATCTGTCAGGTTTATATTACTCTTTTAAAAAATCCCAGTTGGTTGCTGATGAAATTGGCTCCAGTATTCACTGTGTGTTTCCCAACCATCAGCCCCTTTGTTCTCATGCGCCGAGACTCCAGTGTCTCCAGACATCTCACTACCTGGGTAAGAAAAATGAAATCTCTTAATCTTCTTATTAGTATATAATGCATGTTTTTTCACAATGGTCATTGTTTATTCATCTAGTACCACAGTCACAGAAGCACAATTATGAAGCTATCACAGTGCAATACAGTTGTGACAGGCACTGTGATCCTTTGCCCCCAAAATATAACAATAAATAGAAATAGAAAATGTAAATATAAATGAAATGCTAAATTATTATTTGGAAATAATTATAGAACTGAAGTTTTAATATTACTTGCAGTGGAGGTATTCAGAGTCTAAACATTAAAAATTCAGTGGGTTCAAAACATTCTTGAGCTTTTATAGGAAATCTTTGTGTGTGCTTCTTTCAATCTAATATTAACCTTTTCCTGAAATTATCTCAGCAGAGCTGTTGGCAGAGTACCTTGAGAAAGGATCGTGTGAGAGAGGCATTCAGAAATCTGAAGAAAAACATGGTCTTAGGTAATATTGAGTTAGCAAGGGTGGAACAATATAACAACTTCAGTTTCTGTTCAATCATTGAAGACCAAAATTATGAAAATCTTACCTTGAATCTGTAAAAAAATGGCAGTCATTTGAAATATAATTATATGAAGTAATATTAGCATATTTAAAGCATTTACATGCAAAAATGGCAAAAATTCAACTGCAGTGGGATAAAGGGCAATGCAAAAAAATATGTTTTCACTTTAAAAGAATAAGCAGTAAATGTTGACATTTAAAAAACAAATGATGTCTTGGATAAAACTGCATGGTTTTAAGGGAGCTGCAAAAGGCAGATATTTCTGTTTAATATGTGAATGTCAACTGGACACATTAGAAAGAGTTTAGGGGATGCACTCTTACATCCCTAAGGTGAGGAATTAAATGTAGAATTTCATGAAACTGGAAGCAGTGGGGGAAATAGCTATTTGAAGGGTTATGTCATGAATCCTTTTTATGTTGAATTTGTGGCTTGTGGATTTCCACAGAGACAGAAATTTGGGAGTACAAAAGTGAAGAGAAAATATCCTCTTTGAAACCTTACAGATATATACAGATTTTGGATGATAGATGAATCAGTTACAAGGGCACCTTATAGCATATAGCAGTATATTTTGGACTTAGATTTTTTAGAAGTGATTTAAGATGCTTTACAAAAGTTGATATTAACACATATTTAGTTGCTTCCATATGACATTTCCAAGTACAGCAAACAGAAAGGAGAAAATAATAAGTATATTTATATACATCTTCTTATTTCACAGAATAAATGAATTAGGCATCTTAAAGTTTTGATGTGATACTTGATCAGATCAAATAATTTGAGCAGGTTAACATGCAGAAATGTGTCTCTGTTGCTGCTGCAACAGTTATAGGGGAAGAAATCCATCTTTTCTAGAAAGTCTTCTTGATGGGTTTTATTAAGACTAAATGCATTGTCAAACCAAAACAATTAATTACTGTGTAAAATATCTAGTAACTTTAAATTCAATTTTGACTATAGAAAGAAGTTTCAATACTAATTGATCATCTTTCCCCAACTTTTATAATTTGGAGAAATGTATTTAGAAAGAATTTCCTAAATCACATGTACAGAATTCATAGCCAAATGCAATTTAACAAACTGAATTCAGACCTGGATATAACTCCTAGATCATAAAACAGAATATTGTCAAAGAAAAGCTCCTTATGGGGCCCCTCTTAGTCCTCCAAAGGGAAACCGCTATGAGGACATCTAATAGCACAGGTCACTTCCACCATTACACCTCATATAAATAGAATCATAGAGAATGACCATTCTCAATTTGGTTTTTCATTCCATATGTTATTCTATGAGTTTATCTTTATGATTGCAGGATGTTATAGATCATTCATTGGCATTGTTTGGCAGGATTCAGTGCTGTGAATCTAACAACTTATTTAATCATTACACTCAATGCACATGTGAATGGTTTTCAGTTTGGAGACTATGATTCGTGCTGGTATATAAATTCTAGAACTTCCACCAAAACACACGTATGAATTACTTTTTGCCAGGATTTTTTGCTACATTATAGGAACTGACAGTCTTAGACCTTACTTGGTCCTTGTGTCAGTCTTCCTAGTCTAATCTGTCCTGGCTGCACATCAATGAGCACGTGGACACAGCTCAATCATGCTTCTCCACAAGAGCACCCTTTCACAGAAAAGCCTCACTGAGCCATGCAGTCATTATTAAAGGCATTATAGCATTGAGTATGTGTGTGTGTGAGAGAGTGTGTGCGTGAAAGAGAGAGAGAGGCCAAATGCCCCTTTAGCAAATGATTATTAATTGCCTAATAAGTGATTTTCTTCCATGTTCCATCAGAGATACTCTGGTCATGAGGGTTGTTGGCTCATGTCCCCCTATCTATTCTGTGCCAACCTGTGTTGGTCCTTCTCTTCTCTATACCAGTGACTTCTTCCCCAATATTTTACATTGTTCCTCCATTTTTATTATTGAGCAAGTCTCTCTCTTCTAAGCCCCTACTACAACCTACACATTAAGCTCATCCAGGTTTGGAAAGTGGATGAATCTTCTCTACTCTTGAACCTAAAATTTTTAAGAGACTGGTTGGCTTTATATATCAAACATATAACATATTATTATTCTATTGTTTTCAATTATGTCTATGGGTAACCTCAGGAACAGTAAAGAATGTAAATTTGGCACAGTTTGAAAGCAAACATGTTAACCAACAATAACTCAGGGATGCTGGGAGAAGACCAAAGACTCCTGGGTCACAAATGAAGACCTTTATTAGACCTGGCACAGCGGACAGTATGAGATTAAAACATGCATCACTCCCCTGGCCTTCTGTGTTCAAGGAGAGAGCTCAGAGAGCTACCTGTGGGTACAGCTCCTGTGTTGGTGTTAAGTCACTGTTGACTAACTCTGAACGTAGGAATCTCCCATTTTTTCAAGGAGATTGTTAGCACACCTTTCTCAACTTTTGTCCTGGTGGAGACAATATCTTTATTAATAGGAAAGGAAACAAGTCTGCACTCTATTCCAGAATGAGCCAATATGTCTACCTTCCAGTTCTATTTTCAATATAAACATCCTTGAAAATAGTTTCCAGAAAAAATATGTCAATGCCTCTACTGAGAAGAAATATACAGCAGAGAGAATCCCAAGTACAACTGTCTCCCAATGATACCTACTCATTTCCATACTGTATGTCTTCTGTAAAATTTCCCCATGAGTGTATGATTTATTAAGTCCACTTAGGGTCTGTGAACAGAGTAGTAATATTAACCTCATGCGCTACTTGATGAAGGCTATTATCACCAGGGTTCCAAGGAACAGGCTGAAACCAAAAGTTAATGTATTCCTCCACATTGCCCCTTAAGATTCACGACCCAGTCTGATGAAGTAGTGTCATCAACCATCAGGGTCTACCTTATATGACCACATGGCTTTCTCCTAATTTTTGTGCTATGTTCCCGCTAGGCCAGAGGCATTAATTCAGATACAAAAGGATGAATTAGTGATTTCACAGTTCCACATTGGCTTACCAGGAGAATTTTTAAGTCAATACCATTCATAACAAGCCTTACTGGAAAGCTGAAGCTGAAATGAAATTACATGATTCCATTGATACAAAATATCCACAATAGGAAAATCTACAGAGAATTAAAGTAGACTAATGTTAGCATAGAGATGGAATCGGAGGAAGGGAGGGAGAGAGGAGATAGTTACTTTTGTGTCTTTTGGAGTGATGGAAACATTCTCAAATTAAATTATGTTCATGATGACACAGCTCTATAAATATACTAGAAGACTGAATTTAAATCTTTAAAGGTGACTTTACATCATGGACTTTATGCCTCTGAGACTTTACGGACTTTACGTCTCTGTAAAGTTGTTAAGGAAATAAAAAAGCTTATGGCTCCCATCTTAAACTCCAGTTCAACCCTGTGATTGTCTCTATGAATTAATGACTTCATTATTGACAAGTTTCATCTTGTGGAGAATCCTCATGGAAGGCTTTGATACCCAAGATTCTTATCAGAGATGGGATCCTGCCCTGCACTACCAAGGAGGAAGAACTTTATCTGGATGCTTATGAGCTTAATGTAGATGAAGATTAAGAAAATTTACATTTTAAATCAATGGTACTGATGGGCCATGATCACTCAGACAGTTCTGAAAGAGAAAAATGATTAGGAGGGACTTGCTCTGCCAGAAAGCTGGAAAAATTCATACCATTGAAAATGTGCAGATACATTCTATGGAACGTGGAGGTGCATGTTCTTGTAGTTGCCTTAAAATTTGCCATTTAAAATCAGAATAAGTACAATTTGTGAAAGTATCTTATGCTGCTTTGTGATATATTGTACTGATATTGATGCATTAACTCTCTTGTGTCTTTGAACATAATACTAGTAGCATTTTTCTAGAGAAGATGAAGTTCATTACAGATATAGAAATTTGTAGAAATAAAGTTGACATTTTTTCCCTTTTGTGATAGAATATTTCTTCCAAATGTTGATCAGGACTTCATCCATTTCCAGTGGCATCTCGTTCTCATAGTTCTTGATTACCCTGATAAGGCCCTGCTTATTTGAAATAGCATTTTCATTGCTATTCTTATTGTCTATTACTGCCATTAAAGTTTACTCTTATACTTTCTTTTTGCAATAATTTATAGCATTGTTTAATTCCTATTTATGCTCCTCTTCCATTAGGTTACATGAGAATGGGGTTGGTAAATTTGATAAAGTTAGCAAATTTCTTCATCAGTTTTAATGTCTTTGGGCATATAAAAAAACACTTTCATAATTAGCAATCTGGAAATAATTTTGGATTCAGAGAAAAAAGTTGGAAGTGTGTTACAAAGAATTTCTGTGTACAGTTCACTCAGTTTCTACAAATATTTGACATTCTATTTATTACTCTAAATGTATATCCATATGTATAATATAATAAATATCATGTAATTAACATCTATATAATATATTAAACTTATCTGGAATGGTTTCAAATAATTTACAGGAATATCTTGGATTTTTCTTAAATATGAATTCAGTATGAATTTCCTAAACACCACACTATGCCTATAAGTAATCACTGTAAAGTTAAGAATACCTCAAAATTAACGATAATGCATTACTGCCATTGAAATTTCAGACTGCTTTCCAGTTTTGTCAATGTAAAAACATATATCTTTTATCCAAGAGGTATCTGGGTCAGGATCATGCAATGCACTGAGTTCTCATGGTTACTCAATCTCCTTCAGTATAAAGATCACTTCACATTCCCTTCTCTTTGTTAACTTGACATTGTGAAGATTTCCCATTATTTATGTAGAATGGGACTGAATTTTTATTTGTCTGATGTTTTCTCACGATTAGGGGCAGATTCAGACTTACTATGCTTTTTGCTCACAGCACCATGGCAGCGATATGTCCATCTGGGGGCGTCCTATCAGGAGGCACAGGGTATCAATTTGTCTTTGCAGGCCTGTTGTTAACTTTACTCACTTATAGTGCTCTCTGCCAGACTCCTCCACTCTTAAGTTATTACATTGCTCCTTGTAATTAATAAGTGTCTTGAGACAATTTAAGAATTTTGTACATAATCTATCATACTTTATCTGGAAACTAAAATTTCTTATTTAGAATCTGTTGGTTTGTAGTTTGCATAGGAAAATGAAGATGTTCACCTTTGTTTACTGAAGATATTGGCTTTTGCAATGGAGGTTTTAAAACAGGCCTTTGTCCTGCTGGTTTCCAGTTTATGTCACAGATATATAGCTCTGTATCCCATTTTCTGCTGTAAGAAAAAAACATATAATTAATGCTTATTCAGTTTCAAAATGCTAACAAAGAGGTCAACACAAATGAAATGTAAAAAAATTCCGAAAACATAAAACTAAGCCTCAGTAATAACAGCTCTAATTTTAACCATATGATTTTGTCTGGTTGTTTCCATGGTGCATTAAAAATCCACAGAATCATCATTGATCAGTAGATATGTCTTTCTTTATTATGGGGATATTAAGTATGTTGCTGGAATGTAAATTCAATGACTTTGTGTTTTGTTGATACATGTGGACTTTTTGAGGGCATATATTTGTACTATAATTATTAAATAATTGTTCTGTATCTTTTCACCTTTAGTATATACTACATACAGGATAAAGACCAAGATGAAAATACTGTCTTGGTAAGTTAACCATGATATCATCATCAGCTGCTTTGCTGTCTGCACATGGGCAGGTATTTCACAGACTCCCCAGCTACAGGCCTTTGGACATTTCATGCAAAGGAGCCACTGGCAGTGGCTGGGGAGGCAGAAGGAGTCAGAGTGTAGGAATTTCCTCAACTGATAGCCCTGGCTGCTGGGCCTAGGTATCTCAACCCTCCTCTATCCATGTTGTGCCTTTAGCATTAGGTAGGGTGATGTGTGTGTGTGTGTGTGTGTGTGTGTGTGTGTGTGTGTATAGAACAACTTACAGCTGGGGTAATTTCTGCATTGCCTCAACATTCCCTGTGACTGAAACACCAAAAGTGAATGCTTTTCTCTCACTGGACCTTGACTAAAAGACAGGGACATAAAAACTATGTCTTATAAATAATAACATCTTAAATTTAATGAATTTAGGATAAGTAAAAATTCTGGTAAAAGTGAGCTTGTTTACTTTTATTATGTATTATTCAAAATGTCCTATTTTCATACAATTTGAATCAATATAGAACAGGCTTTTTAGAAGATTTTTAAAGAGACAATTTATATCATAATATTTACACACTTTAGGTGTTCATTTCTATGAGTTTTGACAAATATATAGAGTCATATAACCATTACCAGTATCTAAGTGTAGAGCTTTCTCAGAAATCAAAAAATTTTTGTTCTCTTTGAAATCAATTATTCTCCTCACTCCATACACTGAGAAGCTTTACAGGATTTCTTTCTCTCTTCCTCTCTCTCTCTCTCTGTATATATATATATATATACACATATATATACACATATATATGTATATATATATGTGTATATATATATGTTTTTTCAAAATGTCATTTAAATAATATTTTTAAATTTTAATCTTCCACTGAACATAATACCATTGAAATTCACTCATGGTGCTGCATATATCACATATTTTAATGCTATGTATTTATTCACTGTGTGTATAAACCACTTAATTTATATATGTTTATGGTTAGCTTCGTGTATCAGCTTGACTGGATTATGGTGTCCAGTAGTGTGGTCAAGCAAGCATGGGTGTTATTGTTACTGTGAGAGTTTAGGAGACTTTAAACTATTAGTCTGTTCATTGCATCTATCAGTGATTACATCTACAATCACAGATGAGCGAAGTTTCCTCAGATGAGCGAAGTTTCCTCAATCAATGGAAAGCTTAAGCTGAGAACCAAGTATAGTAACACTCAGAAATAGGAATTTCTATCTCTACTTTAAGCACCTAGAATCTCCTGTTAAATTCAAATCACCTTCTTCAAGTTTCCAACTTGCCGCCTTCATTACAGAAATCATACTTACCAATTCCCATGGTGATGTGAGCCAATTTATGTAATAAGTATATTCATATTACACATACACACATTTATATATCTGAGTCAAAGGAGAACCCTGACATCATCTGACAGTTACACATTTGTGTTGTTTCCAACTTTGAAGATTATGCTATAATGCTATCAGCCTTCCGTATAGGTCTCTAATGGGTAGGGTAAATTCCTTTTTATTATTATTAATATAAATATTTAAGACATTCTAAAAAGTATACCTTATGCAATTATTTACTGTCTAGATTAGAATTTTAGATTCCATCTACATCAGGTCACAGAGTTTTACAAAACTCTTTAGATGGTACAAAATCAAAGCATTTTAGACACACAGATATATCACACAAACCCAAAATTCTCTCATGTGAAAAGGTTGCCTTTAAACACCTGCCAAGATCAGAGAATAATGGCAATATTTTATTAGTTGCCCGAATGAACTTTATGGATCCTCTCTTACCTGTTTTTAATTTAATGACCTTTGCAGAGACAGATACCTTCGATTAAATAGGAGGAGTCAAACAATGGAATGGTCATTACTACCTCTCCAGCAAGAGTACTCAGGTTGGGATCAGGGGTAATGCAAATCTATGGCATGGGCATATAAATTACTATCTGTATTGCATAGTACATGAGGAAATTGGTGAAATCCACTGGAGATTTTCGTCCCACTTTAAATTAATAGGAATTTAAAAGGCAAAGGCATAAAGTAAATATTTCTCTATGTACCAACCTAAGGATAACCTCAAAAGCATAAATAGATATGGGCAAATAATAGAATGGAGGGAAGAATAGAATGAAACTTGTGGTACTGGGTTAGAGTAACAGACATCAGGATTAATGCATATGTATGAACAGAGGCATAGATCCAGAAATAATTATTCAAGTGTTTTAAAGCATGTACTTCCTAGCCCTTTTTGCTTAGAGGGACTAAGGTAATTGCTTCATTCAGTAACAATGAATATAGTCAGAGCCCAGAACTTTATTTCTAATACCTTTGTCTAATCAAAGGATTCTTGTTGAAATGGATAATTCCAATCCTGGAGCAGGAAAAATACAAGATAAGCCTTTAGCATCCTGGTGTCAGAAATTAAAGAAGTACTCAACAAACAGAAAGATTTAGGATACATAAAATAATTTCCAATATACAGAGCAGGAAGAGTTTGAGTGGCAAAACAAGTAATTTGTGTATTAATTAATGAATTGTACAATAAATATAGATAAGTCAACATTAAGATGAATAAAAATTTTAATAAATGAATAATAGGGATCTCTTCCTTAAAAGAGATCAAGTAATATATGTAGATATTTACCCAATAGGATGAAGATTTAAGTCAATACCCACCCACCCCGTCTTCCCTGTCGGACTTAAGTTTGGGCTTATCAGAGCAACTTCCTTCTAAAAAATAAGCCAAGGAAGGGGAAACAGTAAATTTACAGTAGAGAAATGAGCAAAACTTACCTTAATCAATTTATCAAGGTTATCATCAGTATAATAAATTATGCTAATCGCATGAAAATCCAGATATGGTAGAGTTGGGAAATGAATCATATCCTCACACAAGTCATGTTCAGGTCAGTGCCTCTCACCCTATGGTGTAAACACATTTGTAAATAGGATTTTTGAATATTTATGAATTAAGGTGTGCCCAAACTCAATGAGGGTGGGACTTAATTCAATGTGGTTGAACTCCCTATAAGCACAGAAAATTGGACACAGAAAGGGAGACTAGAGGAGCAGTCAATTGACTGGAAAGAAAAAGAAGATATTGCCATGTGCATCGCTATGTGATGAAAATTCTGGGATCCTTAAATGTTGATGGCCAGCCAAGAGGGTACAGACCATAGGATGAAGCAAGCCCTCTTGTTTCAAAAACCATGAGCCAATAATTTCCTTTTTTAAGGTGACCAACTTTTATGCATTTGTTTTAGCAGCTGGGAAAGTAAATCAGATATGATGTGAGGAGATGTAATATTATCCTCTACAAAACCAGAAACCCAGTCTAATCATTAGAAAAGCATGAGCCAAGCCTAAATTTAAGGGCTTTCTAAACTGTCCTGACCAGTTTTTATCAATCTGTGAAAGTCAAGAAAAACAGGAAAAGGCTGAGAAACTGTCATAATGCAGAGAAGGCTAGGGAGACATGACAGTAAATACGATATGGTATCATGTATTGAATCCTGGAATGACAAGAAAAAAGGACATTCATGTTAAAATTGGTGAAATCCAAATAAAGCCTAAACTTTATTTACTAATAATGTACCAATATTGGCTTCCTGATTTTGAAAAATGTACTGTGGTAATGTAGAATGATGATATAATGATCTACTGTGTGAGGATTTTCTTTGGAAATTGTCTGTAAATCTAAAATTATTGCAAAATAAAAAGTTTACATTAATAATTGTACTGGTTTATAGTTGGAATACTGCAAAAGCCTTTATTAAAAGTATTTTCTATGTTTGCATTTATATCCAGGTCTTTTTCTTTGGGGAATGTCCATTTTATTTCTTTGTTGATTTAAAAAACAATAACAGGGTGCATGGGTGGTTCACTGGTTAGAATTCCCACCTTCCATGTGGCAGACCTGGGTTCAATTCCTGGGCCATGCACCCCCCAGAAAAAAAAACAAAAAACAATAACATTCTGCATTAGAAAAACCTTGATTCACATCTTTGCTACACCTGTGCTACTCCAAGGTTGATGAAAGACTCTTCCATAAACTTCCTTCTTCAATTTGGAAGCACAGCACAACTCTCTGAAACCTCCTTATTAAATCACCTCAGCCACTTGTTTTGAAGGCTTAATATAAAATACCTTCTCAAATCCCCAAAACAATTCAACTTTTTCCAAAACAACAAATCTCTATACACTTGTTGTTTCCCACCTCATATCCTTCTTTGGTCCCCTGCAGTGCATTTTTCCATTGCTTACCTGAAAACATTTTTATATGCTAATCATTCTGCATAAACATTGCTTTTACTCCCTAGAGCTACTATAACAAATGACCATAAACTGGGTGGCTTAAAACAACAGAAATGTATTCCTGCACAGTTCTGGATGTGAGAAGTCTCATATTAAGGTGTGAGGAGAACCATGCTTCCTTGGAAGGCTCTAGAGAAGAGGACTGCTTTGCCTTTTCCTAGCTTCTAGTAGCTGCCAGCATTCCTTGGTCTGAGTGCATCAATCCAACCACTGCCTTCATTGTCACATGGTGTTCTCCCTGTGAGGCTATGGTAAAATTTCCCTGTTCTTAAGAGGACACCAGTTACGTTGGATCACTGCCCACCCTAACCCAGTATAATGTGTCATAAATTGATTATATCTGCCAAGAACCTATTTCTAGAAAGGGTCGCATTCACAGATTCCAAGTGAAACAAACCTGCCAAAGCACTATGCAACCCACTTCATGCACTATCATACTTCAAATGATCACCACTTTTCTTGGAATGTAAAGTACAAAACTGAGAACTTTGTATCCAACTTCTTAAATGAAATTAGCATACTATTTCCTCCAACTTTACCAGAAGTAACATGATAGAGGTCCTCCCCACTGCTTCTGAAAGGATAATCCCAGATGCTATTCCCATGTTTATGGACGTATACTTACAATTCTATGCTCAGTTAAATCTGTGGAAAATTTAACATCTCAGATTAAAAGTCATATACTCACAGATAATACCAGTGTTTCCTCATTATTTCAAAATTAATTATCTCAGTATAACAAGGAGGGTGAATTTCATTATAACCATTAGTAAAATATATTTATAATAGTTTCATAATAATTACATCACATTTTATTTATTGCATCTATTATTTAGTATATATCATTGGGGCAAATATCAGTCACTTCTTCACCTGTCTCTCTGCAGTGAAATGTGCTCATAATTGTGTTTAAGATCCACTGAGACATGAGTTCATCAATGATTGAATGTGGTGAAAGCAATTATGTTTTTCTGCTGAAGTAAGGGAATGGTGCATTCTTTCCACAGCAGATACAGAGGAATCGGGAGGCAATAGGGTCACAGCTCTTGTGAATAAAGGGGCTGATGTTGGGAAGTGGGTATCAATTAGTGTAGAATTATTCCCAAGTCACAAACTGGAATTTCCAAAAAGTACTAAATAAACATAAATGATGGAGTAAAGGGCATAAAATGATATAAAGCTGCTTATCAGGACAAGGTTGCTCTGGCTCTGTTCCTAAGGGGATATATTGGGGAGAGACTATTTCTACGAATGTGGACTAATTGCTTGTGCCTCTACAGGATGAGAACCATGGAGCCATGGGCCAAATCACAAGTCCCAAACACAAACCATCATGGAAAGATAATAATGCTGCCTACAGTGATTCTGCAAGTTGGTCATGAACTTGAGCAGGACAGTATCCCAAATCATTTTTCTGTGTGATGTTTGTTATTCCATTTGCCACTTACATATATAGGAAAAGTGATAATGTGCAGTAGATCAAGAATGGCTATTAAACAAACAGGAAACTACAAATGTTGGAGAAGATGTGGAGAAATTGGGACACTTGTGCACTGCTGGTGGGAATGTGTAATGGTGCAGCCACTATGGAAGACAGTCTGGTGGTTGGTCAGAAAACTAAATATCAAGTTGCCCTATGACCCGGCAATATTACTACTCTGTATATACCCAGAGGAGCTGAAAGCAGTGACACAAGCAGGTGTTTGCACATGGATATTCATAGCAGCATTATTCACAATTCCAAAAGATGGAAACAATCCAAGAGTCCATCAACAGAGGAAAGGATAAACAAAAGATGGTATGCACCTGTGATGGAATATTACACAGCAGTAACACAAAATGGCCTCCTGAATCACATGGCAAGATGGATGACCCTTGAAGACATAATGCAGAATGATATAAACCAGACACAAAAGGATAGATTCTGTATGATTCCACTTTTACGACCATGGTAAAGGTAAAATCAGAGGATTAGAATACAGAATATAGGGGACTTAGAGATACATGGAACTAGAGATGGGTGAATGGTTAGCTAATGAGGTTGGGCTCAAATATAAGGGAAGAAATAGAAGTGAAGGCAGTTCTACAGTGGGTCTATAAGTAATAATAACATATTGAAGGTGAACATGATTAAAAGGGTTTGTAACTCTGATTTCATGACCAACAGAAAGGATCTGCATCTTTTAATCAGTGCCTCATGCAAGAATAGTTTGTGCTTATATAGAAGTGTTTCAGTGGAAACTATCATGGCAACATTCTATTGGCCTTATATATTTTGGTAATTTGTGTGTTTAAATGTCATTGTGAATTACCATTTCTCTGTTATTTTGAAAGGGATTAAATTTACTGTAAAAAATGCATTGTACTTGTATTTTTACTGCTAAACATTGCATTTCACTTTTTAAACATTTTATTCATTAAAATTTATTAATGTGAGAGGAAAGACAACATTGCTACACACAGTTGATTCTTTGGACCTGTATTGTATTGTAAATACAGACACTTAAGGATGACCAAGCCCTATTTCTCCCTTGTGTGTGAAGGGGTAGATCATGGAAACATGGAGAATTTAGGCTTACCCTGCATGTCTGACCATCACCCCACCCCCTATATATGCAGAGCCATCACCTTCCACCTATCTATCATATGAAGCCCTCATGGAGACAAGAAATGTTCACTTCAAGTGCTTTCTCACAAGGAGATGGGGGGTGGTTGTGGACTTCCTCATTTCTCAAGACCCCCTCCCATCCAGGACAATCAATGAAGCCTACAATTCCTGAATCATCCAGGAGTGTGTCCCTAGGACCAGGCAATCACATTCTGATTTTTTTCTTCTATTTCTCATCTGATGCTTAATCTACACTTTGATTTAGTTTTGCTTATTATAATTATCTATTTTAGAATCTGTATTTTGATTAACTCCAATTTAGCCTTGTATATTGTATAGTGTTTTCTCTTTCTACATGATTTTAATTTCATCCCTTAATTCACTTTTTTTATTTATAAAGTTAAATCATAATTTTGGTATCGAAAAAACAGCATGATCTGGCAACAATGGCTAAAATACTGTATTTTGACAATTTGGGTGTGACATGATTTGCAGTGACATAGTTGGTCTTCTACCAAATATATCTGTGACCTGATGATCATGGTGAGACTTTTTTCCATCCTGTAATTAAGGAAGCACATTTGAGAAAAACTTTACTTAATAATTGAAGGTTTGAGGAAACAGATAAAAATTAAGGGCCTCAGCAGTTTTGAAAACTCAAATGTTTGTTGTAACATTTTCTCTGATTTAAAAAGTGTGAAGGTCAGGATCATGTATCAACTTGGCCAGGATTGGTGCCCAGTTGTCTGGTCAAGCAAAGATTGGACTATTACTGTGAGGACATGTTGTGGGCTTAAATCATCAGTCAGGTGTTTGTATCTATGGCTGATTACATCTAAAATCAACTAAGGGGAATGTCTTCTGCAATGAGAAAATCCAATCAGTTGGATTTAATCAAATGGCTTGAAGAATATAAATGGCTCTATTAATTTCATTATAGTATTACACTCATTGCTACATTATTTTGTTCAAATTATTACAACTTTTTCTGTTTGACTTCCATCTCCCTCTGATATGCCCACAAATTTTGCTTTTCGAGCACATGCTCTCTTATGACTATACAGGATCCTCCAGATTCATCTTGCATGTTCCATGACTCTGACTTATACTCAGCTATTTCTATAATGGAACTTTCCTTAGAGAAAGGTATTAGAAACCAAGATCTGGTGAGGGATGTGCCCTGTGCTACTATGGTGATACTTCTGTTATGTTTTCTAGGCATACACAAATAGTAAATTATATTTAAACATATATTCAGTTACATCTGTGTGTCTCTATAGCTAAATAGTATTTCATACTGCTGTCTCTATCCAGTACCACAAGATTTATCCAACCACTATATCTCGCTTATATGTATTTCTATATATTTAATAATTTTTATGATTTTGCATGTCTTTGATAGTTCCTGAAGTCACATAATAGCCACTCACTGTTTTACTCATCAAATTTCAGAAAGATTATCAAATGTGAATTTTCATAATTGCTAGACATCAGTGTAATTTATATTGGAAAAGGAGAATTTAGGGGTACAATGAGAAGATATAAATTTTCCATTTTTTTTCCCTTTTGATTCCACATCGTGGAATAAAAATATCCAGATGGTACTATTAATTCCCTTGTTTCTTTGACAATGCAAGCAGTGATGATATGATGATGCCCTGTCTGTATTACCCTCATACCCATTCTGAGATCTGTTTTGGGCAGGTCACAAGGGATATTCTCCATTCTTCTCCCCCTTAAACTAAGATTTCCATCCAAGCCAGGATTACTGCCTCTGGAATGAGATGGGTAACGAATCCAGAAAGCTTATAAGTGACTACTTAATTATTGTCAGTTTTTATTGTCCTGGCAGACATTTAATATTGTTTAAATGAGAGAATTGAGGGATCTGGTGATGTATCCATGATCATAAAGTGTTTTATATTTTATAATATAAAGGTCTTACAAACCTTTAAAAGAGTTTGCAAAACTCAATGACCTCATAATAGAAGGTCTCTAAATTTTATCTAAAGAATGAATTATTGCAAAATGCATTTTTTTCTGAATATCACCACTATTTATAACTTAATCATAAATATTTTCCATTACCAATTAAGATTCGTATGAATTTTGGGGGAAAATTAAGCTATGACCTCCAAAGCTGTAGAGGATGAAGATATCCAACAACCAGTGATGATTAAGCAAATTATGCTACAGCTATCCAAAGGATTACCACTAAGTAATAAAATTGAATGATTGATATACCCAATAATATGAACGTATTTCATAGGCATTATTCAGAGTGAGAAAAACCAAATTCAATAGTTCTATTCTGTACAATTCAATTTATTTGACATTCTGAAAAACATAACTATGATACATTTATTTATTTCCATTACTTAGAAAATGGAACTCTAACAATTGAAAAAATAAAAGAAATAGAAGTGAAACTCTGACAGCATTTGGCCAGTCTTATATCATCCTTTCCAAACATCTCTATTGGACAGGGGGAATGGAGCTGGAATAATTGAATGCAGATCTTTGATTTATGTCACTACTCTCTAAAATAATTCCTACCTTAGAAATTGGTGGTTATAACTTTATCTCTCATTAGTAATCATGGATTTCATTGTGAAAATTTCCTCATCAGACTATTAAAAGAGAAATACCAAAAAATTAATTGCTATATTCCATACCCAATTCATATTCACACTCCTCCAAATAACTCAAACCTATATATAATATTCCTGTTGATTTTTGGAACCAAGACCTAAAATTATCCTCAAGTACAATTGCTTAGGAAACTCTCAAGTTTGGAAGACATTAATGTCATCACGAATTTAATGAGTAAACTCATTTTATCTGATGGGTGATATTATCTTTATTATAGGAAAGCAAACAATTCGGTGCTCTGTTTGAGAGGATGCCAGCATCTATCTTTACCAGGACTATTTTCCATACAAACATATTTAAAGAACCCCCCCCAAAATAAACCAAAACCTCTACCCAGAAAAAAATTTATACCAGATTTATCCATTGACAACTGACTCCAATTTATACCTATTAATTTCTATTCTGTTTTGCCTTCTGGACAATTGACCCAGGAGTGCATGATTGATTAATCTGACATAGGATCTGGGAACAAAACTTATATTTACCTCATGCACCATTTAATGAAGACTATCATCACTTCCAAACAACAGGATGAGGCCAACAGGTAATGCAGACCTCATTACTACCCCTTAGAGTCCTTGACATAACCTGATGAACTAATCAAATTAATCATCAGAGTTTACCTTATAAAATTAGTAGGATTTCTCCATACATTTTTGTACTGACATTTCTGCTGTGTCAAAATTAGATATAACAGGATGGATTAGTGACTGTACAGGTTCCACTTTGGGCTGCAAGGGAAGAAGTTTAGGTCAATAACATACATAACAAACCTGACCAGGGAGCTGATGCTGAGATGAAATTACATTATTCCATTGAAGTAAAATATACTCCATGTGAAAACTTCTTGAGCTGAAAGTAGATTAGTTTTAGCCTAGAGATAAAATGGGTGGAAGGAGGAAATAATTTATTATTTTGGGAGTTAAGAAAATATGCTCAACTTCAATTGCAGTGATGGTTACACAACTCTGAATAGTAAAAAACTGAAGTGTCCACTTCAAAGGTGGATTTTATGCTATGGAATTTTATTTCTGAAAAGCTATAAAGGAACTTAACCAACTTAGGGCTCACATTGTAAATTTCAATCCCACCCTGTGATTATCACTGTGAGTTAACTACATTCTTGACAAGTTTCATTTTGTAGGGTATCCATATAGGAAGGCTTTGATACCCCAGATTCCTATCAAAAAGGGACCTCTCTCCTAAGATATCAATGAGCAAAGACTTTATCTGAATGTTCCATGAGTTCAGTATAGATCAGGATAAAGAAAATGAAAATTTTAAAGCAATAGTATCAATGGGCCATGATCACTCAGAAAGTTCTGAATATAACTGTTTAGGGGAGAAGTTCTCTGCCAGAATGCTGGAGAGTCTTGCCATTTAAATAAGAGAATTAGAGTGGACATGTGTGTAGCATGCAATTGCCTTAAAATGTACCCATGAAATTCAAAATTAGTGCAACATGAGGATATATCTTTCACTCTGTTCCAACCCAGTTCTTGAAAATCATGGCTTGGCTTAGCCCCAAGAACAAACACATGTCAGGCACACAGTTAGACAAAAATTTTATTAGGAATCACACAGGAGAACATTCTTCCTGATGACAACTGTTTGGGAACTGGAAATCAGCTCCCCACAAAGTTGGGGGTGTAAGTGAGTAACTTATAGTGGTTTAGGGCAAGGACATTCCATAGGGTAAGAGAACAGAATTTTATCCTGATCTTGTGACGCAGGGTTTGGAGATTTGTTATCAATATAGCAGGGGAAAGGAGGTTAAATGCTTTACAAAATAAGTGGTTTATAATGCCATCTGTACATTCTTTTCTACCCTAAGGAAGTTGTTGCCTTTAGCTTCTGTCTGGGTCATGTAGGAAGCTAAATGCAGTAACTTACTCTCAATAGGGAGTGGGAGGTTTGTTGTGGGGTGCATCAAAAGAGAGACCACACAATTCAAAACTGCAAGCCAATTTGGAGTCTTTATTAGCCAGCCGGCGACTGCCTCACAAACCTCCAAGAAAGAGGATTCAGAGAGCTGCCCCAGAGGTTTTCAAGGTGTGCTTATAAAGGCTAAAATTACGTTGTGGTTTTTGCAGTTGCTAGCAAGCAAGCGGATCATAGAAGCAGAAGAATGCCGTTAGCTGTTGTCAAAACACTTCCCATTCCCTCAGTTTTCTAACATCGGTTATTGTTTAACTCTTGGGGACATTCTGCCCCAATGTTGTGGGGACTTTCCCTGCTTGGGCCTGATTAATTGATCCTGCTTGGGCCTGATTAATTGCTGCTGGCCCTCCACATTCCCCACTGGTTTTATGAGAGAATCAAATCATTGTTTCTTCATTTTGATTATAAATCTGTTGATATTGGGTTCCAAGGACTAATAATTTAACAATTTGTATTTTTCTTTGCACGCATGAGGTTAGACAGTTGACTACACAGGGTCCAAACATTAAGCCTAATAATATGAGAATTAGGGGCCCTGCTACAGCGGACAAGAGCTTGTTTAGCCATGGAGACCAGGAAAATAAGTTTTCATACCAGTTGGTTTCAGTTCGTCAGCTTTCTTCCCACTCTCATAACCTGCTACAGACTAGGGATAGACTATTTCTAATTATTCCAGAATGATTGGCATAGAAGCAGCAGGTTTCTCTGAGGGCCATGCATAACCCACCTTGTTTCAGAAATAGGAGGTCTAAGCCTCTGCAGTTTTGGAGGATGACCTCAGCCAGTGAATTTAGAGAGTTTTCCAAATGACTGATGGAGCTTTCTAATTCACTAAGATCCAGATCAACTTGTTTGCTAAGGGTTTTAAATTTTTGGCCCCGGTGATAAGGGCTAAAGTTCTGACTGCAGTTGCTCCTGCAATGCCCAGTCCAACAAGGAGGGGCACTAAGATTGGGGCTTGCTTGGCCCGTAAGTGGGTTCTAAATATTCCCTACCTCCTTCCCCAGAATAATAATGTACTTGGGGGATAATATGAACCAAAATACAAAACTCCTCCTCAACTGTCATTATTAGGGGAGTTATACAGGGGGTAATGCCGGATGTGCAGGCCAACCAAGTACCATCAGGGGCTACAAGGAGGTGGTCCCATCCACCTGGGGTTGAAGTTAAAATGCCCTCTAGTGACATGATGAGACCGCAGGAGTCATTATAGGGGGATTTGGCTAGATTAAAATTCTCAGAATAAATACAGGTTCCCTGCCCTTGGAGATCTCCTAGGGTGAGTTTCAGTTCCTGTCCCCACTTGCATAGTTTTGGCCTTGTGTTTCTTGGGCTGAGAGGTTTCTGATATGGGTATCCATGAGGCCTAGGGAGATATTAGCTCCTATTCCAATGTAATAAGGGGGTTCAGGGTTTAAGCAAAGCCAACAGTCTTCAGTAATAAGTGGATTGGTTTGATTTGTAAACTGGAAAACTGAATTTAACATGTTGAGCAGGGGTTTTTTAGGGGAGGGAGAGGAATTTATTTGGGAGTTTGGGGTGGCATAGGCTTTTGAGCTCAAGCCTACCAGATGTGGGACCTTGAGTCTTGGGGGCTGTGCCAGTTTTATGCCAGGGTTAAGAGCTCGATTAGGTCCTATGGGATTGTCTGCTTTATGAGGAAGGAAACTTTGAATTGTGAAAATGGTGCCTGGGTTGTAATCTGAGACATATAATCTCAGTCCCCAAGTTTTTCTGCTCACCCTAGTTTGGCTAAGCCAGGAAGGGATAGTAATAATCATTGGGTTACAGGCGCCTCGGGCCCAACTGTTGGGGTTATGGACTGGTGCCTTTGTTGAGGTTATGAACGGGTTTTGATTAGTCCATTCTGCGATTGTTTCACAACCCCAGTTGGCACAATAATATTGGCCTTGCCCTTGGCAGTTTAAGCTTCACTCCACAGGACACACATAGTATTGGGTATGCCATAAGCTTTTTTCTTGGTGATGGGTAGCACACCCATATCTGATCTTGTTACCATAACTCCCCTTCCCTAGGTGTCCAAACAGTTGGCAGAGATCAAAGTGGAGGGTTGCTTGGGAGGGAGTGGTGGTTGTAGTCACCAGTACTCCATCCACCATTTTTGTGACTTCCCAAGTATAGTTTATAACCTGGTGAGGGTTTTTTCCCATGACCCCCACCAGGGATATTAAGAGGATCCAGAGGGATTTCTGGAAAGTGTTATCTTTAGTGGATCCTCAGTTCACTGGATGGTCCATTTTTTGGAGATCTGGTCTGGGGTGGCCTTTTTTATTTGGGTGTGATGAATCCAGTGCCTTTTTCCTGTAACTTTCACTGCCGTTGGAGATGAGAGGATCACTGGCAGGGGTCCTGTCCACTGGTCCTCCAAGGTGGATGGCTGAAGTTTCTTTATCCAGACTTAGGTCTCCAGGCTGCATCTGAAATAGATCTTTTTTAGGGGCAGGATTTCTTGGTCCCAGATGGGCTGCCATCACCCGATCCCGAGTTTGCTGGGTGGTAGATTGCAGGGCCTGTAATGATTTTAGAAGAGAATGGTTATTTAATTCAGCTATTTTTTCTTCCCCCAATTTAGGGATTAGAGGAGGTGGCCATCCAAACATGATTTCATATGGGGTAATTCCCTTAACATAGGGAATACATCTAATTTTTAGGAGAGCAAATGGAAGGAGACTCACCCAGTTTTCGCCAGTCTCTAGCTTTAGTTTATTTAAAGTTTCCTCTATTGTTCTTTCAACTTGCCCTGAACTCTGTGGCCTATAAATACAATGCAATTTCCATTTGGTATTTAAGATTTTTGCTAACAATTGGGTAACTTGGGTGATGAACGCCAGCCCATTGTCGGACCCCATTGCAGTCGGGAGGCTGAATCAGTGGACAATTTCAGAAACTAGTTTTTTTTACTACTATTTGTGCTGTCTTGGTTCTGGTAGGAGATGCCTCAGTCCATCCGGAGAAGGTGTCAATGAAGACTAACAGGTATTTGTATCTTATGCACCAGGTAATATTTCTGTGAAGTCTATTTCTGACTGTTCCCCTGGGAATTGTCCCCTCAGCCTGGTTCCTTGGGGCATTTCTCTCCCTCAGCCGGAATTTACCTGGGTGCAGATGTGACATCTGGAAGGTATCTGCTGGGCTTGTTGTTGAAATTGGGGGATGTAATAATCTTTCTGTAAGAGTTCAGTTAGTTTTGTACTGCCCAGATGTGTACTTTGGTGAACCTGGACAACCAAATTGTGCCCCAGGCACTCTGGCACTAGGATTCTCCCATCCGGGAGAATTTTCCAACCGTCCAGATCTGTTCTGGTGCCCAGAGTTTCACCTAGTTTAATTTCTTCCCTGGTATATTCTGGAGGGCTCGGCAGAACTCGCCCTGGTAAAACAGGATGTATCTGCAGTGTCCCCACTGGTTTTTGGGCAACCTCTTCTCCCATTTTATCAGCCAGGGCATTTCCTCTGGCAATTTGAGTTTTGGCAGTCTGATGTCCTTTGCAATGTATAATGGCTGCCCTTTTTAGTAACCAAATAGACTGTAGCAAGGCGAGTATTTCTGGTATAATTTTTATTTCCTTTCCTCCAGATGGCAAAAGTCCCTGCTCCTGATATAGTGCCCCGTGGACATGTGCAGTTGCGAAGATGCATCTGCTGTCCGTGCAGATGTTGACAACCTTCCCCTTTCCCCACCTTAGAGCCTGGGTCAGAGCTATTAGTTCGGCCTTCTGGGCTGAAGTCCCATGTCCTAGGGCCTGAGCCCAGATGACCCGGTCCACAGTTACCACCACTGCCCCCACATACCTGATTCCCTCTGAGACATAACTGCTCCTGTCTGTATATAATTCTTCATCAAGATTTGGCCAGGGGTTGTTGGTGAGATCAGCCCTCAGGTTTGTGAAAGATTCCAAGACCTTGCAACAGTCATGGATGGGCTCAGATGGATCATCATCCAGAAGCAAGGTGGCAGGGTTAAGAGCCACCATTTTTAGGAAGCTGATTCTTGGGGGATCCAGTAGCAATACCTGATACTGGATTATCCGGGCATTTGAGAGCCATCTCTCAGGTGGGATCCTTAGTAATGTTTTTACTGAATGTGGGGCCACTATGTGTAAGTCCTTTCCCAGAATTAATTTGGATGCTTCTTTTACCAAAATGGCAGTGGCTGCAATGGCTCGGAGGCAACTTGGCCACCCAGCCACCACATAGTCTAGTCTTTTAGACAGGTAGGCAACTGGCCTTTTTCATGGTCTTAGCATTTGGGTGAGGACTCCTTTTGCTATTCCTTGGGTTTCAGTGACACATAGTTGAAAAGGTTTGGACAGGTCAGGCAAAGTTAAGGCAGGGGTGCTCACAAGCGCCTGTTTCAGCATTTTAAAAGCTTTTTGCTCAGCCTCAGTCCAGGTTAGGGCTTCCTCCTTTCCCCCTGTGCTAGTGTATAGGGGTTTTGCTATTTCTGCAAATCTGGGAATCCAGAGCCGGCAATATTCAAATGCTCCTAAAATCTCCCGTACCTGCCTTTTTGTTTTTGATTGGGGTATTTTTAGGATAGCTTCAATCCTATTAGAAGACAGAGCTCTTTTTCCCCCTTCTAATTCATATCCTAAGTATGTTGCTGAGCTGGTGCAGAGTTGGGCCTTTTCTGTTGAGACCCAATAGCCCAACTGGGCTAGTTCCCGTAACAAGTTTTCAGTTGCTTTTTTGCAGTTTGAAAGATTATTAGCTGCCAGTAAGAGGTCATCCACATATTGTAGGAGGGTTATCTCTGGATGCTCTTGCCTAAAACGAGCCAGACCCTGGCTTAAGGCCTCATCGAACAGTGTGGGAGAATTTTTGAAACCTTGTGGCATCCGAGTCCTGGTTAGTTGTCCAGAGAACCCCCCCTCTGGGTCAGTCCATTCAAAAGCAAAGATCGATTGACTTACTTCAGCCAGGGGAAGTGAAAAGAAGGCATCCTTTAAGTCCAGAGCAGTGTAGACCTGCTGGCTGGGGGGTAACAGGCTCAAGAGCATATATATATTAGGCACAGTGGGGTGAATTTGTTTCAATTCTTTTGTTTACCTCTTGGAGATCTTGCACTGGCCAGAAATTGTCAGTCTTGGGTTTTTGGACCGGGAGAAGGGGGGTGTTCCAGGCTGAATGGCAGGGGACTAGAATACCTGCCTCCAGGAGTCTTTTGATATGGACTGCAATGCCTCTTTTAGCCTTTAAGCTTATTGGGTATTGTCAGACTCTGATGGGGTGGCAGTGCTGACAGCTGGACAACAATGGGGGGCTAGTGGGTAGTTAATCCTGGTAGATTAGTTTCTGCCCATATGCCTGGTATTTTTTCCTTAAATTCCTGCAAGCATGGGCCTGGGGCCAGCAGCACCACCTCTGCAGTAAATAAATACTCTTCTGATAAGGGGCAAGTGAGGAGGATTGTCAAGAGGGTTGTATTGAAGGAGAGCTCAGCCGAATCATTTTTTAAAGAGATGGTGGCTTATAATTTCTGGAGAAGTTCTCTCCCCAAAAGGGGGTATGGACACTCTGGCATTACAGAAAATGAGTGGGTGACAGTTCCTTCCCCAAGGTTAGTGATCCTAGTCTTAGTCCATGGGTAAGACTTTGTCTTTCCCATTGATCCCTGTATGGGAATTTTTTCCTTAGATATGGGCCCTTCTGCTTGTTGGAGAATGGAGAAGTTCACCCCAGTATCCACAAGAAATTTTATAGGCTTGCCCCCAACTTCCAATGTGACCTTGGGCTCCTGGGAGCGCAACGGAATGGAGCCCCGGCCCTATCAATTTGCCTCTTCAACCAGAACAGGGGCCTGTTTCATTCCTTTAAGTCCTCTTTTAGGGCATTCATTTTTCCAATGTCCATTCTCTTTGCAGTAGGCACACTGGTTTGCACCTAAGCCCAACCTTTTTCCTTGCTTTCCCTTTCTTTTTTCAATGGTTTCCCATCTTCCTTTTTGTTTTTCCTGTTCAGCCATTGAGGATACTAAGATTTTGGCTATGTTTTTGGACTGCATGGTCACGGGGTCATCTCTGTTATTAAAAGTCTTTTGGGCAATCTCTATCAGTTCGGACAGCACTTTATCCTCAAATCCTTCTAATTTCTGAAAAATTTTCCTTATATCTGGGGCCAACTGGGTGACAAATGCTATATTTACAGCTTGCCTATTTTGGGGTGCCTCTGGATCTATAGGAGTGTACAAGCAGTATGCCTCAAGGAGGCGCTCAAAGAAAATGGCCAGAGATTCATCTAGTTTTTGTATGGTTTCACTTACCAGAGACAATTTTGTCGGCTTCTTGGTTGCCACTCATATCTCCCAGAGCAGAGTCTGGCAATACCGATCGAGAGCCTCCTTAACTCTATCAATGTTGGGGTCCCATCCAGGATGGGTGGAGGGGAACATGGCCTCTAATCAGGTTGATTCAGTAGTAGGCTGTCTGTCAGGTCCAAGAATTAACTTCCTCACCTCTCTCCTGATTCGATCTCGTTCCTCCAAGGTGAAGAGGGCCTGGAGGAGCTGTTGGCAGTCATCCCAGGTGGGCTGGTGGGTAAAAACGACAGTCTCCAAGATGGATATGAGTGCTTGGGGCTTTTCAGAGAAAGAGGGACCCTGGTTTTTCCAATTATACAGATCGCTAGGGGAAAAGGGGACATAGACCATGAAAGGTGGGTGATCATCCCCCAGGGCAGGACCAACCTGCCTCAAGGGTAAAATTGGAACTCCAGAAGAATCTGGTGATTGTGAATGAGAAGAAGGGTGGTAAGCAGAGCCACTTCTGGTATGGAGGGGACTGAAGGGCACCTCCCAGCTATTAGAGGGACTGGCTGCCGCCTCTTGGTCATTTCTCCCCTCTGGCCTTAGAGGTGGCGGAGGGGTTGTTGGGTATGGGGGAGGGTCCATCAAGAGTGGATTCTCTGGTGGCCCTGTCAATACTGGGATCTCATTAGTTTTTTCTTTTTGAGAGGTTTTTATTAAGAGGGCCATTTTGGCTCTGGGAGGTCTTTCTTTTTGGGACTAAAGGCAAGACCGTAATCACTTGGGTTTTTCTATTAAAATTTCAATCCAAATTAGTATATAGGGGATTTGGTCAGGGTAGCCTGGATCACCAAAAATTATCCTTTGAACTTTATAAGCTATAGATAGGCCTGTGGTTCCCTCAGGAGGCCACCTAGAACCAAAAGTTGGCCACACCCATGAGCAGAATTTTTCTAAGTCGGAGGCACTGACAGGGGCTCCGTAGTCTCTGGCCTTCCACTGAAATTCCTGGAAATGTTTCAAGAAACATTGAAGTGGAGTACAGACAGATGAACTTGACTGACCCATGACAAATATGACAAAAACAACACAGAATGGGACGAGACCAACAATTGAGAGGAGGGACAAAATGAATGAAAATAAACAGAAGCCTTATCTCTAATAGATTCCTAACCAGAATCCTGGGCAACATCTTGCTCTGGGACCAGACCTTAGAATTAATGCTGTGCCCAGCCTTCCAGAGTTCCCACTGGATCCAGTAACAGACCTGTACTCACTGATGAGGTTTCCATAAACAGATGACTCCACCAGATTTTGTATAATTTTGGAGGACCCTGTAGAGCTGGTGCAGTTCCTGGTCCTTGTGAGGGGTGGATGAACATCTCTCCGAGGCCTTCCCCTAGGCTAGACCTCAGTTTTGGGGGTGGTCCCAAGGACCTGTGGACACCAGATGTCCTGTTAGGGGCTATCTCGCTGGGGCCTCCAAATGTTGTGGGGCACACTGAAAGAGAGACCACACAATTCAAAACTGCAGGCCAATTTGGATTCTTTATTAACCAGCCAGTGACTGCCTCAGAAACCTCCAAAAAAGAGGATTCAGAGAGCAGCCCCAGAGGTTTTCAAGGTGTGCTTATAAAGACTAAAATTATGTTGTGGTTTTTGCAGTTGCTAGCAAGCAAGTGGATCATAGAAGCATAAGAATGCCATTAGCTGTTGCCAAAACACTTCCTGTTCCCTCAGTTTCCTAACATCAGTTATTGTTTAACTCTTGGGGACATTCCACCCCAATGTTGTGGGGACTTTCCCTGCTTGGGGCTGATTAATTGCTCCTGGTCCTCCACAGTCTGGGCTCTGGGTGTCCACACACTGCAAATATATGAAAAAATTCATATATTTATATTTATGAATTTGCCCTCATTCATTTTGACTTAATATTAGGAAAACATTTTTCTAAGGAATAAATAATTCATCTTAAATTTAGAAATTTGTAGGAATACAGTTAACCATTATTTCCTTATATGATCCAATATTTCTTTTCAATGTGGATCAGGCCCTCATACTTGTCCAATTTAACCTGAAACTTTCATATTTGTTAATTACATTGTATTAGTTAGGGTTCTCTAGAGAAACAGAATCAACAGGGAACACTTGCAAATATAAAATTTATGAAAGTGTCTCACGTGACCGTAGGAATGCAGAGTCCAAAATCCACAGGGCAGGCTGCGAAGCCGATGACTCCAATGGATGGCCTGGATGAACTCCACAGGAGAGGCTCACCAGCCAAAGCAGGAATGCAACCTGTCTCCTCTGAGTCCTCCTTAAAAGGCTTCCCATGATTGCATTTAGCATCACTAATTGCAGAAGACACTCCCCTTTGGCTGATTACAAATGGAATCAGCTGTGGATGTAGCTAACGTGATCATGACCTAATCCTATGAAATGTCCTCATTGCAACAGACAGGCCAGTGCTTGCCCAATCAGATGAACAGGTACCACAACTTGGCCAAGTTGACACCTGTCCCTAACCATGACATACATTGAAGAAGCTTTGTTTATTTTATTGCTTTTTTCAAATTATAGGTTTTCATTTCTATTCCTATTGGCTATTATTACTTTCAGAGTTTCCTCTTGTTCTTTTGTAGGCAATATCATATAGTGCTATTTAATTCCTTATTATGCCCTGCATCCCTCAGTTCACAGGATTGCATAAACTGTCCATTCATTTTTAAGCAGTTTTATTTAGATAGAATCGCATATCATATAATCCATACAAATTGTGCAATCAGTAGTTCACAGAATCCTAATTCATTGTGAATTCATCACCACAATCAATTTTAGAACATTTTCATTACTCCAAAATAACCCAAAACATTCTGTGCCCTTCAGTTCTCCCCCATTATTGACCCTTAACCTTGGTGTGGTGCTTGTATTACTGTTATTGAAAGAATCTCAAATACTACTGCTAACTATAATTCATAATTTGAAATACACACATTTCCCCCCATATGCAAGTCTATTATTAACTGTTTGTAATGGTGATGTAAATTTGTTATAGTTCATGAAAGAGCTTTTTTGTGTTTGTACTATGAAACAGTAGCATCATCCACTATAAGGTTCATTGTGTTATACAGTTCCAGGTTTTATACACCAGCTTTCCTTCTGGTTATATATATATATATGACTTTAAACTTCACACATAATTCAGTGCTGTTAATTACACTGTCCATTATGTACTAACATCACCTGTTTCCATTTCCAAGCAGTTAAATTCAACTTAGTTTAAAAATTCCAAAGAACTGCTCCACACTTTCTATCCTCATCCTATCATACAATAACAAATATTCTAAATTTTAACTCTAAGAGTTTACTTATTATAATTAACCCATATTATGATATCATAATATTTTATCTGTTTTGTCTGACTTATTTCACCCACCATATTGTCTTCAAGTTTCATTCATTGTATTGCAAGCCTCAGGACTTGATTACTTCTTCCTGCTGTATAATATCCCATTCTATGTGTTCCAGTTTGTAAAAGCTGCCAGAATGGTGTATACTAGAAATGGAATGGCTTTTTAAAAGGGAAATTCATTCAATTGTAAGTTTACAGTTCTAAGGCTGTGATAATATCCAAATTAAGACAAGACTATAATAATGTCCAAATTAGAGCATCCAGGGAAATGCACCTTGGTTCAAGAAGGTGGATGATGTTCAGGATTTCCCTTATCTTTGAAGTACATGGTGACTTTTGCTAACTTTCTCTCCAGGTTTCGTCAATGGCTTCCCCAGTGGCACTTTCTTCCTTCATCTCCAACAGTCTCCAGCTGTGTGGGCTCTGTTGGCTCTGTGGGCTCTTTGATTTTTCCAAAATGCTTCTCTCTTAAAGGACTCCAGTAAGCAACCCTTCTTGAATGGATGGAGACGCATCTCCATGGAGGCCATCTAATCAAAAGTTACCACCAATAGTTGGGTGGGCCACTTCTCCATGGAAACAATCAAAAGGAGATCCCACCCAGTGAAACTGAATGAGAATTAAAGGACATGGTTTTTTGGGGGGGTAAGAATAGCTTCAAACTGGCACACTATGTATATGATATATTTTGTGAATTCATTCATTGGTTGGTGGACACTTGGGTTGTTTCCATCTTTTGACAGTTGTAACTAATGCCACTATAAACATCAGTGAGCCAAAATCTGTTCACATTCATGCTTTCAGTTCTTCTGAATATATACTTGGTAGTGGGATTGTACATACAACAATGGTTCATACAACAATTCTGTGCTTAATGTTCTGTGTAACCAAAGTGTCTTCCAGAGAAACTGTACTATTTTACATTTACACCAACCCTAATTAAGTGATCCTATTTTTCCATGTCCTCTCCAACATTTTTAGTTTTTGATTTAATAGTGGTCATTATAGTATATATGAAATGATATCTCACTGTGTTATATTATTCATTTATGATAGCGATTTTGACAATATTTTCATATATTATTTAGAGATTTGTGATTCTTCCTTGGAAGAATATCTGTTCAAGTCTTTTGCCCATTTTTAAATTGAGTTGTTTGTTATTTTATTGTTGAATTTTATGATCTATTTATATATTTCTGGATATTAATCCCTTTTTAGATAATTGGTTTTCATATATGTTCTCCCAGAAAGATTGCTGCTTTTTCAACATTTGACAAAGTCTTTTTTTGCACAAAATTGTTCAGTTTTGAGGAGGCACCATTTATCTATTTTTTTCTTAATTGCTTGTGCTTTTTATGTCAAGTCTAAGAAGCCTCCACCTATGAAACGATCATGAAGACTGTTCCCCACAATTTCTTCTAGGGGTTTTATGGTAGTTTCTCTTATAGTTAGGTCTTTGATCCATTTTTAGTAAATTCTTGTATATCATGAGAGTTAGGGGTACTATATTAGCTAGAATTCTCCAGAGAAACAGAATCAGCAAGAAATATCTGCAAATATAAGATTTATAAAAGTGTCTCATGTAAATGTGGGAATGTAGAGTCCAAAATCAGTAGGGTAGTCTCTGAAGCTGATGACTCCGAGGAACAGTCTTGATGAACTCCACAGGAGAGGCTCACCAGCCACAACAGGGAGAAGACTGTCTCTTCTGAATCTCCTTAAAAGCCCCCCAGTGATTAGATTAAATGCCACTCATTGCGGAAGTCACTCCCTTTGGCTGATTATGAATGCAGTCAGCCATGGATATAGCTGACGTAATCATGATTTAAGTCTATGAAATGTCCTCATAGCAACAGACAGGCCAGCACTTGCCTAACCAAACAAATGGGCACCACCACCTGGCCAAGTTGACATATGAACTTGACCATGACAGTCCACCCCTTGTCAACTTGGCAGCTATGCAATCAACTTAAACCATATTTAATTTCAAAATAAAAAACAATAAAAGACTTTTTTTTCACACTAAACAATACTCAACTGTCCCAAGTACAAATGGAAATGCATTAAATCTCCCAAGAGCAAGTTGCAAGACTTTGGGTAATATGCATTCTTAAACTTCATATCTTACAACTTAAAGTCTATAGCATGAACAAAAAAGCATTATAGTCCTCGTTTCTGTAACTGATAATGTGGTCCTAGTTCATATTTATCACTACCTTCTTCCACTACCCACTCCATGT
Organism: Tamandua tetradactyla; assembly: GCF_023851605.1. NCBI lineage: Eukaryota > Metazoa > Chordata > Mammalia > Pilosa > Myrmecophagidae > Tamandua > Tamandua tetradactyla. Next base: position 8,257,170 of record NC_135342.1, read on the forward strand.
TTCCTTCAACTGGCCATGGTTCTTTGCCTGGTGGGGTGACCAAAACTTTCATTCCTGAAGTTTCTGAGCCATTGGTAGTCCTTCCTGGATTGGGTTGTTACAGTTTTCATTTGATTTTAATCACAGAGTATGGTAATACTAAAATATGTCCTAGGAGATCTCCTATATTCCAGGAAAACTCTAGCTGCATTGTGTATTTGCAGTCTTATTTCCCCTTGATGGCCAGGGTCAATTACCCCAGCCAGCAAAGTAATCCCCTTCTTGGCATGTTGATCCAGGGGCATGAGTAGCCCAAAGTGACCAGGTTGCAGCCTTAGATTCCAGTTCAATGGAATCATTGTTGTTTCTCATGGTGGAAGCACTTCCCCTTCTGGAACTAAAACTTGTAGACCAGCAGAGCTGAAGGTCATGGCGACAGGAAGCAAAAATTTTCCTAGTGGATCACTAGGGGTAATAGTGGGTGGTGCACTTCCATTTCCACCCTGTAGTTCCTGGACCCATGGATCCTAGCTATGGTAGAAACAGCACCATACAGTGGACACTGATTCAGAGTGTACACAGCTTCCTAGAGAACATTACCCCAGCCCTGCAAGGTGTTGCCACCTAGTTTGCACCATAACTGAGTTTTCAAAATGCCCTTCTACCATTCTATCAATCCAGCTGCTTCTGGATGATGGGGAGATGGTAAGACCAGAGAATTCCATGAGCATGTGCCCATTCCCACACTTCATTTGCTGTGAAGTGGTTTCCTTGAACTGAAGCAATGCTGCGTGGAATGCCATGACAATGGATAAGATATTCTGTAAGGCCATTGTTGGTAGTTTTGGCAGAAGCATTGCATGCATGGAAAGCAAACCCATATCCAAAATGTGTGGCTATTCCATCAGAACAAATCTCTGCCCCTTCCATGAAGGGAGTGGTCCAATGTAATCAACCTGCCACTGGGTAGCCAGCTGATCACCTTGGGTAATGGTGCCATATGAGGTCTGAGTGTGGGTCTCTACTGCTGGCAGTTTGGGCACTCAACAGTAGCTGTAGCCAGGTCAGCCTTGGTGAGTGGAAGTCCATGTTGCTGAGCCCATGCATAGCCTCCATCCTTACCACCATGACCACTTTGTTCATGAACCCATTGGACAATGACAGGAGTTGCTGGGGAAAGTGGCTGACTGATATCCACAGAATGGTTCATCTTATCCACTTCATTATTAAATCCTTCCTCTGCTGAATTCACCTCCTGGTATGCATTTACCTGGGATACAAATACCTTCATGTTTTTAGCCCACTCAGAAAGGTCTATCCACATACCTCTTCGCCATACCTCCTTGTCACCAATTTTCCAATTATGGTCTTTCCAAGTCTCTGACCATCCAGCCAAACCATTATCAACAGCCCAGGAGTCATTATACAAATGCACCTGTGGCCAGTTCTCCTTTCAAACAAAATGAATAGCCAGGTGCACTGCTCGAAGTTCTGCCCACTGGGAGGATTTCCCCTCACCACTGACCTTCAGGAACATGCTCCTTCAAGTCTTTAAGAGTGGCAGTAATCTGTGCAATCACTCCAGAAATCTGGTATTGCTTCTGACTTACCATTTTTCTAGATAGAGTCAGTTCTAGTGGCTTCCACTTGGCCTTTCCTACCATAATAGCCCTTACTTCACAAGTTTGAGAGCCAAAGTGGGGATTCTGCCAGTTGCTCAGTATGTCTATTCCAATTATGCATTCTGGACCTGAGGAAATAACTACAGAATGGGTCTTCGGGAACACTCACTGTAATATGGACCTGAGTTAAAACTCCATTGATCACCTGATCTCAGTAAGCTCCCACTCTGACTGGAGGACTAGAGTGACGTTTTGGGTCCCCTGGAATTAATGTCACTTTTGAATCAGTGTCTAATAATCCCCAAAATATCTGATCACTTCTTTTCCCCAATGCACAGTTCCTGGTAAAAGGCCATCTGTCTCCTTGGGGAAGGCTTGGAGGAAGTTTAACTGTATGAATTTGTGGCAGTGTAACAGGGTCCTCCCACAAAGGGACCTGGCCTCCCCTTCATTCAAGGGGTTCTGGATCTGTAGATTGTCTCAAGTCTGGAAATTGATTAAGGGGCCATGACTCTGTGTTTTTGTAATTCAAGTAAGACTTTTGTTCACTTGACCTAGAACACTTTTGTTTATACAGCTCAAACAAAAATTGAATAGACTGCCTGTCTATCTTACTTCTAGGTAGCCTATGATCTACTAGCCAATGCCACAAGTCTCTGCCAGTCAGATTATTTTGACTCCTGCTTTAAGTCTGCTGTATTAAGATAGTCATGCCCACCTTGTCTTTGGCAATTAAGTGCTGCCACCTGACTTCTGCCAACTCGGAATCTAGTCATCCTCATTGTGTTTAAGGATTCCAGCTCAGTGACAGCTATTATCACAGTAATATCTAACCTACAGAGAAATGCAACTACAGAGCTCTTCAGGGATGATGGCGCTCGTCTCACAAATTTATTTCTCAGGTGCATCCTCTGGACATTCCTCGGGTGTAAGAGCAGGCTTTGCATGATAAATCCACTCTACCATTCCAATCTCTCTAAGCCTCTGGATCCCCTCATCTACATTATACCAGGGCAATTCTGATATTTCAACCTCAGGTAATGTCAGCCACCTTTTGATCCATGTTTCAACCAACCACCCAAACAAGCTGTTAACACCTTTTCTAACTGCTCTAGCTATAACATTGAATGCAGACTCTCTGCTTAGTGGGCCCAAAACAATAAATTCAGCCTGATCCAGCTTTATATTCTTCCCATCATTATCCCACACCCTTAAAATCCATTGCCATGCATATTCCCTCATTTCTGTCTATATAAATTGGAAAACTCACGCAATTCTTTTGTAGTATAAGTACCTCCTCATGGGTGATACTTTGTACCTCATCTTTTGGGGTTTATTGGGACTTCAGTCTAGTTATAAATCTAGAAGAAGTGAGGGGGTGGGAGTGGGCCATGAAAAGAATTAGAAGTATCTTCCAAGCCATTTGCTTCAGGTTCATCTCATGAAACATTATTAATCACTCTAGGGTTAATCCCTTCAGATGGAGATTGGGTGGTCAACTCTTCAGGGAAGGCTGGAGGTGGGGCAGCTATGTCCTCAGGGCAGACTATTACAGGGCTATCTAGAGAAGACTCAGCATGACCTAGGGTTTCAAACTCTTCACTGACATCATTATCAATCCATACGTCACCATCCCATTTTACAGGGCTCCACTCCTTTTCAATCAATGCCCTCACTTTAACGGCAGACACCATGCAAGATTGAGATTTCAGTTTATGTTGTAAAGTTGCTACTCTAAGATTCTGAGTCTGATTTTTGGAGATCTCAAGTCTATGCTTACAAGAAATAAGATTTTCCTTCAGGACACTCATAGAAACATTTATATCTGTCAGACGGCACATAAGCTTCTCATTTGAACCTTAAGCCCATCCCTTTCACTCATTAATGTATACAGTGTATCCAACAACAACCAGCCAACATCTCTATACCTCCTATTTCCACAAAACTCTGCATAGGTATAAAAAAACATTATCCCCCAGAGCCCGGCTTCATACAAGCAAAGCATTAAAAGAGTCAAATGGTGACATTTTTACTATCTCTTTTGCCAACTCACCCCATGTATTGGCTGTATCATTCTGATTATGGGAATCAGAGTCCTTAGTACCCTTGAGTACTGTTAAAGTAGAAAGCCAATCATACAAACCCAGTTTTAAGATTCTGCTTCTTAAGATCCACTCTTGGTATCAAGCTGCATTAGCTAGAATTCTCTAGAGAAACAGAATCAGCAGAAATATCCATAGATATAAAATTTATAAATGTGTCTCATATGCAAATGTAAAGTCCAAAATCTATAGGGCAGACTTTGAAGCTGACAACTATGACAAATGGTTTGGATGAACTTCAAAGGAGAAGCTCACCGGCTGAAACAAGAAGAAGACTGTTTCTTCTGAATCCTCCTTAAAAGCCACCCAGTGATTAGATTAAACACCACTCATTGGAGAAGACATGCCCTTGGCTGACTAAAAATGCAATAATCTGTGGATGCAGCCAATGTAATCAAGATTTAATTCTATGAAATGTCTTCATAGCAACAGACAGGCCAACGCTTGCCCAACCAGACAAGTGGGCACCACCACTCAGACAAGCTGAAACATGAACCTGACCATGACAGGTGCTCTTTCATTTCTTTGGATATGATAACCACTTCTACTAGCATCATTTCTTGAGAAGACAGGTCTGTCCCGATTGAGTGACCATGGCTGCCTTGTTGAAAGTTATCTAACCATAACCGTGTGGGTCTTTTTCTGAACTCTAAATTCAATACCCTTCATCAATATGCCTATTTTTTATTACATTGCCATCGTTTTCTGACCACTCTAGCTTTTTCATATGCCTTAAAGTCAGGCATTGTGAGTCTTCCAACTCCAATCTTCTTTTTCAATATATTTTTTTACTTGGAGCCCTTTACCTTTCCAAAGAAATTTGATGATTATCCTTTCCAGTTATTGAAAGTATGCCATTCTTATTTTGATTGGGACTACATGAATTTGTAAATCAGTTTGGGTAGAATTGGTAACTTAGCTGTATTTAATTTTCTGATCCATAAACACAGAATGCTAGGTCTTCTTTGATTTTTTTTAGCAATGTTCTGCAGCTTTTTGTTCATGAGTAAGTTGTGGGGCTGTATAATGAGACAACTGTGGAGGGCCAGGAGCAATCAATCAGGCCCAAGCAGGAGCAATTAATCAGGCCCAAGCAGGGAAAGTCCCCACAACATTGGGGCAGAATGTCCCCAAGACTTAAACAATAACCAATGTTAAGAAACTGAGAGAATGGGATGTGTTTTGGCAACAGCTAATGGCATTTTTCTGCTTCTATGATACACTTGCTTGCTAGCAACTGAAAAACCACAACATGATTTTAGCTTTTATAAGCACACCTTGAAAACCTCTAGGGGTTGCTCTCTGAATCTTCCTTCTTGGAAGTTTCTGGGGCAGTCACCAGGAGGCTAAGAAAGACTCCAAATTGGCTTGCAGTTTTAAATTATGTGGTCTCTCTTTCATTGTGCCCCACAACACAACCTTCAACCAAATTTCAAGGGGTATGGCACAGAGAATAATGACTTGGACAAGTACAGCTTGGCATGTAAGACACAGCATTTATTGAGGGTTTACATGGGGAGGGCAACAGGAGAAGAGATGGCAATCCCTTGCTATGCTGGTCCACACTGAGCAGAGTACACGGCAATGTTTTGCAAGATTTGAACAAAGGAAGATGAAGTTGAGCCATTGGTGTAGTGTGGTTGGCTATATATGCATTCAAATTAAGGATTATAATTTGGCCTATCAAGCTTCTGACATAGGTTATGTTTTCCTCCTGAGTATCAATTCTGTTGGTGGTGCACATTATCATACTGACAGCTTCTGAGAACACTACTATTTTCCTCAAGCTAAGATTACTCTTTTACTGACTGGGGAACATCTGTTCTCTAGGACCTGTGAGAAAGAGAAGAGTTAGGCATTAATGTAAACCTTCATGCATGTTACATTTCTCAATAAAAGTCCTTCACATACTTAGTAAAGGTCATTCCTATTAATTGATTATTTTAGTTGCTATTGTAAGTGGAATTTTTCTTGATTTCCTTCTGGGAATGCTGATTATTAATGTATAGAAACATCTGGATTTTAGCATGTCGATCTTGAATCATGCCACTTTGCTGAACTTATTAGCACTGCTATCTTTGTTGTAAGTTTTTGGGGACATTCTAAATATAGGTTCATATCATCTGCAAATAGTAAAATTTGTACTTCTTCCTTTCTGATTTTGTATGCTTTTTATTCATTTTTCAGGCCTAATTGCTCTTGCTAGGGCATTTAGCAAGATATTGAATAAGAGAGGTGAAAGTAGACATCATTGTCTTGTTCCCAATCTTAAAGGGAAAGCTTTTAGTCTTTGATATTGAGTATAATGCTAGTTTTGACTTTTTCATATATGTACTATATCCTGTTGATGAAGTTTCCTTTTATTCTTATCTTATAAACAAAGGATGCTAGATTTTTTCAAATACTTTTGCTGCATCAGTTAATACAATCATGTGCATCTTACCCTTAATTTATTAATGTGAGTTAATAGTTAAATAATTAGCTAAATATTTAATTAGTTAAATTAGGGCTTTTCTTTATTGGGAGATTTCCAATGAATTATTTAATCTCTTTACTTACCATTGGCTTATTGAGGACACCTATTTCTTCTTTTTGTGTTGAAATAGTCTCCCATATAAGGAATTAAAACCCATTTGATCATGTGTGTGATTCTTTTAATGTGCTGTTAGATTCAATTTCCAAATATTTTGTGGAGGACTTTGCATCTATTTTCATTAGAGTTATTTAGCTCTAATTTTCTTTTCATGTAGTATCTTTATCTGGCTTTGTCGTTTAGATGATGTTGCTTAATACAATGAGTTAGGTAGTGATCAATCATCAAATTTTGAAGACTTTCAGGATAAGTATTCATTCTTCTGGGAATGATTGGTAGAATTCATATGCAAAATCATCTGTTCCTGGGGTTTTCTTTATTGGGAGATTTCTGATGAATTATTTAATCTCTTTACTTACCAATGGCTTATTGAGGACACCTATTTCTTCTATCAATGATGAAGGCTTTTTACCTGTTTCAAGGACATTGCCTATTTTATATAAGTTGTCTAACTTGCTGGCATACAGATGTTCATCATGTCTCTTTTTTCTCATTATTTTTCTTTGTGGCCAGCATTAATTCCCCCTTTCATTTCTGCTTTTATTTATTTTTGTGTTCTCTCTTTTTATTTGTCTGTTAAACTAAGGATTTCAATAAATTAGTTTGTTCTAAATTGGAAGTGCAACTTAAATCCAACATTGCAGAGGTAACTCTGAAGGAAGACTGTGGATTCAAATTGAGTTTTGAGTTGATTGCAAGAAGCACAAAAAGGACAGTGAAGGAAGTAAGAGGGCCAGAGAAACAAACAATGGATTATTGGTTATGAATTAGATAATATTTATTTAAAAAATAATCCTGGGTTTTTAAGTCAAAGAATTAATGTCATGTCAAGCATAGATTTCATTCCTAGTGTTTTGTGTTTTTTTTTTCTGATGCTATGTCTGGAATGACAATGTACAGGATCCCAAATTTAGCTTGAATGAGATTCAGAGATTTCTAATGAATCCCTGATCTATATTTTCCTAGAGTAAACAAGAAAAACTTGGCTCCAGGGGATAAAAACCAATAGAAAATCATAAAATCCTTATTAATTAGACAATTCCTATGCAATTTATAGTGTATCAAATAAACCTATTTCTGGCATCTTAGTTTTTATAAGGTAAAAGAGTATATTCTGTGATATTCCAGGGGTCTTCTGGAAAAAACAAAAGACAGTTTGAAGTTTTAAAAAGCTGTTGCTTAGCATTTGATTAAAGAGGGGAAAATGTCAAAATTTTGTCAGGAGGTCTACACACTTGTTTTAATAGGATCATGGGTTATTGTGAAACAATACTTGGTTGTCCATTTTTGAATTTACAATAGCTGATTTTTAAAAGTAAATGTGTTAGTTAGATTCAGTTGTCAACTTGGCCAGGTGAGCATACCTAGTCTTGTTGCTGCAGACATAAGCCAAAGGTACGTGAATCTCATCTGTTGCTAATTACATCTGCAGTCGGCTAGGAGGCATGTCTGCTGCAATGAGTGATGTTTGACTTAATTGGCTGGTGCTTAAATGAGAGAACGCAATGTAACACAGCCTAAGCAGCTTGGTATTCCTCCTCTCAGCACTTGCAGCTCAGCCCAGGCCTTTGGAGATGCAGAAAGAAGTCACCCTGGGGAAAGTTGTTGGAACCAAGGGGCCTGGAGATAAGACCAGCAGAGACCATCCTGTGCCTTCCACGTAAGAAAGAACCTCAGTGGAAAATTAGCTGCCTTTCCTCTGAAGAACTAACAAAATAAATCCTCTTTTATTAAAAGCCAATCTGTCTCTGGTGTGTTGCATTCCAGCCGCTGGCAAACTAGAACCATAAACATGTGAGATTATATGATGATTAAAAACCTATTTTTCTTAAAAGTGAGAGGACATTATAAAATCAACATAAATATAAAAAATTATTCAAATAAAACACTCTTTGCTTTTTATATTGCTTTCAGAACAAATACTATAACCTCTTACTGAAAGCAGACTGATAATATGAGAAAATTTGTCATATTAATACATAGAAAACCAAATTCTAGTTTTACATCAGTATACTATTTGATATTAAGGCTCATAAAAATCTCATAGATAAACCCATAAAATCTTACCTGAGACCACAGGAAGTAAAATTTTCTTTCTACAAACCTTCTATAACATTTATATCCATTTGGGTTTTGTCTTATATTTTCCTCTTTTTCATTCTCTAAAAATTAGTCATTTTACTTTAGGGCCATACCACTCACCTTTTCCTTAACAAAACCAACCTGTATATCGTACATATTTATGGTATCAAAATGACCTTGGAAACTTCCTTTAAGCTGACATCTACAAAACACAATTACTGTCAAATAAAACTTGTCAGAATAAAGGCTTAATTTGGTTAAATGCAAACATGATTTTTAAATCATATTAAACTTCTAGTAGATGTTGTATTAGCTTATTTGATCAGGAAAACTTTATATATTAAGAAAGAACATCTCCAAAAATGCATGCCCTTTTTTGTACTTAACGCTGATAACTCAGAAAACATAGTCATTTTATTTGTAAGTTAACAATATTAAATTCTTATATACATATAAGGCTTAAAGTATAAAATATTCAGCTATGACTCATAAAACCCAGACTCATAACACAGAAAGACAAAACCCAGAGATAAAATTCAGCAGTCTAGGGCAGTGCAATGGTGGTTCAGTGGCAGAGTTCTCACATGCCATGCTGCAGACCTGGGTTTGATCCCTAAAGCTTGCCCATTTATTCATTTTTTTCATTCATTTTCATCAAGGATGTCTATGTTATTGTAAAAGGCAGTATTTTAGAATCATTACATCCTTTAGAAGGTTTTGAATATTGATCAATGTGTACCTACCACTTCTTGGTGGATTCTGGGAACCACATTTTTCAAGTGCACCATTGCAAATATATAATCTTCTTTAAACTAAAAGACTCCCATCCTGACCACTGATGCTTCCACCTATCTTCACTCTAAAATCCAACAGCCCTGATTAAAGGAAACATGTGAGGAAGCTATTTTAAATTTGAATTTTATTTGCCCAAAGGTCAGTTTCTTTTCCCTTTAAAAACAGACAATCTTATCTCCAACAACTCTGTTGCTTACAATATAGACAGCTATGGTGTGGGGCCCAGGGTATTTGAACATGTAGACAGCCTGCTAAAATGCTACCTAAAGTAATTCCAGGTCTGAACTTGTGAGGGACAATGAGTCAGCACTTGTTATATAACCATGATTCAGCACCTGTTATATGACCATGATTCAGCAGATGCTATGTAACCTTTTGGCATGTTGTCACCTTTGCTTACAAATGATATAAAAACCTCTTACTGCATAGCTTGCAGCACAGAGGGAAATGATTAAAACTTGACCACTCTAGTGACAGCTCCTTGTGCTTTTTTCTGGGCTGGAATGACCAAACATTGAGCTGGAATGACCAAACATTTAGCTGGACATGACATTTGGCATAGATGGCAGGATGCAATGTGTGACCCCTTTGCCCCAGAGGACAAAGGACCAGATAGGATGAGGCTCCCCACAGGTTTGTGGTGTCTTATATCAGCTGTCTTGCTACACTGGCCTGCTCCAGAGGCTTGGGATCATGTGGACCCCACCCCACAGGGTATTGCCAAGGCTTTGAAGGAATTTGAAGCTGATGTCCTGGTTCCCCAACATGGTATGGTGGTGAAGGAGTCTTGTTTTTTTTTTAACTGTGCTGTGAGAACAGCATAAGAAAGCTTTGGCAATGCAAGTGCATGTCCAGTGCTAGGTCGGGGGAATAAGTGGGGGCTCTATGGCTGGACTCCTGAGGTTACTTCAGAACAGGAGGTGAATTGTTACAACCAAGGTCTTTACGCAGCAAACATCAGCTCACTCATTGCTCAACAGACATCTGACCACCCGCTGCTCAACCCACTAGCATAATAATCCTTTGTTTAATGTGCTACCCCTTTCATGCCATCACCTAACCCCTGCCCTTAAAACTGCACTCACCAAAGCCCATGCGCAGACTCACCTCACTCCATCTTGGGTTCGGTGAGCTCTGCCCGGGAGTGCAGCCAATAAAGCACACTCAATTAAAATCATTTCATTTACTTTCCTTTCTCTCAAATACCTCATATTTTAAAACCTTTCACCTGGCGCTGAAAACCCGGGAGAGGAGCACGAGTACTGCCCACCTGGCCAGGGGCACCCAGGCTTCTTCTCACCTTTCCTCCACATAGCCAGAGACCAGGGATCCTTCAGCCTGCTGCTACATCTATCACTGATTGGGTAGGTCCCTTCCCTCCTAGCTCAGTTGCTGGGTCTCACAGTTCTGAGAAGGAGAGAGCCTGTCCATAACTTACTCTCCAAAAATCGTGAATTCACATCAGGTTCTCTCCCGAGGGCTGAGGTGAACAGGGACGCCTGCAAGCCTCATACCCTTTTTCTGGGACTTGAGAAGTCATGGGGATGCCCTGCTTCTGATTTCCCTCCCAAGCTCGGGTCCAAGACCTGAACAGGACTTTAAACCCACTCATAAGAGCTTTCAGGACTCTCTCAGCATGTTGGGATGCTAATGCCCCTGGGCCAGACCTTTGTTCTTAGAGCCATTTCTTTGTTCTTTGAGACCTATCAGCATGGGCAATAAATCTTCTAAAACCCAACACCTTATGCCTCTAAGTTGCCTACTGGCAAAGTTACCCACATTGAATTTGCTTCCAGACATTCGGCCAAAGTGCCTCTGTTACTTTTGTAAAAAGGCTTGGCCACAATACCAATTGGATAACGGTTCTCATTGGCCTGAGGGAGGGACTTTCAATTTTAAGGTCCTTAACGACCTCCATAATTTCTGCCAAAAGAATAACAAGTGGGCCAAAATTCCTTATGCCCAGGTTTTCTTCTCCTGCGCTCCCATCCCTCTTTGTATACTTGCTCCATGGCTCAGGTTCTCCTAGCCAAGGAAACCCTCAAACCCTCCCTCTCCTCTGATGAGACCTTCTCCTTTTCTGAACCCCCTGACTCATCCTTTTTCAAGTGACCACTGTCTCCATGAAATCCTTCCACACAATCCCCTTCTCCCTTACTCTATCCTTCTCTCTCTCCAGTGGAGCCTCAGATGCCATCTTGCCCCTTATCTTCTTCTCCTCCAGTGGCACCTCAGATGCCATCTTGCCCCTTACCCTCTTCTCCTCCAGTGGCGCCTCAGATACCATCTTGCCCCTTGCCTTCTTCTTCTGGTCCGGTGGAGCCCCAACTGCCCTTTTACCCCTTACTTCCTCCTTCTGCTTCAGCCACACCTCACCCACCATCTTATCCCTCACTTTCCCCACCTATCTTAATGGCACTCCAGCCGCCATCTTATCCATCTCCCTTTCTGCCTACACCCTCACCATCATCTTATCTGTCCCCATCCTCACTTCCCACCCCTCCAGCAGCATTTCTGCTGCCATCTTATCCTCCCCTTCCATCTCCATCCAGTCCCTCACTGTCCTCAACAGCCTTTTCCTTCTCACCTATAAGCTCTCATACCCGCTCAAAGGACTCTTTACTCTGTCCACTACGGGAAATTGTGGGACCTGAGGGGTTAGTTCGAGTACACACCCCTGTTAGGTTGGGGGAATGGGGAAGGGCACTGCAACTGGAGCTGCAGAGGCTGTGTCACCCTTCCCAACCTGACTTCTGGAATTAATGAACTGCTCCTTCCAGATGTCACCTGACCTCCATCCTTAAAATCTGCCCATGCTGAAGCCCACATGTGGGCTTATCTCTCTCCATCTTGGGTTTGGTGAACTCTACCCGGGAGCACAGAAATCACCCACCCCACACCCTAGATTAAATTTCCTGATCTGCCTTCTTTCTTTCTCACCCTTTCACCTCTTAAATTTTTCAACCCCTTTCTCCCTAGTTGAGCTCTCTAATATTAAGAAATGGCTAGGTTCATTCACCAGCGACCCAACTGCCTATACTAAGAAATTTCAATATCTAGCTAATGCCTATGATCTAACCTGGCATAACATTCATATAATCTGTTCTTCTTCCCTAAGCCCAGATGAAAAAGACCATATGTTCAGTGCAGCCAGGGCTATACTAACCAGGTCCATATAACTAACCACACCATGCTGGTAGAGCTGAGGCAGTGCTAGACCAAGAGCCAGGGTGGAACTATCAGGTTAACACTCCAGCAGGGAAAAACAGGCAAACTAGACAGGATAAAGTGCTAACATGTCTCATAATGGGTATGCAGAATGCTTCACATAAAATAATAAACTTCCATAAACTAAGGAAAATCACCCAAGGTCCTAAAAAAAAAACCCAGCAGCATTTCTACACCTACTCACAGAAGCCCTCTCTCAATACACCCACTTAGACCCTGACTCAGAGGCTGATAAAACTGTATTAGCCACATATTTTATATTCCAGTCAGCCCCAGACATAAGGCATAAACTTAGAAAAATTAAGGACGGTCCTCAGGCCCCTATTCATGACCTGGTAAACCTGGCCTTTAAAGTTTTCAATACACTTGATGAGTTGGAAAGGGTGGAAAAGGAGTCCCAAGACCGTGGAAAGGTGAATTTACAAACCCTATCCCTTATTGCAGCCCTGCAGCCTACTGCAATGGAGAAAAAGCTGGCTACAACAAATCTACCACCAGGAAAGTGCTTCAAATGTGGCCTCGATGGACACTGGTCCCGCCAGTACCCCAATCCTTGACTGCTCAAAGGACCATGCCTTCTCTGTGGAAAAAAGGGACACGGGAAAAGTGAGTGCCCCTCAGCACCTGGCCATGGGTAGGCCGTCCTTTCAACCCCTAGTCCACCACTGGCAGTCCTGGGCTTGGCCACCGACAACTGATGATGCCCGGTCTCAGTGACCCCAATCACCCTTGTGGAGACCAGGTTTTACACCAGGTGTAAAACCAAGGTATCGGGTAAGTCCACATCATTTTTAATGGACACGGGGGCTACCTTTTCTGTCCTCCCCTCCTATTCAGGTTGGCTCTGTCTTTCCCAGTTCATGGTTATGGGCATAGATGGCCATCCTTTGCACCCCTTAACCACTAAGCCACTCACGTGTTTAATAAAGGGACATCCTATTACACATTCCTTCTTATTAACGCTTTCTTGCCCTAGCTCTCTATTGGGGCAGGATATTCTCACCAAGTTAGAGGTATCACTACACTAGACAAAAACTCCTCCTGCAATTCTACTACTGGTTCTATGTGTAGCCTCCACCTCTGCCCAGGACCCTATCCTTCCCGTTCACCCCTTACCACCCCACCTAGTTGACCCAAAAATGTGGAATACCTCAACCCCTATAATAGCTTCCCATCATGAACCAGTTCTCATCTGACTAAAAAAATCTGTCCTCATTCCCCTCCCAGCCACAATTCCCCATTTCCATAACCCATCAAAAGGAACTGCAACCCATCATCTACTGAATCAAAGGGAAAAGACTCCTTATACCTACTAATTCACCATGTAATACTCCTATTTTACCTGTTAAAAAATCTGACAGTTCTTACCATTTAATCCAGGACCTCGACTAATTAACAAAGCTGTTATTCCTATCTACCTGGTGTTCTCCAACCCATACACTCTTCTCTCTCACATACCTCCTCACACTACTCACTACACAGTCCTGGACCTCAAAGATGCCTTTTTTTTTTACTATACCTCTGAACCCTGCCTATTACAGTCTATTTGCTTTTACCTGGGAAAACCCAGACTCTTTAACTGCCCAGCAACTTACATGGACAGTATTACCTCAAGGGTTTCGCGATAGCCCCCACACCTTTGGCCAAGCCTTAGCCAAAAACTTAACACAATGCAATCTAACTCCCAGTGTTATTCTCTGATATTTACATGAATTAATTCACAGCCCTTCTGAAGATGCCTCCACAAAAGCCATGGCCACCTTATTAAATTTCTTAGCAGAATAAAAATACCGAGTTTCACAAACCAAGGCCCAACTTTCCTGTTCCACCGTTACTTATCTGGGCCTCCTCCTTACTCCCACCTCTAAACACCTCATACTTAACAGGCAGCAAGCACTCCACAAACTCCAGCCTCCAGAAAATGCTGAACAAATTTTATCCTTTCTAGGTTTTGTGGAATTTTTCCAGCACTGGGTCCCTAATTTTTCCGTTCTAGCAAAGCCCCTCTATGATGCAGCCAAAGCAACACCTGCAGGTCCGCTGGATGACCCCTCTGCCATATCCAAAGCCTTCTCAGTCCTCTGCAGTGCCTTACTTCAAGTCACCTCCTCTTGCCCTCCCAAATCCTGACAAATTGTTTATTCTATTTACTAATGAAAAGCAAGAAATGGTGGTGGGAGTTCTAACCCAACCTCTGGAACCAACTAATACTCTAATAGCTTACCTCTCCAAACAGATGGACCCTACTGCCCATGGCTGGCTTCCCTGTCTCCGGGCATTAGCTGCAGCAGCCACCCTAACCTGTGAAACTCTAAAACTCAGCCTGGGTAAACCTCTCTAAGTTCTGTCCCTCCACTGTCTGCAAAACCTCTTATCCCATAAGTCTCTGTCTCTGCTCACTCCTTCTCATGTCCAAAAATTTCATCTACTATTCCTGGAAAACCCGGACATTGCTCTCTCTACCTCACCTAGTCTCAACCCTGCCACTCTTCTCCCTCAAGAGCCCTCAACTTCAAACCTACCAGCACTAATTCTTTTCTTTACTCTTCCTTCCCTCCAACAGCCTACTCTTCCAGGGAAAGTGCAGACCTCCTCACACAAGGAGGTTCTGCAACACCAGAGGGCCGGACCTTCCTCAATAACAAGGTGGCTCTCCTAACTGAGCAGGCTCACAATATTCTTTCTCAGATACACTCATCACTGCATATCAGACCCAGAGTCCTCACACGGTTCTCCAGCCTTTATTCCACCACCTCTCTTTACCTAACTTCATAACGTCTGTTTGTTCTTCTTGTCCCACTTGCCAAATAACAACCTGTCCTTAACTAACCTCATAACGTCTGTTTGTTCCTCTTGTCCCACTTTCCAAATAACAAGTCTGCAGGGAGGGTTGTGCCCTACTTTCCCAACTCACCAGCTAAGGGGCCAACTTCCTGGACAGGACTGGCAACTCAATTTCACATACATGCCCACTCATAACAAATTATGGTACCTCCTAACAATGGTTAACACTTTAACAGGCTAAATAAAAGCTTTCCCCACTATATGGGAAACTGCTAACGTGATGGCAGACACTCTTCTAAAACAAACATTCCTCATTTTAAACTACCTACCTCCATCCAATCTGATAATAGCCCAGCTTTTATTTCTCAGGTGGTTCAACAAACCTCATCAGCCTTGGAAATAAAATGGAAGCTACATGTTCCTTACTGACCTCAATCTTCTGGTAAGGTGAAATGAGCCAACGGTCTTATCAAAACTCAACTAACCAAGTTGGCCATTAAGCTATGACAACCTTGGGTTAACCTCCTTCCTCTAGCCCTCACCCAACTACGTGCCACTCCACAGGCACCTCCTTTTCTAAGTCCTTTTGAGCTTATGTACAGCTGCCCATACCTACTTAATCACCAGTTGCCAGTGCAGCCTCCTCCTTTAAGCTTTTACCTGACATATCTCTCTTTAATCAGGCAATTGCTGTGGGAACATGCTAACCAATTCCTGCCACAACCAGGGGAAACTAATCCTGCCAATTCCCCCCACAATGTTCAACTGGGAAATGAGGTATTCTTCAAACAGCTGCAGCTTGGGCCACTCCAACCACAGTGGACTGGCCCACACACAGTGATCCTTACCATTCCTACAGCAGTAAGACTATTGGGGGACTCTTCTTGGCACCACCTATCTCAGGTCAAATTATATAAGCAGGATGAACCCTCCTACACTTGCCAGCTTCTGGGGCCCACTCGGGTCTGTATCACTCATGCTTCTCACCCTCCTAACTCCCACTGAAAGCAAATCCTATGTCTGGGAATCCCAAATCAGGGAAACCTTTATCTCAGGTAACTCTTCAAAATAGATGGGCCTTAAACCTGCTGACAGCCAGAAAAGGAGGGACGTGTATATTCCTCCAAGAAGAACATTACTATTACATCAATGAATCAGGTCTGGTAGAGCAAAACATTCAAATCCTAAACAAGCTAAGGGGAGATTTCTATCACAGGAAACAAGAAACCTCCTCTGCCTTAAACTGGTTCTCCTCACCACTAGCAGCATGGCTTCTCCCACTGCTAGGTCCAGTTATCTTAATTTGTCTGTTGTTTCTCCTAGCTCCTTGCCTCCTTAACTTCCTCCAGGGTCATATAAGAGAACTATCCTGAGTAGCAGTCAACCAAATGCTTCTGCATCACCACCTACCAACCTCACCAAACTCCTGCAGCCAGCCTCTCCTCTCTCTCGACACTAACAATTTCAGCCCATAGCCCCACACCGTCTTACTACAGCAGGAAATAGCTAGAGAGATCTCAACACCCAACTATCACAAAAAGGCTGGAATGTTAGGTTGGGGGAATAAGGGAGGGCTTTATGGTTGGACTTATGAAGTTACTTTGGAATGGGAGGTGAATTGCTACAACCAAGGTCTTTATGCAGCAAACATCGGCTCACTCATTGCTCAACCCACTAGCATAATAATCCTTTGCTTAATGTGCTACCCCTTTCATGCCATCACCTAACCCCTGCCCTTAAAATCTGCACTTGCCAAAGCCTGTGCACAGACTCGCCTTACTCTATCTTGAGTTCAATGAGCTCTGCCCGGGAGCGCAGCCAATAAAGCACACTCAAAATCATTTTGTCTACTTTCCTTTCTCTCAAATACCTCATATCTTAAAACCTTCCATCCTGATGCTGCAGCAATGGCAAGATGAATTGAAACCCTGGGTCTGAGCCATGGAAGAGGAAGCAGCAGTGCCACAGCTTCCTGGAACAGAGAGAGTCAGAAGCAAGTCAGCACTATCCCAGGCAAGTACAACCCCTTATTTCATATCACTGCATAGTAAAGCAACAGTTCAAGCATGACAAGCTCTTGGCTCCAGGGGGTGGACTGGAGGGCCCCCCATTGGTCCACCAACAGATGACATACACGGCATATACTCCAGAGGGATTCCAGAATCTTGCAAAACAGGTATGGCAAAAACTGCAAAACACTCCTGGCCTGGCTGATGAGTCTGACTCAGCAGGTCTGGCAAAATCTGGAAGAACTGCCAGAGACTGTATTAAATGGAATTCATAAATGGACTTAGTCCAAATCATGCAGGAAATGGGGATTCAGTGGATGATGTTCCAGGTCTGGTAAAGAAACCCTGATCGTGAGCCATTCAACCACCTGTATGAAGGACACGATTTTGGCCACAGCACCTCCTGGTTCCTTTGGAGCCTTGGCTGTGATTCTGGCTCCCTATGTAGACCATAGTGTGCATGAAGTAACCATGGTCATGGCACGGTTGAGGGATGTGGAAATATGCAAATAAGAAGAGGGGATGCACCTAGTGTGGAAAGGAGTGGAGCCACCAAAAAAAAGAGTGGAAAACGCTCTATGAATGGGAGGGAATGGCTAAGCTGATGGTCCCACCAAGGTATCTCATTTACAAATGTGGGTGGGCTTGTTGGCCACAGGTGTGGGGATGCAGAGAAGATTGATCAATAACCCAATGAAGTATTACTGGCTTTGTGGGAAGAGTTGCCCTGAGAGTAATGATTCACCAAACTAAAAGGGAAAAAGAAACCAAAAGTCACCCATAATGCTGCATGATGTCTTACAAAGTGATGGGGGTAAGTTGGATTTGTTTGACAGACAGCTGACCAAGAAGCCCAGGTGGCAAAGGAACCAGGAGACTGACTGGAGTTCACATGTAGAACTACCTTTATACAGGTCCCCCTGCAATTTTCAATGCATTTTAGCCCTACTGGATATATTGGGCATGGGCATTTTACAAAGATTGTCTTTGAGAGCAACCCAAGTAGAATTCCAGTTGTGGTGAAAGCAGTGAAACTGGTGCACCTACCAGAGCACTGAAGAGTCATAAAGGTGTAACAATATGTTTTCCTGAAGAACATGGAGAAACTGGACAAGCAATCCTACAGCTAGAAATGGCTGGAATCATAAGGATGTCCCACAGCCCCCTATAACTCTGGTGTGGCTTATCCAAAATGGCACAGGGAGAATGACTATTGCCATTGACCTGGCTCCACAGAGCCAGGACCAATTTGTTTTCATTTGGCAAGGGTGGATACATAGCCCTACCATTTGCCATGTGTGGGTGGCCCAGGACTTGACCACTCAGCAACATAAGCTTACAATTTATGTTGGTGATATTATGTTAACCTCTGATTCTCTTACAGATCTAGAGGAAGGCATGGATGGTCTGTGCCACACACTAGATACCTGGGGTGGGCAATCAATGAGGCCAATGTCTGAGGGCCTGGATTGTCTGTCAAGTTCTTGGGAGTTATCCAGTTGGGTAATACTCAAGTGATCACAGAAGACAAGATAGATAAGGTTCAAGAATATCTGAGACTGACCACAGTATTGCAGCTACAAGCTTTTGTAGGCCTTTTTGGGCACTGGAGAATGTTTGTCTCCCATCTGGCCCAGATTTTATACCCTCTGTACATCCTGGTTAAAAAAGGAACCCCCTGGGACTGGGGAAATGATCAGTAACATGCCTTCATGGTAGGAAAAAAGGCAGTAGTGCAGGCCCAAGCACTATAACGTGGTTAATGTGGGTCCTTTCTACCTGGATGTGACAATCCATGAAGTAGGCTTTGGATGGGGACTTTGGCAGTATCAAGGTAAACGCAAGGTTCCCAGAAGATTTTGGTTCCAGTTAATGAAGGGAGCAGAGGTAAAATATTTCCCCATTCAGCAGCAAATAGCTGCTGTCTATGCTACATGGCAAGTGAGTCCATTTTGGGCCTGTAAGGAAGATCAGCAGAAATTGCAAGTGATGGGGCAAGCCCCCATTGGATGGCAATGGGTTTATGATCCAGGATTGGGCCAAAAATCTGACCAGGATTGGCCAAAGGTCTAGATATACAGTGGACATTATAGACCCATATAAACCACAAGCTACAGGAATGACTGAAATGTACCCTGAAAGAAAAGCTCTGGGTTTTAGCCCCAGAGGATCTGAAATTGAAGGGGTGGGCTACCCTGATTGATTACTGCTGTTCATTTACTGAATGGACAAGTTGGTGCACAGGTTGTTCCTCTTTAGACTTGGTAATAAGGAGATGAGCATTGCCCTTGTATATACAAGTGGAAGGAAAGGATGTGTTGGAAAGACCCCATGTGTAGGAAGGAGGGTTATTATTACCTGCCCCTGTGTTTGGTAACTGGGAACAATGGATGAATGGACCTGGCTGTGGAAAATACTAAAAGAAGCTCTATTTTGGATGGTAAATCTTTTGCCTTGGGGTGATGGGATAACCTGCAAACTTGGACTGTAAGTTGGCCAAATCCTGTGCATGTATACATTCCTGATGATGCGGATGTTTCTTTGCTTTGAGGAACTTATGTCTTGCATCCTGATTGTACTAGCATGGCACAAGGGGCCATGGTTTGCTACTTCCAACCAGGGCAAAAAATCCTAGCTGCCACTGTCTTTTGTAAGATAAGGAAGTGGCATATATTCTGCTCAGGGGAGGAGATTTGCCTTTAATGGTTTCTGAAGCTTTGGTATTTCTTTGACCAGCTGTGTTAGTTAGATTCAGTTGTCAACTTGACCAGGTAAGCATACCTAGTCTTGTTGCTGTGGACATAAGCCAATGGTACATGAACCTCATCTGTTGCTAATTACATCTGCAGTCAGCTAGGAGGTATGTCTGCTGCAATGAGTGAAGTTTGACTTAATTGGCCGGTGCTTAAATGAGAGATCGCAATGTAGCACAGCTAAGCAGCTCGGCATTCCTCATCTCAGCACTTTCAGCTCATCCCAGGTCTTTGGAGATGCAGAAAGAAGTCACCCTGGGGAAAGTTGTTGGAACCCAGGGGTCTGGAGAGAAGACCAGGAGAGACCATCCTGTGCTTTCTATGTAAGAAAGAACCTCAGTGGAAAGTTAACTGCCTTTCCTCTGAAGAACTAACAAAATAAATCCTTTTATTAAAAGCCAATCTATCTCTGGTGTGTTGCATTCTGGCAGCTAGCAAACTAGAACACCAGCTGATTGCAGCCAACATCCCAAAATCATGGGCCCACATCTATGCACAGGTCCACAATGTCTTTCATTGCTGGATATGTACTGAACTTCCAGCAGATGTGGCTGAAGGACTCTCATGGCAGGCAACCCCTGCTATGGAAGAGAACCAGGACTTGGCAATGATTGATAAGTCATCTTGGCTTGTCTGGCCAGGTTTTTGGTGGTCTTTTGTTGCTCCCTCTATTGTTGTTGTGCTCTGTGGGCTGAAGGTGCTGACCTGTCCCCAAAATGCCGGCCTTTTAAGAGGTGGATTGTGGGGCCCAGGGTATTTGAAGATGTAAACAGCCTGCTAAAATGGCTGTCTAAAGTAATCTGGGTTTGAACTTCTGGGGAAGAATGATTCTGCACTTCTTATATAACCATGATTCAGCACCTGTTATATGACCATGATTCAGCAGATGTTATGTAACCTTTTGCCATGTTGTCGCTTTTGTGTAACAATGGTAAAAATTTGTATTGCTGCATAGCTTCCAGAATGAAAGGAAATAATTAAAGTCTGACCACTTTAATGACATCTCCTCATGCTTTCTTTCTAGGCTGGAATGACCGAAACTTGAGCTCGGACCTTTCATATAACTCTTTATATTTCTTCTCTTGAAGCTACCTCTATTATTTTATTGATTGTTATTAAAGTGACATTCAAAAACTCGATTTTTATTTCACACTTTGAGAGTTGCTATAATTGAAAAGCCATTATTTTAGTTGTCTTTTTATGTTTATTCTGATCCAGAGCTCTTTCAAAAAGTTACAATGCCCCATCAAGTCTATCAGTAAAAGATGAAAGAAGTGAATGAGTACTAAAGGTCTGTGACAATTGCTTATTAGATAATAAGCAAATTATCTGTGACAAATCCAGATAATGTCACCATTTTTTTGTTTATAAGATTGAATTCTTGACCAATCAGTTCTTTTTGAGGAAAAGCCTTTGTATGGCATTTAATAAGCCCTTTATGATCTGAGTGGGCTTCCTAGAAGCAGCCCTACCTGTAACATTGTCAGGATCCCTGATATCTTCTGGCTTTTTCCATTGAGCTGCTTGAATCCCCCTTTTTTCTCTCATCAAGACTCAAGCAAGTACAAATTGGAAAATGTTAAGCAATCCTGGAACATAATTTTCAATTAGATTTTTAAAAGCCTCGTATAAATGTTTGGATCCATTTTAAGATTTGAAAATCCCTCAACAATATCTCTGAGCGTTGCTCTTAATCAAGGGTAAAATTACCAAGGTGCCATTCTGAAAGTCTCAGAAGGTCTTTTCTTGTGAGGCATTTGCTGAATTTTGTTTAGACCTTCTAGGAAGGGTGTTCTAACATTGCAGTCCCTGCCTTTTCTTCTAGGGTCCTCCAGCTCACTCGTCCCAACCGTCTTCCTAAGCTCTCTTCATATCCCTCCTCCCATTTTGCTCTCCTGCTTTCCTGGGCCCATATCTGTCCCAGGGACCATCTCTCCTTCTTACCCTCCATCTTTGCCTTGGACCTCTCACTATACACAGGACAAGCATATTGAACAGTTATTTGTCTCCCCTTCACATTCTTTAGCTTCTCATAGACATGAAGGTCCTTGTGCCTTTCTCTTACCCAGCTCATTACATTTCTCCATGCATTAACTCCTCACCTTCACCATCTTCTTCATTCCCATGACCCAACATACCCCTTGTACCCCCAGAATCCAATTTATCCCATACATTTAAATTACTTGCATACATTTTCTTCTTGTTCCTTTAAACTCTGTGGTACACTTTAACTCCTCTGCATCTTCAACCACACTGTGCTTTGTAACCCTCTGTCCTAATCTCTCCCTGAATTCTGTATGCACACACACCCTGAGGCTCTCAGATTCCTCATTTTATTCATATTCATCCTTTTCCTGTGACTCATTTTTCACCACCTTAACCCACACCTTTATAGTAGAACACACCCAACACACCATTTTTATGCCATGTGCCTAAACTGAAAATACTCATGCCAGCATTATAAATGTGACACATTGTACTTCTTCTCCTCTTGGGTTGTTTAGTTGGAAAGAGCAAAAGGGTAGAAAAGGCCCCTTTAAGGCATCTATATGTTTGGAGATAGCACTATTTTCCCCAAAATAGAGAGATACACTGTATAAATATATATATATACTATATATATATATATATATATATATATATATATATATATATATATATATATATACATGCACACTGTGTTAGGGTGATTTTATGAGTTTATATCAGTGTTTGTTACAGTTAGTGTGTATAAATGTAACTTGCATTGTGGTGTGTGGATGAATGTGACTTTTTATAGAAAGTGTATCTGAGTATGTGCATGTGTAAGTATGTCAGTGTTTGTGACTACAAGGTTGTGTAGGTGTGCATGTACATGTGTTTGCATCTATGTGTAAATGGATAATGTGTAATGTGAGGGGTGGTTGCATATGAAATAAGGCTTTTAAAACACTATGGCACTAATCCTTGACTTGGATTTTGGAGGCATTAGACAGTAGAACTGGATCAAATTGTGGAATTTGTTTTTGTAGGAAAAACCAAAGGACTAATTTGAACTCGTATTTTAAATTTCTTAACTAATTGCACAGGGAACTAGTGTTCATTACTGACAGTTAAAAAAATGTGGTCTGTGTGTGTGTGTGTGTGTGTGTGTGTGTGTGTGTGTGTGTGTGTGTAGAGGGCTGTGGTAACTACTCAGTGCCCCTGAATTGAATAAGCAGCATTGGCTTGTCTGATAGTTGAGAAATTGTAGAACCTGCCTGTTAAACCAACTGATTTTTGTGCTCTGATTTTTGAGGGAAACACAAACTTCTGCATATCTATGGACATTGTTCTGTTTAGAGTTCTGATCACTTCTGGGAGAGCCAATAATGGGAAAGTCCATTTTATAATAAACTTGTGTGAATTAATCAAAATTAGTTGGCATTGGGCGGGCCGCGGTGGCTCAGCGGGCAAAGTGCTTGCCTGCTATGCCGGAGGACCTCGGTTCGATTCCCGGCCCCAGCCCATGTAACAAAAACGGAGAAACAGAATACAATAAAACAAGAAAATGTTTAAAAATGTTTCCCTTTCTTCCTTCCTTCCTTCCTTCTATCCTTCCTTCCTTCTCTCTGTCTTTCCTTTAAAAAAAAAAAAAAAAAAAAAAAAAAAAATTAGTTGGCATTGAGCTGTTCATATAAGTGCCATGATTTCTAGTGCATCATCTACTTCTTTTTACTTGTATTACTTTACAAATCCTTCTTAGATATTTTGCTTGATTCCATTTCTCTGGTCATAACTTAAATGATGATGAAGCTGAGTGGATGGAAGATTTGGAAATAGCCCTACTTTGTGTGGAAGGACTTCTCAGAGAAGCAGAGCTTCTAGTGGGATGCACAGACCTTGTTGCCAGTCCCTCATGTCAAAACCACAGCATTACTTGCTCCCTCCATATGAGACCCTGTCTGCCTCCTGGGTTCACAGGAAAGAAGGAATCTCTCCCAGACCCTTCATTTTCGCTTTGGAGATATGATGTAGGAGCTTCTAATTATTTTTGATAATTAGCACCTGGAAAAAAGTTTTTTGGAAATACTCTCAGCTCCCCAAGCCTGCAGTCTCATTACTGCTATAGGTGACACGATAATTGCAGTGCTTTGGGGAGATGAGGTCACAGAACCACAAGCCCTTATCTCAGGGTCAGGCTGCATCTCCGGCACTAGTCTGACTCTCATGACTGTTGCACTGAGCCCACTGCCCTGGCAACAAAACAGAGGAGGGTGAGTATTTTTTATATCAGTCCAAGAGGCATATCCTGTAAATAAAGAAGCCTATAAGTAGTCTTTGTAAACAGTTATATTGTAGAAAGGGAACCTTCTGGGTTTGAAACTGGTCTAATGTCAAAGTCACATGGACAGAGGAATCATTTCTGAGACCTGGGCTGAGCTGGCATAGAGAGATGTGGTCCCAAGACCTGATACCAAACTCTGAGGCTCCTAGTGGAATGTGGTGTCATCCTCAAAGCAGGGATCCTTGGTGTGTAATCCAAGTGTAAGAGAACCTGATTTCCAAGGTGCTTATAGGTAGTAGATTAGAGTATGTGTAGTGATGTTTGAAAACAATAATTGTGTTGCAACTGAAACCTAAGTGTTCTGTTATTTATGGTGAGATTGTTTTCCCCTTTGAATTAGGGAAGCAGCATTCAAGGAAAAGAGAACATTGTATTTATGGCCTTTAGATACCAGTTATCATACTCCAATGTATTTTGTGATATGTTCTCTAATTTAGAAATATTCTAACATCGACCCAAAATTTCCATTTATGTTTTAAATGCACAAACTTCCATGCCATGCAGATTTCATTTTCCATATATGCCTCGTAATTTTAATAATATTCTCATCTCATGCCTGTAGTTTCACTTAAATCATGTATTAGTTAATTTATGAGTGCATGAACTGCAAAGAGTAATACATTGGTTTCTAACCTATTTATTTTTGATATATTAATGTTTCACATCCTGTAGTTTTGGACATGCTATGAGATTGTGCATAATTCTGAGGTTGGCACTATCATATATTTATTCCTGGTATAAAAGCAAATTGTATTTCTGTCCCCATTATAATATTGACCCAATCATGCTTTCATTAAATCTCATTTCATCATGGGCAGGTTTCTGTAGTATTTTACTGCAAACAGTCCATCTACATTTTATCACAGCTTTAAAATTTTATTTATTATTAATTTTGACCTCTGCATTACATTATTACACATAACTGGAAATTTGCTACCACCAAATGGTAGAGTATGATATTACCAGTGTAAAATCAAATTACAAGGAGTAAGAAGATAACTTGATCTATACCTGAACTACTGCAGGACCACAGCTAACTGGTTTTGTTAGTAGAACATGGTGGTTAACTACCAAACTGGGTCCAAGTCTCCACTCTGACCATAAACAGTATGTGACTGTAGATGAATCTCCCTATGCCTGAGTTCTCCTCATCTTTATTATAAAAACTACAGTAGTGACACCACAAAGGTTTGTGAAGAATAGAGAAATTACTACGTGTGCAGTCTACATAGCCATGATTCATTCATTAAAAACATACTTTAAATGTTAACATTAACTACTAATAAAACACAACCTTTGAGTAATTCTTTCTTAGTTGGCACTAATGTTAATTGGAGAAGATTGGATTTCAGTTGACCTGTAACCCACACCTCCTATTCCCATGCAGAGTCTTCTGGCTTTGAAAACAATTGTTGGTGATATCTGGGAACTGGCAGAATGTCTTCCAGGGATTTGGCAACAGGCTTGGACTTTTTATCCCAGACTCTAGTTGGAGTCCTGGGGAATTTCTTTCTTCTTTACAATCACATCCTCCTTTATGTCACTGGTTGCAGGGTAAGGTCCACAGATTTGATTCTCCAGAACCTAACTGTAGCCAACTCCATGTTCATTCTCACTAATGGAATCCCCAGGACAATGGCTGCATTTGGTTTGAAAGATGTCCTCATTTTAGATGCAATTTTCTTTACTACTTTCATAGTGTGGGCAGGGGTGTTTCCATTGGCAGTACTTGCCTCCTGAGTATCTTCCAGGCCATCACCATCAGCACCAGGAACTCCAGGTGGGCAGAGCTTAAAGTGCAAGCTCTAAAGCATATTGACCTCTCCATAGCCCTGTGTTGGCTCCTCTACATGTTGGTGAATATCATTATTCCTATGTATGTCACAGGCAGTTGGATAAATGATACCATCAAAAAGATGAAAAATTTAGGATACTGTTCTGCTATAATTCATAACTAAAGTTCAGACGTACACTATGCTGTAATGTTATCATTCATTGATGCTTTATGCTTGGGGCTCATGTTCTGTGCCAGTGGCTCCATGGTTTCCATCCTGTACAGGCACAAGCAGTGGGTCCAACACATTCACAGGAGCAACCTCTCCCCCAGGCCCTCTGCTGAGTCCAGAGCTACTCAAACCATCCTTTTACTGCTGAGCATCTTTATATCCTTTTACTCCCTCTCCCCCATCCTTCAGGTTTGTATTATTATTTTTAATAAATCTAGTTTGTGGCTGCTACAGGTGGATTCACTATTTGCTGTGTGTTTCCCAACTGTTAGCCCATTTTTTCTCCTGGGTCATGATTCCCATGTATTCAGGCTCAGCTTTTCCTGCAGCAGGAATAAAAATTTCCCAAACTCCGTCTGATATATGTAAATGGTAATTTTTGCACAGCATTCAGTTACTTGTTCCTTTGTCCTGCACAGAATTCTGAGCACAGTTACGAAGATTTCAACATATTACAAAAATGGCAGTGTACACACACAATACATCATTTCTATATGCTTGACTGTTTACATGTGTGTATTTTTGTGTCTGTGTGTATATATACATACCTACATTCATGCAGATTATGCTTCTTTTCTATAAGAAATGATGTTGCAAAATTGTATATGGAAAATTCAAAAATAATACTAATTACAATGGTAAAATGCTTAGATCTAAAGTCTATATTATCTGATTTATATCTATGTATCTATTTATATAGTATATATTGACATAATCATATTAGTCAGTTAATTGATTGAAATTATTGTGAAATATTTGTTTTTAAATAATTTGTTTTCACCATATCACTTGCAAAAATGTACAATTGAATACAAACAATAATTTCATGTAAAAGGAGAAAACAATCAGTTAATAATGTGTATATTTGGAATTCAATTTATAAACTGTCTTGTCACAATATGTTCTATTCTGTTATTTTGTCTGTTTTAAATTCTTCTCTGTTAATTTTTGACATAATCCTACATTTTACTGTTTTTCTTTGGAGGTTGTATGCAGTATTCTTCAGTTTTTAACCTAGAAATTACAAAGTACAGATTAAAACTAGTCACAGGATGGGCCACAGTGCCACAGTGGGGGAGTTCTCTCCTGCCATGTTGGAGACCCGGGTTTGTTCCCCGGTGCCCATGTAATGAAAAAAAAAAACAACTAATGACTATCAAGTTATTTAATACCTTTAATTTCTTCATTGACAATGTAACTTCTATTTAACTTCTCTCAATTTAAAAGAAATTCTGAGGTTTTGAACTATTTAAGGAATGTGCCCAAGTCATTAGTGAAAAGTTTGATGAAACTTATAAAACTGAACACTTTCTGCATGGAGCTCTTAAATTATAAACCAAAATATTTTATGAAGCTCATAGATTAATAATCTGAATTTTTCTTGAAGAATTTGCATTGTGAAACCGGAATACTACTAGCTCTGAGATGCATCCTTGTGCCCCATGGTTGTCAATGATTGCCATGGTAACCATGCTTTTCCCATCCTACAGCATAAATCACTTTCACATCTTTCATACTTCGTATCAGAGCCTTTGAAATTCCATACATTGTCTTGAATTTATCTGTATTTTTGCAATTGTTGTATATCGTTCATTATCATTGACAATAGAATCCCCTTGTGTGAATATAAAAATTTGATGCTTCTACTGTTAATGCACATGTGAGTGTTTTCAAACTGGGGCTGTTAGGAATAGTGCTGGATGTAAATCCTGTAGAATATTTTCTTGATGCAGGTATGAATTTCTTTTGAGTATGTCCATAGTGTGAAAATTTTGTTTCATATGTTTACATATCATCAGCATTAGGAGACACTGCCAAATAGTTTTCCAAAATATGTGTTCTGATTTTCACAACCACCAGCAGTATGTGAATTTACTTCTGTATCCACATCTCGAAATATTCTATCATTTTCATTTCTGGTGGGTATGTCATGATAACCACAAATAGTGGCTTTATTTGAATTTCCTAGTTAGTAAGGAGCTTGAAAACATTTCACATGTTTATTCTGCATTGAGTAAGATCTTTTTTTGAGTGCCTGTTAGTTCATTTTGCCTATTTTCTACCTTTTGGGTTTTCCTATCTGTGTTTTCTTTATTTATGTGTAAGATTTCTTTGTATCTGCTGGATAGAAATTCGTTATTAGTGTCCATTATTCCCCTCTGCTCTCCCTAATGCACCTTATCTCTCCCTTTCACTATCTATCTAGTGTCTATAAAAGAAGAGAAGTTCTACATTTGTATGTAATCTAATTTATGATTTTCTCTTAAATTTATTGAATTATAATATGTAAAAATTGGAATAAATATAAGCCTGTTTACTTTTATTGTTTACTATGTTAATATCCTATTTCCATATAATTTTACTTAATTATGTATTCAAAAATTATATATTTAATTATGTACTTCAATAAAGTATGGTTTACTGACATATAACTGACATCATGTAAAATTAACATGTTTTAGGAGTTCATTTCTATGAGATTTGACAAATGTATATAGTCATGTAGCCACTACCACAATCTAGATATAGAGCTTTTTCAGTTCTCCAAAGATTTGTGTTCTCTTTGATATCAATACCTTCCCCTCACATCATTTCCTGATAGGATTTCTTTCTCTATATACTTCTCTTTTACAGAATCAAATAAATAAAATCATACTGTACATGGCATTGTGAAACTTTTTTTTTCACTCAGCATAATACTTTTGACATTCACTTATGGTTTGGCATATATTATTAGTTTGTTTCCTTCTATTATCAACTATGAATTATTTGTATATATACATGTTAGTTTATACATCTAGGACAGTTAACTTACACATACATCTAAGATATGTCAACTTGGCTAGCTTATAATATGGTGTGTGGTTGTTCAGTCAAGAAAACACCAACATACCATTACTGTGAAGGTGTAGATGGATTTAAACTTTTAGTTAGTTGATTGCGTATACCAGTGATTACATCTACAATCAGTGATGAGAGGAGTCTCCTCATCCAATCAGTTGGAAAGCTCAAAGTGTGAACCAAGGATATCAGCAGTCAGGAAGAAGAACGTCTATCTCTACTTTAAGCAGCCAGCATTTCTTGGGGAATTCAATGTCACCTTCATCAAGTTTCCAACTTGCTTCCTACTCTACAAAGTTCAGATTTGCCAAATCCCATGGAGAATGTGAGCAAAATCCAATAATAAATGTCTTAATACTTTCACACAAAGTATCTTTGCCTCCTTGGAGAACCCTGACTATTCTCATACATCATCTGTCAGTTGTTAAATATTTGACTTCTTCCCAACTTTGGAGACTGTGCTATAATGTTATAAGAATTCCATGTGCATCTTTTTTAGGGTGGGGCAAACTTAACTTTTTATTATTATTAAGTATAAATACTTAAGATATTTTAAAATTCTATCTTTTCCAATTATTTACTCTCTACATTACATCCCTAGTTAAATTGATATCCAGATAATTCATTATTTTAGATGCTATTTTGAATGGCGTTTTTCCTTAACTGATTCTTTGGTTAGGTCACTGCTTGTGTATAGAAAAGGTACTGAGTTTTGCACATTAATTTTATATCCTGCAAACTTGCTGAACTTGTTTATTAGCTCAAGTAACTTTGTTGTAGATTTTTCAGGATTTTCCAAGTATAACATCATGTCATCTGCCAATAATGAAACTTTTTCCTCTTTCTTTTCGATTTGGATGCTTTTAATCTATTTTTTTAACTCTGATGGTTCTAGCTTTCACTTCTAATACAATGTTGAATAATAATGGTGACAGAAGGCATCATTGTCTGATTCTTGATCTTAGGTGAAAGCTTTCAGTCTCTCTCCATTCAGTACAATGCTGGTTATTGTTATTTCATATGTGCCCTTTAATGTATTGAGAAAGTTACTTTGATTCCTATCATTTGAAGTGTTTTTGTCAGAAAAATATGTACAATTTTTTAATGCTTTTTCAGCATCATTTGAGATGATCATGTGATCTTTCCCTTTTGATTTGTTAGTGTACTATATTACATTAGTTGAATATCTTGTGTTGAAACATCCTTCCATTCCTGGTATAAACCCCACTTGGTTGTGGTACATAATTCTTTTAATGTGTTGTTGGATTTGATTTGCTAATATTTTGTAGAAATATTTGCATCTATGTTCATTAGGGAGGGAGGACTGTAGTTATTCTTTCATATAGCATTTTGACTGGTTTTGGTATTAAAATGAT
Source organism: Tamandua tetradactyla (assembly GCF_023851605.1). Taxonomy (NCBI): domain Eukaryota; kingdom Metazoa; phylum Chordata; class Mammalia; order Pilosa; family Myrmecophagidae; genus Tamandua; species Tamandua tetradactyla. The sequence goes on from NC_135342.1 coordinate 8,287,646, forward strand.
ATTAGCATCATAAAGTGAGTTAGGTAATGTTCCTTTTTCTAAATTTTTTCAAAAATTTTGAGCATTGGTGTTAGTTCTTTTTGGAATTTATGATAAAATTCCCCAGCAAAGCCATCTCCCTCTGGCTTTTCCTTGTAGGAAGATATTTGATGACTGATTGAATCTCCTTACTTGTGACTGGTTTGTTGATATATGTTTCATCCTGAGTCAGTATAGCTTCTTTGTGTGTTTCCAGGAATTTGTCCATTTCATCTAAGTTGTCCACTTTGCTGGTATGTAGCTGCTCATAGTATCCTTTCATGATTTTTTAAAAATTTCTTCAGAGCCTATGGAAATGCACCCCTTCTCATTTCTGATTTTATTTATATTCCATTGTTTTTCTTTGTAAGTCTTGATAGTGGCCCATTACTTTTATTGATTTTCTCAAAAAAAGCAACTTTTAGTTTCATTGATTCTTTCTATTGTTCTTTTTCTCCCATTCATTTAACTCTGCTTTAATCTTTGTTATTGCTCTTCTTCTATTTGCTTTGGGGTTAGTTTGCTATTCTTTCTCAAATTCCTCCAGGTGAGCAGTTAAGGCCTTAATTTTTGCTCTTTCTTTTTTAATATAGACAGGGCAATAAATTTCCCTCTCAGCTCAGCCTTTATCATGTCTCATAACTTCTGATATGTTGTATTCTCATTTTCATTTGTCTCCAGATAGCAACTGATTTCTCTAGCAATTTTTTCTCCAACAATTTGTGTTTGAAAGTTTGTTATTTCATCTCCACATATTTGTGAAAGTTCTCTTTCATTGGTGGTTATTGAGATCCAGGTTCATTCCATTGTGATCAGAGAAAGTTGTTTTGAATAATTTCAGTGCTTTTATTTTTATAAAGACCTGTTTTGTGCCCCAGCATAGGATCTATTCTGGAGGTTCCATGAGCAGAAAAGAATGTATATCATGGTGTTTTGGGGTGTAGTGACCTATATATGTATGTTAGCTCTAATTCATTTATCACATTTAACTTCTCTATTTCCTTGTATCTTCTGTCTGGTTGTTCTATTGATAGAGGGGAGATGTGTAATGATATCTCCCACTATTTTTATTGAAATATCTACCACACTCTTCAGTTTTGCCAATGTTTATCTCATGTGCTTTGGAGCTCTTTGATTGGTAGCATAAACATTTATGAATGTTATTTCTTCTCCATGAATTGTCCCCTTTATTAATATATAGTGTCCTTCTTTGTCTCTTATGCTGTCTTTACATTTAATGTCTGTTTTGTCTGATATGATTGTACCTGCTCCTGCTTTCTTTTGGTTATAACTTGTGTGGAATATCTTTATCCATCCTTTCACTTTCAATCTATTTGTATCCTTGTGTCTAAGATGAGTTTCTCATAAGCAGCATATAGTTGGATTACATTTTTTGATATAACTAAGAATCTGCATCTTTTAATTGGTAAGTTTACCCCATTAACATTCAAAGTTATTACTGAAAAGGTGTTTCTTGAACCCACCATCTTATCTTTTGGATTTATCTGTCAGATCTATATATTCTTTTTCCCATTTCCCTTTTTAGCCTTTAAATTACACTTACAGGTATTCTTCAGCTCTGTGCCCTCCTCCAGACATCCCTTTCCTATCTTTTTTTTTTAAACTGATCGACCTCCCTTTGTATTTCTTCTAGGGCTGATATTTTGTTGACAAATTCTTTCAGGATTTGTTTGTGAAAATTTTAATCTCTCCCTCAGTTTTCAAGGACAATTTGGCTTGGTACAGATTTCTTCACTGAAAGTCTTTCTCTTTCAGGATCTTAAATATATCATAGCACAGCCTTCTCGCCTCCATAGTGCCAATTGAGTAGTCTTAACTCAGTCTTCAGTGGTTTCTCTTGTAAGTAGTAGATTGTTTTTCTCTTGTCACTTTCAGGGTTTTTTGCTTCTCTTCAACATTTGACAGACTGATTAGGATGTGTCTTGGAAAGGCCTATTTGGATTTATTCTATATGGAATTTGTTAGACTTCTCTTCTTGTATATTTGTGTCCTTTAAGAGGTTTGAAAAGTTTTCCCCACATTCCTCATCCAGCCCTTTACACTACTTTTTTCCTTCTCTTCACCAATGATACTTGTATTTATGCACTTTATTTTGACCATCATTTCCCTGAGATCCAACTCGATTTTTTCCATCTTCTTTGCCATTTGCTGTTTTGAGTGTTCAAAATCAGTTGTCTTCTCCTCTGGTTCACTTATTCTTTCTTCTTCCTCTTCAAATCTGCTGTTTTATGTTTCTAGCATGTCTTTTATTTGGTCTATATCATCTTCAATCTCTGTGGTATCTGCTATTTTTTCATTTATTCTTTCAAATTCCTCTTTATACTCTTCTAGTACCTTTTTGATCCTCTTTATGTCATTAGCCATCCCATTTACTTTATTTAATAGAGTTATATGAACATCTTTGATTAGTTGTTCCAACATCTGTGTTTCCTCTGGTTTTAATTTGGGCATTAGGCAGAACTGTATCTGTCTGCATCATAATAGGATTAGTGATACTCTTTTGCTTTCACAGCCTAAATATATTTGATTAGTTTACTTTAGAAGATAATTTCCTTCAGTACTCTAAAGTCTTAGTATTTGTGGAATGGGTGTGAAGCAGGATGCAGGGCACAGCAATGCAATGATGCATTACAGCACAGGTACAGTGGCAGATTGGGGATGCTACATTCATGCCTTTGTGCATGGGTGCTCAGTGGTAGGAAGGATATAGACTGTGCAATCTGAGAGCAGTTCCCTGCTGTGTTCTAGGTGCTGGGCCCTTTGTGCACAGGTAAAGAGCTCAGGGTAGCAGGTTGGCATTGTGCCTGCATGGGCTAGGGGCAGATGTGACCTGGCTGTGCAGGTCAGAACTTTCCCAGAGCTGGGAGCTGTGACTGTGGGACATGAGCATGCACAGATCTGGGAGAGCTGTAAACTGATGTAGACATGCACAGAGCTCGGCAGGGGATGGGGGGGTGTTGCACAGCTGTATGGGCCAGGGACAGGTGTAGCCTGAGTGTGGAGGTAAGCGCTTGCAACCTTTATGGGCTGGTGGCCACCTACAGGGGGCAGAGAGGGGAAGGTAGGGCTCCGGAGGGTTGGGGTGAGTCTTCACTTTTGTAGGAGAGGTGCATTTGGCTGGGGTCAGAGTGCTTGGACTTGGGGTGAGGATGTGGGGCAGGTACACATGTGGGCAGTAGGTGGGATAAGTGTGCTTAGAGTGTGGGGATGGTAGGGTGGAAGGTTCATGTGTGTGGGGTGTGGAGAGAGTTGTGGGTTGCAGGTCTGTGCTGCTGAGGGTAGCGCATTCAAGGAATGTGGCTTAGCTTACTTCCTAGTCCCGTCTCCCCATCTATGCATTCTTGAGGGCTCTGGGCTTCTGTGTTAGGCTCTTTGTACCAGCTAGATGCTCTCTGGTTCTCTGCTTTTTGGTTCCTCTGCTTTTTCAACCAGGGCCCCCCATTGTGGTGCAGAAGACTCTCCCAGGTTGCTTACACCCTGGAATTGCTGTGTCAGTCACCCTACCATCCTTTCGCTAGCTCTTCCTTGGAGCAGAGGTGAACTTGACTTTGTATTTATTATTTTTTATGGCTTTCTATGTCTTTGAGGTTCCTGCATCTAGCTAATAGCTGGACATTGTTTTACTCATCAATCTTCAGATGACTATCAAAGGTTGAATACTTTTAATTTCTAGACAGTGCAATTTATGTCAGACAAGGAATATTTAGTGGTACATGAAAAAGACATGAGTTTTCCCCTATTGCCTTTTCATTCCACTTTGTGGAAGACTTCCATCATTGCCAGGATCACTACCTCAAGAGTTAGGTTGGGTAAAGGATGTAGAAAGTTCATAATGGACTATTTAAACATGTCAGTATGGCTTGTCCTCACAGATGCTTAAAGTTGCAATTTTATATAATGAGAGAATTGAGGGATTTGGTGATATATCTGTGGTCTAAAATGTTTGTATTTTATGATAAAAAGTTTTACAAACCTAGGCTCAAGCCCAGTACTGCTTCATATCCATTCCTGATAAACGAAGGAATGGGACCTTTGTCCCTGGGAAGAGGCCTTAGCTGCTTCTTCATCTCATGCTGGTTAATGAGGACCAGGCAGATGGTCTGGGATGAGACAGCCTTCAGCAGAGAAGGAATAGGTCATCTGAGTCTCCATGGAGTTGAAGGCCTGTCCCATAGTTCACAGTGACCCCCAGATCTAGGCAACCCCTGAGAGCTTCTTCCCAATCAGTGGCAAATGAAATTTTGGGGCCAATCCTGGACCACATCCTGATAAATGCCCTCAAATGGTGCATGCAGGAAGGATACGATGCTCTTCTGAGGTGGCAGCAGTTAAACTTTGAGGACTGGGATTTGGGCTGCCAGAGGTAGAGGGCATCGCAGACCTCCTTTCATATACTGTAGTCTTCAGCATAAGTAGCCATTCATTTCTTCCTTCCCAAAGTCATGCTGTGTTCAGAGCCCATATAGGAGCCTGATGTAAAAGCATCTGGTGGGAGTACAGCCTGACTCCACTTGCTCATTTCTCACGATGCACTTTCTTCAGAACCCCAGTAACTCCCCATCTTTTCCAACTACCTAAGCCTCTGGAAATAGGTGAGTCCCGGCTCATTCTTGGTCCTCAATGTTCCCTGGACCCCTGAGTCTCCAAACACACTTAAGTAACCATTCCCTGGATAGATAAAACTACTTGCCTCCCTGTGGCCATCAGGACCTAAAATTAAGATTCTACCTGGTTTAACATGCTTCCTGTCTCTGGAATGGATGTCCACCTTCTTGGAGTTCTGCCCATGAAAGCTACACTCTGATTCAGTGGTTAAAGGGAGAGTTGGAATGAGAGCTTACAAGCAGAAACCCCATGAAACTTATCCATCCTGGACAGACCAGTAACCATAGTTTCAGCCAAAATTCAGTTGTCACCTATTCCCCAGAGCCCAGCACCTGCAAGGCCCTAGATGCCAATAAGTACCCAGTTCCCTGCCCAGGGAAAACTGAGTCACCACAAGCCATGGACTTCCTTGTGGAGAATAGTAAGATATTACCTATGTACCTCTGCAGCTGTTTCTGGTCTTGAGTCTATTTTCCATAGAATTCACCTCATCTATTTTGCACTCTGATCCTGATTTAAAAAAAAAAAAGGAGAATAATTGCTTGACACATTCCTCAGGGACCCAAATCTCTGAGACCATCCCTTCCCCATATTTGTCAGTCATTTTCTCTGGGAGGCTGTTCATCCTTTACCGATGGCGAACAGGAGCAAAGCATTCGACAAGAGGACTCCCATGTTTCTCAATGGCCCCTGAAGGCTCTGATAAATTTGCCGCATCCCTTTCTCAAAGTGAATCCCAGTCAAATATGCATGTCTGCCTCTTTGTCTCCATTCCTCCTTCCAAATGTGTAAGAACAGCCCAAGACCCTACCATGTTTTTGGATGCTGATCCTCCTTGGCCTACATATAAGCATCTTGTCTTGTCCATCACATGATTTTTACACCATATCTAAGCCACTTTCCTTAAATGAGCTATGTTGGAAAGGAAGCTGGGCTGTAATGGTTGGATAGAGGGGCATAAATGTTCTCACACTCCAGTTTCCATGCCCATCTTTGAGCTCGAGGAAAAAGTTCTGTCCTTTACCCATACAGAGTCAGAATGAGGAATGGTCTGGAGTACTTGCCTTTTATTAGCTTCTCAGACATCTGGGTGTGGCTCATTTCCATTGGCTGGAAAGATTCCTCCTACCACTTCCCCTCAACTTCCCACTCAATCAAGTTTCATCTGGGTTGTAATAGGGAATATTTTTGGTTGTGGTGATAATGGAGTCACAGACTCAGCCATATCCTGGACTAAACAAGGTCCTGTCATGATGTCAAAAAACAGGGGAACAGGGAAGATAGGTCACAGTGGCTCGGTGGTAGAGTTCTCACTTGCCTGCCAGAGACCTGGGTTCAATTCCTGGTACCTACCCACGCAAAATAAATAAATAAATAGAACAGGGGAACAGAACCTGTGGGGAAGACAGACAAGATGTCAATCTCATCCCAAGCTCATCTCCTGTCCAAACCCTATCAGTGGTGTGGGCCCAGGGTGCTGGAATATGCAGGTATGCCAAGTACCACGATAAGCCCAGGGCAAGGGTGTATGTGTGGTGTGGCCTGATCAGAAATGCAGCTTAGTTTATTTCTTACTCCAAGTCTTCCTGTCTAGGCACTCCTGAGGGCCAGAGCCTTTATTTTGTTAGGAGCACTATAGGCTATTTGAATTATCTGGATGGTCTTCAGTTCTCTACATCTCAATTCCTCAGCTTTTTCAACCAGGGCCACCCTATGTGGTGTAGAAGACCCTCTCAGGTCACTGGCACCATGAAATCACTGTCTAGTCATTTTTCTCTCAATTTCCTAGTTGTTCCTTTGAGCAGGGGTGAACTTGGTATATCTTATTCCCACATCTTCTCAGAAGACTTTGTACATCTATTTTTAATCTTCTTTTCTCAGATAATTTCATCCTATAAAAGGTACAGGAAAATTACTCTTTAAAACATAAGTGTAAGGTGCATGGGTGGCTCAGTGGCTGAATGCTCACTTTCCATGCAGGAGACCCAGGCTCAATTTCTGAACCATGTACCCCCCCTCCAAAAAAAAAAAGAGTAAAACATAAGTGTAGATCAAACCAATAAGCAAGGGATGTGTTTAAATCTCTGCTCCAAGTCTTGGTTAAACAGAAGAGATTCTACTCAAAATCAGGAAAACTGTATTTCACAAGAGGAAAATGTGCATACCAGTGGCATCAATGATTATATTTTAAAAATACTAAAAAAAAATGTAATGGAAATAAAACCAGCAATGAAGTACAAATAATTGTTGGGAACAAATTCATGTTACTGATATGTTTATTTTCAAATTTCAAAAATAGATCTCTAAACATTAACAAAATTAAAGGAATGGAAGTGAAACTGTGGATGTCCTAAAAAGAGTTTCAAAATATGACAGCATTTGGCCAGTCTTGTATCATCCATTCCAAACATCTCCATTGGTGAAGGAAAATGGACCTGGGATAATTTAATCAAATCCATGATTTATGTCCTTTTGTCTCATAAATAATTCCTATCAACAATGTTTTTTGCAAAAAAATAATCTCTCATTAATAATCATGCATGTAAAATACAAAGCAATAACCACCAGACTGTTAAAACAGATCATGATTAAAACTGAATTACTATATAACTTGAACCTATACATTTTTTCCTGTTGTTTTTTGGAACCAGGACCTAAAAAGTATCCTACATTACAATTTCTTGGTAAACTCTCAAGTTTGTAATACCCATTAATGCCATTATCAAATGAATGAGTAAATGTTCATTTAATGTATGCAGAGTTTTAAAATCTTGATAAAGAGAAACAACCATAAATTTTCATTAGAACACAGCAGATTCATTGTAATGAAATCTTAGAGCACACCTAATGATTCATGGTAATACAGCCATGACTTTAAAGACAGGTAAATGTGGGAGTCCTACAATCCCTTTTCCCATTAGTACTGTACTGGCAGGCATAACCATTTCTCTGAGCAATAAAATAATTAATGGACCTTGGAAAAATGCACAGAAAGATACAAATATTTTCATTAGTAACAGATGAGGTAAATATCTATTTGTAAATGTTTGCAAAGATAATAAAACTCTGGTATCATTAAGCTTAGATTTTAATTTTTTTCCCAACAATTACTTATACCAAATCAATGGAGCAAAATCAATGGCATTTACAAATATTTCCAATCAATTAAAATATACTTTAAAGATGAAATATTAAGAACAGAAGTCCAAATAAAACAGTTCAGAGACAAGCTTTAGGCTTAAACTGAGAAGTTTAGGAAGAGAATTATAAACTATTCCATGTTGACACGATAGAACATTTAAATAATATGAGAGTGTCATGTACTCTAGTTGGAAAAAAATGCTTAATCTCCACAAACTAATGTATAATTCAATCATATCCATTAAAAAGTTATTTTCTGAGAGTATGACAAGGCTATTGTATATTTTTGAACATGCATTTAAAATACCAAAAATGAATAGAAGACATAACTGAATGAGGGAATTTCCCTATCATTTACCACACTCTATTCTAATAAAATAACAATACTGAAAGGTGGTGATGGTATAATGATTAAACTGAGAAGTCAGTGAAGCAAGATAAAATCCCTGAGAGAGAGAGAGTCTTAAATAGTAAATACTGAAATATCAGAGGTGGTTTAGCACATTTCAAGAAAGAATGAATTACTTAAAAATCACTGGTTAAAAGGAGTTTAATCACATCATACCTCATGATTTACATACAGAAGTGTCACATGAATCAAGGGGCAATTATCAAATTGGAAAACATGAACACATTCCATCAAAGATTAGAAATCAATGATTTAGGATTATGACATAGAGGTATATTTCTTTAAGAAGATATAAAATCCCAGGAAGAAATCTTAACAATTTAATGCTCATAAATGTCTGAAAATATACTTCAAGGACACCAGAAAGAAGAATATATTTCCAATCTCCAGCTCTCAGGAAGAAATTGTATCCGGTGTAGTTAAAAATTAATTTCTACCCACCATAAATGAAAGCAAGAACAACAAATAAGGTAATAAAATGAAAACAGGCAATTTGTAGATTAGTAAACTCATATGGTGAATACCATGTTATGTTATATATAGTTTTGCTCATAATAGTATAGATGCCAATTCAGTTGACAAAATTTCACTTCCCTATAATTACAACAAATACTGACAACACACTTAGGCCCATAATGTGAGGAACTGGACTCTCCTCCAGTCCAAAGTCATGGATATGAACTTGTTTACATCTCTTCAGAGGACATTGTGGTCACAAGGACTAAACTCGAATATTTGAAAACTGTGCAGAAATCCAAGCCCTCATTTTCTGTTCATAACAAGGAAATTACCTGAGTATATTCATGGCAGCATTTTCAATGGAAGAAAAATACTGGAAACAATATAATATCTTCATAAGATCGGACAATAAAATTTTAAAATCCAGCATATCTACACAAGCAAAAAATTGAAGTTGACTTAACTAGAGGTGCACGTATCAATAAGCATACTCTCAAGAAAGTGATTGGCTTGGAAAAGCACTATATAGAATTAGACACTATATAAGTAGAATTAAACGCTGTGTAAAAGTACTTTAATCAGGAGCAAAGTAATATTTAATGTTAAGAGAATATACAGATATTTTACCATATGCAAAGTTCTTGGGAAAGGAAAACAGGAAATTTTACGTGGTTGTATCAGCTGTATGCATAGATGATCAAATAGCAGTGAAGAGGAAATTTACACACCAAGCAAATTATTGCAGCAAATGTTGGGATAGCAGAAGATGATTAGGTCAAATTCTACCATATCGTCTTGATTAAGTAAGCAGGAATGCAAGAATGTGCTGAGCAATGAAAAGCCCAACTGGAGAGGAAAACTTCCCCTCCACCTAAACCTTCCTCCATCTTCCTAGAAGCCCCACTGTGTCCTGTGGATTTTTCGAGCCTCCATAATCTCACTTTCTGAAAACAGGACAGAAAGTTTTCCCATCCAATTCAGTTCCAGAGTTTATCACCCAGGAAATAGGCAAATAGGAGATATCTATATTGGAATGGTAATTAGCATTATTGAAATCATTGATTGTTTAACACTATAACTCAGGATAAAATTGGATTCAAACTTTCCAAGGAATTCTCACCAAGAAAATGGAGGTGGGGTTTGATAGGAGACTTCTGGGACTATTTTGGGGAATTAAATGCAATGTTGAATTCAGATAAGAGTGAGGAGAACCAGTGGACCAGAGGATTAAATCAGGGAAAGGAAGAAACATGAGAAAGTGGCTAGGAATGGTGGTTATTATGTGAATGTTTAAGATTCTGAAGCACAGACTGGCAGACAGTGACCTGGAATAGATTGTTAGGACAATCTCCTCAAATTTTAAACATAATTATTCAATGCACACAAGAATTTAAACATTGGAGTGTTTAGTATTTAGAGTAAGGTTTTAAGACCAGTTAGAGACTGCATATGCTATTTATGACAAATTGAAGTAAATTATAAGCACTCAATATTATGGGAATATTTTCAATCCCATTTCCTAATACATCATCTCCTAACCTCTGAAATACTCGCTTCCTAACTTTATTTCCAAAATATTTCAATAAATTAGTTTCCTCTAATTTTGAAGCCTGATGTAAAACAAACTCTAAGGTGGGTTTGTTTTGTTTTTTTCTTGCATGTGCAGTCATCAGGAATTGAACCCGGGTCTCTGGCATGACAGACAAGAATTCTGCCACTGAGTGACCACTGCACTGCCCTAAGGTGGGTTCTGAAGGAAAATGTGGTTTCAAACTATTTAGACTGGCAATCATCCCACGAAGTACATAAAGGACACCGAAGGGTCTCAGTAGGACCAGAGAAGGAAAACAATAGAGTGTGGGTTATGAGTCAGATTATTTTATTTATAAAAATAATTTTGGGTTTTGAGTCAAAGAATTCATGCCACCTCATGAAGGGTGTTCATTTGCAGTGTATTTTTTCATGTTATTTCAAGGATGAGTTACAACTTAATGTAAAGGCTGTTGAATTTAGTTTCTGTGAGATTCACCTGGAGGCTTGTAAAAGTATGGATCAAAAGGTCTGTCAACAATGTTTCTGGTTGTGTAGTTCTGGACCAGGGAAGAAGAATCCTTTCTTTTTTCTTTAGTTTTCTGCTGATGCCAATGCTTCATATCCAGAGTCACACTTTGAGAACCAGTGTCTCTTGGCAAATGTGTTAGGTCTTCTCCAGTAGAATGTGGGTCCTAAGGGGCAAATGAAGTCAGGCAGGTGACTGGCATTCAACTTAACTGGATTCAGGGAGTGGTAGGTCTATGGCTACTTGAGTCCAGCAAAGGAGGGCTCGCTTTCTCCCATAGCCTCAGCTTCAATACCTGCGTTCAGATTCTGGAACAGTGTCCAGAGAAGAATCCGCCCAAGGATTGTGAATGTGGCCTGGGATGAAACTGACAGTTTTCCATTCTCAGACCTCCCTATTCCCTTATGGGAAAACATTTGAAGTGAACAGTCACCACAAGTGCTTAATATGAAAGAAAGGTGGAAAGTGATGGCTCTAAGGATATGGTATGTGAGGTGATGTTCACACACGCCAGGCAGCCCTTGGTTCTCACGTTTCTCATGAACCCCCTCTTCAATCACAGAGGAGCAGCATCTGTACTGATAAGAAACTAGAAGTCCAAGGACTCAGATGTGGGTACCAAGATGGTCTTTCCTCTCAGGTAAATGTATTTTAATGAATAACATTTTAGAAGTTGAGATACATGTACAATGTGTCATTTTTCATTTTTTTGGAAAATCACTGAAAAATATTTATTTGCAATGATTTTACTAACCCAAATAGTCAAAATATAACAGACCAAAATATTATTGCCCTAAAAGTTTCTGCTGAAATACTTTTGTATAGTCATAAGTTCTCCTCAGACAGAAACTGCTTACAGGATGTACATTGAGTTGATGAATCTTTCACCCAAATTTTCTTAAAATTCATAAGCAAAACTCCCTAGTTCCCAACATTAAGATAGAGTATCAGATGTTCCAAACATTAATGAGAATTTGCTGCAAGAAAGAAAACTATTGTTAATATGCTTTCCCTTATACCTAAATATTGGAGCTGTCATCTACTCCATGATTTGTATTTCCTTAACTCTTACAACATCCTAAACTTCAGGAAACTTCCTGTAGGCTTCTACCTACAGAACTTGGCCAAGATAAATGTACCAAACATTTATGACTGTATCCCAGCATTTAACCCCAAGAGTCAAAGCTAAGACATTTATTAATATTATTTTCAACCTACCCACAATCCCCTACTCTATTTTTAATTTAAAGAGGTTTTTATGTGTATTTTATATAAGCAAGGTTTTTTTGCCTCATGAGCTAAATCTGGAGGGATCCATGAGGCACTCATCATTCCACCATCCATCCAGCTCTACCATATTTTATCTCCCCCAGTGACCCCCACTCCACCATCCCAACATCCCAGTGAACTTCAAACATTTCCCAGATATCTACTACCCTGTCCTACATTCATATGAGACTTCTTGACGTCTATAATTGGACTCCACCTTCTTCCATTGGACTTTTTCACTTCCTTCCCTCCGCTGTCATGTTTCTGCTCTTTCCATTGATGTGAGACAATTTTTCATACCTCTCTGCCTCTCACCCTCAAACTCCCTAGTCCCTAACCATATACAGCTTCTTAATGATCCCCATGCACCATTCCAGCCATACAATCCTTGATGTTTTCTCTTGACTCTTTTATCCCACTCATGCCAAGTTTCTGAACTAGCTCCCTTCATAATCTTATACCCATTTTTACTCCCATGGCCTATTACTTTTCCCAAGTCCATCTTACATTCCCAAAATAACGCACATGCCTTGGGGCACTAATAATCCCCAGAGCATGACTAACCTGCCCTTTTTCCCCTCTCCCTATCATTTTATTTATTTCTCACAGACATAGGTCTCTTATGCCTTTTACCTGCGCCTGCTCTTTACCAAATATTGCCCATTATCTCAACATCCCTATGATCCCTGCTTTCCCTTAAATTCTTCAGAATTCAAAACCTGCATTTCCCTTAAGTTCCTTAGAAACGTTCTCATTCTTACCCTTAAACATGACTGTATACTATAACCCATCTGGTACTTTATCTTTGATTTTATCCCTCCATTTTTCCTCTCCCCATCTTCATTCCTTAACCACCCACTTATTCAGGCTCTTCTCCCTCTTTTTAGGCTTCCAGTCCTTCTCAGGGCCTTCATTTTTACCCATCTTTATCAAACACTCTTGTGTTGTCATTCTGCCAACATCACGACTTTTTCTCTTAGCACATAATGTTAACAGTACTTTTTACACTTTACACATTGCAGTACCATCTTTGAGAGCTATTAACAGTAGGAAAGAGTATAAGTTTTAGATTTATAAAATACTGGAAATACCATTATTCTTCCATATATGAACATGGTATTAAGATATACATACATGTGCTGACAGAGTGAATGTGATTTTATGCATTTGTGCAGGACTGTATGACATTGTGACTCACAAAGTGAGTGTGTCTGTGTTACTCACATTTGTATAAATATGAGTGTGTATTTATATGTGGTGTGTGGTTGAGTGTAAGTTTATGAGGAAATGTGCTATGAGGTGTATGTTTGTAATTATGTGAGCATGTGTGACTGTTTATCTGTGGGTGTGCATGCACAAGTAATATGCAAGTATATATGTGTAAGTATATAAATGAGCGGGTGTATGCATGGTAGGGGTGGATCTTTTTTAGAGCTCTAAACCCTGGCATGAAAATTTAGAGATACTTAATAGTGGACCTGGGTAAAACATGAGTTTATTTGTTGGTAAATCCAAAGAAATTATTTTGATTACAAAAAGAATAGAGTTCTCAAAGGAATGTTAATACTGCAGGGTGTTAAAAATAGAGGGTAATCAATATTTTAAAACTTTAACTTATGTGTGAGACTAAATTAAAAAATGTTTATTTGGTACAAAATCTATATTTTGACTAGTACATTTCCTAAAATAACTTATGTGAACGGCTTAACTGAGCACCATAGTACATGGAATCTTGAGTAGGGCATGAGATTTTATAGGTTTGTCCAGAGTGATGCCTCGATAAATCCCAAAGTGATTTGAACAGTGAATAAAAAGGTATTCACAAAGTCCCCTTGGGGGGATGGTGAGAAAGGGGGAAAATTCTACTTCCTTAAGTGGAGAATTCCTGATATTCTCAGAAGCAGTGGGGACAACCAAAGCAATAGGCTGAGCCCCCAATCTTGGGGTTTGTTCATATGAAACTTAACCCTGCAAATAAAACCCTACTTAAAATTAGGCCTAAGAATCACCCTCAAGAGAACCTCTTCTGTTGCTCAGATGTGGCCTCTCTCTCTCAGCCAACAAGACAAGCAAACTCACCGCCCTCCCCCTTTCTACATGGGACATGTCTTCCAGTGGTGTAAACCTTCCTGGAAACATGGGACAGAAATCCTTGAATGAGCTGGAACTCAGCATCAAGGGATTGAGAAAACCTTCTCAACTAAAAGGGGGAAGAGCAAAATGAGACAAAATAAAGTGTCAAAGGCTGAGAGATTTCAAACGGAGTTGGGAAGTTATCCTGGAGGTTATTCTTATGCATTAAATAGATATCACCTTTTTCAGTTAAGTTGTAATGGAGAGGCTGGAAGGAACTGCCTGAAAATGAAGAGCTGTGTTCCAGTAGCTACATCATTATACAATCATATAATATATGATTATACATCTTGAAGATGATTGTATAATAATGTAGCTTTCATAATGTGACTGCGTGATTGTGAAAACCTTGTGTCTGATGCTCCTTTTATCTACCTTATCGACCAATGAGTAAAACATATGGATTAAAAATAAACAAATAATAGGGAGAACAAATGTTAAAATAAATTTAGTAGATTGAAATACTAGTGATCAATGAAAGGGAGGGATAAGGAGTATCACATGTATGAACTTTTTTCTGCTTTCTTTTTATTTCTTTTTTAGGAATTGATGCAAATGTTCTAAGAAATGATCATGATGATGAATATACAACTATGAGATGATATTGTGAGTTACTGATTACTTAACAAGAAAGGAATGATCATATGGTAAGAATGTTGTGTTTGTATGTGGATATGTTTCATAAATAAGTAAATCAAAGAATAGAGTTATCATTACTGAAAATTCAACCAAAAATAAGTGTAGACAACTTTGATGACTGTTCAACATTCTCAAAATGAAGAACTAGCATCATTTACCTGATAGATAAGTGAATGTAAAACTATCCAATCATGGTGTTTATGTTATTGAGAGTCTTTTATATATGTGTCCCTTTCTAGAGTTACTGGGGGGTTTTTTCGTTTTTTTTTTTTTTACTTATTTTATCACTACTGCATGTAAAATATTGCTAAGTTACATTTCCTACAAAATTTCCACATGATCTACATTTCCAATTTAGCTGACCTTGATTGCTTGCTATCATGTTCTTCCTTTGATTTCGATTTCTGAAAGAGTTTCTCAGAGGCTTTGAGTCCATATCTTGGGTAATCGCTTAAATTATGTGTAGCCCAATGGCCTAAAGATTAGGAAAGTGCTTACTTTGGGGTAGTAGAGTGTCTTAGGGAGACAGACCATCCTTAGAGATTCACCCCCTTTGCTGCCAGTCCTTTATGTGTCATAACTTGGCCTAATCTGCCCCCTGCATAGGAGACCTTGCCTGACCCCAGGAGCCTGGAAATAGAGGAGTCTGGATAAAAACATACTGATGGTGTCTTTGGTGGTTGCTAAGCATGAACTTGTAATTAATTTTGGTAATTATCAACTGAGAAAAATGTTTTTCAGAAATATTCTCATATTCCAGGCCCACATTGGGAAGACCATTCCAGGTGAAATGGTAATTGCAGTTCTATGGGGAGATGAGGTCACAGAACCACAAGCCTATAACTCAGGATCCAGCTGTCTCCCTTCCATTCATACTCTAGTTGTGACCCTCACATGGAACTCACTGCTCTTGCAGGTGGAAGTAATTGGTGAGTGTTTACTGCTTCAGTCTGAGAGGCAGAGTCTGCAACAGAAAGAGTCATATCAGGAGACACCAAAAGTGGTCATATCAGAAAAGGGTCTTTCAGTGTTTGAACTGGGTCCAGTGCCAAGCCACACAGGCAGGAAAAAATCACTGCTGAGACAGGGACTGAGCTAGTAAAGAGAAATTGGAGGCCAGTGACTGATGGCCCTTAATGAGATTTAATGTAACTGAGAGGGATTGTGGGTGTTTAATTGAAGTGGAGAAAAACATTTTTTAAAAAAATGTGTTCAAGTCCCATATTTCTGAAATTAATTTATGGAAACAATTTTCAGGATTACAAGAGGTGCATCTGTAATAACTTTATACTTGTAATAAAAAATAAGACCAATTTATAAAATTATCTCATCCTATCAGAAATAGCACATATGTATGGCAACTGCAGGGATGCAAATGTTTCTCTATCTCCAGGAGCATATCTGTATAATGGAGAGAGTAATCATGTCTCTACTGAAATCATCCAGGGTCTGCTGGTGACATTTGGTCTGTTTTCTTTCTTGAAGCCAGCCAAGCAGAGTTTTAATAAAAGATAACTTTTTAATTGAAGGTTTCATGCAACAGCCCCCAAGAGCATATACATTTTATGATTTATTTTTGGTTTAAACATATTCTAATACAATGAAAAATCTACTCTATTAATTTATGATATGCACAATATTTTAAAGCTTTCAAACTCTATTTTGCATATGTCTTCATTTTAAGTCTTTCAGAAATCTCACTGCATCACTAATAGTTTTAATTGTCAGACATTAATATAAACCTAAGCAGTAAATTAGTTTAAACATTCCAATGTCCAATCTCATGTTAGTGGTTCACGGTGCTCAGTGTAGAAAGCATGAAATTATTCCATGATTCCTTTGATAGGTGACATTGTACTTTTCTTCCTGACATGAAAACAAATGAGTCTTTCTGCTTCTATCATAACATGGAGACATTCTTCATTCATAACGTCCTGCTACAGCCCACACTTAGTTAAGATCAACATTTTATTATACACTCTTTATCTTTGCTCATGGTCAATATTGGTCTATGGATGATACTTTTACACAACCAAAATTACAAAATTGCTACAACCAAAATTACAAAATAACATAACACCATGCTAAAATCCAAAGACAAGTTATAAAAACAATGTTAAATGCAGGTCTGCATTATTGGAAAAACACTCCTAACTAGCTTTGTTCCTATAGAAGTTTGGTTAAAGGCACTTTTTTGTTTTTGTTTTTGTTTTGAAACAAACCCACCAGGTTCAACTCATCACTTTGTGTTTGAGCAGGATGGTAATTTAGACAACTAACTTAACATTTCTCAGTGTATGTTTTCATCATGTTTCTAACAACAATCCTAGCAATGTCCAGCTCATGATTTGCCTCAGTACGGCTTTCTTGGCACAGATACCTACATTTTAATTTCCTTTTAAATATCATACAGTCAACTCTTAAAATTCTCTTATTAAAAGGGAATTTTACATATTCTAAGGGAGAATTAATGTAAGTAAAGAATATTGGATTTCAGGAGGCATGATAATTATTGCATCAACCTTTTATTTCCTTGTAGCCTTATCAGACTCTGAAGCCAAATATCAGTAACTTCAAACTAACAGAATGTCTTCCAGGGATTTGGCATTAGGAATCATCAACTTATCCCAGACTGTAGTTGGAGTTTTTGGAAATGTCTGTCTTCTCCATCATTATTCCTTCATTTATTTTACTAGATGTAGATTAAGGACCACAGACCTGATTCTCAAAAACCTGATTGTAGCCAATTTCCTAGTCCTGTTCTCCAGAGGATACCCCCATACAATGGCGTCTTTGGGGTGGAAACAATTTTCCAGTGATTTGGGATGCAAATTTCTTGCTTATATTCACATAGTGGCAAAGGTGTGTCCATTGGCAGCACCTGTCTTTTGAGTATATTCCAGACCATCACCATCAGCCCCAGGAAGTCCAGGTGGACCGAAGTTAAATTTAAAGCTCCTGAGTTCATCGGCCTTGCCATGTCCCTGTGCTGACTCCTCTACATGTTTGTAAATATCATTTTTCCTTGTTTGTTATTGGTAAATGGAGAAATATTACCATCAAAAAGAAAAAAAGATTATGGGTACTGTTCCATGATAGGCAATCAACAAATCACACTTTCACTCATTGCTGCATTGCTCTCAGTCCCTGATGCTCTATGTTTGGGTCTCATGCTCTGGGCCAGTGGCTCTATAGTTTATATCCTGTACAGGAACAAGCAGCAGGTCCAACACATTCACAGGACCAACCTCTCCACCAAGTCCTCTGTTGTGTCCAGAGCTGCTTAAACCATCCTTTTACTGGTGAGCACCTTTGTATCTTTTTACACCCTCTAATCCCTCACTCAGGCCTGTCCTGCTCTTCTTAATAATCCCAATTGGTTACTGGTGAACAAGGCTGCAATATTTGCTTTGTTTCCCAGCTATAGCCCCTTTGTTCTCATGGGCCAAGACTCCATTGTTTCCACAGCCTGTTTCACCTGGATAAGAAATAGGGAGTCTCCAAATCTTATTATTATTACATAATTCATATGTTCTTGTACAATGGTCATTTGTTTATTCAGCCATCCCCACAGATTTGGATGCAGAATTATGAAACTATCATAGTATGAAAGAGTAGTGAGCAGCACTGTGATCCCCTGCCTCCAGAATGTAACAATAAATAAATATAGAAATGTAAAATGATATGCTAAATAATTGTTTTGGAAATATTACAAAATTGAAATTTTAATATTACTTGCAGAGGAGTTATCCAGAGTATATCCAGTAAAATGCCAGTAGGTTCTGAAACATTATTGACATTATGGGGAAAATTTTTGTGTGTGCAACTTTCAATCTGATATTAAACTTCTCCTAAACTTAACTAAGCAGAGTTGTTGGGAAAGTTCCTTGAAAAAGTATCATGTGAGAGAATCATTTAGAAATCTGAAGAAAAGCATGTCCTTGTGTCATGTTGAGGTAGTAAGGGGTGGAACTGGACAACAACTTCAGATACTGTTAGAAGCTTTGAGGACCAAATTATGAAATTCATGCCTTGACTCCTTAGAGAAATGGCAGGCATTTGAAATATAAATATATGAAATGGTATTAACATATTTAAAACACTCACATGCAGAAATGGCCAAATTCAACTGCACTGGTATACAGGACAACACGAAATTGTTTTCACTGATTAACAAATAAGCAGTAGGGTGTCATAAGAGGCTTATGGGAAGATGTTGGACCTGACCAGAGTGAATTCAT
This sequence comes from Tamandua tetradactyla, assembly GCF_023851605.1. Lineage (NCBI taxonomy): Eukaryota > Metazoa > Chordata > Mammalia > Pilosa > Myrmecophagidae > Tamandua > Tamandua tetradactyla. Next base: position 8,306,640 of record NC_135342.1, read on the forward strand.
TCCTACTCCATGAAACAAGATAGAAGACAGGGAAAAATGTCCAGGACTTCAGGTGCCAGGGTGTGAGTAGTCAAGGAGGGTCTTTAGGCAATTTTGCAAGCTTACAGTTCTAAGGCCATGAAAATGTACAAATTAAAGTTAAGCTATTGAAATGTTCAATTTAAGGCATCCAGGGAAAGATGCCTTGGTTCAAGAAGGCCAATGACCTTCAGGGTTACTCTCTCAAATGGAAAGGCACATGGTTAATGTGGTAATTGTCTGCTTTCTCTCCAGGCTTCTGGTTTCATGAAGCTCGCCTGGAGGAATTTTCCTTCTTCATCTCCAAAGGTCTCTGGCTGCATGGGCACTGTAGCTTTTTCCAGAATGGCTCTCTCTTAAAGATCTCCAGTAAACAACCCCATCTTGAATTGGTGGAGACACATCTCCATGTAACCCATCTAATCAAAACTTACCACCCGCAATTGGGTGGGTCACATCTCCATGAAAACCACAAAAAAGATCCCTCACACAAAAACTAAATAAGGATTAAAGGACATGGCTTCTCTGGGGTACACAACAGATTCAAACTGGCACAACTGCCTTATGATTTTATGTTGATATTGATAAATTGACTTCCTTGTTTCTTTGGACATAATAGTAGTAACATATTTTTCTAAAAAACTTGAAGCTAATCCTAGATACAGAAATTTTTAGAAATAAAGTTGACCATTATTTTCTTTTATGATCTAATATTTCTTCTAAATGTTAATCAGGCCTTCATACATTTCCAGTGGAGACTGTCTCTCATAGTTCTTGATTTCACTGACAAGGCCCTGTTTACTTTATTCCTTTTTTGATATAACATGTTTTCATTTCTATTTTTATTGTCCATTACTGCCAGTAAATTTTACTCTTATCCCTTCTTTTTGCAATAATTTATAACATTGTTTAATTCTTATTTATGCTGTCCATGGTTTGGAAAATTTTATAGGGTTGGCAAAACTATTCATTCATTTTCTTGTACTTTGGTTTCATTAAACATTTTCAGGACAAGCTATTTGGAAATAATTTTGTATTCAGAGAGAAAAGTTGGAAATATTTTGTGAAGAATTCCCATGCACATTTCACTCAGTTTCAGCAACTGTTTGCCATTTTATTTCTTGCTCTGAGTGTATACCCATATGCATAATACATAATATCATATATAATTCATATCTTTACAGTATATACTAACTATTCTGAAATTAAAAAAAATAATTTGCAGATGTAATTTGCATTTTTCTTAAACACAGATTCAGTGTGAATTTCCTAAACACCACACTATGCATTCAAGAAACCACTATGAAGTTAAGACTATCTCAAAATTAACATTAATATATTACTACAATCAAAATTTCAAACCATTTTCCAATTTTGTCAGTTGTCAAATCATATATTTTTTCCAATAGCTGTCTGGGTCAATATCTCATGAAACATTGAGTTCTCCTATCTACACAATCTCCTTCAATATAAAGAGTCCCACCTGCCCTTGATGTTTTGAAGATTTCCAATTATTTATATATAATGGGACATAAGTTTTGCTTTTCTGATGTTTGTTCATGATTAGGTTAAGATTCAGAATTACTGTGTTGTTTGCTCAAAACTCCACTGCAGTGATGTTCCAATCCAAGGACATCCTATAGGAGGCACATGGTATCAATTTGTCTCATCAGGCTTATTGTTAACGTCACTCACTTACGGTGCTCTCTGCCAGATCTCTCCACTCTAAAGATAGTATATTTCTCCTTGTGACTAATAAACGTCTTAAAGGAATTTGAGTGATGTGTATAATCTATCAGGCTTAATCTGGAAGCTCCACTTTTTTTACTTAGAATCTATTTATTTCTAGTTTGCATTGGAAAATAAAGACTTTCACCTTTGTTTACTGGAGATACTGCCTTTTGCAAATGGAAGTTCTAACACAGCCCTCTGTTCTGTTGGTTTCCAGTTCATTCCACATTCATGTTACAAACATATGGCCCTGCATTCCATTTTGTATTATAGAGAAAAAGCATATAATTAATACTTATTCATTTTAAAATTGCTAACAAAATGATCAGCACAAATGACACATTAAATAAAATTACAAAGAAAACAAGACCAAGGTTCCATAACAACAGCTCTTATTCTAGTTTGTTTCATTTTGAGTGGTTGTTTCCTTGTTGTGTTAACAATCGACAGAATCATCATTTATCAGTAGATTTATAAGTGTATGTTCAGTTTGCAGATATTAAGAATGGTGCTGGAATGTAAATTCAAGACCTTGTGTTTTGATGTTGCATGTGGACTTTCTGATTGGTGCATATTACTAGTAATTGTTGAGTAATAAGTCTGCATTTATTCAGCTTTAATAATGCTGCTATATAGGATAATGATCAAGATGAAAAAAGTAGGGTTTCTTTTGACTATATTCAAAATTCGTGAAATTTCCCCTGGGCAGCATTCATCTTTCTTTCACTGACAGAAATATAACTCTGTTCATACCTGTTTTGGGTTGAAATTTGTTCCCCCCCAAATTATTTGTTCACTTTACAGCTTCACAGCCATTAGCATGATGAAAATTTAAACACTGATATCATTAAACATAGTGTGTCTTGTAAATTGCTCATGTTGTAAAGGTGATGCAACCACTTTTTAAAAATTGTTTTTCATGACTTTTAAAATGAAACTTACACATTGAAGCAACACTTGGATTCTTAGATATTTACCTAAGAGGAAGGAAAGCATTAATCCACAAAAAAATCACATGTATACCAATGTCCACTGTCTCTTTATTCATAACATTCAAGAAGTTAAAGCAATAGAAATGTCCAAGTGAAGACTATATAAGCTTATTTCATCTTCATACAATGAAATTTTGCTCAGCAGTGAAAAAGAACAAACTAATGGTATATTCAATCATGTGGAAGAATACCAAAATCTAATTTGGTAAATTAAGAGAAATGTAAAAGATTACTTACAGCGTATTTCCAATTATATGAAGTTTTAGAAAGAGCTAAACCACTTTATAGTATTATAAATAGGATGACAGGTGGCTTGGAGGGAGATGTAGAAGACCCACTGTAGTGAGGCATGAGGACACTGTTGAAATAATAATAACGTTCTATAATATGGCATAGGAATTATGTGAATGTCTGCATTAGTTCAATTGAACAGTTCACTTGAATGCATTTTATCTGTGTATTACCTCAGTAAAATTGATTTTAAAAATAAAAAAATTTTAAAAGAGCTCCATATTTTCTTATAAAAATTAATATTCAGGGAACTTAATGCAACTGACCATTTAAAGCAAAATGCTATCATGGTAAGTTAGCTTTTGTAATATGGGGAGATTGAAAGCACAGAACAACAATACCACAAAGGGCAGAAGAAAAATAAATGACATTGTATTGCTGTAGGCTTATCACGGTTGTTAAATGTGAAGTGGAATGAGTACATTTGAGGAAGAAAAGTGAGGGTGGAAATGGGAGAAATGAAATGATAGTGCAAAATGTGAAGTGTAAAGTATCAGGCAGATGGAACGTTGGTATTTCCTGCAGGTGGAGAACTCTATATTTTATTATTGTTTCAGGGTTTTGTCATAGTTAGGTTGGCTTATGTTATCTCAACTTATAAACGTATTCAGCAACGTTTTTCTCCAGTACGTGTATGTTTTCTTAATTTTGTCATGTAGAATTCTATTTCATTTGATTTTTATCTCCCCTTAGGATTTGAAGTATCAATCAATTTTTATCATTTTTATAGGAATATCAAGTTTTCAAACATCAGATAATTTTTTAAATAGAATTATTCTTACAGTTTTAAGCTTACAAGAAATTGTGCAGAAACTACAGAGAGTTCCCACATACTCTTCCACCGGACCCAGTTTCCCCTACTGTTACACTTGTGCATTAGTGTGGTACATACATTAAAATTAACCAACCATTATTTATACCTTATTATTGTCAAAAGTCCATAAATTACATAAAGTTTCAGTATATAGTTTCCCTGCCTTAAAAACACCCCTGTGTTCCACTTATCCATCCCACCACCCCAAGCTTCTGACTAATACTGATCTTTTTACTCTCTCTAAAGCTTTGCCCCCTGAAGACTGTCATATTCTTGGAATTAATTAGTATATAGATTTCCCCAGTTTTTAAGTGCAGGATGGATTCCCTTTTAAGGGTCCCATAGGCCACTTACTCTTATTTTAATCTTTCAGAAAGAAAAATATTTGAAATACTTAAGCTACAATTTCAGGGCATTTCTTAATTTCCTTCAAAAAGAAACTCCACTGGAATCACACAGCACTTGGTTATGCAATTAGAAATGAAGACACGCAAGGAAAGATCTGAAGGCTGTTCCCATACCTCAAATTAGTATACTACTTGGGTCTGAATGGTTAGCACATTAAATGATTCTGCTGAATAATCAGACTGTAAATATTAGAAGACAACTATCTACCAATTAGAAAGGCAAACATACCAACATTTTTAAAAGTCACAATATATTTTTCAAAGATCATACATAGCTCTCTAAATAAATTACATATTAATGAAGCATCAAAACAAGGTTGATAAATATGAAATCACTGTCTTAGTTATGCTGATATGAGAAAAACCAGGAAAAGGGTTGGCTTAAACAATAGCATTTTACTGGCTCACAGAGGCTACAAGTCCAAAATCATGGTATCCATAGGCCATACTTTCTCTCCAAGTCAGTGGAATTCTGGTTCTGGCTTGCCCAATCCTTGCAGTTCCTTGTCTGCATTCCTGACTCCCCCATAACTAAACAAAGGCCTTCAAAACAGCTTAGACTGGCTTTTCAGGCAAAGAAAGTGGAAGGCCTCTGATGCAAGCTTAGAATTGGTGGCACAATCCTTGTAGAGGTAAACACAAGTTTCAACAATTAGCAGCCAGTATCACTGAAATGTGAAGCATAATCAAAAGTGGTAACTATGACAGGAAATTTGAATTAGTTAGATTACCTGGATAGGCCGAAAGCTCTGGAATATCCAATTGGTGGAGAAACAGGGGAGGGACCTATGTGCTGAGCTTAGGGTATAAAATCTGTGGCATTCTGTTGCTTGACATACCAGCCACCACATTTTGGTTGTGTACCCCTTCTTGCAAGATCATGAATAAATTATTTTATTCTTCACAATTGGGTGAGCATTTATTCTCTCTCAGGTGTGGCTTTCTTTTAAAAATTTTGGGGGCTTGTCCAGGTACCAAGGTTTCAGAGGAGGACCAGAGAGGATGAGGGGAAAGCATACCCAATTCATTGGGTGGTTTTGGTCTTCACCATTGGGGGTCCCCTTCCAACAGCCAGACTGACCCAAGACCAGATGCCTGGATCTGCCAATTGTGAACAAGAAAAGAGGGAAGAGAAAATCTGTTTTACAGTGACCAGGTAACTCTGTGCAAAGACCAAGGTAAGAAAATGAACTATTAAGTATTGGCTTGGTGATTGGGGAAAATTCTGATGAACCTGGAGTTGAGTAAACAAATACAGAGTCCCAATTTGGGGTTCCTTTCTCCCATGAGGAAAAGGGCTGGAGATGAATGATGCAAAATGGTGGTGAGAGAAAGAAACCTAGGCAAGACTCAGAATGGGTAATAAAGGCATTCAAATGGCTGGGGAGAAAGGGAAAGGGGCAGCTATAGAGGCCCCTAGGAACATTCTTCTAGATACTCCATTAGAGAGAATGTTAGAACATTGGGCCAATAATGATCAGACCAAGGGAAAGAACAAAAAGAAAATAATAGTAATGTCACATTTGTAAAAAGAAAGCATTATGTCACCCAGTGTATTCTAGTCAAAATATGAGGCAGATGAGGACTGGCTCTGTGCCAACCTTGTGCTATATGTTAATGGAAAGAAACACTTTTCCAAAGAGGTGTCTGATCATGCTATATGTTAGCTAAAAGGAGGAGAGACCACTCTTTATAACATAAAAGTTAAAACCCCAGACCCAAAGACTAAATCCTTAGAAACTAAAGCCTTGGATCCTTTGTTGGGTCTTCCACTGCCCCATGCTGAGCTTCCCATCTGGGACAGGGGTTGTTGGACCCTGAAGGCCCAATGGAACTAAACTTACATTACCCACCCTGGGAAACTGGAAGGGCCAATTGGGCCAACTGCTCCACCTGTAACAAATCACAAATAACTGAGGAAGTAGTTGGTACAATTTAAGAAATCACATGAAATTTTCCATTTCCAGGGGCCACTAAGGGGGAAAAAAAGATGCAAAAACATAGGCCTGCTGAATACCTATGCCCTCTAAAAGAAGTACGTATTGGATCAGGGAAAAATTGTTATGTAAACACCCCACTCATAAGTACAGAAGTAAGGAACTTTAAGAAAGCAATGAAATCATTAATGAACTTTCTAATAGGCTAGCTGAACAACTGGATCAATATTTTGGCCCCAGTTCATATACCTAGTCCAAATTTATGTCTATCCTAAATATCCTCTTTATGGTGGAAGAAAGGGGAATGATGAGGAGGAAGGCTAGGAAAGAATAGGAGACAGCACCCACCTGTACAAGGGGTATTGGCAGCAGAGCAAAGATTCTTAATGATCAGGACGACAGGGCACAGTTGAGGGATCTTAGATACCTCACTATATAGGGGATAAAATTGGCTATACTCAAATCTCAGAACTTAAATAAGGCCTTTGAGGTGTCTGAAGAAAAAGATGAGAATTCGTTTGCTTACCTGCAAAGGTTGAGCAATCAGTTGAGGAAATACCTAGGGATGAACCCTCCTAGCCCAAACCTTAGGCCATTTCAGAGCATTCACGTTAATTATATCAAAATGCCTCCAGTAAGATAGGTAGAATATATTCTAGTTCTTGTGGATCATCTAGCAGGGTAGGTAGAGGTATATCCCCAAGTTTTGACTATAGTGTCAGGAATTCCAAAATTATCCTTGAACAACTTGTTCCCCACTATAGGTTCATAGTATCAATTCTGACAAAGATAGTCACTTTACCTCCCATGTACTGCAAAGTGCTATGTGCCTGGCATTCACCATCCTCAGGAAGGGTAAAAAGAATAAATCAAACCTTAAAAAAACAACTTTCTGAACTTGTCTTAGATACCAAGTTACCTTGAACTAAGTGTCTACCCATAGCTCTGCTAAACATTAGAACTCCTAGAAACAAATTAGGGATCTCCCCCTATAAAATGTGCTTTGACATCCCTTTTCCTGGGAAAAGTAGAGCTCTCCCTTCCTTTGACTAAAAAAAACCTCTTCCTTAAAAAGTATATATTGGCTTTGTCCTCTACTCTGTCATCACTTTGGCACCGTGGCTTGCTGGCCCAGACTTTTCTTCTTGAATTGCTGTCCATCAACACCAAACTTGCAGTTGGGTCCTCATTAAATCATGGAAAGAGTCCAAATTCCAACCAGCCTGAGAAGTACTCTATCAAGTTCTGTTGACAATTCTGGCAGCTGGCCAGATGGCAGAGAAAGGCTGAACTCACTACAATTGAGCAAAAGGACCAGTACCTGAGCAGGATGATAAGTACCCAACAATGCAGCCCAATTCCTAGGAAATAATTTCAACTTTGGACCCTTCAAAAATTATTTTAAAGAGACATGGTGGTGCAAGGGTAGTTCAGTGGTAGAATTCTCACATGCTATATGGGAGACACAGATTGGATTCCCAGAGCCTGCACATTCCAAAACAAACAAAAGAACAAATAAAACTTTCTTTTGCCCTTGATCTTTTCTTTTTTTTTTTTTACATGGGCAGGCACTGGGAATCGAACCTGGGTCCTCCGGCATCGCAGACAAACATTCCTGCCTGCTGAGCCACCGTGGCCCACCCTGCCCTTGATCTTGAGGCTTATTTTTGTAAAGCTTATGTAGGTAGTGGAGAAGTCTAGGCTACTTATCGGTATGCCTAAGAGTTACCTTTGGAGGGCCTCTTTTGTTGCTCAGATGTGGCCTCAATCTCTCTAAGTCCAGCTCTGTGAGTGAAATCATTTTCCTTCCCCCTAAGTGGGATGTGACATCTGGGGTTGAAAGTCTCCCTGGCAACATGGGGGATGACTCCCAGGGATGAATCTGGCCTTAGCACTGGGGGATCAACAATTCCATCCTGATCAAAAGGGGGGAAAGAAGTGTGACTAATAAAGTATCAGTGGCTTGGAGAGTTCAAATAAAGTCAAGAGGCTACTCTGGAGGCTGCTCTTACTCAAGCTTTGGTTAGACATTGCTACCTATCATAACCGATCAAACTCCAATCAGGACCATTCCAGCCAATCCTAAGGAACACCTAGGGCAATATATAAAATTCCACCAGTGTTCCATGCACTAGTGTAATTTTCCAAAAACCTCCTAAGGAGGATTCAGAAGAGACAGCTTCTCTTCCTGCTTCGGCTGATGAGCCTCTCCTTTGGGGCGCATCTAGACCCTACATCAGAGTGCTCAGCTTCACAGCCTGCCCTACGGATTTTGGACTCAACATTCCCACAGTTATATAAGACACTTTTATAACAGAGCATGTGCTCGGTATATATGTGTGTGTGTGTGTTTGAGTGTGTTCTGTATATATGTGTATGTGTATAAGACTATTTCTGAAAATACTACACTGTCTTAGTAACTTATCTTTCTCTTAAGACTAAAAATTGGGTAGAGTCTAATAACAGTGTCAATAAGAAGGTGGGGACATGGGCATGGCATGTGTGGGGTTTTCTTTTTTCTCCTTATTTCTTTTTCTTCAGCAATGCATATATTCTAAAAATGATCTTGGTGATGAATATACAACTACGTGATGGGACTGTGAACCATAGATTGTATATATCTGATGGATTGTATGGTATATGAACATATTTCAATAAATTACAATAAAAAAACAATGAAAATATCTAATAGATAGGCCTATCAAATTTTACTTAATTCTGACCACAAGAAATAAAATGTTTTCCACAAATGCTTTATAACCTTTTATATCCATTCAAGTTTTGACCTATGTTTTCCTCTTTCTCATTTTGTAATAACCAGTCATTTTCCTATAAGACAAACCTACTAACCTTTTTTTAAATAGAAACAAACTGTGCATCTTACATATTTATGTTACCAAAATGATCTGGGGAATACCAATAAGCTGACATCCTACAAAATGCAATTACTGTCTAAATAAAACTTGACATAATAAAGGCTTACTTTGGTTAATCACAAACCTGAGGTTTTTATCATTTTAGACATATAGTAGAAGTACTACTAGGTTATTTGATGAGGAAACCTATATATGTTAAGGAAGTATGCATGCTTTTTTTTGTATTAAATACCGATAATTTATGAGGTATAGTTGTTTTACTTTTAAATTCACAAAATTAAATTAGTATACAACTGTAGTGCTTACAGTTTAACTCCCTCACCTGTGACTCAGAAGAATATGACTTGAAAAACAGAGACAGAACTAAGAGATATAAAAATCACCTGTTCATACAAGAGATCTGGTTTTTAATCTATATCCCATTTTAAAACTGTATTTATTAATTAATTTACTTATCCATTTATTCATTTATTTATTTATGTTTATCAGGTTGTTTTTGTTTCTGGTAAAGAAGCTATTTTAGAATCATTAGAAGCTAATGAAAATTGATCAAGGAATGTACTCCCCTGCCGATGTAGACTTGGAACCTCCTTTCCCATTTACCATCTATGTTAGTTAGATTCAGTTGTCAACTTGGCCAGGTGAGCATACCTAGTCTTGTTGCCGTGGACATAAGCCAATGGTACGTGAACCTCATCTGTTGCTAATTACATCTGCAGTCGGCTAGGGGGCGTGTCTGCTGCAATGAGTGATGTTTGACTTAATTAGCTAGTGCTTAAATGAGAGATCGCAATGTAGCACAGCTAAGCAGCTCAGCATTCCTCATCTCAGCACTTGCAGCTCAGCCCAGGCCTTTGGAGATTCAGAAAGAAGCCACCCCAGGGAAAGTTGTTGGAACCCAGGGGCCTGGAGAGAAGACCAGCAGAGACCATCCTATGCCTTCCACGTAAGAAAGAACCTCAGTGGAAAGTTAGCTGCCTTTCCTCTGAAGAACTAACAAAATAAATCTCTTTTATTAAAAGCCAATCTATCTCTGGTGTGTTGCATTCTGGCAGCTAGCAAACTAGAACACCATCTCAAACATAAAGTCTTTTATATGGCATCCCATCATAGCCACTGAAGGTTCAAGCTATTTGTATTGTAAAATTCCACCACCTCCCTTCTCAGAAAGCACATGAGGAAGTTATTTTAAATTGAGATTCTATTTCCCAGTGCTTGCTTTTTTCCATTAAAAGCAGACAATCATTTCCAACACCCATGTTGCTTGCAATATAGTTATTGACCTTTGTATATCTTCTCTTTGAGTGATCTATTTTTATATTGACTTTCTTTAAAGTGGAAATTAGGAACTCTTAAACTCTGAAACTCTTTTGGAGTTGTGGGATTATAAGTCACTATTTTAGTTGTCTTTTTAATTTTATACTGATCCATAGTTCTTTCAAATGTTTATAATGCCCCTTCAAGTCGGTCAGCAATAGATGAAAGATCTGAATGAGCACCAGAACTCTAAGACTTTAGCTTTATAGTGCCACCTGGATTCATCCATTTATTATTCATAAGACTGGATTCCTAAACAATAAGGTTTTTGAAGAAAAGCCTTTGTGTGCCATTTAATAAGTCCTAAGTGATTTGTGGGGTCCCTTATATATTCTTTGTAGGGTCCCTTATATATTCTTCTGACTTTTCCCATTTAGCTGCCTCAATCCCCTTTTATTTTCTCACCCAATTTAAAGCCATGTATAAATTGAAAAATGTCATGCAATTATAGAACTTAAGCACCAATGAGAATTTAAAGACATTCTATAAATGTTCAGGCCCATTTTAGGATTGAGAATTTCCTTAATATCCCTGAGCTCTGCTTTCAATCATGGGTACAATTCACCAAGGTGCCATTTGGCAGTCTGAGAGGGTCTGGCCTTATGAGGTATTTGCTGAATTTTGTTTGTACTCTAATGCTGCAGTCTCTGTCTTCCACTCCAGGGCCCTCTAGCCCACTCATTTCCACCCTTCTCCCATGATCCCCTCATTGCTCTCCTCCCATTTTGCCCTCCTGATTTCCTGGGGCCATTTCCACCCCAGACTCCATCTCTCCTTCTCACCCTCATTCGTTGTCTTGAACCACTCTGTACCCAGGACCTGCATGCCCACGTGTTATCTGTCTCCCACTCATGTTCTTTAAACTCTTGTAGTCATGAAGGCCCTTGTGCCTTTTACTTATCCTACCCCTCACACTCCTCCATCCACTCACTCCCCACCATCACTATCCCCTTAATTCTCATGACTGCCAGTATATCATGTACCCCTAAAATCCAATATTCTCCATTCTTAAATTCCCTGTACCCATTTCCTCCTTGTTCCTTCCAACCCAATGGTGCACTTTTTTTCTTTTTTTTGTGGTCCCAGTGTTTGTTTTTTTTCAATTTTTTTATTAATTAAAAAAATTAGCAACAAACAACCAAAACAATAAGATATCACTCCATTCTACATATGTAATCAGTATTGGCTTACCTGATAGTTGAGAAATGGTAGAATCTGCCTTTTAAAACATCTGACTTTCCTGCTCTTATTTTGAGGGATTCATAACCTTCTGTATGTCCATGGTTATGGTTCTGTTTAGACTTCTGATCACTATTGCGGGAGCCAATAACGAGAATGTACATTTTCTGACAAAATTGTGTGGATTAACCAAAATTAATCACCACTGAGCTGTTCAGATGACTTCTGTGATTTCTAAGGCAAATTACCAGCATCATATCATCCTTTTTACTCCTATTACTTTACATATGCTTCTCTGGCATATTGCCTGATTTCATTTTGGTGGTCATAACTTAAATGATGGTGAAGCTAAATGGACTGAAGATTTGGAAAGAGCTCCACTTTGCATGGAAGGACTTCTCAGGAAAGCAGGGCCTCCAGGGAGATGCGCCAACCTTGCTGCCAGCCCCTCATGTGCAGACTTCAGTATTACTTGCTCCTTCCACATGAGACCCTGTCTGTCTCCAGGGCTCTCAAGAAGGAAAGATCCTCTCCCAAACCCTCTGGATTCTTCTCAGAGATTCTAAGTAGGAACTTGTAATTATTATCTGGAAATTAGCACCTAGAAAAAAGGTTTTTTTAATGTTCTCACCTCCCTAAACCTGCAGTCTCATTGCTGCCACATGTGAAATGATAATTGCAGTGCTATGAGGAGGTGAGGTCACAGAGCCACAAGCCCTTACCTCAGGGTCAGGCTGCTCCACTCACACTTGCCTGGATCTCATGGCTGTCACCCTGAGCCCCCTATCCTGGGAGAAGAAAGGAGTAATGTAAGTATTTTTCATATCAGTCCAAGGAGACTCTGTAAAGAAAAGAGGCACATGAGGAGTCTTTATAAGCAATCATACTGGAAAAAAAAGAGAATCTGCTGGGGTTGAAACTAGTCCAGTGCCAAAGACATCTTGCAAAGAAATCATTCCTGAAGCACACCCTGAGCTTTTCTAGGAAGATGGGGGGTCCAGACCCAACACCAACCCCTGAGGGCTCCTAGAGGGATTTGGTGTCATCCTCAATAACAATGATCCTTTGTGTGTAATCCAAGTCATAAGAGAATGTGATTGTATAGGTGCTTAAAGTGATATTTCTGAAATCAGTATACTATTCTGCCAACCTTAGAGGAATCAGAGACAAAATTTTCAGGATTCCTAGAGATGTACACATAACAAAGCCATGCTTATAATAAGATGTCAGATGACTCTACAAGCATCATTTAATCCAGTGTAGAAACACTCCTCAATAGCACCAAAGAATACCCAGCTGGAGGTTAGTACTCCAATACAGAGTGATTCCAAAGTTGTCAGGGTGGTCAAGGCAGAAAATTTGAAGTAAACCATAGAAATAGAGACAAGGTATGGAGCTACAAATGGCTGAGGGGAACTGATTAAATACAGAGTCCAGAGTCTAAACAAAAGCAACTGTTATGCTTGTGCAACAGGCTGACCCAGTGCCTTTATTGTGCCTTTTCTGAGCATGGGATGTGACTGAGAATAGTACTGACAGTTTATCCAGTTTAACCATACCCCAAGCAGACCTTTGGTGGTATTGTGGAAAGTGCATCCTCTGGCCAGTATTAGCTAAGAAGTAGAAGGGAACCTGCATTCTGTCCAATTGGCTATCCCATTCTCTCTGGAATTTGAAAAGGAGGAGGAAATTCTAACCCAAGGAAAAAGAAAGAAAAGAAGCTTACTTGGTTCCTTTGATGATCAAATTTATTTAGATGTGGGGATGCCACAGGGAATCCCAGATGAAATTTAAGTCTAAGAATAAAGTAGCTGAAGGATTTGAGTCATCTTTTTTCTAATGGGTTACCATCAACAAAAATGAGGATTAGATTAATTATATAAATTATAATCAGCTAAGGTTTATCAATTAAACCAAGGGTATAGTTAAGGGAATAGCAAAACAGTTGTATGCTACTAGCTAAATGACATGGGAGAATAGGATGGCCCTAGACATGAATTGTAGCTGAAAACGGAGGCATTTGTCTTATGGTCAGGAGTAGTTACTGTATTTTTATCCCCAATAATACAGCCCCAGATGGAACTATCCCCAAAACTTTATGAGACCTATTGGACTTATCTGAAGAATTGGCAGAAAATTCAGGCAATGATAACCCCTTCATGGGATGGTTAGAAAACTGGATTGGGAAATGGAAAGGGGCAGTACTGTCCATGTGAATTTCTTTAATCATAATAGCTGGAACACTCACAGAACTTGGGTGCTACATTATCCCACATGCCCTAGGGCTAGCTCAGAGACTCAGTGAAACAACTATAACCAAGCAAATGCTTGTTCAGTACAGGCTAAACAAGTTGTACCCTCTTAAAGACGAAGATCTCTATAATGAGGACTGTGAAAAAACTTTTATCAAATTTGAAAAAAAAAACTTGAATGTGAAAACTAAAAGAGTTCAAGAGGGTGGTACAACAGTGGCTTTGTGGCAGAAGTGCTGGGTCTCCAGCACTTACCATGCTGGAGACCCAGGCTCGATTCCTGGAGGCTGCCCATGCCAAAAAAAAGAAGAATTCAAGAAAGATGGGGAATTTGTAAGAATCAAATTAAGTTTAGTTTTCACACAAAATGGTGCAGGATGAGAGAAACAGAACTAATGAAGCAAAGGGCTACAAAGCAGCTCAAACTGGCCTTGCAGGTAGGGAAAGCAGAAGGCCTCTGATGCAAGCCTAGAATTGGTGCCAAATCCTTGTGTAGGTAAAAACTTGCTTTTACCTATCACTGAAATGTAAAGCACAATCAAAAGTGGGAAACTTTAGTGGGAAATTTAATTACTTAGACTTTTCTGGATAGGCTGGGCCTCTGGAGTATCCAATAAGCAGAGAAATGGGAGGGATCTGTGTGCTAAGCTTAAGGTATAAACTGTGGCATTCTCTTGCTTGGCACACCAGCCACCATATTTTGGTTGTGGACCCATTCTTGCACGATCATGGATAAACTTTTTTCTTCTCCACAATTGGGTGAGTACTTATTCTCTTTCAGGTATGGACTTCTTTCTAAGAAGAACATACTTCATTTTCTGCTATGAAGAGACTGTAAATCAGGGCCACAACCAGTGATGATGTGGTTGTGTTCACTTATTGTTCCACTAATTGCAGTTTGAATTAATAGTAGTAATAAAAGTTTCTGAAGATGAGGTTATATTTTATCTGTCATTTGGATGAAATTTGTTTGGGTTTGCTAAGCCAACTAAATGCAATATATCAGAAATGGGTGGCTTGTACAAAGGGCATTTATCAAATTACAAGTTTACAATTCCTAGACTGAGAAAATGTCCAACTACAAGGCATCAACAGTACAGTATCTTCTCTAAAGAAAAAAAACACCGCTGCTGATCCAGGTCAATTCTCTCAAATGGGAAGACACAGAATGATGTCCACTGATCCTTCTCTCCAAGGTTTCATTGCCTTCAGCTTCCCAGCTTCTCAATGTATTTCTAGTTCTTAGTTTCTGTATCTTTTAGATTTTCTGTCTTTAATCCACTAGAATTACTCCAGTGTGAGGATTAATACCCACCTTGAATGAGGTGGCTCACATCTCAATTGAAATAACTTAGTTAAAGTTTTCACCCACAGGAATCAATTTAAAAATGATGATATTTTCTAGGGTACAAAACAACTTCAAACTATAACAGAAGTCTTCAATGATATATATTTTAGCTAGTTGTCCTGTATCTGAAGAATGCCTGACTTCTTCAAAGTTTTCATGAGCATCACCTCTAGGTTGTTTGGTTAACACTTCTATCCCATCTTTAAATTTCTTGGTTTGCATGTCATATTTGTATTCTAGAAATGGTGGGTTGTTACCCAGTTTCCACAGTGTCTTTGTCCAGGTAGTACTTTGCTACAGGAAAAGAAATGTTTAGATGTAAAGCAATCTGAGTTCAAGGTCAGTTCTGCCCTGTCTTAGCTGAGTGACCCAGTAAGATACTGGATCATTCTGGGCTTCTCTTTCCCCAGCAGTAAAAATATCACCTTCTTATAAAGGATATGAAAAGATAGAACATGCACACTTGAAGGGCAAACATGTCATTTCTGGAGTGGCTACACACCCTGGAAGCAGAACCTGGTCAATGTTGGATCTTCAGCACCTGTGGATCCCTATATGCTCTATTTCATTGGCCCACCTTCCCTTGCCCTTTCCTGGTGGTGCTGCTCCACTGGCACCAGCCCCAACTCTTCTCCCACATCTTACTCTGAACCCTCATTTGTATGCCATTCTATCCCACACCCTCATAGTGTCATTTTCCCAACTCTCCAAGTTTTACGCTCTGTACCTAGACTTAGATGGCTCATGCACAGCACTCATAAGTGTGACACCTTGAATTTAATGTCCTTTGGGGTATTTGCACTGTTGAAAGGAGTACAAAGGATAGAAAAAGAATCTTTAATGCATCTAATAATCTGTAGATACCACTGTTCCTCCAAAAATGGACACATTTTCACAATATATATGCACACACTGTGAGTGTAACTTTATGAATGTGGATAGGACTGTATGAGTTTGTGCCAATGTGCATCATAGTGAGTGTATATAAATATGTGTGTCTGCTTATAAGCAGTATGTGAAAGAGAGTGATATTATTAGGGAAAGTATATATGGGTCTGTATATGTGTAATTATGTGAGTGTATGTGACTATATGGTTGTGTGGGTGCACATGCACAAGTAGGTTTGCATCTGTGTGTAAAAGAGTATCAGTGTGTATGTGTGTTTTCCTATGAAGTAGGGCTTTTCCAACACTCTGGCTCTAATTCATGTCTAGGGTGTCAGGGACATTAGATAGTTCAGTTGAATCAAACGCTGGATTTTTTTTAATTCTTTGTGGGAAAAGTTAAAGGACTAATTTGAGTTCATATTTCAAATTTCTTAATCAATTTTTACAGAGGTAACCAGTGTTCATTACCAACAGTTAAGCAAATATGTGTGCATGTGTGTGTGTGTGCAGAGGACTGAGGTAAACATTCAATGCCCGTGAACTGAGTAAGTGGCATTGGCTTATCTGATAGTTGAAAAACTGTAGAATCTGCCTGTTAAACCATCTGATAGTCATGCTTTTTTTATTGAGGGATTTATAAACCTCTGTCTTTTATGGATCTTGTTCTGTTTAGACTGCTGATCACTACTGTGGTAGCTAATATTGGGAATGAAGCTTTCCCACAAAATAGTGTGAATGAATCAAAATTAATTGGCATTGAGTTGTTCAGATGACTTCCATGATTTCTAATGGAAATTACTGGCATCATCTTCTTCCTTATACTTCTTCCTTATGCTTTGTTTCTCTTTACAAATCCTTCTCCGACATTTTCTTGGATTCCATTTCTCTAGTCATAACTTAAATGATGCTGGAGCTTGGTGGACTGAAGATTTGGAAAAAGCTCTACTTTGTGTGGAAGGACTTCTCAGGGAAACAGAGCCTCCAGTGAGATGCACCGACCTCACTGCCTGTGCTTCATGCTCAGACCTCAGCATTACTTGCTCCCTCCGCATGAGAGCCTGTGTGCCTCCAGCATTCATGGGAAAGAAAGAGCCTGTCCCAAACCCTCCAAATTCTCTTTGGAGATGGTAAATAGGAGCATCTAAATATTTTCTTGTAATTATCAACTAGGAAAAAGTTTCTCAGAAATATTCTCTGCTCCCTAAGCCTACAGTCTCGTTGCTGCTTCAGGTGAAATGATAACTGCAGTGCTGTGGGGAAGTGAGGTCACAGAGCCACAAGCCTTTATCTCAGGGTCAGGCTGTCCCTCTCACACTGGTCTGGATCTCATGGCTGTCACACTGAGACCACTAAACTTTCAGCAGGAAGGATACAAGTAAGTATTTTTACAGAAATCCAAGAAGAGTCTGTAAGGAAATGAGGCCTATGAGGTTTTTGTTAGCAATCATATTGGGAAAAAGGGAATATTCAGGGGTTGAAATTGGTCCAGTGTCAAAGTCACACAATACAGAGGAATCATACCAGAAGCATGGGTTGAGCTGGTTCAGTGAGATGGGACTCCTAGAACCAACACCAATCCCTGATGACTCCTAGTGGGATGTGGCATCATTCTCAGTAACAGTGATCCTTGGTGTGTAATCCAAGTGATAACAGAACCTGATTTTATAGGTACTTAAAGGTGATATTTCCAAAATCAATATACTATTCAGCCAATCTTGCAGAAATCAGAGACAAAATTTTCAGGATTATTACAGATGTGTGTATAATAAATCCATACTTACAATAAAATGTCAGATGAGTCTACAAGCATCATTTAGTCCTGTGTAGAAACAGTTTAGGTGAATGGCAACTGCTGGCATCAAAATGTTTTCTCTAACTCTTGAGTGTATGAAGTACTTTTTGAAAGCAGTAATTGTGTCTCCGCTGAAAACATAAGTCTGTTGATTATGGCAAGATTGTCTTTCCTCTTGAATTAAGGAAGCAGCATTTAAGGAAAAGGTAAGTTTATAGCTATGGGCTTCAGACAGCAGCTGTCATGCTCAAATGTATCTTGTGATATTTTCCCTGACTTAAAAATATTCTAATGTCAATCCCCAAAATATATCATTTCAATTTGTAAAATGTGCAGGATTCCATTTAACCTGATTCCAGTTTCCATATGTGTAATATTTTTATAAAATTCTCATCTCATTGCCAGTAGTTTTACTTAACTCTTGTGATAATTAATTGATAGGTATATGAATTGCAAAGTGTATAATTTGGTTTTTAGCCTACATTGTATTGCTTGATTTTTGTGTACACTTTTGTGTTTCAGGTCCTAAAGATTAAGTGGTGATATGAGATTGTTAAATAATTCATGAGATAGACACTGTTATATCTCTGTTCCTGGCATAAAAGCAAATAAATCTTTGTGTTGCCATCATAATATCATGCCAACAAAATAGAAACATATGCTATCACAGTGAAATCAAATTACAAGGGGCAAAAACAAAACACAATCTATATCTGGGTTAATGCGAGAACACATCTAACTAGGTTTTTTATAGAGTATTTAGTAAAGTATTTAGTCAGTCCCTAATCAGTACATTAATTTAGAAAGACCTCCCTGTGCCTAACTCCTTGTCTTTATAATAAAATCAATAGTGGTGGCCAATTCATAGATTTGTGCAGAACAAAGAAGTTACCACATGTATTGTCTTGATAGCAGTAATTCGTTCACCAAAAACACACTCTAATGTTACAAATTCAACTATCAGAAAACTCTTAATTAAAGACAAACTTTAAATATTTCTTAGAGGGCATAATGGTAAGTGGAGAATATTGAATTTTGTTGACATGTATCCCACACCTCCTATTTCCATGCAGAATCTTCTGGCCATGAAGAGAAATGTCAATATCTGGGAACTGACAGAATGCCTTCCAGGGATTTGACAACAGGCTTGGTCTTCTTATCCCAGTCTGTAGTTGGAGTGCTGGGGAATTTCTATCTTCTTTACCATCATCTCTTCCTTTATATCACTGGGTGCAGGGGAAGGTTCATAGATTTGAATCTCAAGCACCTAATTGTAGTCAACTCCTTGTTCATTCTCACTAGCAGACTCCCTGACAATGGAGCATTTAGGTTGAAGAGTTTCCTCAATGATTATGTATGCAAACTTCTTTACTACCTTCACAGAGTGGTCAGAGGAGTGTGAATTGGCAGCACCTGCCTCTTGAGTATCTTCCAGGCCAATACCATCAGCCCCAGGAACTCCAAGTGGGCAGAGCTTAAAGCAAAAGCTACTAAGTACATCGGCCTCACCAAATCCATTTGCTGGTCCTTCTGAATGCTGGTAAATGTCATTTTTCCTATGAATGTGACTGAGTGTCAGATAAATCATACCATCAAAATGGCAAAAGATTTAGGGTTCTGTTCTGCTAAATTTGAGGATGAAATCATTTCCTGATGATTATCATTCCTTGACACTCTATCTGTGGGGCTCATGCTCTGGGCCAGCAGCTCCATAGTTTCCATCCTGAACAGGCACAAGCAGGGGTCCAACACATTCACAGGACCAACCTCTCCCCCAGGTCCTCCCCTGAGTCCAGAGGACACAAACCATCCTTTTACTGGTGAGCACATTTGTATCCTTTTACACCCTCTCTGCCATCCTTCAAGTCTGTATGACTCTTTCTAATAATCCCAGTTAGTGGCTGCTGAACATGGACACATTCTTTTCTACATGTTTCCCAACTGTCAGTCCCTTTGTTTTCTTGAGTCCAGGTAAGTGAAAAATAGCATTTACCAGCATTCAGAGGGACCAGCACACGAATATGGTGAGGCCAATGTACTTGGAAGCTTTTACTTTAAGTTCTGCCCACTTGGAATTCCTGGGGCTGATGGTATTGGCCTGGAAGATACTCAAGAGGCAGATGCTGCCAATGAACACACCCCTGCCCACTTTGTGAAGATAGTAAAGAAGTTTGCATACATAATTATTGAGGAAACTCTTCAACCCAAATGCCAAGCTCAGTTTTTCCTGCAGAAGGAATAATAATTCCTCTAATTCCATCATATATATGTAAATAGTATTTTCCCACATAACATTCATTTGCTTGTTCTCTTGAACCTCAGATAATTGCAACCACAAATATGAAGCAGTCACATATTATAAGAGAGTGGCAGTATAGACACAATGCAAACATTTCTAGATGTATGAATGTATGCATAAGTGTGTGTATTTATGTGTCTTTATGTATACATATACACATACATACTTACGCAGATTTTGTTTGTTTGCTATCAGGCAAATAATATTTGAAAATTGGATATTAGAAAATGTGAAAATAATACTAATTATAATGACAAAATGCATTAAGCTTAATGTTTATTTTATGATTATATTTATTTCTTTATGTTATAAAATCTATTTATATCATCAGAATAGTCAATTAATTGGTTACAATCACATGATATTAATTTTTTTCAGTTTTCATTTTCTCCTTTAATCATTATTATTACTATTTTTGTGTGTGTGGCTTCCAGTCCAGGAGGCTGGCTTCTTCCATACTTGGCATTAACCCTTTGGTTTCTGGAGCATGGGATGTCTGGGAGGTTGTGACGAGGGCACCTGAGAGTGCCACTTGGTATGTGTCTATTTACCATTCAATGTAAAATGTTTTACTATTTTATCATCTTCTGTGGCCATACTGACGTGTACTGGCTGATAGCAGCTCCAATTATGCTTGCCTGTTTGTATAACTTTTTGTTTCTTCTTCATTTTTTAATTATGGTAAAATATATATAGCATAAAATTTACCATTTTAACCATTTTTTAAGCATACAATTCAGTGGCATTAATTGCATTTGCCATATGCTACAACTATCATTACCATCTAATTCCCAAACTCTTTCAACACCTGCATGTGTTTTTAAATAGAATTAAAATCATATATAACCC
Organism: Tamandua tetradactyla; assembly: GCF_023851605.1. Lineage (NCBI taxonomy): Eukaryota > Metazoa > Chordata > Mammalia > Pilosa > Myrmecophagidae > Tamandua > Tamandua tetradactyla. The sequence continues at coordinate 8,327,629 of NC_135342.1, forward strand.
AACTGTTTGCTACTTGCAAGAGACCTGGTTTATTTTTATTTGTTTGATTGTTGTGTTTTTTTATTTTTATTTTTAATTAATTTTTAAATTTAAAAAAATATATAACAACAAACACAAACATTCTTAACTTTTGTTCATTCTGTTATACATATATAATCAGTAATTCACAATATCATCACATAGTTGCATATTCATCATCATGATCATTTCTTAGAACATTTGCATCAATTCAGAAAAAGAAATAAAAAAGACAACAGAAAAAAATTCGTACATACCATACCCCTTACCCCTCCCTTTCATTGATCACAATGTGGTGAGTTTGCTTGTTGTGTTGGCTGAAGAGAGAGAGAGGCCACATCTGAGCAACAAAAGAGGTTCTCCTGGAGTTAACTCTTAGGCCTAATTTTAAGTAAGCTTGGCCTATCCTTTGTGAGGTCAAGTTTCATATAAACAAACCCCAAGATTATTTTTTGCAATCTCTCTTGAAAAAATATCCAACTGAATATAAACAATAATGCACTGTAACAGGAGGAATTAGTTAATTTTTTAGTTTAACTCTTTGTTAATAATAGATAAATGTGGATTTAAATTTATCAACTGATTGTCTTCTCCTCATGACACTTGCTCCATTTTCTTATTTTGTCTCTTTGAAATTCTCTTTTTTTATATATACAACCTAAAATTTCCTTCTTTATCCCTTTTCAAATTTACAGTTCAGTGTTGCTAATTGCATTCATAATGTTGTGCCTCCATCATCATCATGCATTGCCCCAAATTTTCTATCTTCCAACAGAGACTCCTGAACCAATTAAACATTAACTCCCCAATCCCTTCCCCCACCCAGCCCCTGGCAAGCTATATTATCCTTTCTGACTTTTAATTTTAAAATAATTCTATATTTATCCTTTTTCTTTGGAAGTTGTATACAGTATCATGCAGTGTTTAACCTAGAGATTACAACCTACAGCATAAAACTAATCACAGTATTAAGTTATTTAATTCCTTTAACTTCTACTTTGACAACCTAATGACAATAGCAACCTATTAAGCTCTTTACCTTCAGTCAGCTTAAAAGAAATTCTGATGTTTTGAAAATATTTAAGGTACATGCCAAGTCATAAGTGGATAGCTTGGTGAAATTTACAAAACTGTGTGAAGCACCTAGGTTAGAAATGGGAATATTGTATAAAGCCCTTACGGAAAAACAGAAAATACTGAGCCTTGAGATGGATCCTTGTGGCCTCTCCTTGTCAACAGTTTTAATGATAAACACACTTTTCACATCTCACAGCTTAGATCACTTTTATATCTTTTAAAGTTTAAATAAATAGAATCACACAACCAGGACTGTATAGTATTGGGCCTTTGAAATTCCCTATGTTGTCTTGAATTTAGCTGTATTTTTGCACATTGTTGTGTATTATTTATTAGCATTAGTGATAGAATTCCCTTGTGAATGTCAAACAGTATGATCATTCTACTCCTGATGCAATTTGAATGTTTCTATCAGGCAAATAATATTTGAAAGTTGGATATTAGGGAATGTGAAAATAATACTAATTACAATATCAAAATGCATTAACCTTTAAGTCTATTTATGTTTTATATCTATGTATCTATTTATTTGTTATGTAACCTATTTGTATTGTCATAATAGTTAAGTAATTGGTTAATTGGGGTTGTTAGGAATAATGCTGGATATGAGTACTAGAAAATGTTTTGCTGATACAGGTATGAATTTTTGAATTTCTGTTGAGCATGTACATAGCATGGAGATTTTGTGTCATATGTTTATATCTCTCCAGCTTTATAAGACCACCAAACAAATTTACAAAATGTGTGTACCAAGCTTCACATTCACCAGCAGTGTGTGAGTTTACTGCTGTATCATTATCTTTGCCACCATTTTCAATGTTCTGTCATTTTCATGTCTGGTAGGTGTGTGTTGGTATCAAGTAGTGGCTTTATTTGTATTTCTATGTGTAGTAAAGAAATTGAGCACCTTTCACATTTTTGTTAGCCTTTAGATGAAATATTTTTTTAGAATGTCTGTTAGTTTCATTTTGCCCATTTTTTGCTGCTGTCTTCCCTTTTGTTTTCTTTTTTGATCTGTAAGACTTATTTGTACATAAAGGATAGCTCCAGTGCAATTTTTCCATTACTTTCTCCATTTTTTCTTTTTTTAGAATTTGGTTGTTATGTCCTCCAGTTCACTGATACTTTATTCTACCACTTCAAATGTATGTGTCTGTTGTAAAATTTAATGTCATTGACATTATCTTTCATTTTCATAAGATCTTCTAATTTTCCATTTACTCTTTCAAATTCTTCTTTATGTTCTTCTATTGTTTTCTTGATATCTTTTATCTCCTTAACCATCTCATTGAAGTTATTTCAGAGATCTGTTTGAATACCTTTGATTAATTTTTCCAAATTTTGTGTCTTCTCTGATGTTTTAATTTCACCATTGGCTTGGCATTAAGTTCTTGTTTCTTGTTCTGTGCCTCATAATTTTTTGCTCATTTTTGATCTTTTAATATCTCAATAAAATTTCTTTGAACATTGGTTTCCATCTCTTGACTGAATTTTTGGTTTTGCCAGTTTGTGGTAATTGTTACCCTTTCCAGGACCAGGACAGAGGTTCAATCTCTCTAGGAAACCTTAGAGTGTGGGTATAAAAGTAGCGTGTCAGACTGTACTTTCTCGATCTTTCAGCAGATGGTGTTCTTAGGCCACCTGATGCCCACAACCCTTCTTTTCCCCTCCTGTAAAGCCTGCTAGCTGGGTGCAAATAAGGTCAAGGTCCAGTTCAAGGTTGTGGGTCCCAGAGGGTAAGCCTCAATGGCCAATCATTAGCTCAGGGCTGTTCTTCTTCCTCTTTCCTAAGAGGAGCGCTTTCCTGTCTTCCCAGGTCCAAGTGCCACAATTGGCCAGCATTGGGGATGAGGATTGGACAACAGAAACCACAGCAGGTGCTCTGTATGTGGATATGGTGGGTCTCCTAGCTCCCAGGAAAGACTCAAATCCCCAGGACTGAAAGGGGTAACTTCACTGGCTGTTAGCTGAAGTAGGAAAGCATAACTTTCTGGCAGCCTTGTCCTGTCATTGTATAACCACCAGCCTCATTGTTGATCACTTTTGAGTTCACACAAACCTACTTCTCAGTTACAGTTTCTCTGCTTTTTCTTCCAGCTCTTTGCTATATGTTGCAGTGGGCCTTCCCTGAGCATCCAAGCTCTGAAATCACTTCTTTGGAGAGTTTACTCCTGTTCTCTACTTGTTTTCTGATGAGTGATTGAGTTCTGACCTTCATTATTATACAATCTTCCTAGAAGTGTCTACAATATCTTTTAATAATCCAAACAGTCAAAATATATAAGGTCAAGGGAATATGCCATAAAAGCTTCCACCAAAACAATTCTATATAATTGCCAACTCTCCTTACACAAGGGACTGCTTAAAAGATTACATTGGTGGGTTCTTTAACCAGAATTTCCTAAACTTCAGTCACGTGCACATCAAACAGTCATTTGTATCATAGCCTCCAATTGACATTGCAGCTTAATATTTACTTTTGTTGGGTGAGTTAATTTCTTATAAATTTAAAACTACAAGATAAATAAATAAAATAAAAATTAAAAATTACATCTTTAAAAGTTATTTTCATTTTTGAGAAAATATAAAAATATACTATTAAAATAGACACCACCTGAGGGTGTATCCCCCACATTATCTGGAGTTCACAGTCTGCACACACACCACATCTGAGGAACCACTGATTCACCAAATACAGCTGCTTTGTTCACCTTTCCCCCTCTCAGCCCTTCAATTGGTTCCAAGTCAGGTGAAGTTGGCATTTGAGTCTTCCCTGCTATGGAGGTTGTTCTCACTCCCAGTTATTCTCCTCAATGAAGGAGATCAGAAGGTCCTCAGGGCACTCACTGAGGCATGGGGACAGTGTTCTTCAGACTGCATTTGGACCAGGACTTATAGACACCTTATGGAAATGAAATTAGGAAGATGTTCTGATTCTGAAGCTTCACCATCTTTTGTCCAGACTTGGTGGCTAGTTGTGGATATTGATGTACAGTAGAGACCTGGAAAGGATTCAGGTGAAGTGTATTGGGTAGAAGATTGAGATCAGCACTACACTAAGGAAGGTGTCTTTGGGACATTGGTGTCAATCTTTAGTTCAAGGTTGAGATATACCATGGGGTTGCTGAAGGAAGTGGTTAGACCCATATCTGGCTTCTGATTACTCTGAGTGGGGTCTGGAAGGGAATGAGTCTCCTTTTCTTTGGGGGATGCTGGCATGTCTAGATTGAAATCTGGGAAGTCCTCTTGCATGGCCCTGGGTGCAGAATATGGAGTTCTGGTTTTAATCTACTAGACTTTATGCTGGTTTTGGGTTCACACCCCAGTACCTGCCTTGGGCTGAAGGTTGAGGTTATGGCTCATCCAAGTATTGTGGAGGCACCTGGGGAATATCAGAAGAGCATGCATCATGCTGGCTGGCTGTCAACTTGGCAGCAATTGCAAAATACTGACATGAGTGGCTGCATGTTGGCTTGGGAAAGGCAGGGATATTCACTTCCCTTAGTTTGTTCAGGAGATGAGAAGAAATGCAATTAATGTCTTTGGATGGGAAACACTGCATGGCAGATGGATCCCAGGTCAGAAATTTTTTAAGGGCTGACTTGTAAGAATAGGGCCCAGGGAGGGCATCATCAGCATCACAACATAAACAGTTACTGAAAATCTCTCCTGGGATATTCTGCTAAAAAAGGCATATGTATAAATTCTGAATAGTTCAGAAATTTCTAGGAAGATGTGGAGTGGAGAGTGACCCAACAAATGCTGAATTGAATAAATAGAATATCAGATAATAATTTTGTACCCTGGCTGACTGGTCCTCTCCCCTCCTACTCACTTGGTCTCACACAAACCTGGGATAAGCAAAGAAACAGCAGCAGGAACCCTCCCAGGGGAACATAGAATATGAACCAACTCACAGCACTGAGACAGACCCTCACCTTTTGGAGGCCCAGGGAACAGGGGAGAGTAGTTCAAGGCTCAGGTCAGAGAGAGACAGTCTGAGGGAACATGGACAGAAGCTGTGTTTCCAGGCCTGGGTCTGTAAGATCTTCTCCCACCCCTGTGAGAAAAGGAAACAGGACATCTGATACCCGCATGGGGGAAGGCTAAAGACAGGGACAGCTGTGAGTATACTCCACCACAAAAAAAGCATGGGGAAAACAGACTCATATTGAGCCAGATTTCAGCTGGCAATGAGAGGGAACAGGAAAACATCAATTTCTGCCCGACTTGCAGAGATGTAGCCAGGGCACTGGGAATGATTATGTTGCAAACAGGGCCACCTGCTGGACAGAACAGAAAGTGTAGGGAACTGAAGGGCTTTTTTGGAGTATATCCACAAAATTATACTGGGAATATTGGAACAGATCTGCATCCCTTCTTTGAGAAACTGCCATTTTTGGCTGAGAAATACGGATTACCTAACTGTTAAAGCAGTGCCCAAAACAAACCCAGGCTTTGCAGGATGGTGTAAATCAGAGCACCACTGGGAGATATCAAACATATTTTACCTACAGAGATATCTCTGTGGTACCCAGTGCTTAGCCCACCCTTGAGGGCTTAAGTGCCTGGATTTTGAGGGAGACTGGTGGGGGCAGATCCAATCTGACAACTGGATGGTGAGAGGGGCAAAGAGATAGCGAACAAGTCCAACCAACAGGAAAATGTTAGGCAAAAGAGATAAAAAGATGCCCAGGATCTGAGCAAGAAAATCTGATGCCTCAACACCAGGGAAAAAAAGCATAGCTCATATCAAGAATAATGAAGATATGGCCCAATCAAAATAGCAAACACCTCAGCTGAGATACAGATGTTGAAATAAGTAATTAATGATGTTCATACAAATCTTTTAATTAGTTCAATGAGTTGAAGGAAAATATTGAAAAGAGATGAAGGATATAAAGAAGACACTGGGTGTCCATAGAGAAGAACTTGAAAACTTGAAAAAACAAATGAAAGAGTTTATGGGAATGAAAGACACAATCAAAGTGATGTAAAATGAAGTGGAGACATACACGTTGGATCTTCTATGGTAAAAAACACTTTAAAAACCTAGAAACTTGTAACAGCATATTTGAATAGGCAGAAGAAAGGGTCCATGAATTAGAAGACAGAACATCTGAAATCCTACAAGCAAAAGAACAGATAGGGAAAAGAATGGAAAAATTTGAATAAGATCTCAGGGAAGTAAATAACATGAACTGCAGAAATGTACATGGTATCCACGTCCCTGAAGGAAAAGAGAAGGGAAAAGGAGCAGAAGGATAATGGAGGATATAATCACTGAAAATTTTCCAGCTCTTATGAAAGACATGAAACTACTGATCTATGAAACACAGTATACCCCATACAGAAGAGTTTCAAATAGAACTATACCAAGACATTTACTAATCAGATTGTCAAAAGTCAAAAACAAAGAGAGAATTCTGAAAGCAGCAAGAAGAAAGCAATCCTTCACATAAAAGGGAAGCTCAATAAAACTAAGTGTAGATCCCTCAGCAGAACTCATGTAGGTGAAAAGGCAGTAAGATGATATATTTAAGATACTGAAGGAGAAAAACTGCCAACCAAGAATTCTATATCTGGCAAAACTGTCCTTCAAACATGTGGGAGATTTTAAAATATTTACAGCAAAACAAACAGAGATTCATGAACAAGAGACCTGTTCTACAAGAAATACTAAAGGGAGCATTACAGGTAGGTAGGAAAAGGCAAGAGAGAGGGGTTTGGAGAAGAGTATAGAAATGAAGATTACCATGAAGGGTAACTAATATTGTAAAAAGATAGAAAAACAGAGATACAACAGATAAAATCCAAAAGAAAATATGGTTGAATAAAGTATAGCCTTCGTGGTAATAATATTAAATGTTAATGGTTTATGTTCCTCAATCAAAATACATAGATTGGCAGAATAGATTTCAAAAACCAGGATCTATCTACATGCTGTCTACAAGAGACTCATGTAAGACCTGAGAACAGTTACAAGTTGAATGTGAAAAATATTTCATGCAAACAACAACCAGAAAAGAATGGGGGCAGCTATGTTAATATCAGACAAGTTAGACTTCAAGTTTAAAACAATTAAAAGAGACAAATAAAGATACTATGCACTAATAAAAGGGAAAATTCATCAGGAAGCCATAACAATCATAAATATCTATGCATTGAGCCAGAGTGCCTGAAAATATATGAGGCAAACACTGACAAAACTGAAAAGAGAAGTAGACACTTCTACAATAGCAGTTGGAGACTTGAATACACTATTCTCAACAATGGATAGAACATCTAGTCAGATGATCAATAATGAAACAGAGATCTTCAATAATGCTATAAATGAACAAGATTTAACAGACATTTATAGAACATTGCACCAAAAGAAAAGAAGAATACACATTTTTCTCAAGTGCTCATGGATCACTCTCTAGGATAGACCACATCTTGGGACACAAAAAAGGTCTTAATAAATGTAAGAATATCAAAATTATACAAATCAATTTCTCAGGACATAAATAATGAAGTTGGGAATCAATAATAGGTGGAAGGTGGGAAAACTCACAAATAAATGAAGGATAAACAGCATACTCTGAACCATTGGGTAAAGGAAGAAATTATTAGAGAAATCAGTAAATATCTAGAGGCAAATGAAAATGAGAATACAACACATCAAAACCTATGGGAGGGGCAGGCCACAGTGGCTCAGCAGGCAGAGTTCTCACCTGCCATGCCAGAGACCTGGGTTCGATTCCTGGTGCTTGCCCATGCCAAAAAAAAAAAATCTTATGGGAGGCAACAAAGGCAGTGCTGAGAGGGAAATTTATTGTGCTAAACACTTATGTTGAAACAGAAGAAAAAGAGTACATGGGTGGTTCACTCATAGAATGCTTGCTTTCCAGACAGAGGATGTGGGTTCAATTCCTGAAATGTGCACTACCACTCCCTTAAAAAGAGAAGAAGAAGAAAGAGGAAAAATTGGAGTATTAACTGCTGACATGGAGGAGCTATAGAACGAATGACAAACTAATCTGAAGCAAAGTCCAGAACCAAATGGCATTATATGTGAAGTCTACCGAACATTTAAGAAAGAATTCGTACCAATCCTGCTCAAATTTTTCAAGAAAATTGAAGAAGAGGGAAAGTTACCTAACTCATTCCGTGAAGCCAACATCACCCTAATACCATAATCAGGCAATGATACCACAAGAAAAAAAATTACTGGCCAATCTCTTTAAGGAATATAAATGCAAAGATACTCAACAAAATACTTACAAATTGAATCCGCAGCACATTAAAAGAATTATACACCGTGACCAAATGGGCTTTATCCCAGATGTGCAGGGGTGATTCAAAACAAGAAAATCAATTAATGAACTACACTTCACCAATACATTAAAGAGAGAAAACCCCATGATCATCTCAACTGACGCAGAAAAGGCATTTGACAAAATTCAGCACCCTTTCTTGATGAGAATACTTTAAAGTATAAGACTATCCTCAATGTGATAAAGGGAATATATGAAAAACCCACAACTAACATCATCCTCAATGAGGAAATATGGGAAATTTCCCTTTAGGATCAGGAATAACACAAGATGCCCATTGCTGCCATTATTATTAAACATTGTGCTGGAGATTCTGCTAGAGCAATTAGGCTGGAAAAAGAAATAAAAGGCATTCAAATTTTAAAAGAAGAAGTAAAACTTTCAGTGTTGGTAGATGTCATGATCCTGTATGTAGAAAATCCTGAAAAATCTAGAGTAAAGCTACTAGAGCTAATAAATGAATACAGAAAAGTGGCAAGATACAAGATCAACAAACAAAAATCAGTTGTGTATCTATACACCAGCAATGAGCAATCTGAGGAGGAAATCAAGAAAATAATTTCATTTATAATAGCAACCAAAGGAAACAAATATTTTGGAATTAATTTAACCAAAGACATAAAATACCTATACTAAGAAAACTATAAAAATTTGCTAAAAGAAGTCAAGGAAGAGCTAAAAACATGGAAGGGCATACTGTGTTCATGGAATGGAAGGCTAAATAGAGTTATGATGTCAATTCTACCCAAATTGACATAAATTCAATGCAATGCCAATTAAAATCCCAACAACTTACTTTGCAGAAATAATAAAACCAATAAATTTATTTGGAAGAGCAATTTGCCATGAATAGCTAAAAGTATCTTGAGAATGAAAAATGAAGTGGGAGTTCTCACAATGCCTGACTTTGTTGCTTCCTGTTGAAACAGAGCTCAAAGGATATTAAGGAATGATGAGAAAGAGAGAAAGAAAGGAAGAAAAGAAAGACAGACACAAATGGATTCAGGGGGTCTGAAGCTTAACTCTACATCAGACATCAGACATCAGACAACTTTATTCTCAACCAGATCCTAGTTATATACCACAGGATGTCAATAGATATGCAGGCATTTCCTGAGGGAGCAAAGTTCTTATTTTTCAGTGTTCTTCATACTTAACATAACCATTTGGGGTAAATATTCTCTTCCTCCCAGACTGCTCTACATAACAATCTCCATGGTTTACTGCCGCCATCCTGAGGCCAGCTGCTTCCAACAAATTCTGCAGGTCTTGTTCTAACCCTTGGCTCCTACATGACTTTAAAGCATAAAAAAAAAAAACTACAGTGGCCAAAATAGCATGGTACCAAAACAGCAAAGATAGGTACTGACCAGTAGAATCCAATTGAGTTGTTCAGAGGTGGACAATTGCATCTTTGGCCAACTGATCTTTAATAAGGTGGCCAAACTGACTTACTTGGGACAAAGCAGCTTTTACCCTTAATCATGACAGCACACTTTAACCTGTCTGGGACCTTACCTCTTGACTTTTAACCCTCTGTTTAACTTTCCATATCACCACTCTCCATATTTCCACATTTTAGGGCTCTCAGATTTCACTCTTCTCTCCACACACCCCCTTCCCTTGGCCCTCACTTTACTCAACTTTATCACTCTTGCATTGCTGTTTGAACACCACAACTTTTTCTCTTAATACCACTGTTCATAACGTTTTCTACATTTTAAACATTCCAATATAATCCTTGAGAGCTGTTGGACAAGTGGCAAGAGTTTAAAGGTTATACTTATAAAAGAGCCCTGGAGATATCATGATTCTCCCATATATGAACTTGGTATTATTCTACACATGCATATGTCACATGCTGTCAGTGACCGTGCACTGTCGAGGGTGAGTAGGACTGCATGAGATTGTGGTAGTGTGTACTAGTGTGTGGGATTTTATGTGGTTTAGTGGGCATATTTGTGTAAGTTTGTGAGGAAATGAGCATGTAAAGAAATGGGTGTGTGAGGTGTATATGTGAGGTATATTTGAGGTATATATATTACACATGTAAGCACAAATAGGTGAATGTGTGTGACTGTATATCTGTGGTCAAGCATGCATGAGTATCTGCATCTGTCTGTAAGTGTGTAAATGAATGTGTATATTTAATTTAAGAGTTGTTAATTATTAAGACTCTGATCCATGACTTGGGAATTGAGAGATATATGATAGTGTACCTGTGTAAATGCAGATATTTTTAAGATACAGCCATAGAGTTAATTTGGACTTAAATTAATTGATGACAAAAATTGCCAGTATGCATTACTGAAAATATAGTCAAAATTAAGGGTAGAGAATTTTGATGACTATACATTGCTCTCAAATTGAGGACATAACATTGGCTTATCTGATCATTAAATGAATAACCTATTAAAGTATCTGATCCCAGCACTTTTAATTCTGAGACTTTCTTATAAACCTGCCCCTCTCTATAGTTATTGTTCTATTTACACTTCCTATCATTACTGGGTACTCGATATTTTAAAGGGTATTTACCTACAAAATTTCTATATAAACTAAAATTTCAAATTCATTGACATTGTATACTAGGCAACATATTCTTCCTTTGATTTGATCTCTGAAAATTGATCTCAGATGCTTTGACTCCATTTGTTGGATAATAAATAATTATGCAACTCAGTGGCCTAAAGATTTGGAAATGACTCACTTTAGGTTGGTAGAAGGGGCAGAGAGACACATGGCCCTTTGTCTGAGTCCTCACATGTGAGATGAGGACTTGTCAACCCCTCCATGGAAGACCCTGCCTGTCCCTGGGAGCCTGGAAAAGGATGAGCCTATCTTAGATGTTCCAAGGTCCTCTTTGGTGTTGCTAACTAGAAAATTCTAATTAGTTTCAGTAATTAGTAACTGAGAAAAATATTTTCAGAAATGTTCTCAACTCCCCAAGCCTACAGCATCAAGACTACATCAGGTAAAATGATCATTGCAATTCTGTGCAGAGGTGTGGTTAGAGGACCACAAAACCATAACTCAGGATCTGGCTGCCTCCCTCCCACATACACATTGGCTATTGTGACCATCATGAGAAGCCCCATCCTGGCAGGTGGAAACAGTCAGTGCATATTTTCTATTTCATTCTGAGAGATAAAGTCTGTCACAGAAGGAGGCATATCAGGAGTCTAGGGAAGTGATCATATTAAAAAAGGGTCCTTCAGTGTTTGAATTGGGTCCAGTGCCAAAATCACACAGAGAGGACAAATTGTTCCTGAGGCATGTGCTGAGCTAGTAAAGAGGAATGAGGGTCCCTAACTGGACACCAATCCCTGATGTCTCCTAATGGGATTTAATGTAATCCTCACTGAGAGGGAGTGTTTATTTAGATGATTCAAAAACCTCTTTTTAAAAAAAAAGCACAGGTGTTCAATGCCTGTAGTTCTTAAATAAATTGCTGTTCAGCCACCCTTATAGGATCATAAAAACAATTTTCTGGATTACAAGAAGTGAGCCTCTAATAACTCTGAACTTATGATAAATAGCAGGTGAATCTATAGGAGTCATCTCATATTGTGCAGAAACTGTGTATATGAATATCAACTGCTGGGATGCAAATGTTTCTCTAACTCTGGGAGTATGACAAGATTAATGGAAACAATAATTTTGTCTCTACTAAAAACATTCAAGGTCTGTTGATTATGGTGAGTCTGTTTTCCCTGTTGTAGTCAGAGAAGCAGAATTTAAGGAAAAGATAAATTTATAATTGTGTTCCATAAAGCATCTGCCTGAGTCAAATATATATTCTAGCTTAAAAATATTCTAACAGAAAACCAAAGATCTACTCTTTTGATTTATAAAATGCACAAGATCTTTCACTTTACAAATTTTATTTTACATGCCATCATTTAAAAATCCTTGAGAAATCTCTCTGTATTCCTAATAGTTTTAATAAAGTATATTTTAATACATGCATAAGCAGTAACTTATTTTATATGGTAAAAACTTCTTTCTAATCATGTTGTTGAATAATTCTTTTCATAGGTGATATTATACTTTTGTTCCTGACACAAATGAAAATGAGTCTTTTGTCTGCTATCCTAATATGGATACATTTTTTCATTCATAAAGTCATACTGGCTCATGGGATTTGTGACTGTTTTACTATACTACAATCTACATTTTGTTAGGACATAAATTTTATTACATTCTCTTAATCTTTATTCTATTCAATATTGGCAAAAAAAATCTATACCTTTACATGTAAATGGAAAATGCTACAACCAAAATTATAAATTAAAATGCCATGAAACTAAAATCCAATGACAAGCCATAAAAACAAAAATACCAATCAAGATTATTGAAGGAGCCCACTTAACTAGCTCTAGTCCTATATAGCACAATGGTTAAAGGTAATGTCTTTGCAAAGATCCCAGAAAAGTTACTGTCACCAATTTGCTGCTAAGCAGGAAATGAATATTTACAAATCACGTAGCCATTCTCTGTGTATACTTTCCTAATCTTTCTAATCAAAGTCCTAGTAATGTCTGCTTCATAAATTTGTAAGAAAGAAGTTACCTCATATATGGCCTATTGAGCAGTGATACCTACATTGTAAATATGCATTAAATGCCATACAACTATCTCTTGACAGTCTCTTGAGAAAAGAACTTTAAATATGTTAATATTTTAATATTCTTTATGGTAAATGGAGAATATTGGGTTTCATTAGACATGATAATTGACCTGCTATTTCCTTGCAGACTCTTCTGACTCTGAAGTGATTTAAATGAAAGTGAGTGGGAACTGAAAGAATGTTTTCCAAGGACTTGGCAATGGGAATCATCTTCTTATCCCAGACTGTAGTTGGACTCCTTGGGAATTTATCTTTTTCATTATTTCTTCATTTGTTTCACTGGGTCTAGTTTAAGGACCACAGATTTGATTCTCAAGCACTTGACTTCAGCCAATCCCTTAGTTTTAATCACCAGATAATCCCAGTTTGGGATTGGAGATAAGTTCCCAGGGATTGTACATGCACATTTCTCTATTGCCTTCAGAGAGTAGGTATGGTCATGTCCGTTGGCAGCACCAGCCTCTTAAGCATCTTCCAGGCCATCACCATCAGCCCCAGGATCTCCAGGTGGGCAAAGCTTAAAGTGAAAGCTCCAAGTACATCAGCCTCCCTATATCCCTGTGCTGGCTCCTCTTCATGTTAGCAAATATCATTTTTCCTACGTTTTTGACTTGCAGTTGCAGAAATGATACCATAAAAAGAAAAAAAATTGTGGGTGCTTTTCTCTTCAAGATCCTGAGAAAATTATGGTCTCACTCTTGGCAGCATTGCTGTCCTTCCCTGATGCTCTATGTTTGGGGCTCATGCTCTGGGCCAGCAGCTCCATGGTTTCCATCCTGTACAAGCACCAGCAGCGGGCCCAATGCATTCATAGAACTAACATCTCTGAGTCCAGAGCTACCCAAACCAACATTTTACTGGTGAGCACCTTTGTCTCCTTTACACGCTCTCCTCCATCCTTCAGATTTGTCTTTTTTTTTTTTGATAATCCCAGTGTTTGTTGGTTACATGGCTGCACTTTGCACTGCCTGTTTTCCAACCATCAGCCCCTTTGTACTCGTGGGCCGAGGCTCCAGTGCATCAAGACTCTGTTTCAACTGGATAAGGAATACAAAGTCTCCTAATCTGATTAGTAGTATGAAGTGCTGCGTTTTTGCATAGAGTTCACTTTTTATTGGGCCATTCCCAAGACTTGGTAGCACAATTATGAAAATATCACAGTAAAATAGAGAGGTGAGAAACACACAGAGCTTCAGCCCTCCATTATAACAATAAATAAAAAAGGTAAATATAAATAAAACATTAAGTAACTATCATGGAATTACATATAGAATTGAAATGTTAATATTAGTTGCAGTGGAGTCATTTGAAGTTTATACAATTAAAAAAGCATACATTCTGATAAATTCTGGAGATTATGGAGAAAATCCTTGGGTGGTGCCTTTTAATCTAATATTAAATTCTCCTCAAATTAACTAAGTACAGAATTGCTGGCAGAGTTCCTTCAGAAAGGAATATGTGAAAGAATCTTTCAGAAATTAAAAAAAAACCTATTCGAGCTTGGGGTGAAAGTACACAATGACTTCTGTTTCAGTACAAGCATTGGGGACCAAATTACACAATTTATACATTCAATACTTGGAGAGATAGCGGTTTTTTGAAACATAATTATTTGGAGTGGAATTATCATATTTAAAACATTCTTATGCATAAGTGGCTAGAAGCAACTTCAGTGGGAGACAGGATAGCACAAAATATATCTTTACGGATTTTTTGGAAACTGAGGTAAATGTTGACAGTGCAGAAACAAATGATGTCTTGGATAAAAGTGCATGGATTTTAGAGATTTGTAGAAGGCAGATATTTATGTAAAATATGAGAATGCCACCTGGACACATTAGAAGGGACACACTCTTACATCTCATAGACTTTCTTGAAACTGGAAGCAGTGGAAGAATAGCCATTCAGAGGGGATGAAGTCACATCCCTTCTTTTTGTGTTGAGCCATGGCTTGGGGATTTCCAAAGGAACAAAATAGGTATTTCTCAAGTGAGGGAAGGATCTGAATATAGACACCGACATACACACATAGACACATACACACATATACCACATGGACATATGTTTGTCAATCTATGTATGTGTGTGTGTGACTTTATTTAGAAATGTGTGTGTATATTTATTTATTTTCTTGAGACTTCCAGGAAGATGGCTGAATAGAGTATATTGAGTTCAGCCTTGCTCCACGGAAAAATTAGAGAAGGGACAGGATAGTGACTGAGATGGCAATTCAAAAGCACAACTGACTTGGGAGAGTCTCCTGCACTATGTAGGACAGCCCTGTTTGCAGAAGCCAAGAAACTGAAAAGAAAGCTGGAGCCTAGCATGGTGATGCGGAACCTGCAGGAGTGCATGGATGGGAACTGGGAACTAGAAAGTAAGCCAGGTCACGTTCCTTGAACACACTACACAAACCAGTGTAGCTTATGACCCATGACTCACCCCACACCCCATGCACGTAAATTCTGTCACCAGCTCCCACTCGCTGAACTCAAAACACTCCTGCCCCACCAACCTCCAGCAGGCATACCTGTCCCCATCCCCACCTCAAGCACAGCCCATCCCGCTTATCCTGCACCCCTCCTGAGCTCTACCTTCCCCTCCCTATTCCCTACAGGCTATTCCCAGTGCATAAAGGCTAGGGGCATAACCTCCATACCCAAGCTACCCTGCCCGCTACCCATAGTGTCACGCAGCCTCACCCCACCCCCCACTGAGTGTTGCACATCACCTTTTGGCACATCTAGACCTGAGCATGTGCACTAGGCCCTCAGCCATGTTCTTCAGCTCTGGGAACTTCAGTTTACAGCAGTCCTAGAATTGCACATGCACAAGGCCCTCAGTCACACTTCCCAGCTCTGAGAAAGTGCCAACCTGTGCAGTCAGGACATATCTGTCCCCAACAAATGAAAGCATAAAACTGACTTGCTGACATAGCTCTACACATGTGTACAAAGGGCCCCATGCCCTAGATCAGCAAACCCACCAGACTGGTGAACCCACACAGCTACATCCTCCCAGGCTGCTGCCTGCTCATGTTTACAAGCATCAGCTTAACATCCCCAAACTGCACCTATACATGCCCTGAGATGAATCACTGCACTGTTGTGCCTGGCCCCATACCCTGCTACCTGCTATACATCCATCCCACAACCACAAAGCTTTAGACTACTGAAAAAAAATTGACTCTTGTATTAGTTAGGGTTCTCTAGAGAAACAGAATCAACAGTGAACACTTGCAAATATAAAATTTATAGAAGTGCCTCACATGACCACTGGAATGCAGAGTTCAAAGTCCACAGGGTAGCTGTGAAGCTGAGAATTCCGATGAAAGGTCTGGACTAACTCTACAGGAGAGGCTTGTTAACTGAAGCAAGAAGAGAGCCTGTCTCTTCTGAACCCTCCTTAAAAGACTTCCAGTGATTAGATTGAGCATCAATCATTGCAGAAGACACTTTCCTTGGCTAATTACAAATGGAATCACTGTGGATGCACTGACACATACCTGACCTAATTCGATGAAATGTCTTCATTGTAACACACAGGCCAGCACTTGCCCAACCAGAAAAACAGGTACCACCACTTGGCCAGGTTGACACATGAAGCTGACCATGACAGTCCACCCCTTGTCAACTTGGCAGCCATATATATCACCTGAAACCATACCTAATTCCAAAACAAAAAACCTTAAAATGCACATCTTTTCTTTCACCTAACAATATTCAACTGTCCTGCATACAGCTGGAAATGCGGCAACTCTCTCCAGAATAGGGTGCAAGAATTTGGGCAATCTTCACTCCAAAACCTGATATACTACAACTTAAATAGTGTAACAGGAACAAAACAGAATGACAGTCCTTGATTCTGTAACAGATCACGTGATTGTAGTTCATTTTTATCACTACCTTCTTCCACTACCCATTCCATGTTCCCTTTACCCTCAGCAAGCACTTCAGCTGGCCATGGTTCTTTGCCTGGTGGGGTGACCCAAACCTTCATTCCTGAAGTTTCAGACCCATTGGCAATCCTTTCTGGACTGAGTTGTTGCAGTTTTCCACTGATTTTAATCACAGGGCATGGTAGTACTTAAAGATGCCCTAGGGGATCTTCTATATGCCAAGAAAACTCTTCTTTCCCTCCATTGTATAGTTGCAGCTATATTTCCCACTGATAGTCAGGGTCAATCACCTTGGACAATAAAGAAATCCCCTCCTTGGCTTATTGATCCAGGGGCATATGTAGCCCAAAATGATCAGGTGGCAGTCTTAGATACCAGTTCAATGGAATCATTGTTGTTTCTTCTGGTGGAAGCAATCCCCCTTTTGTAACTAAAACTTGTAGACCAGCAGAGATCAAAGTCACAGGGACAGGAAACAAAAATTTTCCTAGTGGATCACTGGGGATTATTGTGAGGGGTGCCACTAAAATTTCCACACCTTGCTTTCTGGACCCATGGATCCTGGCTATGGGAGAAACAGCACCATACAGCAGACACTGATTCAGAGCATATACAGCTTCCTGGAGAACATTAACCCAGCCTTTTAAGGTATTGCCACCTATTTGGTATGATAATTTAGTTTACAAATGGCCATCCCACCATTCTAACAATCCCACTGCTTATGGAGGATGGGGAGGATGGTAAGACCAGAGAATTCCATTAACATGTGCCCATTTCTGCACTTCATTTGCTGTAAAGTGTGTTCCTTGATCAGAAGCAAAACTGTGTGGAATACCATGAGGATGGATAAAGCACTCTGTAAGCCCACGGAGGTTAGTTTTGGTGGAAGCATTACAGGCAGGGAAAGCAAACCCATATCCAGAGTATGTCTATTCCAGTTAGGACAAACCACTGCCCCTTCAATGAAAGGAGTGTCCAATGTAATCAACCTGACACCATGTAGCTGGCTGGACACTTTGAGGAATGGTGCCATATTGGGGGCTGAGTGTGGGTCTCTGCCCCTGGTAGATTGGACACTCAGCAGGGGCTGTAGCCAAGTCAGCCTTGGTGAGTGGAAGTCCATGTTGCTGAGCCCATGCATACCCTCCATCCCTACCACCATGACCACTTTGTTCATGAGCCCATTGGGCAATGATAGGATTTCTGGGGAAAGAGGCTGACTGGTATCCACAGAATGGGCCATTTTATCCACTTGATTACTAAAAATTTTCTCTGCAGAAGTCACCCTCTGGTGTGCATTCACATGGAACACAAATATGTTCATGTTTTGAGCTCACTCAGAAAGGTCTATCTATATACTTCTTCCCCAGATCTCTTTGTCACCAATTTTCTAATTATGATTTTTTCCAAGTCCCTGGCCATCCAGCCAAACCATTAGCCACAGCCCATGAGTCAGCATACAAATGTACCACTGACCAGTTTTCCTTCCCAGCAAAATGAGCAACCAGGCGCACTGCTCAAAGTTCTGCCCAATGGGAGGATTTCCCCTCACCACTGTCCTTCAAGGACACCCCAGAAAGGGGTTGTAATGCTACAGCTGTCCACTCTCAAGTGGTACCTGCATATCGTGTTAAATCATCTGTAAACCAGGCCCGAGTTTTCTCTTCCTCAGTCAATTCACTGTAAGGAACTCCCCAAGAGGCCATAGCTCTGGTCTGGGAAAGAGAAGGCCATGTGACAGGAGTGGAGACCATGGGTATTTGGACCACTTCTTCATTTAACTTACTTGTCCCTTCAGGACCTGCTCTGGCCCTATCTCATATATACCATTTACATTTTACACTAGAGTGCTGCTGGGCACTCCCAACTTTATGGTTTGGTGGGTCAGACAACACCCAGCTCATGATAGTCAAATCAGGTCTCATGCTAACTTTATGGCCCATGGTTAAGCACTCAGTCTCTACTAAAGCCCAGTAGCAGACCAAAAGCTATTTCTCAAAAGGAGAGTAGTTATGTGCAGCAGATGGTAAGGCTTTGCTCCAAAATCTTGTTCAGGTCCCCAATCAAAATTAACAGATTTTCTAGTCACTCAAGAAATGGGCCGAAGTAATACACCCAAATGAGGAACATATTTTCACCAAAATCCCTAGAGACCAATTAGGCATTGTGCCTCTTTTTTTGTTGTAGGAGGGGCCAGATGTAGCAACTTATCCTTCACCTTAGAAGGGGTATCTTGATATGCCCCACACCACTGGACACCTAGAAATTTCACTGAGGTAGAAGACCCCTGTATTTTTGTTGGATTTATCTCCCATCCTCTGACACATAAATGCATTACTATTCTTGCTACTTCTTGCTCATTAGGTCAAATCAACATGATATCATCAATATAATGGACCAGTGTGATGTCTCATGGGAGGGAGAAATTATCAAGGTCCCCTGCAGACAAGATTATGACATAGGGCTGGGGAGTTGATATAACCCTGAGGTAGGACAGTGAAAGTATATTGCTAACCTTGCCAGCTGAAAGTAAATTGTTTCTGGTTGTCCTTTCTAATAGCTGTTGAGAAAAAAAGCATTTGCCAGATCAATAGCTGCATACCAGGAACCAGGAGATGTATTGATTTGCTCAAGCAATGATACCACATCTGGAACAGCAGCTGCAATTGAAGTTACACCTGGTTGAGCTTATGATAATCCACTGTCATCTTCCAAGACCCATCTGTATTCTGCACAGGCCAAATAAGAGAGTCGAATGGGCATGTGGTGGGAATCACCGCTCTTGCATCCTCAAGTCCTTAAGAATGTCAGGAATTGCTGAAGTCCCTCTAGGAATCTGGCATTGCTTCTGATTTACTATTTTGCTCAGTAGGGGCAGTTCTAGTGGCTTCCACTTGGCCTTTCCCACCATAATAGCCCTCACTGTATGAGTTAGAGAGCCAATGTGGGGATTCTGCCAGTTGCTCAGTATGTCTATATGAATTGTACATTCTGGAAAATGGGAAATAACTACAGAATGAGTCTGGGGGCCCACTGGACCCACTGTGAGATAGGTCTGAGCTAAAACTCCATTGATCACCTGACCTCCATAAGCCCACACCCTGACTGGTGGACCAGAGTGACGTCTTGGGTTCCCTGGAATTAATGTCACTTCTGAACCATAGTCTAATAATCCTCAAAATATCTGATCATATCCTTTTCCACAATGTACAGTTACCCTGGTAAAAACCATTGGTATCCTTGGAGAATGCTTGGAATAGGATTAACTGTATAAGTTTGTGGCAATGTAACAGGGTTCTCCCCCAAAGGTACCTGGCCTCCCCTTTATTCCAAGGGCTCTGAGTCCGTAAACTGTCTCGAGTCTGGAAATTTTTTAAGGGGCCATGATTCTGTGTTTTTGCACTTCAGGTTAGATTTCTGTTCACTTGATCTAAAACTTTTTTGTTTACACAGCTCAAACAAAAATTTAGTTGACTGCCCTTCTATTGTATTTCTAGGTACCCCATGATTTATTAGTCAATGCCACAAATCTCTGTGAGTCATATCATTTCAACTCCTGCTTTAAGTTTGCTGTCTATTATATTAGCCACTTCTACCCTGTCTTTGGTGATTAAGTGCTGCCGCCTGGCTTCTGCTGACTTGGGATCGCATCATTCCCATTGTGTTTAAGGATTCCACCTCAGTGACAGCAGTTCCTACAGTAATATCTGACCTACAGAAAAGTGCAACTACAGAGCTCTTCAGGGATGATGGTGCTAGTCTTACAAATTTATTTCTCACTGTTCTGATAAAAGGTACATCTTCTGGACATTCCTGTGGTGTAAGAGCAGGCTTCACATGATAAATCCACTCTAACATTCCAATCTCTCTAAGTCTCTGGATCCCCTCATCTGCATTATACCAGGGCAGTTCTGGCATTTCAACTTTAGGTAATGTCAGCCACTTTTTGATCCATGTTTCAACCAACCATCCAATCAAACTGTTGATATTTTTTCTAACCCCTTGAACTATAACATTGAATGCAGAATCTCTACTTAGTGGGCCCATATCAATAAATTCAGCCTGATCCAACCTTATATTCCTCCCACCATTATCCCACACCCTTAAAATCCATTGCCACACATATTCTCCTGATTTCTGTCTATATAAATTGGAAAATTCACACAGATCTTTTGGAGTATAATGTACCTCCTCATGTGTGATACTATGTAGCTCAACTTTAGGGTGCTGTTGGGACTTTAGTCTAGTTCTAGGTCTGGAACAAATGAGGGGTGGTGGGAGTGGATCATGAAAAGAGTTAGAAATATCTTCCAAGACATTTGCCCAGGGCCTTACTTTGCAGTTTCATCTGGTGAAACAGGATTAATCACTCTAGGGCTAATCCCTTCAGGAAGAGATTGGGTGGCCAACTCTTCAAGGCAGGCCTGTAAATGGGGTGGCTATGTCCTCAGGGCAAACTATTATGGGGTTATCTAGAGAAGACTCAGCATGATCTAGGGTTTCAACCTCACCCCCGACATCATTATCAACCCATACATCACCAACCCATTTTTCAGGGTCCCACTCCTTTCCAATCAATGCCTTCACCATGAAGACACCATGTAAAATTGAGATTTCAGTTTATGTTGCAAAGTTACTACTCTAACAATAAGATTCTGAGTCTGATTTTCAGAGATCTCAAGTCTATGGCTACAGGAAATAAGATTTTCCTTCAGGATACTCATAGAAATGTCTACACATGTCAGACAGCCCTTAAGCTTCTCGTTTGAAGCCTTAAACCCATCCCTTTCACTCCTTACTGTAGCCAGTGTATCTAACAACAAGCCAACATCTCTATACCTCTTATTTCTGCAAAACTCTAGAAAGTTGTCAGAAACATTATTCCCCAGAGCCTGGCTTCCTACAAGCGAAGCATTAGGAGAATTGAATGATAATATTTTGACTATCTCTTTTGCCAACTCACTCCATGGATTGGGATGGTCATTCTGACTATGGGAATCAGAGTTCTTAGTGCCTTTGGGTCCAGTCAGGGTAGAAAACCATTCATAAAAACCCATTTTTAAGATTCAGTTTCTTAAGAACCACTCCTGGTACCAAGATGTATTGGTTAGGGTTATAGGAGCCAAGGGTTAACAGGAAACCTGGGGAAGTTATTGGAAGTGACTGGCTTCAGAGTGGGGTTGGCAGTAACTGTGGAGACTGTTCTCTGCTTACTTGGAGGACAGTCTGAGAGGGAGAGAATGTTTGTCTTTTCTTAAGCCCCAAGGTCTTATTAGCTATCTCTTGTACGTAGGGAGTAATATACTGAAAAGTAGGCACTCTATTTTATCATGAAATGTATGCATGCTTTTAGTCACATAAACCCTGCAGTATATAAGCAGGAACTAGTTAAGAATAAAGTTGTCTGTTGTCTTTACTGCTAAAGCTTCAGACCCCCTGATCTCAGTCTCTCTCTCATTTTACTTTAACATTCCTTAGGGTCATAACAGCGGCCAACAGATGGCGACCACAAAGGGACTCTAAGAAGGGACTACTCCACTTTCATGTTGAAGTATCCAAGGAAATTGAGTGTCTCCAGATGCTGGGGATTCACCACAGGAACAGACCTAGGTCATTGTTGTAAGTCTTTTTGAAGTTTAAAGTAATTTTAATTTCCTTGTAGCATCAGGGTAATGGGAAATCATAGCAGGTGAATGGAGGAGTATATTTGTGTGTTGAAAACATAGAAACTACAGGGGTCTCAGTGAAGACTTCAGAGTCACTAGAGCTCTTTTCTTTAGCACAGAAGCATTGTTATTGGTTTCAGCCTCAAGGCCATAATGTTTCCTATTATTATGATAGATTTAAAAGATTGCTTCTTGATCATACCTTTAGCAGAGCAAAAAAATTAATTTCTGAGCTTGTTCTTAATGAGCTGCCTTTATATAAAAATTCATATACACCTGAGTCAGAAAATATTCAATAGGAACAATGCAGAACAATAGTCAGTACTCATTAATGGTTCCTATGGAATTGTAACAGATTGGTCCCCTAAGGGGCATGCAATTTAGGATTGTACTTCTGACTCAAAGAGTTCTGTTGTTACCTTGGTTTAATCTAAATAATTATTCTACTGAAATTTATACCAATGCTACAAATAAAATCTTGTGACAATGAATGGGAATGGCAGCCCCATCTCCTTTTGTTAACTTAGATCCTTGACAAATAGCAATTTGGAAACTGGCCATGAGTTTAGCTCCTATTCATATTTGAAAAGGAAATATATTATCAGAACTTTAAAACTGAAAATTCTTGTTAAAAACTATATAATGATGTTTCAAATATTCATTAAGTAAAGTATTTTAAGTATTTAACATTATTCTAACAAATCTAATTTTGATGGTAATTGTGTGTGGTAAAATAGTTGTTTAAAATAATGACTCAGGTATGAAAAATATAAAAGATGTATTTTTATTAATAGGAAAAAGAATAGTTTTATCTTACGATAAAATGAATAACTGTTACAAAATGAGAAAAATGTAGGGCAAAGCCTGAACTAATATAATAATTGCTGAGGGTTTATAAAAATAGAAATCATAGTCAAAATCAAGAAAGATTTAATGAATCTAAAATGACAATGTTTTCTTGGACTCTTAGCCTGTTCTAATGAAAAGATATAAAAAAATTTTCTAGATAATCAGTGTAAAAGGCAAAGAGTCTGTGTTTTATCAAAATAACTTATGTTAACTTTTATCATGTCGTTATCTGTATGAAAATACTGATTTTCTCCTGGATATCGTTATACTGGCAAGAAACTGTTTCTTTTCTTGCCCCAAACCAGGTGGCTTAGTCTATTAATCTAAGTAATACTGCTATAAATGAATCTATTACTGGCTAAATAATATTCAAATCATATAAATACCTAAATTCCTTTAAGCCAAAATATTTTAATGCCTTATCCAGTGTTTATATAAACTACATAAGTATAAACTAAATTTATCCCAAAATAACCATGATTTATGTTGGGAGCAGATCAAATTTGTGGGCTGAACCTAAGGAAAAAATATACTTGTGGATTACATGCAACTGATGTTGCTATCACATGACCTTGGTAAGAAAAAATTAAAATATGCACTCTAGCTGGGAGGACTGGCTATCCTCCTGGAAGGAGGTGAACTTTAATAAAGATATTTAGGTCCCATGAAGCTCCTCTTGGTCCCTAGCCAGTACCCAGAAGACCTAACTGGGCCCAGTCAAGTAAACAAATTGACATTTGGCCACTATTGTAGGAAAATATCATAAAACCTGCATGCAACAAATTTAAAATTAGCAAAAATGCACAACCAATTATAAAAAATCCTCATTTCTGCATTCATTTTCAATCAATCTAATGAATTCATTTTACAAAATCTGGTCATTTACTATGGGTATATGTCATTATTGAAACTCTGCTTTCATTTTTGCTACTTGCCACTTTAAGGATTCCTAATTATATGTTACAGAACTTGTTTGATATTTTACAAGGTGATTCTGATTTATTAAGCAGAAGGCAGTTAACAACTGCGACTGGACAAGAATTAAAGTTAGTTGAACAACGCATTCAAGAAAGACAGCTTGTTCAAATAGATTTAGAAAAACCTGTTTATTTTATTATTTTCTTTACCTTGCAATCTCCCACAGGCCTATTTTGGCAAAATGGTGTTTTAGAATGGATTTTTCTATCAAACAATTGACAAAAACTTTTAAATATGCATTTGCAAAAAGTTATTTCTTTAATAGCCAAAGGTCACCAAAAATATCAATTAAAAGTTCACAATTCTAATCCTAATAGTGTTATTAACCTCAAAAAAGAAGTGGTTCAAAGTCTATCTTCAATACCTCTTGGCAAATAGCATTAAGTGATTTTAAAGGACAAATTGATAATCATTTGCCTATATCAAAACTTTTACAATTTCTTAATCATGATGATGAACATGAAACAATATGATGATATTATGAATTACTGATTATATAGAGAGAACAGAATAATGATATGCTAGAAATGTTTTTGCTCATTTGTTAAATTTTTTTAATAAATAAATAAATAAACAAACTTTTACAATTTCTAAGAAGAACACAATGGATTTTGCCTAAAATAGATCAGGCTTCCCCGCTAGAAGGAGCCATTACCATCTTTGCTAATGGTTATAATAATGGGCAGGCTGCATATATCACCCCAGGGAAAAACAGAAGTTGGAAAACACCTTATATCTCAGCCCAGTGCACTGAATTAGCAGCTGTAATTCCAATATTGCAAAATTTTCCACAATCTCTTAATATTGTTTCTAATTCTGTCTGCCAAGCAGTTACTCACATTGAGGCAGCATCTTTGTTTGAAAGAGATGAATTGTCCCAAATGTTTTTACATTTACAAACATTAGTCAGAAGTTGAATTAATCCTCTTTTTATCATGCATATAAGAGCTCATACTAATCTTAAAGGTCTTTATCATTACAAAATCAGCAAGCAAATACTCTTATAAGGGTAATTCAGGATCCCACATTTCACAAATTAACTCATATTAATAGCAAAGGGCTGCAAAAGAAATTTCTATCTTTATCTAAGCAGCAAGCTCAGAACATTATTAAAACTTGTCCAACAAATGAACCTTTAAATGCACTTCCATTTGCATCATGGGTTAATCTTCAAGGTCAAAAAGCAAATGAATTATGGCAAATGGATGTTACTCATATTTCACATTTTGGTAAAATGCAATATGTACATGTTATCATAGACACCTGTTCTCATTTCATCTGGGCTGCCGCACAATCTGGAGAATGTTTCTGTCAAGTTTGATCACATTTATTTAATGCTTTTGCTGTTATGGGATGCCCTCAATCTATTAAAATGGACAATGGCCCTGCTTATACAGGAAAGCAATTTTATACTACTTTTCATAATATTCATATCAGGAACTCTACATAATCCCTCTGGGCAATAAATTATTGAATGAACAAACAAGATGCTAAAGTCTATGCTCATAAAACAAAAAGGAGGAGATCAGGAGGATGATGTTGTGAAAATAAGTACACCAAAAGTTAAATTAGCAAAAGCACTGTTTACTTTAAGTTTTTTAAACATTTATGATAATTCATCACAGACTCCTGCAGAACAACATTTTAGTAATTTGGAAAAGAAAAGTGATATGACTCAAACAGAACTGCAGCTGCAGCTGATCTATTGGAAAGATGTTAAGGATGATCTATGGAAACCAGGCATGATAAAGGTGTGGGTAGGGGATTTGCTCTTATCATTACAGGTGATGGAACCTCGATTTGGATTCCCTCGAAGAGAATAAAACCCAGACATGTTGACCTGGATGAAAATAATAACTAAATGGGTAATGTATATTATAGGACATATAACTTTAATTGCTGAAGGACAGGGACATAATTATACTTATTGGGCTTATATTCCTAACCCACCTTTGCTGCTAACCCTAACATGGGCCAATCCAACTTTATGAAAATATCTGAATATTAGTTTAGGATTCCCAGGTCCAGTAGATTCAAGAATTCCAAAACTACTTAAAGAAGAAGAAAAATGGTATCAAATTTAACTCTTCCATTTTTAGAAAGACCCATGTGCATAACTTTATGGAATCAAATAATACTTGCCTGTTGATGAGAAAGAAAGTTGGAATGGATGGCAGTTATGTCATATGGATCGAGTAGTTATCATAATTAATGATTCCTATGAAATTGTAAGAGATGCAGCCCCTGTGGGGTCAAAGAGACTATATGGACAGGCAAGTTAAATCAAAGTTTAATACATAAAGGACAATTTGTGCCAAATCCATAGAATGATAAATATAACATTAATCAGAGAAATTTATGGAAAATTTTCCTAGGACTGGGATCAATTTTTATAGCAAATTCTAGTAACTATAACTTCCTTTTAAATAGCAGCTATAAACATTATATGCAAGTATGTACTAGAGATCCATATGTATTTGTTAAAAGTCATATGCATATAAGAAATTAAACTTTTAATTGTGAGAACTGTTTTCTATTCACTTGTCTACAAGCATTTATGTTGCAGGAAAATGAGACTATTGTAGCAGCAAGGAAAAGAAGAGGTATGCTGCTGGTGTAGATGTCAAGATCCTGGTAATCCTCTCCAGAAACACAAGCCCTGATCCATTTGGCAAAAAGAATATCTGAAAAGGACTAAGAGACTAGTTGGACTCATTATTGCAGCTGTCATTGGAATCATTGCAATTATCACAGTGGCTGCAGTCACTGGAACTGTGTTGCATCAAACTATACAGACACAGCATTATGTTAGAGAGTGGCATAAAAATGCCAGTGAACTGTGGCATAGTCTATCTCACATTGATAAGCAAATTAATAATAGAGACAGCATTGGTTCATACTGGAGATCAAATGTATAATTTAAATTTTTTAGAAAGTTTAAAATGTGACTGGAATGAAAGCATTTTTTGTATTACCCCCTTAAGATATAATCATTCTGAAATAGAATGGGAAAAGGTAAAAAGACATTTTGGGGGGCATTCAGACAGTTTAAAAATTGATGTTTTTAAATTACAAAAGTGGGTATTAAAAATATCTGAGAGACTTCCGGAGAAGAAGGCGGCTTAGTAAGACGTGCGGGTCTTAGTTCCTCCTCCAGAACAGCTACTTGGGGAGTAGAAATGATACAGAACAGCTCCCGGAGCCACGACAGAGATCAAGAAGACAGTGTACCCAATTCTGGAATGGCTGACTGGCTGGGAGAACCCGCTCCAGTGAGAACGCCGAGGGGCGCGGGCTTCCCCGGGCTGGGGCTGCAAGCGGATGGAGTCCCTCCCTTTCTCCTTCCCGGGCCAACCGGGAGGATTGGACAGGCGGTCCCCTCAAGCCGGGGTGGCTGGCGCCCCCCCCATGCGCGGTCCCCCGGACCAACTGGGAGAATTGGATCGGAGATCCCGAGGCCACGGAGAACAGTGACCGGGGTCCCTTCCAAACACGTGGCTCCCCAGTCCGGCTGGGAACGGTGCACTCTCCCGGGCCGTGGTGGCTGGTGCTCTCCCACCACACTTGGTGCCCCAAGCCAGTTAGGAGATTTGGACAGGTGCTCCCCTGGGCTGCAGTGACCGGTGATTCTCCCTGCGTTTGGACCCCTAGGCCAGCTGGCACTCTTCCAAGCCGCTTCGGCTGGTGAACCTCCCCCACGGCAAGAGTTTTCCAAAGTTAAAGGACCCACAGCACCTTTTACTGGTGGGACCCGCAGACAAACGAGTGCTGCGAGCGCCACCTACTGGGCAGGATAAGAAAAACAGAACCCAGAGATTTCACAGAAAAATCTTTCAACCTGTGGGGTCCAACACCCAGGGAAATCTGACTAAATGCCCAGACGCCAGCAGAAGATAACGGATCACGCTCAGAAAATTGAAAATATGGCCCAGTCAAAGGAACAAACCAATAGTTCAAATGAGATACAGAAGCTGAGACAACTAATGCTGAATATACGAACAGAAATGGAAAACCTCTTCAAAAACGAAATCGATTAATTGAGGGGGGACATGAAGAAGACATGGGCTGAACAAAAAGAAGAAATAGAAAAACTGAAAAAACAAATCACAAAACTTATGGAAGTGAAGAATAAGGTAGAAAAGATGGAAAAAACAATGGATACCTACAATGATAGATTTAAAGAGACAGAAGAAAGAATTAATGATTTGGAGAATGGAACATCTGAATTCCAAAAAGAAACAGAAACTATAAGGAAAAGAATGGAAAAATTTGAACAGGGGATCAGGGAAATGAAGGACAACATGAAGCACACAAATATATGTGTTGTGCATGTCCCAGAAGGAGAAGAGAAGGGAAAAGGAGGAGAAAAACTAATGGAAGAAATTATCACTGAACATTTTCCAACTCTTATGAAAGACCTAAAATTACAGATCCAAGAAGTGCAGCGCACCCCAAAGAGAATAGACCCAAATAGGCATTCTCCAAGACACTTACTAGTTAGAATGTCAGAGGTCAAAGAGAAAGAGAGGATCTTGAAAGCAGCAAGAGAAAAACAATTCATCACACACAAGGGAAACCCAATAAGACTATGTGTAGATTTATCAGCAGAAACCATGGAAGCTAGAAGACAGTGGGATGATATATTTAAATTACTAAAAGGGAAAAACTGCCAACCAAGACTTCTATATTCAGCAAAATTGTCCTTCAAAAATGAGGGAGAAATTAAAACATTCTCAGACAAAAAGTCACTGAGAGAATTTGTGATGAAGAGACCAGCTCTGTAAGAAAGGGAGCAGTAGAGTCACATATGAAAAGACAGAAGAGAGAGGTATGGAGAAGAGTGTAGAAAGAAGGAAAATCAGATATGCTGCACATAATACAAAACACAAAATGGTAGAGGAAAATATTATCCAAACAGTAATAACACTAAATGTTAATGGACTGAATTCCCCTTCAAAAGACATAGATTGGCAGAATGGATTAAAAAACAGGATCCTTCTATATGCTGTCTACAGGAAACACATCTTAGACCCAAAGATAAACATAGGTTGAAAGTGAAAGGTTGGGAAAAGATATTTCATGCAAATAACAACCAGAAAAGAGTAGGAGTGGCTATACTAATATCCAACAAATTAGACTTCGAATGTAAAACAGTTAAAAGAGACAAAGAAGGACACTATCTACTAATAAAAGAAACAATTAAACAAGAAGACATAACAATCATAAATACTTGTGCACCAAACTGGAATGCCCCTAAATACGTGAGGAATACACTGCAAACACTGAAAAAGGAAATAGACACATATACCATAATAGTTGGAGACTTCAATTCACCACTCTCATCAATGGACAGAACATCTAGACAGAAGATCAATAAAGAATTAGAGAATCTGAATATTACTATAAATGAGCTAGACTTAACAGACATTTATAGGACATTACATCCCACAACAGCAGGATACAACTTTTTCTCAAGTGCTCATGGATCATTCTCAAAGATAGACCATATGCTGGGTCACAAAGCAAGTCTTAACAAATTTAAAAAGATTGAAATCATACACAACACTTTCTCGGATCATAAAGGAATGAAGTTATAAATCAATAATAGGTGGAGTGCCAGAAAATTCACAAATACGTGGAGGCTCAACAACACACTCTTAAACAATGAGTGGGTCAAAGAAGAAATTGCAAGAGAAATTAGTAAATACCTCGAGGCGAATGAAAACAAAAACACAACATATCAAAACTTATGGGATGCAGCAAAGGCAGTGCTAAGAGGGAAATTTACTGCCCTAAATGCCTATATCAGAAAAGAAGAAAAGGCAAAAATGCAGGAATTCACTGTCCACTTGGAAGAACTGGAGAAAGAACAGCAAACTAATCCCAAAGCAAGCAAAAGGAAAGAAATAACAAAGATTAGAGCAGAAATAAATGAAATTGAAAACATGAAAACAATAGAGCAAATCAATATGACCACAAGTTGGTTCTATTATAAAATAAATAAGATTGATGGGCCCTTAGCAAGATTGACAAAAAGAAGAAGAGAGAGGATGCAAATAAATAAGATCAGAAATGGAAGAGGAGACATAACTACTGGCCTCACAGAAATAAAGGAGGTAATAACAGGATACTATGAACAACTTTACACTAATAAATACAACAATTTAGATGAAATGGACGGGTTCCTGGAAAGACATGAACAACCAACTTTGACTCAAGAAGAAATAGATGACCTCAACAAACCAATCACAAGTAAAGAAATTGAATTAGTCATTCAAAAGCTTCCCAAAAAGAAAAGTCCAGGACCAGACGGCTTCACATGTGAATTCTATCAAACATTCCAGAAAGAATTAGTACCAACTCTCCTCAAACTCTTCAAAAAAATCGAAGCAGAGGGAAAACTACCTAATTCATTCTATGAAGCCAACATCACCTTCATACCAAAACCAGGCAAAGATATTACAAAAAAAGAAAGCTACAGACCAATCTCTCTAATGAATATAGATGCAAAAATCCTCAATAAAATTCTAGCAAATCGTATCCAACAACACATTAAAAGAATTATACATCATGACCAAGTAGGATTCATCCCAGGTATGCAAGGGTGGTTCAACATAAGAAAATCAATTAGTGTAATACACCATATCAACAAATCAAAGCAGAAAAATCACATGATCATCTCAATTGATGCAGAGAAGGCATTTGACAAGATTCAACATTCTTTCCTATGAAAACACTTCAAAAGATAGGAATACAAGGGAACTTCCTTAAAATGATAGAGGGAATATATGAAAAACTCACAACTAATATCATCCTCAATGGGGAAAAATTGAAAACTTTCCCCCTAAGATCAGGAACAAGACAAGGATGTCCATTATCACCACTATTCAACATCGTGTTGGAGGTTCTAGCCTGAGCAATTAGACAAGGAAAAGAAATATAAGGCATCAAAATTGGAAAGGAAGTAGTAAAACTATCACTGTTTGCAGACGATATGATACTATACGTCGAAAACCCAGAAAAATCCACAACAAAACTACTAGAGCTAATAAATGAGTACAACAATGTAGCAGGTTACAAAATCAACATTAAAAAATCTGTAGCATTTCTGTACATGAGCAATGAACAAGCTGAGGGGGAAATCAAGAAATGAATCCCATTAACAACTGCAACTAAAAGAATAAAATACCTAGGAATAAATTTAACTAAAGAGACAAAAAAACTATACAAAGAAAACTACAAAAAACTGTTAAAAGAAATCACAGAAGACCTAAATAGATGGAAGGGCATACTGTGTTCATGGATTGGAAGACTAAATATAGTTAAGATGTCAATCCTACCTAAATTGATTTACAGATTCAATGCAGTACCAATCAAAATCCCAACAACTTATTTTTCAGAAATAGAAAAACCAATAAGCAAATTTATCTGGAAGGGCAGGGTGCCCCAAATTGCTAAAAACATCTTGAGGAAAATAAACGAAGCTGGAGGTCTCACGCTGCCTGACTTTAAGGCATATTATGAAGCCACAGTGGTCAAAACAGCATGGTATTGGCATAAAGATAGATATATCGACCAATGGAATTGAATAGAGTGCTCAGATATAGACCCTCTCATCTATGGACATTTGATCTTTGATGAGGCAGTCAAGCCAACTCACCTGGGACAGAACAGTCTCTTCAATAAATGGTGCCTAGAGAACTGGATATCCATATGCAAAAGAATGAAAGAAGACCCATCTCTCACACCCTATACAAAAGTTAACTCAAAATGGATCAAAGATCTAAATATTAGGTCTAAGACCATAAAACAGTTAGAGGAAAATATAGGGAGATATCTTATGAAACTTACAACTGGAGGCGATTTTATGAACCTTAAATATAAAGCAAGAGCACTGAAGAAGGAAATAAATAAATTGGAGCTCCTCAAAATTAAACACTTTTGTGCATCAAAGAACTTCATCAAGAAAGTAGAAAGACAGCCTACACAATGGGAGACAATATTTGGAAATGACATATCAGATAAAGGTCTAGTATCCAGAATTTATAAAGAGATTGTCCAACTCAACAACAAAAACACAGCCAACCCAATTAGAAAATGGGGGAAAGACTTGAACAGACACCTCTTAGAAGAGGAAATACAAATGGCCAAAAGGCACATGAAGAGATGCTCAATGTCCCTGGCCATTAGAGAAATGCAAATCAAAATCACAATGAGATATCATCTCACACCCACCAGAATGGCCATTATCAACAAAAGAGAAAAGGACAAGTGCTGGAGAGGATGCGGAGAAAGAGGCACACTTATCCACTGTTGGTGGGAATGTCAAATGGTGCAACCACTGTGGAAGGCAGTTTGCGATTCCTCAAAAAGCTGAATATAGAATTGCCATATGACCCAGCAATACCATTGCTAGGTATCTACTCAAAGGACTTAAGGGCAAAGACACAAACGGACATTTGCACACCAATGTTTATAGCAGCGTTATTTACAATTGCAAAGAGATGGAAACAGCCAAATGTCCATCAACAGATGAGTGGCTAAACAAACTGTGGTATATACATACGATGGAATATTATGCAACTTTAAGACAGAATAAACTTATGAAGCATGTAATAACATGGATGGACCTAAAGAACATTATGCTGAGTGAGTCTAGCCAAAAACTAAAGGACAAATACTGTATGGTTCCACTGATGTGAACCGACATTCGAGAATAAACTTGGAATATATCATTGGCAACAGAGTCCAGCAGGAGTTAGAAACAGGGTAAGATAATGGGTAATTGGAGTTGAAGGGATACAGACTGTGCAACAGGACTAGATACAAAAACTCAAAAATGAACAGCACAATAATACCTAATTGTAAAGTAATCATGTTAAAACACTGAATGAAGCTGCATCTGAGCTATAGTTTTTGTTTGTTTGTTTGTCTTTGTTTTTTGTTTTTTATATATATTTTTGTATTTTTTATTTTTATTTTTTCTCTATATTATCATTTTATTTCTTTTTCTGTTGTCTTGCTATTTCTTTTTCTAAATCAATGAAAATGTACTAAGAAATAATGATCATACATCTATGTGATGATATTAAGAATCACTGATTGCATATGTAGAATGGAATGATTTCTAAATGTTGTGTTAATTTTTTTTAATAAAAAAAAATGAATATTATCCAAGGTTTTGCATCCTATTCTGGAGAGATTTAATGTGTTTCCAGTTATATGCAGGACAGTTGAGTATTGTTAGGTGAAAGAGAAAAAAATGTGTGTTTTATTGTTATTTATTTAGAAATTAGGTGTGGTTTAAGGTGGTATATATAGTTGCCAAGTTGACAAGGGGTGGACTGTCATGGACAGGTTCATATTTCAACTTGGCCAAGTAGTTGTTGGGCAAGTGCTGGCTTCTCTGTTGCGATGAGGACATTTCATAGAATTAAATCATGATCACATCAGCTGCATCCACAGCTGATTCCATTTGTAATCAGCCAAAGAGTCGTTTTATTCTACAATGAGTGCTGCTTAATCTGTTCACTGAAAGCCTTATAGGGAGGATTCAGAAGAGACAGGCCCTTCCTGTTTTGGCTGGTGAGCCTCTCCTGTGGAGTTCATCCAGGCCCTCCATCGGAATCATCGGCTTCACAGCCTACCCTGCAGATTTTGGACTCTGCATTCCTGAAGTCACATGAGACACTTTTATAAATTTTATATTTGCGAGTGTTCCCTTTTGATTCTGTTCCTCTAGAGAACCCTAACTAATACACCCATAAATGTTATATTTTCTTTCCTAATCCAATCTTCTGGGGGAAGACCTATTGTTTAGGGTGGCAACTTTGATTGGACTGTCTCCATGGAGATGTGACACACTCAGTTGTAGGTTTCACCTTTTGATTGGATGCAGATGTGACTCCACCCATTGAAGGTGGGTCTTGTTTAGTTTACTAGAGTCCCTTAAAAGCAGAAATAGTTGGAGAGGCAGAGTTCAGCAGACATCATAAAGTGCCTTCCCATGAAATGTTAAGCAAGCCAGAACCCAGATTTGTGTCCTGGAGGAGCACTGCTACTTAGAGAGGAAACCAGCATCAGCATCTGAAAGCAACGAAACAGGGACAAGGACCAGCAGATGTCAACTGCATGCTTTCCCATATGACAAACATTGGCCTTTCTTTGGTCAAAGTATCTTTCTCTGGATGACTTATGTTGAACATTTTTATGACCTTGAAATGTAAACATCTAACTTGATATACCCCTTTATAAAAGTTAGCCCAATTCTGGTATATTGAATTCCAGCAGCTTTTGCAAACCAAAATATATGGTTCCATGTTTTATCTTCTAGATTTCCTTCTAATGATGTATGCATCTCTAAACATCCCATTTCAACCACAGGTACACACACGATTTAATGTTGTTAATGACACTCATCATAATGTGCTACCATCACATCCATCCATTTTCACTCATTAAATTCAACATCGTTAAAACTTCTGAACATTAAGGATCCACTCCCCATTCCCTACCCTCATTCCAATTCCTGGTAACCTATATTCTAGATTTTTAATTCTGTGAGTTTACTTATTATAACTAGCTTATATTAGTGAGATTATACAATATTTGATATTTTGTATCTGTCTTACTAAACTCAACATACTACCCTAAGGTTCATCCATGTTTTTCTTGCTTCAGGCCTTTATTCCTTTTTATTGCTGAATAACATTCCTTTATATGCATAAACCACATTTTGTTTACCCATTCATCAGTTGGTGGACACTTGGGTTGTTTCTATCTTTTGACAATTGTGAATGATGCCACCATGAACATCAGTGCACAAAGTCTGTTCATGCCCTTGCTTTCAGTTCTGAGTGTATACCTAGTAGAAGGATTTGCCAGGTAATATGACAGTTCTAGACTTAGCTTCCTGCAAAACTGCCAGGCTGTGTTCCATGGTGGCTGTAGCATTTTACATTCCCACCAACAGTGATTATGTGTTTTTATTTCTCCACATCCTCTCCAAGACTTGTAGTTTTCTATTGGTTTAATAATAGTCATTCTAGTAGGTGTAAAATTATATCTCACTGTGGCTTTGATTTGAATTTCCCTGATAGCTAGTAGCACAGATCATCACTTCATGCATTTTTTAGCCATTTGTTTTCTTCTTTGGAAAAATGTCTATTCAAATCTTTTGCCCACTTTTAAATTAGGTTAATAGGTTTCTGAATACGGGTCCTTTACATCCCTTGTTAAGTTATGCCTATTCATTTGATTCTTTAAGTTGCTCTTTTCATTGAAATTTCTTTCTTGAATTCTTCCTGAGAATGCTCCTTACTTGTGTACAAAAACACTGATTTTTGCATGGGATTTTATATCTCCTCAATTTGCTAAATTGATTTTTTTATTTGCTCTAGTAGCTTTGTTGGAGATTTTTTGGTGTAAAAATAAAATCAGATTTAGTTTTCACATAAAATGGCATGGAATGGAGGAAAACAAAACTTTAAACAAAGGCTGCAAACTCTCTCCAGACCGGTTCTGCAGAGGTGGGGGTAGGGGCCCTCTGATGTACCCTTGGGATTCAGCACTATTTCCTCATATGGGAAAAAATAGTAAGTTACACTTCTCAGATAGGCTGTAAGCTCTGGAGTACCCCAGTCAATGGGGAAATGGGAGTGTTCAGTTTAGTGTATAAATGTTGTGCCTCCTACTGTTTGATGTGTCAGACACCACTTTCTGGCTGTGCACCCGCTCTTGCAAGGTCATTAATATATTATTTTTCCTCCACAATTGGGTGAGCATTTATTGTCTTTGAAGTACGACTTTCTTTTGACAACTTTGGGGACTCATCCAGGGTCTGAGGCTTTGGAGGAGGACCACTACAGAGGATGAGGGGAAGGAAGGCACACCTCACTGATTGAGGGGTCTTGGACTCCACCATTGGGGGTCCACTTTCAACAGCCAAAAGGACCCAAGACTAGATGCTTAGATCCACCAACTGTGAATGAGGAAAGAGGAAGGGGGAAATCTGCCTCACAGTGACCAGGCAACCTTGTGCATAGACCAAGGTCAGGAAAATTCTGATAAGCCTGAGGTTGACTATGTGTGTATAGATGTGTGACACACTGTGTGAAGCAACTGCAGAGTCCCAATCCACGTCTCCCTTCTCCCTTGAAGGAAAGGGTCAGAAACAAAACAAAATAGTGCTGAGAGAAAGAAACCCAGGCAAGACTCATAATGGTTAATAGAGGCAGTCAGTCAGCCAGAGAAGAAGGGAAGAGGGTGCCTATAGAGTGCCCTGAAACATTCCCCTAGATAGTTAATAGAGAGAATGTTAGAACATTGGACTGACAGTGATCAGACCAAGACAAAGGACAAAAAGAAAAGGTTTATTGTTGTTATATTTGGACCAAAGAAAGCACTATGTCACCCAATGTTTTTTGGCCAAAATACATAGAAGATGAGGACTGGATCTGTGCCAAACACATGCTTTATGTTAATGACAAAAAGCTTTACTCCAGAGAAGAGTCTGATTATGATATGTGTTGGCTAAGGGGAAGGGGGAAACACACTCTGTCCCATGAAAATTAAAACTCAGGACCCAGTGATGAAATCTTTAGAAATCAAAGCCTGGGATCCTTTATTGAGCATTCCCCCACCCTATGCATCTCCTCCCCTGGGGCAAAGAGTGTTGAACCCTGAAATCCCAATGGAACAAACCCATGTGCCCCCTCACCACCCTACCCAGAAAACTAGAGGACCAATTGGGGCCAACTGCTCCACCTGTTACAACCCATCAACAATTGAGGAAGAAGTTGAAACAGTGTAAGAAAGATAAACAAAATTTTCCATTTCTGGGAGACCCTGAGGGGAAAAGGATGAGAAGAAAAGACCCAAAGAATCCCTATACCCTCTGAGGGAAGTACCTATTGGACAGAGGAAATTAGTTATGTAAATACCCCATTGAGGAGCACAGAAGTAAGGAACTTTAAGGAAGAGATGAAATCATTAATGGACAACCCACTGGGGCTAGCCAAACAACTGGATCAATTTTTAGGCCATAGTTTATATACCTGGTCTGAATTCAAGTCCATCTTGAAAAGCCTCTTTACAGGGGAAGAAAGGGGAACGGTGAGGAAGGCAGCAAGGACAGAATGGGAGAGGCAGTACCCATCCAGAGTGAGTGTAAATTTGTCTGGATCCAAATCTCTGAACCTAAATAGTTCCTTTGAAAGGACTCAAGAGAAAGTTGAGACTTCCTTGCCTACCTGCAAAGGCTGAGGGGAAACAGGTGAGGAAATACCCAAGAATGGATCCTAATAGTCCTGTGGCACAAAGAATCCTAAATGTCAATTACATAAAGGGGTATTTATGTAAAGGAAAAGATCCAGAAAAAGGAAGGGTGAATGGACAAACCACAGGAAGAGTTACTGAGAGAGTCTCAGAAAGTGTTCATTAGAAGAGAAAAGGAAAGGCAGATACAAAAAGCCAGAGGCACGTTGAGCATATTTGACTACATGGTCAAGAAGAGATTGGAGAGAAAGTAGGGAGGAGATAGGCAGAGGCAAGATAGAGAAACAGTCTGGGCTAGAGGGGATGAAGAGCAAGGAGAGCACAAGACTCCTTAGGGTGTTATCACTGTGGGAAACCTGGTCATTTCAAAAGGGAGTGCCTGAGTTTAAAGAAAGAAGGTCCAGTGATACCCCTGATGAATTTTGAGGATTAGGAGGTTCAGAGCCTCCTCAACTCAAGAGCCAACTGGGAGCCTTTAGTAAATCTGAGGCTGGGCCTATATCAGGAGAAAATTATTCATTTGGTAGACATGGAGGCAGCCAATCTACTGTGAACCACGTGCCAAAGGGGATTGGATTTTCCAGTAGCTCCCTCAGAGTTTGGAGCATAAAGGGGGAGGGATTTGAAGTCCCCATTCTTGAGCCTACAAACATCTGTTGGGAAGATAACCAAAGTATAAGACCCCTGTTATATATCTCAGAAGCTGGTTGTAACTTGTTGGGAAGTAATGTAATAGTGCCCATAGGGCTGGACCTGAAAGTAAGGGATGGCCAAATAGAAGTAAGTTGTCACATGAAGAGGCACCACACCCTTGAGGCAAAGGGCAAAAGGCTAAGGAGTATTTCCTTTGTCCCCCATCCAGGTTAACGATTTTATTAGACTTCATTCCCAGAGAATTTGAGGTCCCTATATTCTCTGAGAAGGAAGTAAAAGAACTGGAACAATGGGGAGCAAATTCAGATGGTATGGGGAAATGGGGACTTCCAGATGGCACACAAATGTTGAATAAGCAATTAGTGAGGAAAATATTGGCAGTCTTACATCAGGGAAGTCACTGGGGAGTGTAGGCCATGGGTGATCTGGTTCTTAAATATTTGGGTGTGTATACCTCTACACCATAGCTGAACAAATATGTGAATGACTCATAATTTGCCAAAGGGTTCTAAGGAAACAAGTGCAAGGGGGAAAGAAACCAGGCCTCAGGCCATTTCAGAGGATTCAAGTTGATTACACTGAGATGCCTCTAATAGGACGACTGAAATATATTCTGGTTCTTGCAGACCATCTAACAGGGTGGGTGGAGGCATATTCTCTAACCCCAGCTACAGCATCCAAAACTTCCAAGATAATCCTTGACCAAATTGTCCCCTGTTATGGGTTGGTAGAAAATATCTATTATGACAATGGTAGCCACGTTACCTCCCATATGTTGCAGTATGTCATGCAAAGCTTTAGTATTGCATAGAATTTTTTTAAGCAGAAAAACATACAAACATGAGCATTCTCACCATATGATTATTCCATTCTTGGTATATAAACAATAACTCACAATATCATCACATAATTTCATTTTCATCACCACAGTCATCTCTCAGAACATTTGCATCAATCCAGAAAAAGAAATAAAAAGAAAAAAGTAAAAAAATTCGCTACCCCTCCCCCTCACCAATCACCAGCATTTCAAGCTATTAAATTTATATTAACATTTGTTCCTCCTATTACTTATTTATTTTTAATCCATATGTTTTACTCATCCATCAATAAAGTTGATAAAAGGAGCATCAGACACAGAGTTTTCACAATCATACAGTCACATTGCAAAAGCTATGTCATTATACAATCATCTTCAAGAAACATGGCTATTGGAACACAGCTCTATATTTTCAGGCAGTTCCTTCCAGCCTCTCCATTACATCTTAACTAAAAAGGAGGTGATATCTATATAATGCATAAGAATAACCTCCAGGATAACTTATCAACTGTTTGGAATCTCTCAGCCATTGACACTTTTTTTTGTCTCTTTTTCCTCTTCCCCCTTTTGGTCAAGAAGGTTTTCTCAATCCCTTGATGCTGAGTCCCAACTCATTCTAGGATTTCTGTTCCATGTTGCCAAGAAGGTCCACACCCTTATGAGTCATGTCCTACACAGAGAGGGGCAGGGGAGTGAGTTTGCTTGTCATGTTGGCTGAGAAATAGAGGCCACATCTGAGAAACAAGGAGGTTCTCTGGGGGTGACTCTTAGGCCTAGTTTTAAATAGGCTTAGCCTGTTCTTTGTTGGGTTAAGTTTCATAAGAACAAACTCCAAGATTGAGGGCTCAGCCTATTGCTTTGGTTGTCCCGACTTGCATAGGATTTCTATACAACCTGGCATCTGCCATCCTTAGGAAGGGTGGAAAGAATGAGTCAGATCTTAAAGAAGCATCTTTCTAAATGGGTCTTGGAAATGAAGGTACCTTGGACTAAGTGTCTCCCCCACTGCATTGCTAAGAATTAGAATTGTCCCTGGAAGAGAGTTGGGGATCTCCCCAATGAAATGCTCTTCAGCTTCCTTCTTCCCAGGAAAACTAAAGATCTCTCTTCTGTAGATTCAAATGACCTCTTTCTTAAGGATTATACACTGGCTTTGTCTTCTACTCTGTCATCCTTCAGCACCCTGATTTCCTGGCCCATATCCCACTTCTTGAAATTTCTGTCCATCAACACCAACCTGGCAGTTGGATCCTCATCAAATCATAGAAAGAGTCCAAACTTCAACTGGACTGGGAAGGACCTTACCCAGTTCTGTTGGCAACTGAAACAGCAGTCCAGATGGCAGGAAACAGCTCACAACACTGAAGTAAAAGGACCAGTGCCTGATCCAGATGTTAAGTGCCCAACAACACAGTCTGATTCCTGGGAAATAATGCCAATGTTGGAACCTCTAAAGAGACAGTGTTGGGAGGGAAAGAAGGGGGTGGGGGTTGGATTCTGTATTTTAATAAGACAGTTGAGGGATCTGAAGCCCAATCTAAAAATGAGAATGATTATATTGGCTATAATGTTCCAAATTTGGGACACAGTGCATTCCATCAAATTGGTGGTTAATGTAACTAAAGGTTTAGCATCTCAAACTGTACAGTTTGATGCTTGCCAAGTAATAGACTGGAGAAACTTAGTGATCCAACAGAAATTGAGTGGGGAAAATAAGTATCTATGCCCATAACCAGTAAGTAATCACCAATACCACCCTTGGCCACATGGGTGTTACCCCTCCTAAGCTTCTATGGTGGACTACCCAATATAAGGGGTGGGCTGCCAACACAGACAATCCATTACAAATTAAAAACCTTCTATAAAGGCAATGCCCCAACACTCAGAAAAAAAGCCTCCAACACAATCCAGTAGTAATAACTATTAAAAAATAATAAAACAGACAAGTAAATAGGGGAAGCACCAGAAATCAAGTACTTGATAGAATATATGGTAAGGGGGTAGATGTCACTGGTAGAGTTCCTCTGAAAAGGTTCCATATACAACCTCACCCCCATGGGCACTTTTCCAACAATGTCTCTTCTGCCTAGCTCTTCAGTACCACCCAAGGACACCCAACCAGGGGCTAACTTCCCAATTCAAAATTACCTTCCAGTTTTCAAGATAGTCAAGACAGGAGGTTTGAAACAAAGCATAGAGATAGTGTTCTAGTTTGCTAGCTGCTGGAATGCACCACACCAGAAATGGATTGGCTTTTAATAAAAGGGGATTTATTTTGTTAGTTCCTCAGGGGAAAGGCAGCTAACTTTCCACTAAGGTTCTTTCTTACGTGAGAAGGCACAGGATGGTCTCTGCTGGTCTTCTCTCCAGGCCCCTGGGTTCCAACAACTTTCCCCGTGGTGATTTCTTTCTGTATCTCCAAAGGCCTGGGCTGAGCTTGAATGCTGAGATGAGGAATACCAAGCTGCTTAGGCTGTGCTACATTGCTGTCTCTCATTTAAGCATCAGCCAATTAAGTCAAACGTCCTTCATTGCAGCAGACATGCCTCCTAGCTGACTGCAGATGTAGATCAGCAACAGATGAGGTTCACGTACCATTGGCTCATGTCCATAGCAACAAAACTAGGTACACTCACCTGTCCAAGTTGACAACTGAATCTAACTACCACAGATAGTGACAGGGTGTGGAGGCACAAATGCCATAGCTCTGCACATGCACACAAAGGGCCCCATGCCTTAGGCCAGCACACACCAGGGTTATGTCCCCCAGACCAGTGCACCCACGCAGCTACATCCTCCCTGATTGCTGGGTGCCCACATTCACAAGCACCAGCATAACATCCCCAACCTGGACCCATTCTTGCCCTGAAAAAAATCACCTTATTTAGTGCTCCACCCTGTGGCCTGCTCCCTGCTATACAACCATCCTGAAAACACAAGGCCTTAGACTACTGAAAGAAATCAACTCCCAAAATAAATCAATCCAAATATCTACATGTGAGGAAGACAGCAGAAGATCACTAAGCATATCACAATGTAGACAGATATAGCCCTGCCTAATGACCAAATTAAAACACCTGAGGAAACACAGACATTGGAACAACTAAACAAAGATATTCATACAACTTTACTTAATAAGATAAATAAAATAGCAAATGACATAAAGGAGATTAAGAAGACATTAGAAGAGCACAAAGAGGAATTTGAAAGAATAGATAGAATAATAGAAGAAATTACAGATATTAAAGACTCTGTTGACCAAATGAAAAACATACTAGAGGCACACAACACCAGATTTGAAGAGACAGAAAAGAGAATAACTGATACAGAGGACGGGATCATTGACTTCAAAGACTCAAAAGAGCAAATGGCAAAAAAGATGGAAAACAGTTGAGTGGAAACTCATGGAAATGATAGACAAAACGAAGTGCACAAATATAAGAATCATTGGTGTGCTGATTTAAAAAGATGTATGCATCATAGAAAACCCATGTTTTAATCAAAATTCCATTTCATAAAGGTAGAATAAACCCTATTCAATACCATATGTTTGAAACTGTAACCAGATCATTTCCTTGGAGATGTGATTTAATCAAGAGTGGCTGTTAAACTGAATTAGGTGATGACATGTCTCCACCCATTTGGGTGGGTCTGGAACCAAGTTTCTGGAGTCCTATAAAAGAGGAAACATTTTGGAGAATGAGAGAGATTCAGAGAGAGCAAGAGCAAAATGACATAGCCATCAGAAGCAGTGTCTACCAGCCAGCAACCTTTGGAGATGAAGAAGGAAAATGCCTCCTGAGGAGCTTCATGAAACAGGAAACCAGGAGGAGAAACTAGGAGATGATGCTGTGTTCACCACATGCCCCTCCAAATGAGAGAGGAACCCTGACTGTGTTTGCCATGGGCCCTTTCACTTGAGAGAGAAACCCTGAACTTCATCAGCCTTCTTAAACCAAGGTATCTTTCTCTGGATGCCTTAGATTGGACATTTCTATAGACTTGTTTTAACTGGGACATTATTATCTTGGCCACCAGCAACTTATTAAATACCCTTTTTAAAAACCATTCCATTTCTGACATATTGCATTCCGGCAGCTGGCAAACTAGAACAATTGGTGTCCCAGAAGGAGAAGAAAGGAGTAAAGAGCTAGGAAGAGTAGTTGAGGATATAATGGTGGAAAACATCCCAACCCTCATAAAGGACATAAATATATGAGTCAAAGAAACCAAAAGAACTCCAAACAGAATAAATCCAAATAGGCCTTCCCCAAGGCACATACTAATCAATCTGTCAAATGTTGTACAGAAGCAGAAAATCCTGAAATCAGCAAGAGAAAAAAGACTACATACAAGGGAAATCAAATAAGACTGAGTTCAGACTACTCAAATAGCACCCTGGAGACA
Source organism: Tamandua tetradactyla (assembly GCF_023851605.1). Classification (NCBI taxonomy): domain Eukaryota; kingdom Metazoa; phylum Chordata; class Mammalia; order Pilosa; family Myrmecophagidae; genus Tamandua; species Tamandua tetradactyla. The sequence goes on from NC_135342.1 coordinate 8,371,217, forward strand.
AGAAGGCAGTGGTATGATATATTCAAGATCCTGAAAAAGAAAGACTTCCTGCCAAGAATTCTGTACCCAGCTACTTGTCCTTTAAAATTGAGGTAGAGATTAAAGTTTTCACAGACAAGTCCTGAAAGAATTTTTGAACAAAAGACCAGCCCTACTAGAAATACTAAAAGGAGTTCTGCCACCTGAAAAAATAAGACAGGAGAGGGAGGCCTGGAGGAGGGCACAGAATTGAAGAGTACCACTATGGGTAATTTAAAGAATACAAAGAGAAAGAGAGAAAATGATATATATATCTGACAAATAAAATAAAAAAGATAAGATGGTGAAATCAAGAAATGCCTTTTCAGTAATTACTTTGAACGTTAATGGCCTAAACTTACCAATTAAAACATAGAGTCTGGAAGAATGGATTAAGAAACATAATCCAGCTATATGCTGCTTACAAGAGACTCATCTTAGACACAGGGATACATATAGATTGAAAATGAAAGGGTGGGAAAAGATTTTGCACACAAGTTGTAACTAAAGAAAGCAGGAGTAGCTATACTAACATTGGACAAAATAGACTTTAAGTGTAAAGACCTCATATGAGACAAAGGACACCATATACTAATTAAAGGGTGAATTCACCAAAAAGATATAACAAATATAAATGTTTAGACTCCCAATCAAGGAGCCCCAAAGTACATGAGACATACATTGGCAAAACTGAAGGGAGTGATAGATGTTTCAACAATAACAGCAGGAGACTTCAATCCACCACTCTCCTCTGTAGATAGAACAACCAGATAGAAGGTCAATAAGTAAACAAAGAAGTTAAATAGCTTAATAAGTGAATTAAACCTAAAAGACATATATAGGTCATTGCACCCCAAAGCACAAGGTTATACATTCTTCTTTAGTGCTCATGGAACATTCTTCAGGATAGATCATATGTTGGGGCACAAAACAAGTCTTTATAAATTTAGAAATATTGAAATTATTCAAAGCACTTTCTCTGATCAAAATGGGATGAAGTTGGATTTCAATAACCACCAAATAATGAAAACATTCACAAATACATGGAGATTAAATAACACACTCTTACACAGACAGTGGGTCAAAGAAGAAATTGCTAGAGAAATCAGTAGCTATCTAGAGATGAATGAAAATACAACTTATCAGAACTTATGGAATGTGGCAAAGGCTGTGCTGAGAGAAAATTTATTGCCTTAATTGCCTATATTAAAAAGGAAGAAAGAGCAAAAATCGAGGACTTAACAGCAAACCTGGAGGAACTTGAGAAAGAACAGCAAACTAACCCTAAAGCAAACAGGAGAAGAGAAATAACAAAGATTAAAGCAGAGATAAATGAATGGGAGAACAAAAGAACAATAGAATCAATAAAACTAAAAGTTGGTTCTTTGAGAAAATCAATAAAATTGATGGGCCACTAGTAAGACATACAAAGAAAAAGGGAGAGGGCATGTGAATAAACAAAATCAGAAATGAGAAGGGGAGCATTACCACAGACCCTGAAGAAATAAAAGAAATTATAAGAGGATACTATGAACAACTCTACCCCAACAAACTAGACAACTTAGATGAAATGGACAAATTCCTGGAGACACATAAACAAACTACACTGACTCAGGAAGAAATAGAAGATTTCAACACACCAACCAAAAGTAAAGAGATTCAGTCATCAAAATTCTTCCTATAAAGAAAAGCCCAGGGCCAGATGGCTTCACAGGGGAATTTTATCAACCATTCCAGAAAGAACTGACACCAATCCTGCTCAAACTTTTCAAAATAAATTAAGGAAAAAGGAACTCTACCTAACTCATTTTATGAAGCTAATATCATTTTAATACCAAAACAAGGTAAAGATGCTATAAGAAAAGAGAACTACAAGCCAATCTCCCTAATGAACATAGATGCAAAAATTATCAATAAAATATTAGTAGATAGAATTCAATCACACATTAAAAGAATTATACACCATGACCAAGTGGGGTTTATCTCCAGTATTTTAGAGCAGCTAGAAGTAAAAACCTAAAATTGTAAAACTGTAACCCATGTCAAAGTCTGAAAGATGTTCTACAACTAACTGTGGTGCTGTGCTGGGAAATTTATAGCTTTTTTGTATATATGTTATTGTTCACAAAAAAAAAGGAGGGAAAAAATGTTGATTGTGATGATAAAAAATTACTTAAGCACTCCAGCCTCCTATATTCTGGAGCAGCTAGAAGAAAAAGTATGAGAGGCAAACTCTTGGATCTGTCCTGCAACCACTTTTTGAAGAATGCTTTGAAAACTATTGCTTTTATATTTCTTTTCTTTGTATATATGTTATACTATACAATAAAAAAGTTTAAGAAAAAAAAAAGGGGTCAGCCTCTCCAGAACATCAACTCGTTCCACCTCCCTATCCCATATTATTGACAGCCCCTTCCATCATGAAGAAGTAAGAATGGGAATATCCCAAATACCCCTAAAGAGTGGAAAAAAGTTCAAAGGTGATGGTGGAGTTATACAGAGAAGGTAGGGTTTGACAAAACTAATTGTTGGGGTGTACTTTGAAAATTATTGCTTTTTATGTATGTTATTAATAGAGAAGGAGGAGTATAACAGAGAAGATACAATTTAAAAATGAGTATGATTGCTGAATCGTTGTATTGATGTTTCTTTTGGTCTCCAGTGTCTTGGAGCAGCTAGAAGAAAAAATTAAAAATCATGAAACTAACCTATACCAAACTTTAAAATCTGTTCTATAATTACTTGTTAAAATGTACTTGGAAATGTATTACTTTTTTGTATGTATGTTATGTTTCCCCTTACTCTCTAAGCTCATCTACCACTCTCCCACCCCCACTCCACTGCAGCTACCCCAATCCTCTCCCTGTGCCTGAAACTTCCAGGCATGTTCCATTCAAGGCTTTTTTTTAAATTGAGGTAAAATTTACACAATATAAAATTAATCATAACCATTTAAAAATGTACAATTCAGTGACAATATTCCAGAACATTTTCATCACCCCAAAAGGAAACCCTCGACCCACCAAGCAGTCAGTCCCTATTTCTTCTTCCTCTCAACCTCTGGCAACCACTATGCTTCTTCCTGTCTCTATGGATTTACCCATTCAGGTTGTTTCCTATCAATGGAATCATGCAATATGTGACCTTTTGTGTCTGCCTTCTTTCACTTAGCATACTGTTTCAAGGTTCATCCACATTTTAGCATGTATGACTGAGTAGTAGTTCACAATGTGGATATATCACATTTTGTGTATCCATTCAGCAGTTTATGGACACTTGGATTGTGTCCACATTTGACTATTGTGAATAATGCTGCTATGAACATTCAGGTACAAATGTTTGTTTGAATGCCTGTTTTCAATCCTTTGTGTTGTATACCTAGGAGTGGAAATTGCTAGAGCTTTTGGTACCTTAAACTATCTTCTGTATTTTCCATCATTTGGTCTCTATTTACTGCATTCTGGATGATTTCTTCTGCCAGTTCATTAATTTTTCTTTGCCACCAAATAGATCCATTTAAGTTTTTTCTTTCCTTTGCCTTTCTCTGTCTATGAAATAAAAGACATACAAAGAAAATCACATAAACCATAAATGTTGTAGCAACAACACAAGCTCCTGTGTAACCACCACCCATCAGAGAATGGAATGTTGCAAAAAAATGTACTTGGAAATGTGTTGATTTTCTGTACATATGTTATATTTCACAATAAAAAAAGTTTAAAAAAATTAAATTCAGTTTTCACAGAAAATGGTGTGGAGTGGGGAAATGAAACTTACTCAACAAAGGCTGCAAAACCAACTTAGACTGGTTCCACAGAAGGGGTGAGAAGGAGATTTCTGATATAAGCTTGGGGACCAACACCATGACCTTAAATGGGGGGAAAAAATGTGAGTTAGGCCATTCAGATAGGCTGTAACATCTGGAATACCCCAGCCAATGGGAAAACAGGGGAGGAATTTGTAATAGGCTTAGGGTATAAAAGTTGCTGCCTCCCATTGTTTGGCATGCCAGCTACTATTTTTGGCTGTGCACCCATTCTTGCAAGCTGGTTAATAAGTTCCTTTCTCCTCCACAATCAAGTTAACATTCATTAACTTTCAGGCACAGATTTCTTTCCAACATCAGGAATTAAGTATAGGATCATGCCATCTGCAAATACTGACAGTGTTACTTCTTACTTTCCAATTTAGATGTCTTTTATTTCTGTTTCTTATCTAATTGCTCTAGTTAGACTACTAGCACAATATTGAATGAGAATGGTGATGGCTGGCATCCTTGTCTTATTCCCAATCTTAAAGGAAAAGTTTCAGTATTTCACTGTAGAGTATGATGTTAGCTGTGACTTTTTATGTATATGTCCTTTATCATGTTGAGGAAGTGTCCTTCTATTCCTATCTTTCAAAGTGTTTTATTAAGAAATCGTATGGAATTTTGTCAAATGCATCAACCAATATGACAATCTCATTTTCCCCTTCAATTTGTTGATGTGATGTATTATATTAAGTGATTTTGTTGCATTGAACCATCCTTGCAAACCTGAAATAAAACCCACTTCATCAGAGTGGTTTTATATTTTATAATAATAGCATCCAGCTATTATTGCAGAGACACCTATTTCTCCATTCAATTTCCCAGGGTTTGCCTAATGTATATTGAGTCATCCTGGTTAGATGCATAAATATTAATAGTTTCTATTTCTTCTTGTTGGAGTTCCCCATTTATCAATACATGGTATCATTCTTCATCTCATAAAATGTTTGTATTTAAAGTCTATTTTACCAGCTATTATTAAAGTTATCCCACCTGTTTCTTGGTTATTGTTTCCATGGAGTATGTTTCTCCAGCCTTTCCCTTTCTATATATTTGTGTCCTTGCTTTCTAGTTGGCAAACTGCCAGAATGTGATATACCAGAATAGAATGGCTTTTAAAAAGGGGAATTAAACTGCAGGTTTACATGTCATAAGGCTGTGAAGATGTTCAAATTAAAACAATGCTATATAAATGTCCAAGCTAAGGCATCCAGGGAAAGATAACTTGGCTCAAGAAGGCCAGTGATATTCAAGATTTCTCTCTCAGCTGAAATGGCACATGGCAAAGTCTGCTACCTTTCTCTCCCAGTTCATTCTTTCATTAAACTCACCCAGGGGCATATTCCTTCTTCATCTCCAAAGTTCTGACTGCATGGACTCTAAAACTTTTCCCAAAATAGTTTCCTTTTAAAGGGCTCTAATATGCATTCCCACCTTGAATGAGTAGAGACACACTCCATGAAACCCATCTAATCAAAAGTTACTACCCAATTTGGGTGGGTCATATCTCCATGGAAACAATACAAAAGATACCACCCAGCAATATTGAATGAAGATTAAAGGACATGGCTTTTCTGGGGTCCATGACAGGTTCAAACCAGCATACCTTGTATCTACAGTGAGTCTCTGGTAGACAATATATAAATTGATCATATTTAATCCATTCTTCCAATGTCTACCTTTGATTGGAGAGTATTATCCATTAACTTTCAATATTATTATTGTAAAAACATTACTTACTTCAACCATTTTCTCCTTTGTCTTTTAAATGTTATATATCATGTTTGTCTCTCTTTTTATACTTTCAGTTACCATTGCTTATGTGTAGAAGCCAAGAGTTTAAAGCAAGACCTACAGAATTTGTTGCAAGCTGCTGGCCTTGGGATGGAAGCGGTAAACTGTGGTGATTGTTATGTAGAGCAGTCTGGGAGGAAGAGAATGTTTACCCCAAACAGTTATGTTAAGTATGAAGAACACTGTGAGATAAGAATCTTGCTCCCTCAGGAAATGCCTGCATATCTATTGACATCCTGTGGTATATAACCAGGATTTGGTTGAGAATAAAATTGTCTGAAGTCTGTCTGAAGTAAACTCAAGCTTCAGACCCCCTGAGCCTGTCTGTGTCTTTCTTTCTTTCTTTCTTCCTTTCTTTCTTTCTCATCATTCCTTAATATCCTTCGAGCTCCGTTTCTACAGGAAGCAACATTTGGCGCCCAAATGTGGGGCTCGAAGAAGAAAACTCCAAATCAATATTAAGGAACCAAGGAAAAGTCTCATTAGAGGCACGTGTGTCCAGCCCATAGAAGAGGACTCGAGTCATATTGGTAAAGTAAGCATTTTCATTGGATCATCAGGGTAACGGGTAATCATAATAGGTGGCTGGAGGAGTATGTGTGTGTGTTAAAGCTACTGGGGTGCCTGTTAAAACATCTGAATTAGTAAGCTTATTTGATCTCATTCAAAAACATTGTTGTTGGTTTCAGCCTTAAGGCCATAATGTTTTAAATCTTAAGTAATGGAAATTCATTATGAAGGCTTTGCAGTGAATAAACGATGGGGAAAATATTCCTGTTTCTATTTGGTTATTGTGTTCAGTCAGGCAATGAACTACCTGGCTCATGCTTTGTCTTAAACTCTAAGTTGTGTTTCTTCTCAGTCTCCCACTACCACTTCTTACCCTGTTTCAACAGTTGCTTGAGCCAGACTCGGCAATTGGTGCCCAAACAGGGATCTAATAAGGGAACTCTTAAAGCATAAAGTGAGGAGATGCTCCAGGGACATCCACTACAAATACTACAGGCGGGCCTTTTTGAGTTGAACAGTGGCCCTTATCTGTAGAGAGGTTTGAGGCCCTGACTCGGTTGATTTGGGAACAGTTTGGAGCAGGACGTTTAGAGGAGTCTCGTGGTTCTTGGAATTCTCCAATATTTATTGCAGGAGGGATGTCAGGAAAATGGAGAATGTTGACTGATTTGATAAAAGTTGATACTGTGGTTCAGCCTATGGAGTCATTGCAGCCTGGCTTGCCCACACCAGTTGTAATTTCTAAGAACTGATTTATTATGATAGATTTTAAAAATTGCTTCTTTGCTGTGCCTTTGGCAGAGCAGGATAAAGAAAGATTGGTTACTGGGCTTGTTCTTGATGGGCTGCCTTTATATAGGGATTCATGTACACTTGAGTCAGAGAGTATTCAGTGAGAAAGGTGTCATACCAAACGGGGGTCAGTGCTCATTGATGGTTCCTGTGGCAGGTTGGTCCTCAACGGGGTGTGCAGTTCGGGATCATAGTTCTGACTGAAGGTATTCTGTTAGGTTACCTTTGTTTAGTCTGAATGATTATTCTATGAGATTTGTTCTAGTTTGCTAGCTGCCAGAATGCAATATACCAGAAATGGAATGGCTTTTAACAAGGGGAATTTAATGAGTTGCTAGTTTAAAGATCTAAGGCCGAGAAAATGTCCCAATTAAAACAAGTCTATAGAAATGTCCAATCAAAGGCATCCAGGGAAAGATACCTTGGTTCAAGAAGGCCGATGAAGTTCAGGGTTTCTCTCTCATCTGGAAAGGCACACGGTGAACACGGTCAGGGCTCCTCTCTCAACTGGAAGGGCACATGGCAAATACAGCATCATCTGCTAGCTTTCTCTCCCGGCTTCCTATTTCATGAAGCTCCCTGGGAGGCACTTTCCTTCTTCATCTCCAAAGGTTGCTGGCTCGTGGACTCTGTTTCATGGTGCTGCAGCATTCTCTGCTCTCTCTGAGTCTCTCATTCTCCAAAATGTTTCCTCTTTATAGGACTCCAATAAACCAATCAAGACCTACTCAAATGGGTGGAGACATTTCATCCCCTAATCCAGTTTAACAACCATTCTTAACTAAATCTCATCAACCAGGGAGATGATCCCATCACAGTCCCAAATACACAGCATTGAATAGAGACTATTCTACCTTTAAGAAATGGGATTTATATTAAAACATGACTTTTCTTAGGGGGCATACTTCCTTTCAAACCAGCACAGATTTATACCAATACTACAGGTAAAGTCCTATGACTCAGAATGGGAACGGCAACCCCATCTTTTGTTAACTTAAATCCTCAATAAACAGCAATTTGGAAACTGGCCATGAGTTTAGCTCCTATTCATGCTTGAAAAGAGAAATATATTTTAAGAACTTTAAAACTAAAAATTCTTGTTAAAAACTATATATTGATAGTTAGTGCATATTTGAAACATTAAAGTATTTTAAATATTTAACATTATTCTAATAAATTTAATTTTGATGGTAATTACATATGTGGTAAAATATTTGTTTAAAGTAATGATTTAAGTATGAAAAACATGAAAGATGTATTTTTATTAATAGGAAAACAGAATAGTTTTATCCTAAAATGAATAACTGTTACTAAGCGAGAAAAATATAGGACAAAGCCTAAACTAATATAATAAGTGCTGAGGGTTTATAAAAATAGAAATTATGGTTAAAATCAAGAAAGATTTAATGAGTATAAAATGACAATGTCTACTTGGACTTTTAGCCTGTTCTAATGAAAAGATATAAAAAAAATTTTTTCTAAATAATTAGTTAAAAAGCAAAGAGTCTGTCTTTTATCAAAATAACTTATGTTAACTTTTATCATGTTGTTATCTGTATAAAAAATACTGATTTTCTCCTGGGTATCATCATACTGGCAAAAACTGCTTCTTGCCCTAAACCAGGTGGCTTAATCTATTAATCTAAGTACTATTACTATAAATGAATCTATTACTGACTAAATAATATTCAAATCATTTAAATACCTAAATTCCTTTAAGCCAAAATACTTTAATGCTTTGTCCAGTGTTTATATAAACTATATATGTATAAACTAAATTTATCCCAAGATAACCATGGCTTATAGTGGAAGCAGATCAGATTTGAGGGTTGAATGCAAGGAAAAAATATACTTGTGGAGTTGTTTTTGTTCACCTAATGTTGCCATTACATGCAACTGATATTGCTATCACATGATCTTAGTAAGAAATAGTTAAAATGTACACACTAGCTGGGAGGACTGGCTATCCCCCCAGAAGGAGGTGTACTTTAATAAAGATATCTAGGTCCCAGGAAGCTCCTCTTGGTCCCTAGCCAGTTCCCAGAGGACCCAACTGGGCCCGGTCATGTAAGCAAATCAGAATTTGGCCACTATTGTGAGAAAATATCATAAAAACTGTATGAAATAAATTTAAAATTAGCAAAAATGCACAACCAATTATAAAGAATCCACATTCTTGCATTCCTTTTTAATCAATCCAATGAATTCAATTTTAAAAATCTGGTCATTTACTATGGGTACACGTCACTATTGACACTCTGCTTTCATTTTTGCTACCTGCCACTTTAGGGATTCCTAATTATATGTTACAAAACTTGTTTCATATTTTACAAGGAGATTCTGATTTATTAAGCAAAAGGCAGTTAACAGCTGCAGCTGAATGAGAGTTACAATTAATTGAACAATGCATTCAAAAAGGACAGCTTGTTCAAATAGATCTAAAAAATCCTGTTGATTTTATTATTTTCTTTACCTTGCAATCTCCCACAGGCCTATTTTAGCAAGACGGTGTTTTAAAATGGATTTTTTTACCAAACAATTGACAAAAATGTTTAAATACATATTTGCAAAAGATTATTTCTTTAATAGCCAAAAGTCACCAAAAATATTATCAATTAAGAAGTCATAGTGTGTAATCTCACAAAGGAATAAGTTCAAAGTCTATATATTTTCAATACCTTTTGGTAAATAGCATTAAGTGACTTTAAAGGACAAATGAATAATCATTTGCTATGTCAAAACTTTTACAATTTTTAAAAATGAACGCAATGGATTTTGCCTAAAATGGTTCCAGCTTCCCTGCTAGCTATTACTGTCTTTACTGATAATAATATTAATGGGAAGCCTGCATATGTCACCCCAGTGGAAAACAAGTTAGAAAATGTCTTATACCTCAGCCCAGCGTACTGAATTAGCAGCTGTAATTCAAGTATTGCAAAGTTTTCCACAATCTCTTGATATTGTTTATGTTTACCAAACAGTTACTCACATTGAGACGGCTTCTTTGTTTAATTACTTCCCTTTTTATCATGCATATAAAGAGCTCAAACCAATCTTCCAGGTCCTTTATCATTACAAAATCAGCAAGCAGATACTCTTATGGGGGTAATGCAAAATCCCACAACATTTCACAAATTGACTCATCAATAGCAAAGGGCTGTGAAAGAAATTTCCATCTTTTTTAAACAGCAAGCTCAGGACATTGTTAGGACTTGTCAAAACTGTAGGCCTTTAAATGCACTCCCATTTGCACCAGGGATTAATCCTAGAGGTCAAAAAGCGAATGAATTATAGCAAATGGATGTTACTCACATTTCACATTTTAGTAAAATGCAATATGTACATGTTATCATAGACACTTGTTCTCATTTCATCTGGGCTACCGCACAATCTGGAGATCATTTTTGCCATGTTCAATCACATTTACTTAATGCTTTTGCTGTTGTGGGATGCCCTCAATCTATTAAAACGGACAATGGTCCTGTTTATACAGGAAAACAATTTCATAAATTTTGTACTACTTTTAATATTACTCATATTACAGGAATTCCACACAATCCCTCAGGGCAAGAAATTATTGAATGAGCAAACTGGACGCTAAAGTCTATGCTTTTAAAACAAAAAGGGGGAGACGATGATCAGGAGGATGATGTTATGAAAATAAGTACTCCTAAAGATCAATTAGCAAAGGCATTGTTTCAGGAGGATGATGTTATGAAAATAAGTACTCCTAAAGATCAATTAGCAAAGGCATTGTTTACTCTAAATTTTTAAAACATTTATGATAATTCATCACAGACTCCTGCAGAACAATATTTTAGTAATTTGGGAAAGAAAAATGATACAACCCAAACAGAACTGCAGCTGCAGCCAATCTATTGGAAAGATGTTAAAGATGATTTGTGGAAACCAGGAATGGTAAAGGTGTGGGGTAGGGGATTTGCTCTTGTCATTGCAGATGACGGAAACTCGGTTTAGATTCCTTCGAAGAGAATAAAACCCAGACATGTCAACCCGGACAAAAATAACTAAATGGGTAATGTATACTATAGGACATACAATTTTGATTGCTGAAGGACAGGGACATATTTATACTTACTGGGATTATCTGTGAGCCCTAACATGGGCCAATCCAACTTTATCAAAATAACCTAAATGCAAGTTTAGGATTCCCAGGTCCAGTAAGAAGAAAACTGGTGTCAAATTTAATTCCATTTTTAGAAAGACCTATATGCTTAACTCTGGATACAAAGGATACTTGCCTGTTAGGTGGGAAAGAAAGTTGGAATGGATGGCAGTCATCTCATATGGATCAAGCAGTTTTCATAATTAATGATTCCTATTGAATTGTAAGATTCCCCTGTGCGGTTGAAGATAACTCAGACTATATGGATAGGCAAGCTAAACCAGAGTTATTACATAGAGGATGATTTGTGCCACGATTTGGGATGATAAATACATTATTCAGAGAAATTTATGGGGAATTTTCCTAGGACTGGGAACAATTTTCATAGTGAATTCTAGTAACTATAACTTCTCTTTAGCAGCCATAAACACTATATACAAATATGTATTAGAGATCCATATATACTTGTTAAAGTTCATATGCATATAAGAAATCAAACTTCTAATTGTGAAAATTATTCTCTATTCACTTGTCCCCAAGCATTTATGTTGCAGGAAAATGAGACGATTATAGCAGCAAGGAGAAGAGGTATTTGGCTGCCGGTGCAGATGTCAAGATCTTTGCAATCCTCTCCAGAAACACATATACTGATCCATTTGGCAAAAGAATATCTAAAAAGGACTAATAGACTAATTGGATTCATTATTGCATCTGTCATTGGAATCATTGAAAGCATCACAGTGGCTGCAGTCGCTGAAACCGCATTGCAACAAACTATACAGATGCAGCATTGTTAGAAAAACACCAATGAACTGTGGCATAGACAATCTCATTGATGAGCTAACTAATAATGGACTAAATAATATAGAAATGACATTGGTTCATATTGGAGATCAAATGTATAATTTAAATTTTTTACAAAGTTTAAAGTGCAGTTTTTGTATTACCCTCTTTTAACATATGGCTTGTTTGAAATAGAATGGGAAAAGGGAATAGGCATCTTTTAAGGCTTTCAGATAGTTTAAGTCCTGATATCTTAGAATTACAAAAAGGGGGTATTAGAATGTAAATTAGAATAATCTACATATAGCCTATGGAAGTAATGTTACACAATCACTTACCCAAGAGCTAAAAAATCTTAGGTTTGGGGCTGTTTATACTTCGCTTTCTCTTCAGCTGTGTTTAACAACAAAGAAAAAGGTGATTCTTGCAGAAACTCGTTGGCTCCCTCCTGAATCAAAGTCAGAGAGCTTGACTGGCAGCCAATGACAGGTAAGACCCTTCAGAGCCTAAGGGCAACCTAAGACAGGCGCTGGCCACCTCTGCTTATAACAATGTGATTCTTGTGAATCAAAGTCAGAGAGCTTGACTGGCAGCCAATGATGGGTAAGACCCTTCAGAGCCTAAGGGCAACCTAAGACAGGCGCGGTCACCTCTGCTTATAGTCACCCTAAAAAGGTGATTCTTGTTTTCCTCGCCTTATAAAATAAAAAGGGGGAAATGTAGAAGCCAAGAGTTTAAAGCAAGACCTACAGAATTTGTTGCAAGCTGCTGGCCTTGGGATGGAAGCGGTAAACTGTGGTGATTGTTATGTAGAGCAGTCTGAGAGGAAGAGAATGTTTACCCCAAGCAGTTATGTTAAGTATGAAGAACACTGTGAGATAAGAATCTTGCTCCCTCAGGAAATGCCTGCATATCTATTGACATCCTGTGGTATATAACCAGGATCTGGTTGAGAATAAAATTGTCTGAAGTCTGTCTGAAGTAAACTCAAGCTTCAGACCCCCTGAGCCCGTCTGTGTCTTTCTTTCTTTCTTTCTTCCTTTCTTTCTTTCTCATCATTCCTTAATATCCTTCGAGTTCCGTTTCTACAGGAAGCAACACTTATGGTCTTCATTCTTATGGTCTCTGTTCTAGTTTGCTACCTACTGGAATGCAAAATACCAGAAACAGAATGGCTTTTAAAAAGGGGAATTTAATAAGTTGCTAGTTTACAGTTCTAAGGCTGAGAAAATGTCACAATTAAAACAAGTCTATAGAAATGTCCAATCAAAGGCATCCAGAGAAAGATACCTTTATTCAAGAAGGCCAGTGAAGTTCAGGGTTTCTCTCTCAAGTGAGAAGGCACATGGTGAACATAGTCAGGGCTTCTCACTCAGCTGGAAGGGCACATGGCAAGCATGGCATCATCTGCTAGCTTTCTCCCCTGGCTTCCAGTTTCATGAAGCTCCCTGGGGGGCATTTTCCTTCTTCATCTCCAAAGGTCACTGGCTGGTTCTACCTGCTTCTCATGGCTACCTCATTCTTATCTCCTCTTTCTGAATCTCTCATTCTCCAAAATGTTTCCTCTTTTATAGGACTCCAATAAACTTCTCAAGACCCACCCAAATGGATGGAGACATGTCATTCCTAATCCAGTTTAACAACCACTCTTGATTAAATCACATCTCCAGGGACATGATCTGATTACAGTTTCAAACAAACAGTACTTAATAGGGATTAGAAGAAGTGGCTGCCTTTACAAAATGGTATTAGGATTAAAACATGGCTTTTCTAGGGTCCATACATCATTTCAAACTAGCACAGTCTCCTTCAAGACTATCTGTCTGGTCTTTTCTTTTCAGCCTGAAGGCCTCCCGTTAACATTTTCTGTAGGACTGGAATCTTGTGAACAAACTCTCTCAAATTCTGTTTAACTGAATATTTAAACCTCTCCCTCACTTACAAAGGACACTTGCTGGATATAGGATCCTGAGATGGCACTTCTTCTCTTTCAGGAACATAAATATGTCATACTGCTGTCTTCTTGCCTCCATGGTTTCTGATGTGAAGTTGGCCCTTAATTTTATTGTGGTTCCCTTGTAAGTGACAAGTAGCTTTTCTCTTGCTGGTTTCAGAATTCTCTCTTTATCTTTTGCAGTTCCCATTCTCATTAGTACATGTTTCAGAGTTAGCCTATTAGGGTTTATTCCATTTGGAGTACGCTGCACTTCCAGAACTTGTATCCTTATGTCTTTCATAAGATGACATTTTCAGCCATTATCTCCTTGATTATTCTTTCTGCCCCTTTTTCATTCTCTTCTTCTCCTGAGACACCCATGACCTTCATGCTTCATGCTTCATGTTGTCATTCAATTCCTCAAAATATTGAGACCTTGATGTAATTTTTCCATTCTTTTCTCTATCTGCTGTTTTTGTCTGTTCATATTTGGCTTTCTTTTCTTCTGGATTGATGATCTATTTTATGCCTGTTCTCATCTGCAGTTGTATGCCTCTAGTGTATTTTCAGTCTTTTCTATTGTGATTTTAATTTCCATAAGATATGATATTTTTCTTTGCATGCTTTAATATTCTTCTTTGTGCTCACCCAGTGTCTTCCTAACACATTTTATATGCTTTACCATATTGTACTTCTTCTCCTTGAATTGGTTTAGGGGATTTGATGGAAAAATCTTTGATTAATTGTCCCAAATTCTGTATCTCCCCCAATTTTTTAATTTATTCCACTTGGCTGGGCTATATATTCTTGTTTCTTTGTATGTCTTGTAATTTTTTGCTGTTCTGCAGGCATCTGATTATCTTCATGAGATTATTCTGAAGTTTGAGTTTCCTCTCATCTAAGATTTTTTTGTTGTTTGAATTCATGGTAAAACTCCTACTTGCCATTTGCTTTGTCCATATTACCCAGCCAAATCAGGGCCAGGGTCCCATGCAGGGGTGCAAACCAGTTTCAAATGGTGGTGGGAAAAGGACCAGAAAAGTCTTTTACCAAGACTGTACTTTCCAATCCTACTCAGCAGATGGCAGCTTCAGCATTTTATTCCCCATGGCCCTGTAAGTTATTTTTAATATCTCCCCTCTGATATCAGTAGGGTGGAAATAAACTGTGCTAAGGAGCCTGTCCAGAAAGGGCCAATACTATAGGACCCAGAGGTTCAATTTTGCAGGCCAACAATTTTATCAAAACTGTGCCATCTTAACTTCACTGTAGGAGAAAGAGCTTCCCTGCCTCTCCTAGTTGGAATCAGGCAGCAGGGCAAGAATTGGCTGAACAGATACTGCTGGACTCTTGTGTGGGAGACAGGCAGGGGGCACTGCCACTGACCAAGTCAGTCTCTGCAATTTCTCCATCATGGTTTCTCCATTTCTTCATCCAACTCTCCTTGTATATAGCATGGTCCTCCCCTACCACCTGAGTCCCATAACAGATCCTGGGGACAGTATTTGCCTGTTTTCTAGCTGATTTTGTTGGAGGTGTGCATTCTGGTGCTGCTTTTTCCACCATCTTATGACTATTGTTATATTTTATTAATATGCTGTGTGTTTGATATAATTTATTTAACATGTTTTCAATTGTGCATAGATATGAAACCTTTCTCTAGTACTTGGCACAATCTGTGGAACATACAAGCATCAAAATTCTCTTTGATTTATAAATCTCGGTTGGGTGTATTGAAGTGGCTGGAAGTACCTGAAACAGGTGAACTGTGTTACAGTAGCCTTGATTCTTGAAGACTACTGTGTAATGACATAGCTTCTACAATGTGACTGTGTGATTGTGAAAACCTTGTGTCTGATATCCCTTGTATCCAGGGTATGAACATATGAGTAAAAACCATGAGAATAAAAAATAAGTAATAGGGGAGTTAAAGGTTAAAAAAAGGGTAGATTAAAATACAGGTGGTCAGTGAGAGGGAGGGGTAAGAAGTATGGGATATATGAGTTTTATCTTTTTCTTTTATTTCTAAGGTGATGCAAATGTTCTAAGAAATAACCATAGTGATGAATAAGCAACTATGTGATGATATTTGAGCCATTGATTGTACACTATGTATGGACTGTATGCGTGTGAAGATTTATTTCTCTATAAAAATGTTTTTTAAAACTCAGTTGGAATTTTCACTTTCCCTTCAATACCCATGATTTTTATCACTATAAATGTAATGAAAAATACTAATGGATTTTTAAATGTTGAAATATACTTGAATTCCATATATAATCTGACCTGGATTGTCATACATTATTTTATATTGCTATTCAGTCTGTGAGCCATATTTTATACATCATATAAAGAGGTTTCCAACTGAAGGGCATTTGGAGATCTTTCAGCAGTCCTGGATTAAGTATATAAACTTTGTGTTGTGTGGTAGTTAGATTCAGGTGTCAAGTTGGCTAGGTGAAGGTGCCTAATTATATTGCTGTGGACATGAGTCAATGGCAGTGAACCCCATCTGTTGCTGATTACATCTGCAGTCAACTAGGAGATGTACCTGCTGCAAAGAATGATGTTTGACTTAATCTGCTGGTGCTTAAATGAGACAGCTCAATGTAGCACAGCCCAAGCATCTCAGCATACCTCCTTTCAGCACTCACAGCTCAGCCCAGAACTTTGGAGATGCAGAAAGGAATCACCCCAGGGAAAGTTGTTGGAACCCAGAGACCTGGAGAGAAGGCCAGCAGAGATCACCCTGTGCTTTCCCATGTAAGAACTTTGGTTGAAAGTTAGCTGCCTTTCCTCTGAAGAATTGTGCATTAACTAAATAAATCCCCTTTTATTGAAAGACAATCATTCTCTGGTGTGTTGCATTCCAGCATCTAGCAAACTAGAACAGCTTGTTTTAGCATCAATATTTTATTTGATTTATAAAAGTCATTGAGAAATGTTACTTTTTCTGTGCTCTTGAATTAAATAAATAGCAATGTTTTATATGATACCTAAAAGAATGGCAGAAACTACCAAATAAACTATTGATCCTGGTGTTTTTCATTTTGAGTGGCACAGTGGTATTGCATAAATCATTGTTGCCTCCTGTTCTTTTATTGATTTTGTTCTGTTTAGATTCCTATTTTTAATAAATTCCAAATTGGTAAAGTATATTTTTTTCCTAGAGAATGTCCACTTCCATTAGGTTTCTTAGTTATCTTGAATTAAGTTGGTTAAATGAGGCAACTGTTTACTTATATCAGCTATTGATACCATGTTCTTGCTTTCACATTAATCAAATTGAATACTCTCTTCATTTATTTTGTGTGATCTATTTATTTGGTCATAAATTAAATGGTGATTTTACTTTGTGGTCTGAGGAATAACAAACAATTGGATGGTCAATATAGGAACTTTACAGAGAGCATAGAATGCAAGGAGATACATGAGCTTATATGCCTGTTATTCACTGCTCAGAATTCAGCACTTCTTGATCACTTAGGTGAGAACTTGTTACATAAGATGACAAGAAATTGTCCTTGAAGATGCACAGTAGAAACTTTTAATCATTTCTAGGGGTTGAAGACTATGAAGAAAATTTTCAGAACTAATTCATGGCTTTCCCAAGTGCAGGCTGTCATTGCCACTACAGGGGAATTGATAGTTCTGTGTGGAGATGAGGTCACAAAACCACTAACTCATATCTCACCATCTGGCTGCCTCCTTTTCACACTCACTGGGCTGTAGGACTGTCACACTGAGCCCACCATCCTGGCAGCAGCAAGACACAAGTGAGTATTTTTGTATTGCTGGCTGAGACAGAGTCTGTAAGGGCAGGAGACCTAACAGGATGTTTGGCAGGTGCTCACATGTGGAAAAGTAATTCTCCTGCAGTGGAAACTAGCTCAGCACAAATCCACAAGAGAGTTAGGAGTAACTCCAGAGAAATATGCTAAGTTTGTGCAGAGAGACTGGAAGTTTCCACCCTATACAACAACACTTGACAGCTAATGTAATTGGATGAAACCCTCACTGACAGTGCTTCTTGTGTGGAATCCTAATTTGAATTTTAATGACTTTAAGGATTGTAATTTAGTGATTAATTGATTTACTGTGATAGGGTGAAATCACAGACAATAATTCATAAGGCAATAATGATTTATGTAAAACCACTGTGCCAGTGATAATGAATAAAAAAGACCAAATGCAATGGTCTCAGCAGAAACAGTGTCTAGCAGCAATGGCTAAAATATTTGGCAACATGGGTGTGGTAGTTAGGTTCAGATGTCAATGGTTCCTAGTTCTATTGCTGTGGGTTTGAAACATTAGCTTGTGAAACTCATCTATGACTGATTACATCTGCAGCCTCTAAGGGGAGTACCTTCCGCAATGAGTGATGTTTCATTTAATTCATGAGAAGCTTAAAGGAGAAAGCTCAGTGCAGCAGAGCAGAGCCCAAGCAGCTCAGCATACCTCCTCTCAGCACTTGCACCTCAGCCCAGACCTTTGGAGATGCAGAAAGGTATCATCCCAAGGAAAGCTGTTGGAACCCAGATGCCTGGAGAGAAGGCCAGCAGAAATTTCCTTGTGCCTTCCCATGTAAGAGAGAACTTCAAGTGAAAGTGAGCTGCCTTTCCTCTGAATAACTATACGTTTTTAACTAAATAAACCCACTTTTATTAAAAGCCAATCCATCTCTGGTGTGATGCAATCTGGCAGCTTTGGCAGACTACAACAAGGGGTGAGTTGTGCTTCATGCAGACAGTATGGGTTCATACTGAAAATACCTGTGGTCCGATGACCATGGTGAGATTTTTTTCCTCCCGAAATTAAGGAAAGACGTCTTAAGGAAAAGTTCATTTAATAATTGAGGGTTTCAGAGAGCAGAAAAAATTAAGGACTTCATATTTTAAGCTCAAATGTTTCTTGTGACATTTTCTATAATACAAACATTTTCCAATGTTATTTGCAGGCCCATTATTAATTTCTCTCTTCCATCACATTGTTCTGTGCAAAATTTTCATACTATCTGCCATCATTAGGTTCATGTTTCAATCTGGCCAGGTGATAGTGCCCGTTTTTCTGGTTGGGCAAGCCCTGGACTCTCTGTTGCTCAGAGAACATTTAATGGATTTAAATCATGACCATGTTGGGTGCATCCACAGCTGATTGCATTTGTTATCAGCTAAGAGTGTTGTCTGCAATGAGTAACACTTAATCTAATCACCAGAAGGCTTTTAAGGAGAATTCAGAAGAGACCATCACTCTTCCTGATTTGGTCAGCCAGCCTCTCCTGGGAGTTCATTGAGGACCTTCATTGGAGCTGCTAGCTTGCCGCCTGCCCTACAGATCTCAGATTCTTACATCCCCATGATTGCATCAAACACTTTTATAAATTTTATATTCACAGATATCTCCTGCTGATTCTGTTTCTCTAGAGAACCCTAGCTAATACAGCTTAGTGCCAGGAATGGGGTGTTTCTTAAGAAACAGAATCTTAAACATGGGTTTTTACATAAATAAAATTCCACAAGTGTTCCATGTAGTAGTGTAAATTTCCAGAAACCTGCAACCTCCAGATGGGTCCCTGGACCAGATAAGTCCTTAAATATAGGGTACCCAGCCTGTCCAGAGCATCAAATAGTTCCATCTCCCCACCCCATATTATTAACATACCCTTCCAACATGAAAAAGTTACAATGGCCATAGCCCAAACACCCCTAAAGAGAGGGATAGAAAGTTGGTGGAGTTACACAGAGAAAATAGAATTTAACAAATGAAAATGGATGCTAAATCATTAAATTGATATCTCTTTTAGCTTCCAGTATCTTAGGGCAGCTAGAATTAAAATCCTAAAATTAAGGAATTGTCACCAGTGTCAAACTCTGAAATATGCTCTACAACTAATTGTGATGTGGTGCTTTGAAATTTATTGCTTTTTTTGCATATATGTTATTTTTCACAAAAAAAGAAAAAATCAATTGTGATGATTAAAAAAATGTTGAATTGGTTTTTACAACTGGTTTTCTACTCTGACCAGACTCAAAGGCATTAAAGATGCTGCTTCCCATAAACTCTGCTTCCTTGCCACTACCTGCCCATGGGGTGAGCTGACAAAAGAGATAGTCAAAATAATACCATTTGATTCTGCTAATTGTACCCTCATACAAAGCCAGGCTCTGAATCACAATATTTTTTACCGCTTTATAGAGTTTTGTGGAGTTAAGAGGAATAGAGACGTTGTCTAGTTGTTTTTAGATATGCGGGAGACATTGATGAGGGAAAGGGATGAGCTTAAGACTTCAAATGAGATGTTTATGTGCCATATGACACATGTAATAGTTTCTATGAATACCCTGAAGGAAAATCTTATTTCCTGTAGCCAAAAACCTGAGATCTCTGAAAATGAGACTAAGAGTCTCATTGATAGGTAGATATTTACAACGTAAACTGAAATCTCAACTTTGCATGGTGTCTGCTATTAAAGTGAGGGCTTTGATTGGAAAGGAGTGGAACTCTAAAAAATGGGATTGGGACATGTGTATTGATAATGATGGCTGTGGAGACATTGAAACCCTAGATTGTGTTGAGTCTTTTCTAGATAACCCTGTAAGAGCATCCCTGAGGACATAGTTACCCCAACTCCATCCTGCCCTAACGTATTGGCCACCCAACCTCCACCTGAAGGAATTAACCCTTCAGTGCCTGTAAAGTATGTAATTACTCACCATGGGGAAACTGCCTTTGCTCCTCTGCCTGCAGTGATTAATACTGTTTCACCTAATGAAACTGCAAATAAATGCCCTGAAGTATTTGACTTGGAAGTTGTTTCTAATTATTTCCATAACCCACCCCCACCATCCCTCTTTACTTTCAGACTTGTAAGTAGACTGAAGTCCAAATGGTCCCCAAAAGACGAGGTAAAAAGTATCACCCATGAGGAGATACACTATACCCAAAGAACTGCATGTGATTTCCAATTTATATACACAGAAATCAAAGGAATATGTATAGGAATGGATTTCAATGGTGTGGGATAATGGTGGGAGGAATGTAAAGATGGATCTGGCTGAATTTATTGATATGGGCCCACTAAGCAGAGATTCTGCATTCAGTGTTATAGCTTGAGGGGTTAGAAAAGGCATCGACAGTTTGTTTGGATGGATGGCTGAAAAATTGATCAAAAAGTGGGGAACACTATATGAGGTTGAAATGCCGGAACTGCCATGTAATAATGTAGATAAAGGGATCCAAAGGCTTAGATTGATTGGAAGATTAGAGTGGATTTATCATGGAAAGCCTGCTCATACACCCCAGGAATTTCCAGAGGCTGCACCTTTTACCAGAACTATGAGAATTAAATTTGAAAGACTAGCTCCATCATCCCTGAAGAGCTCTGTAGTCACCCTTCTCTGTAGGTCAAATATTACTGTGGAAACTGCTGTCACTGGGCTGGAGTCCTTGAACATGGTGGGGATAATTGGGTCCCAAGTCAGTGGAAGCCATCTAGAAGCACTTAATTGACAAAGACAAGGTGGGCATGGACATAATGAACAGCAGACTCAAAGCAGGAGTCAAAATAATCTGACTCTCAGAGACTTGTGGTATTGGCTAGTAGATCATGGGGTACCTAGAAGTTCAATAGATGGGTCATCTACTAAATTTGTATTTGAGCAGTGTAAGCAAAAAATTTATATGTCAAGTGAACAGAAGTCTAACTTGAATTACAAAAACAGAGAGTCATGTCCCTTAATCAATTTGCATAACTGAGACAGTTTACAGACCCAGAGCCCCTTGAGTGAGGGGAAGGCCAGTTCCTTTCAGGATAAGACTCTTACTCTGCCACAAATTTATACTGCTAATCTTCCTCCAAGTCTTCTCCAAAGACACCTGTGGCCTTTTACCAGGATAACTGTGTATTGGGGTAAAGGAAATGATAAGATATTTTGGGGATTGTAAGACACTGGTTCAGAAGTGACATTAATTCCAGAGAACGCAAAACATCACTCTGGCCCACAAATCAGAAAGCAGACTTATGGAAGTCAGGTGATTAATAGAGTTTTATCTCAGGTCTGTCTCACAGTGGGTCCAGTAAGGACCCACAGGACCCACTGGACCCATTGCAGAATACAACAGAATAACTACAGTGAAACCCTTCTGTAGGGAGTGCACGGGTGTTGCAGTGGTTAGAACGCCCACCTTCCATGCGGGAGACCTGGGCTCGATTCCTGGAACTTGTACCCTAAAAAACTAAATAAAAATTTAAAAAGTAAAGCTTACTCTTTAGACAAAGTGTCAATGTCTGAGAGATTCCAGAGTTGAGAGGTTACTCTGGAGGTTATTCTTACACATTAAGTAGATATCATCTTGTTATTCAAGATGTAATGGAGAGGCTGGAGGGAACTGCCTGAAAATGTAGAGCTGTGTTCCAGTAGCCATGTTTCTTGAGGATGATTGAATAATGATATAACTTTCACAATGTGACTGTGTGATTGTGAAAACCTTGTGTCTGATGCTCCTTTTTCCTACCTTGTCAACAGATGAGTAGAACATATAAAATAGAAATAAATAATAGGGGGAACAAATGCTAAAATAAACTTAGTTTGAAATGCTAGTGATCAATGAAAGTGAGGGGTAAGGGGTATGGTAGGTATAATTTTTTTTCTTTTCTGTGTTCATTTTATTTCTTTTTCTATTGTCTTTTTATTTCTTTTTCTGAATTAATGCAAATGTTCTCAGAAATGATGAATATGCACCTAAGTGATGATATTGTGAATTACTGATTATATATGTTGATGTTTTATTTGGTTTGTTAATTTTTTTAATTAATAAATAAAAATTTTTAAAAACCCTTCTATAGTTATTTCCCCAGTTCCAGAGTCCACAACTGGAATAGTCATATTGCACAACTAGCAGAACCCCACATTGGCTCTCTGATTCATGGCTCAAATGCTATTATGGTAGGAAAGGCCAAGTGAAAGCCACTAGAACTGCCCCTACCTAGTAAAATAGTAAATCAGAAGCAATACTAGATTCCTGGAGGGAATGCAGAGATTACTGCCGCTCTTAAGGACTTGAAGGATGCAGGGGTGAGGATTCCCACTATTCCCATTCAACTCTCACATTTGGCCTGTGCAGAAAATAGATGGGTTTTAAAGGATGACAGCGGATTATCGTAAGCTCAACCAGAGGGTGACTCCAACTGCCACTAATGTCTGGATGTGGTAACGCATCCCCTTGTTCCTTGTATTCAGCTTTTGACCTGGCAAAAGCTTTTTTTTCAATAACTCTTAGTCACAACTACCAGAAACAGTTTGCTGTCAGTTGGCAAAATCAGCAATATACTTTCACTGTCCTACCTCAGCAGTATATCAACTCTCCACCCTATGTCATAATCTTGTCTGCTGGGATCTTGATCATTTCCCCCTCCCACAAAACATCACACTGGTCCATTATATTGACGATTTTATGATGATTGGACCTAATGAGCAAGAAGTAGCAACGACTCTAGACTTATTGGTATGGCATTTGTGTGTCAGTGAATGGGAGATAAAGCCAAGAAAAATGCAGGGGACTTCCACCTCAGTGAGATTTCTAGGTATACAGTTATGTGGGGCATATTGAAATATCCCCTCTAAGGTGAAGGATAAGTTGCTACATCTGGTCCCTCCTATGACCAAAAAAGAGGCACAACACAAGATTGGTCTCTTTGGATTTTAGTGACAACATATTATTCCTTTGGTTTTGCTACTCTGGCCCATTTATCAAGTGGCCAGAAAAGCAGCTAATTTTGAGTGGGGCCCTGAACAAGAGGAGGCTCTACAACAGGTCTAGGTGCAAGCTGCTTTGCCACTTGGACCACATCCAATCCAGCAGATCCAATCATGCTGGAAGTGTTGGTGACAAATAGAGATGTTGCTTGGAGCCTTTGGCAGGCCTCTATAGGAGAATCACAATGCAGACCCTTAGAATTTTGGAGCAAAGACTTACCATCTGCTGCAAATAACAACTCTCCTTTTGAAAAACAGCTTTTGGCCTGCTACAGGGCCTTAGTACAGACTGAATTATGAACCATGGGCCACCTCGTTACCATGAGACCTGAGTTGCCTATCATGAGCTGGTTGTTGTCTGACCTACCAGGCCATAAATTTGGATGTGAGCAGCAGCACTCCATCTAAAATGGAGATAGGGCCAGAGCAGGTCATGAAGTGCAAATAAGTTATATGAGGAAGTGGTACAAATGTCCATGGTCTGCACTCCTGCCAGAATATTTCTCTATCCCAGACCAGAGCTATGGCCTCTTGAGCGGTTCCTTACAGTGAGTTGACTGAGGAAGAGAAGACTCAGGCTTGGTATACAGATGGTTCTGCATGATATACAGTTACCACCCAAAAGTGGACAGCTGCTTCTGATCAAGGACCCCACTTCACAGAAAATAAAGTACGTGAATAGGCACATGTCCATGGAAATCTCTGGTCTTTCCATGTTCCCCATTATTCAGAGGCAGCTGGATTGATAGAACAGTGGAATTGCCTTTTGAAAACTCAATTATGGTGCCAACTAGGTGGCAATACCTCACGGGGCTGGGGTCATATTCTCCAAGAGGCTGCGTATGCTCTGATTAAGTGTCCATTATATGGTGCTGTTTCTCCCATGTCCAAGATCCATGGGTCCAGGAATCAAGAGGTGGAAATAAGAGTGGCACCATTCACTATTACCCCTAGTGACCCACTAGGAAAATTATTGCTTCCTGTCCCTGCAACCTTGAGCTCTGCTGTTCTACAAATTTTGGTTCCAGCAAGGGGAGTACTTCCAACAGGAGCAAAAAACAATGATTCCGTTCAACTGGAATCTAAGATTGCCACCTGGTCACTTTGGGCTACTCATGCCCCTGGATCAACAAGCCAAGAAGGGGATTAATTTACTAACTGGGGTGATTGACTCTGACTATCAGGGGGAAATTGAACTGCAACTATGCAATGGAGGTAAAGAAGAGTTTTCCTGGAATATAGGAGATCCCCTAAGGCATCTCTTAGTACTACCATGTCCTGTGATTAAAATCAATGGAAAACAGCAGCACCCTAATCCAGAGCCTACTAATGGCTCTGAAAATTCAGGAATGAAGGTTTGGGTCACCCCAATAGGCAAAGAACCACAGCCAGCTTAGGTGCTTGCTGAGGGTAAAGAGCATAGAATGAATAGTGGAAGAAGGTAGTGACAAATATGCACTATAACCACATGATCAGTTACAGAAACAAGGACTGTAATGGTATGAATATTTCTTCCTTTGTTTTTTAATTACTATCTATGCATTTATACACAAGTCAAATGTCTTTGCTTTCCTCTTTATTTTATCCCCTTTATCATATGACATAAGCTGTTTTGTTCATGTTATAGTATTTACGTTGCAAGATATCAAGTTTAAGAATGAATATTACCCAAGGACTTGTACTCTATTCTGGAGACATTTGACGTGTTTCCAGTTGTACACAGGACAGTTGAGTATTGTTAGGTGAGTATTGTCTGTTAGTGTTTTCTCTTTAGAGATTAAGCATGATTTAAGGTGATGTATATAGCTGCCAAGTTGTCAAGGAGTGGCCTGTGATGGTCAGTTACATGTGTCATCTTGGCCAGCTGGTGGTGCCCTGTTGTCTGGTCAGACAAGCACTGGCCTGTCTGTTGCTGTGAGGATATCTCATGGACTTAAATCATGACCATAGTGGCTGCTTCCATATCTGACTGCATTTGCAGTGAGCTAAAGGGTGTGTCTTCTGCAATGAGTGATGCTTAATGTAATCATTGGAAGGCTTTTAAGAGAGATTCAGAAGAGACAATCACTCTTCCTGCTTGAGCCAATCAGCTTCTCCTGAGTGTTCACTGAGGGCCTTCATTGGAGCTGCCAGCTCACTATCTGCCCTGCAGATCTTGGACTTTTTCATCCCAATGGTTGCTTGAGATACGTTTATTCATTTCATATATACAGATATCTCCTGCTGATTCTGTTTCTCTAGAGAACTCTAGCTAATACAACATCAAACTCCTTTTTGTGTATTTTTGATATTTTCATTTCTTTCCAAAATCAAATGTTAGAGTGTAATTGTTTCTCTAAAATATAAACATAAATTTACATATTCTGTAATAAGGATTAATTTCATTTCTTCCTTAAAATATTTTATCATTTGTTATGTTACTTGTCCCAAAGTTTAGGGTGAGACCAATTTTTCCTTGTTTGAGAATTCTTTTTCATGATCCATCCAGAATATCTCATTGTACTTAGTCTCAGGTCTCCCCAGTCTCCTCTGCCATCACAAGTTCTCAATCTTTCCTTCTTCATGAACATAGAGGTTTGAGGAGTATTGGTCAGAAGTTTTTCAGAGTATCCCTATAGGTAAGTTTATCTGGTGTTTTTCTTATCATTAGATTCGATTTATGGGTTTGAGGAAGAATATAACATTCCATCATATTTTATCAGAGGTTTCATGCAATTAACATGATTTTTCACCAATGATGTTCACCTTAATCATTTGTTTAAACAATTTGCCAAAATTCTCCACTGTACATTTGGCAGGAAATCACTAAGTCCAGCTGTTTTAGTTTTCTAAAGCTGCTGGAATGCAGTATACAAGCAATGGAATGGCTTTCATAAAGGGAATACATCAAATTGCAAGTTTACATTACTAAGGTTATAAAAATGTCCAAACTAAGGTACCCAGGGAAAGACACCTTGGCTCAGAAAAGGCTGATGGGTCTGAAACACCCCTGTCATCTGGGGAGTCACGAAGCTTGCATCTGCTGGTATCCTTGACTTTTTATCCAAGGGCATTTTCTTTCTTCATCTTCAAATGCCTCTGCCTGTGTCAGCTCTGATAGCTCTGAAGGATTTTTCAAAATGGTTCCCTCATAAAGGACCCCCATAAGAAACACCACCTTGAATGAGTGGAAACACATCTCCATGGAAACCATCTAATCAAAAGGTACCACCCACAATTGTGTGGGTCACATCTCCATTGAAGCAACTTAATCAAAAAGATCTCACCCTACTTTATTGAATGAAGATTAAACAAAGTGGATTTTTGGGGGTGCACAACAATTTCAAACTGGCACACCATCCCATACTCAAAGAGATGTGGATGAATTAAGCAGCTCCTCCTGGGAGGAGGCAGTTTTGACACCTATTATTTGGTGTTCTTCTGCGATGAAGATTTGTCTCTTTCCTCTTTTAATTTTTGGTTAATTTCTGTTTCATTTCAGTAGGGACCCATGAATATGTATTTTATTATTTTATGGTAATTCATTACTGCACTATTTTGTTTTGCAAATTTTTCCAATTTTTTCAGTTTGGCCTAAATGTCCTTCGAATATGCCCACAAAATTCTCCTTTTTCTGAGCATGCAGTTACTTCTGCATCTCTGAGATTCTTCATGCCCATCTTGCATTTTCCGTGACCCTGCCTTAGATTCAGTCATTTCTCCAAGGAACTCTTCATTAGAGAATATTAGAAACCAATATCTGGGTACTGGGTATGTACTGTGCTACAGGCTGTCAATACTCGTAAACTTCTAAGCACACAGAACTAAGAAAATATGCTAACACATATCTTTGTTTCTCAATATCTATATAGCTAAATTTGATTTCAAACTACTGTGTACACCTTTAACCCACAACCACAAAACTTATTAAATGTTTCTTCTTTTCTTATATTCACTCCTGCATTTAGCAAATTGCATGACTTTAGAGTCCTGCATCTTGATAATAGCTGTAGTTTGTTTATCTCATCAAACTTCAGGAAGATTATAAAATATTGAATTTTCTGATTTGCTATACTTCAGTGTAATTTATATTGGACCAAGAGAAACTAGAGGTAATTTGAGAAGACATGAATTTCCCCCTTTTCCCTTTTGCTTCCATTTTGTGGAATCAAAGCCTCAGGCAGATTTTTTTAAACTGCAGATATAAACTCTCTTGTTTCTTTGACAAATCATGTGAGGATTGATATGACTATGTTACATTTCCACTACCCTCATCTCTAACCTGAGTTCTGTTTTGGGAAGGCCACAAGGGCTGGTCCCTATTCTTCTCAGGCTTAATCCAAGATTTCCAACCTTGCCCAGATCACTGTCTCAGGAGTGAGGAAAGGCAAGGGGTCCAAAAAGTTCATAATCAACTACTTCAATAGTGTCAGTATTCTCCAGTCCCAGCAGACATTTAAAGTTGCAATTTTCTGTCATGAGATAATTGTGGGATTTGGTGAAATATCACTGGTCATCAAATGTTTAATTTTTTTATACTTTTAAAGAGCTTCATAAAGCTCTGTGACTTCATTTTTGATGTTATCTAAAATTTATTCTAAAAAATTAATTGCAAAAATACAATTTTCAGGTACCAAGTACTTAACACTTAAAAACAAACATTTTACAAAATCAAAGTAAGACTTAAAGTAAAATCTGTGGGTTTCAGGGTTTTTTCTTACACTACACTATCACCTTCAAAGCTACAAATGTCCCAAATTTATAATAACTAATGGATGGTTAAACAAACTTTGCTATAGCCATTTAATTGATTACCACTAAGTAATAAGAAGTGAAGCAGTAATTTACTCAACACTATAAATGCATATCAGAGGCTGTGCTGATTTGTATCTATTTTATACCCCCAGAAAAAACCATGCTTTAATCCTGATCTAATCTTGTGGGAGGAGCTGTTTCTTTTAAATCTGATTCAATATTGTAAGGGGAAATTTTTTATTAGATTATCTCCACAGAGATGTGAACTGCCCAATTGTTCATGGGACATTTTGATTATATGGAGATGTACCTCTTCCCACTCAGTGTGTGTCTTGATTAGTTTACTGTAGTCCCTTAAAAGGGAAAATATTTTGGAAAGAGTTCAGAGATGAGAACAGATTCAATCATTGGAACAATTGCTTCAGAGCACAGCTGGTGTAGAAATTTGGAGATTCTGAAATAGCCTGGGTCTAAGTAAGCACTCACAGAAATAGCAGAAACTGAAGAGAAGAAATCTCCAACCCCAAAAGATGTTATGCTAAGAGATGAGACACAGAGTTTTGTCTCAGAGCAGCTAAGCAAAGGCCCACAGATGCTTAGAGACGAAACCATTGCCATCAGAAGCTGGAAGCAATGAAACTGGGAACAAGGACCAGCAGATCCCAGCCATGTGCCTTCCCAGATCACACTTCCTTGAGCAAAGGTATCTTTCTTTGCATGCCTTAGTTTGGACATTTTCATAGACCTAGAACTGTAAATATGTAACTTATTAAATTCCCTTTATAAAAGCTGTTCTGATTCTAGTGTATTGCATCCCAGCAGCTTAAGAAAATAAAACAGGGATGTTCTAGTTTGCTACCTGCTGATATGCAATATACCAGAAATGAAATGTCTTCTAAAAAGGGAAATTTAATATGTTGCAAGTTAACAGTTTTTATGCCATGGAAATGTCCCAATTAAAGCAAGTCTATGGAAACATCTAATCTAAGGCAGCCTTCAGCAGGGTGAAACAAAAGAAGAAAAGATACTAAGTTTGTGGAGTTTGCTCTGCTGAACTGATGTTGCCATTGCATAACCTTGGTGCTGAATTGTTAAAATGTGCACTCCAGCTGGGAGGAGACATATTTTGATAAAGTTATCTAGATCCCAGGAAATTCCTCTCAGTCCCTACCCAGTTCACAGAGGACCATCTGGGTCAAGTCATGCAAGCTAATTGGAATCCAGCCACTATTGTGTAAAAACACCATATAAATGCATGTGAGCAGTTAGACTTGGAAAATCTTCTGCTAAAGGAGGATGCACTGCTCATGACTTTTCCAGTTGAACTCCGTAAATGTTGTTTCTGGGATTCCACAACATTCTCTTTCTTTTGGGTATTGATGAATACCTGGTGCTATAACTTACTTTGCTTTATTCTTCTGTCTTTCTTCTATTAATCAATAGACAACTGCTTAAATTCAAGAAAGTTGTGTTACTCATGAATCTGACTCTGTTTAAATTGAGGCCTCACCCACATTTCTTGATGAAATACAGGGAAGGCAAAAGCTTCCTGGTGGCCATGGTGTTAAAGGTCTGCTCCTTAGACCACACAGAGGTCTAAGGAGCTGGGAAAGCCCCAAGAATTGCTCCTAGGTCAGTTGAGAATGTACTTACTGCACCAGCACCTGGACCATGTCCTGATAAATGCCCTTGGACAGAGGATACAGGAAGGATATGCCTCTTCTGAAAAAATGTCAGCTATTCTTCTGAGTACCTGGACTTGGGCCACCTTCTGAGCCCAGTCACACCCTTGAGTTTCTGCTCTGGTGGGTATCATGATTCTCCTCACACTTACCACAGTCACCAGCTTTGGAGACTTTGGTTTCTTCCTTCCCAAAGTCACAATGCTTGAGAGCACAGACAGCGCCTTGCAGAAAAACATGTGCATGACAGAAGGGTCTGACTCCACTTTCTGCCATCTCACCATGAGCCATCACCAGAATCCAGTAAGTGCTCCTCCTTCCT
The DNA here is from genome assembly GCF_023851605.1 of Tamandua tetradactyla. Classification (NCBI taxonomy): domain Eukaryota; kingdom Metazoa; phylum Chordata; class Mammalia; order Pilosa; family Myrmecophagidae; genus Tamandua; species Tamandua tetradactyla. The sequence continues at coordinate 8,401,480 of NC_135342.1, forward strand.
GGCTGCCTCAGCCTCTGGAAAGAGGCCAGACCACACACATTCTTGGTATCTAAACACACCCACATCACCCATGGCTTGAAAAGATATATCTGTTTGCCTGCCTGTGGACTTCTTAACCTTAGTAAGATCCTGCCTATGTTACTGTGATTACTGACCATAGGGCAGATTTTCCTCTTCTAGAAAGATCTCTGCACATGAGCAGCACTCTGATTCTGTGGATAAAAAGCAAGTTAGATAAAAGGAGAGTTGGGATGAGTGCCTGCAAGCAGACACCCAAGAAAATCTGATTCATCCCTACAGACAAGTAATTGTAGTTTCAACCAAAACTCAATAGCCATCTGTTACCCACAGTCCAGGGTCTGCAAGCCCCTCAGTGCCAAAGAGTTTTCAGCACCCTGACCAGGAGATACTGAGTCATCTCAGCCTGTGAACCTCCTCATGGCAGAAGGTTAATCTTACCTGAAGTACCTCCACAGCAGTTTCTGGTTTTGAGCCTATTTTCATTGGTATTATCCTTCTCATCTCCCTTGGGCTCTAATCCTTGTTTTTTTTAAGCAGAATAGCTGCTTGGCAGACTCTGGGAAATGGCACCCCCTAGCCCATCCCTGTCATATTTTTTTAAACATTTTTTAGTGTAAAATATAACATATATACGAAGCAAAGAAAGAAGCAGTAGTTTCAAAGCATGCTGCAACAATAGTTATAGAACAGATCCCAGAGTTTGTCATGGGCTACCATCCCACCATCTCAGATTCTTCCTTCTGGATACTCCTAAACACTGGAAGCTAGAAAGAATATTAACATAGTGGTTTAGCAATCATACTCCTTTGCCAAATATTATTCTCTCTGGTTTACCCCCTCCTTCTCCTTTCTTTTTTCTTCCAACCCGTAGAGATCTTTTTGCAATGCCCATTATGACTTTTTCATGTTGGTAATGGGTGTCAACACTAAAGGATAGGAGGATGTAATTAATTGATCATCTTGGAGGGGTTGATACCTCTGGGTTTCTGGATTTATCATACCTAGGAACCCTCTGGGAATTATTGGTTCCAGGAAAGCAAACTTAGTGCATAAAACCCTTATGTAGTCTTGGTTCAAGCCCTAGGTGTTCTTAAGGATCAAAAAAAGTGCTGTTGGTTGGAGTTTAGCAGCCCACAGCAAATAGTACTATCTAATTGAAGCTTTCATAAAAGTACCCTTCAGAATAGTCTCTTGACTTCATTTCATCTCTCTTGGCCATGGGTGCCTTAATTTGTTACACATTTTACCCACCCACCCCCATCCTTAGTCCAGAAAACATTGTTGGTACTACGGTGCCAGAACAAGGTTTATCCCCTGTAGCCATGCACCACACTGCCAGGGAGACCTCCACCCTTGGATGTCATGTCCATGCAGGAGTGAGGGCAATGATTTTCTTTGCAGAGTTGGGCTTAGAGAAAGAGAGGCCACATCTGAGCAACAAATAGGTGTCCTGCAAGCAACTTCTAGGCTTCACCATGGGCTGTCTTACTTTAAGAAAGTAAGTAAAGTTCTCCCCTTTGGAAATAAGGTTCATAAGGTCAAGCTCAAAATCAAGGGTCAGGCCCATTTTTCTGGGGGTTCCCAATGTTGAGAGGGTACCCAGGGTTTCCCAGATGGGAAAGTTCAATAGTTCCATGTGTATTTTTCCTTCCCTGCCAGTTTGAAAGTATAATGTACCCCAGAAAAGCCATATTTAATCCTGATCTAATCTTGTGGGAGCAGATGTTGCTGTTAATCCTGATTCAATACACGTAGGTTGGAAACTTTGATTAGATTATATCCACAAGAGATGTGGCATGCCCTATTGTCATCTTTTGATTAGATGGAGATGTGACTCTATCCATTCTAGATGGGTCTTGTTTAGATTAGTAGAGTCTTTGAAGAGGGAAACATTTTGGAGAAAACTCAGAGCCGACAGAGAGAGACCCAACAAAAACTTAGAGTAGAGCTGACACCGATGCTGACATTTGGAGAATGAGACAGAGATGTTTGGAGATGCTTGGGGCAAGAAGATGTCACCATGAGATGTGAAGCAAGCCAAAACCTGGAAAGACCCAAGGTATCCAAGAGATGAAAGCCAGTGCTAGAGAAGCAAAGTGAGGAACCCCCACAGAAACAGAGAAAGTAACAGAGCTTAGGAGCAAGGGATCAGCATGCCTTCCCAGTAACAGAGTTGTTTCAGATGCATTGGCTTTTCTTGAATTATGGTATCTTTCCCTGGATACCTTAGTTTGGACATTTTCATTGACTCAGGATTTTAAACTTGCAAAGTATTAAATTTCCCTTTGTAAAAGCAACTCCAGTTCTGGTATATTGCATTCCAGCAGCTTGCAAGCTAGAACACCTTCAGAACCTCAAGAAACTCCAAGAACACCTCACAATAATCAGCCCACCACAGGCTGAGATGTGTCCTGGCATTACACCAGCTACACAGAACTACAAGGCCTCATTCCCACTCTGGACCCTAGGAGTCTGGATCATTCAAGTGAACTATCCAGACAGATTGAATCAGATTATGTGTTACAGAAAATCTAGGATCTAGACATAATAACCCTCTCTGCTTTTGGTCTCTAGAATACACACACTATCATCTTTTACCCTGTATTCCAATTTACCTTAGATCCAGCCAGAATGGCTTCATGAGAGCTGCAATCTGTGTCTGCAGATAAAGGGAGAGCTGGGATGAGTGCCTGCAATAGAACTGCACAAATTGTGGTCCATCTTTCAGAGACATGTAACTATAGCTGCAATAAAAATTCAGTTCCCAAATTTCCCCAGAGTCCATGTTCTGCAAGCTCCTGGGTTCCAATGAATTCCCCACTCCCTGCCTAATGGAGACAGTGTCAACTCACCCCAGGTACATCCTTCTACTGCATACCACTTTCCCCACCCCCCACTCAATGGAGCTTCAGCTTGGTTGTTATAGGGAAAGTTTTGGGCAATGATGTGACTGGAGACCCACACATCCAGATGAAGTTAGCATTATGTAGAGTCCTGTCATAATGTTGAAAAGCAGGAGAACAGAGCCAGTGAGAAAGAGGCAGGATGTCAGGGGCTCATTCCAGTCTCATCTCCAACCCAGTCCCTACCCAGATATCTATATCTTCCTCCACCATGAAATAAGAATTGAGGGCCATCCAAGAATAAGGACACAAAAAGTAAAGAGGCAAGTCTGAATGATTCCCTCCTTATTAATAGAATACTGTACATCTATTATCAATCCTCTTTTCTCAGATAATTTCATCCTAAACAAGGTATAGGAAAATTGATCTTTAAAACGTATGTGTACATCAAAACCACCAAGCAAGCAGTGTGTTTATTTCTGTGCTCAAACTTTTGGCAAAACAGATGAGTCTACTCTAAATCTGAGGAAAAGCTGGGTTTCACTTGAGAAGAATTTACAAACCAATTGTGCAAAAGAATGTTTCAAAACTATCAAAACTTTTCATCAAAATAAAACCAGCAATGAAATATAATTGATGTTAAGCATATTTTTGGTAGTGATATATTATTTCTTTTCAAATCTTAAATATGGAATTCTAAACATTCATAAAATTAAAGAAATGAAACAGAAACTCTGGGTAGCCTAAAGACAGTTTCAAAATGTTTCAATATTTGGCCAGTCTTGTATCTATTCCAAACCTCTACATTGGCCAGAAGAATGGAGTTGGAATAATTTAATGCAAATTCTTTATTGATGCCAATATCTTATTGATTGTTTTATGCCATAAATTAATCTCTCAATAATAGTTCATCATGGATGTAAATGATAAAACAATGCCCATCAGACTATTAAAACAAAATTATTCAAACTTAATTATTATCATTTATTCTCACAATAACTCAAATCTATACATATTTTCCTGTTGATTTTTTTTGAACCAAGATCTAAAAAATATCTTATGTTACAATTGCTTAGAAAACTCTCATGCTTGGAATATCCATTAAGGTCATCATCAATTTAATAGGTCTAATTTTACATATCCAGAGTTTTACAAGTTCAAGAAATAACCTTAAATTTTATATTGAACACTACAGAATCATTGTAATAAAATGCTATAACATACCAAATGCTTCATAGTAATACATTTATATCTTTAAAGACAAGTAAACACACAAGAAGACTGATAATCCCTCTTCTCATTTTCATTGGACTGGCAGACATAGCCAGCTTACCAAGCAACAAAATAATTGGTGGAGCTTTTAAAAAAAGAAATAAAGACCTCAGTATTTTCATTAGTGAAAGATGGTATAATTAATTACTTGTAAACATAAGCAAAAATGATAAAACTCTAGTATTTTTAAGCACTGATGTTAACACATATTGTATGTGCAAAAGCAATATATGAACATCAATGTCATTTTCATATATTTCCAAACAGTTATAAGAGAATGTAGCAGGAGATCTATTAACCAACAGCAGCCAAAATTAAATGGTCCACAGACTAGTCCTAATCTTTAGTTTAACAGAGAATTAGGAAAAAAAATTGTAAACTGTTCCACATTGATATAATAGAACATTTAAATAATTGGACAGTAACACTTACCTCTAGTTGGAATAAAAATGCTTAATCACCCCAAACTAATGTACAGATCAATCAATTCCCATCAATATATTTTTTCTGAAAGTATAGCAAGGCAATTATAGAATTTAAAAATACAAGCATGCAAGAATAGCAAAGACAAATTACTGAGAGGGAATTTCCCTACCAGATTCTACCCTCTATTCTAATAAAATAATAATAATAATAAGGTGATGTGGCATAATTATGAACTAAGGAATCAATGTAATAAGATAAATAGCCCTAGTGAGACATTCATATATAATAAATACTGAAATGTCAGGAGGTGGCTTGGAATATCTATAAAGAAATAATTGATCACTTAATAATCATGGATAAAAACAAATTTCATTATATCCTACTGTCATGATCAGCTTCATATGTCAATTTGGCCAAGTGGTGGTGCCTGGTTGTCTGGTTGGGCAAGTGCTGGCCTGTCAGTTGCAATGAGGACATTTCATAGAATTAGATCATGATCACAGCTGCATCCACAGCTGATTCCATTTGTAATCAGCCAAGGGGAGTATCTTCTGCAATGAGTGATGCTCAATCTAATCACTGGAAGCCTTTTAAGGAGAATTCATGAGAGACGGGCTCTCTTCCTGCTTCAGCTGCGAGCCTCTCTTGTGAAGTTCCTCCAGACCCTCCATCGGATTTGTAGGCTTCATAGCCTGTCCTGCGGACTTTGGACTCTGCATTCCCATGGTTATGTGAGAAACTTTTATAAATTTTATATTTACAGGTGTTCCCTATTGATTCTGTTTCTCTAGAAAACCCTCACAATTACCCCTACCTTATAAAATTTACATGCAGAAGTGTTGCATGCATCAAGGGCCAAGTATGGAATTGGAAAACATGAAAATATTCTATCAAAAATTATAAATCAAAACATTAGGATTATGACATCAGGAAATATTTCTTTAAGATGATATAAAATCCAAGGAAGAGGTCAAAGATCAAAATGATGATAACATAAAAGCTAGTAAATGACTGGCTGAAAAATACTTTAAGGACATCACAAAAATGAAAGCATATATTTGCAATGACCAGCATCCAGAAAGAACTTGAGTGCAGTATAAACAAAAATAAATTTGTATCCATCCATAAATGAAAGCACACACAAAAAAGTTTAAAAAGGAATGTGAATAGACTATTTATAGATCAGTACTCTCATGTGATGAATAATATGCTATATACACTGTCGTTAGTAAAGTAGCGAATTAAAATGATGCCATTTCTGGGAGCCGCTGTGGCTCAGTGGCTGAATTCTTGCCTGCTGTGCTGGAAACCCAGGATCAATTCCCAGAACCTGTCCATGCTAAAAAGAAAAAAGAAAAGAAAGAGCAATAAAACAATCCATTTCACTTACCTACAATTTCAAAAAATCCTGATAATATAGTGGGTCAATGATGTGGGGACTTGGGTTCTCCCCTAAGGTTCGTGGATGTGCACTTGGTTAAAATTTTAAAACACTTGAGAGGACAATATGGTCACATGGAATAAATTTGAACATGTGAAAACTGTGCATCAGAAATTCAAGTCCTCTTTTTCCATTTACAACAAGGGCATTGCCTGAGTATATTCATGGCAGCATTGACAGTAGAAGGGAAATGCTGGAAACAACATAACATTGTCATAAGATCAGGCATTCAAAGCAAAATAATCCAATGTATCTACACAAGTAAAAAAAAATAGTGAAATTGAATTAGCTAGAGGTACATGTATCAACAAGGAGATTTTTCCGGAAAGTTATTTGATTGGAAAAGCATGATGTAGATTTAGACAGTATTTTGACCTGTGTATAAGTATTTTAAACAGGAAGAAAATAATATATAATGTTAAAAGTATATACCTATAAATTGCCATATTTAAAATGCTTGGAAATCAAAACTAATCCATCATATTAGAGCGTATCAGCTGTACAGGTGGATGATAAAATAAAAGTGCAAAGGAATATAAATAAATAAGTAAACTATTGCACCATATCTTGGAATATCAGCAGATGATTAGATTGAACATGACTGTGTCATCTTTGCATGAATGCAGTAATATCCTGAGGCAATGATACTCCAGCTGCAAAGAGAATCTTCCCCTTAGCCTCACCCTTCTTCAATTCATCTGGACACCCCATTGCTGTCCTGTGGATTGGCCTATCATCCACAAATTCAGTTTCTGAGGACAGATCCTGTTCCACATTTACCACCCAGAAATAAAAGAATGGGAGATATCTACACTGGAATTTTTTTTTTGACATTAAAAAAGGGCTAGTTGGTTAATGCTATATCTCAGGATAGAATCAGATTCAAATTAAATGAGAGGTGGTGATCAACAGAAGACTTCTGGGACTATTTTTTATTTTAATACTATCTTGCAGCCTCTTAATTGAGATAAGAGGGAGATGTACCAGTGAGTCAGAGGATGAAATTAGGGACAGAAGGAATCATGAGAATGTGGTTTGGAAAGAAGGATTCTATGGGAATGTTTCATAATCTGAAGCATAGAACACCAGGCTGTAATCTGGAATAGGTTGTTAGGAAAAGCTCCTCAGATTTAGAATTTGCTTATCTCATGCACACAAGAATTTAAATATTTAGAATGTTATTTAGATGTGACCTCTAAGAGCAGTTAAAGTCTGCATGCTGGTTTGAAAGGAAGTATGTCCCCTAGAAAATCCATGTTTTAACCAAAATTCCATTTCATGAAGGTAGAATAATCCCTGTTCAATACTGTATGTTTGAAACTGTGATTTGATCATCTCCCTGGATGATGTGATTTAGTCAAGCATGGTTGTTAAATTGGATTAGGTGATGACATGTCTCCACCCATTTGGGTAGGTCTTGATTGGTTTACTGGAGTCCTATAAAAGAGGAAACATTTTGGGAAAAGAGATTCAGAGAGAGCAGAGAATGCTGCAGCACCACAAAGCAGAGAATCCACCAGTCAGTGACCTTTGGAGATGAAGAAGGAAAACGCCTCCCAGGGAGTTTCATGAAACCAGAAGCCAGGAGAGAAAGCTAGCAGATGATGCCATGTTCGCCATGTGCCCTTCCAGCTGACAGAGAAGCCCTGACTATTGTTCACCATGTGCCTTCTCACTTGAGAGAGAAACCCTGAACTTCATCGGCCTTCTCTAACCAAGGTATCTTTCCCTGGATGACTTTGATTGGACATTTCTATAGACTTGTTTTAATTGGGACATTTTCTCAGCCTTAGAACTATAAACTAGCAACTCATTAAATTCCCCTTTTTAATAGCCAATCCATTTCTGGTATATTGCATTCCAGCAGCTAGCAAACTAGAACAGTCTGCATATGTTAGTTACTACAAATTGAAGAAAATTTTCAACACTCAATAAGATAATGAGAATATTTACAACCCCATTTTCAAGTAAAATATCTTCTATTATCATGAGTGCCTCCCAACTTAAATTTTCAAAGTATTGCAATAACTTAGATTATTCTAAATTCAAAGTGCAATTTAAATCCAACTGCAGGGGTGGGAGGGGCCCTGAAGGAAGAATATGGGTTCAAATTTAGTTTAGAGGTGATCACAAGAAGCATATAGAGGACAGTAAAGGAAGTAGGAGGGCCAGAGAAGGAAATCAGTAGATTATGGGTTATGGGTTGGATTATTTTTATTTACAAAAATAATTTTAGGTTTTCAAGTCAAAGAATTAACATCATATCATCTGTAGGCTTTATTTCCACTTTTTTCTGATTCTATGTCTTGGATGAGTTATGACAATGCACAGGCTCTCAAATTTGGCTTATATGTGATTCACCTCCCAGGCTGGAAGGACAACAAACTAAAAATGTCCATTCATGGAAACAAAAGCCAGGGCTGCCAGATGCCAGGGAAGCCAGCAGGAAAATAGACATAGTCCCTGAGACAGAAGAAAACAGGAAAGGTACAAATATTTCCCAAAAAGGGATGTGGACTCTCTTCTTTTCTGGAAGAAGGTCCAAACTCCCTTCTGTCCTGTGCAGCCTTAATATGACATGCAGGCTGCTTGAGTGACCTTGAAATAGGAGGTGTTGGGAGCTGGGCAAGCCCAGATTTCTACATCCAAGTCAACAGAGGTTTTACCTACTGTGTCCTCACCTAGACCATGCCCTTAAAAATAGCCTCTGATGCAGATCACAGATCATTTTTGAGGCTTTACCAAAATGTCAGCAGCTGTTCTCTTGGGGAGGATCAGGTCTGCTTCGTGTGCACAGTGTGCATGCTCTGGTGGGCATCTCAGGTCTCCCCATGCTTGTAGCTGCTGTTGGCTTCAGAAGCATTTACTTTCCTGTTTCCCAGCTTCATGCTATGCTATGTACTGGAAAAGGATTCTGCAGAGGAAGCTGGTGGGTAAGAAACCTGCCTGCCATGGTTAAGGACATCACATTCCCAGGATCTTCATCGTGACTTCTTGGGGACATAGACCATCTCTTGCGTCAACTCTGTTCCACCTAGTCCCTGTAAGCAGGTGAAACTGTGCCCACCCAAGTGTCCAGAATGCCCCAATCTATAAGTCATCAAATTCATCTCAACCACTGCGAGTCACTTTGCCTGCCCATGCCCTGAACAAATTAGGTGCTTGCCTTTTTATTATGCACAAGGCAAAAAAGCAATATCCTACCTCTTGTTTCAGAGCACCTGCCCATGGAATGCACTTTCATCTTCCAAGAGATTTCCCCATCTGAGCTGTGATCTGATGTAGTGAATAAAGGGAGTGTGTGTATTCCATGGTCCCCAGACCATCTCAGACACACAAGATGCCAAGGTTGCACCAAACTTTAATACTCAGGTAAAATCCCTGCTTCCCACTCAGGGCGGACAGAGTTACTCATCCCTTGTTTTGTTACAGAAGAGTAAGCTCTTAACTGATCCTGCATTGCAGATGTTTCTAGATTTCTGCTTAGTTTCCTTGGAATCTCCTCCTCATCTCCTCCTTTGAATTTGAACTCCTCCTCACATTTTGAACTCTGGCCCTGTGGAAGATGTGAGAGTGAAAAGACTGGTACTCCCCAGGCACATTTGACTTTCTGGTGAATCCATGATCTATTTTTGTGGGTTTTTCTCTCTACTAAGGCGGATCCAATTTTGTCTAGAGTAAACCTGAGAAATCTGGCTCCAGAGGATTATTAACAATGTTCCTAATAACTTCTGGAAACTATAAGCCATTCATTCCACTCCTCTCCCCAAATAGAAATTAAGACTTTTTGTGATAACCCTGATCCCACTACTCCCATTGGCCTTCAAACTAATAACCTGCATTCCTGCCTCCCCTGTAAGAACACAGGTGCTGTGGCAAGCAATGCCCTGTTGTCTGAAGGGGCTGATCAAGGGAGGCTCCACGCATGTGCAGGTGATGCTGGAAGTGATGTAGAGACAAAGATTAAGACTCAGAGCTGATCTCCCTACAAATACTCCTGGCTTTCGCAGGCAGGGTGGTATTGAGAGAGATGTGAACTCTTTTGATGAAAAAAGTGGCCAAAACAAAGAAAGATGGTGATAAGTGGGTAAACAGTTTTGGGAATAATATGTTTTCCAGATATTTGCAAGTCCTGTAAATTATCCACACACACAGACAATGTGTGATCCAGATGGTTCAGTTCTATGTCTAAGGACCACTTACATAACTGACATGTACTCAAAACAATGCAGTCTACATTCACATTACACGGGGTGTGTGATAGCAGGAGACAATGTGTCAGATTCAACCCTGAAAATGATAAACGGAGTATTTTCACAAAGATGGCTCATACCTAGTGTCCTCCAAAAAATTACAGACTGAGCTGCAAGGAAAAAACTTGTATTTGGGAGGTCTTAGAATTGCAACTTGGGGAGCACAGATTCAGGTAGGAACCCAAATTGTGTTCCACGGAAGCGAAAACCATCATAATGAATGGTTAAATTGAGCAAACTGCAGTCAGAACAGTTTGTCTTCAATGAATTGTTAAATAGTTAAACTAAGCAAACTACAGTCAGAACATCTCACCTTTAACAGGTGGTTAAATGGTTAAATTGAGCAAAGTGTGGTCAGAACATCCTGTGAAAGCAAGAAACAAAACCACAAAGGAAATACCCCCAAGAAAACCCCCTAGTAACCTGTGCACAATACTACCAACATCTAGCCCCATAAAATCCTGAACTAAATTTTAACCAGACCCAGTCTGGTTCTTCATCAACTGAGCCTGTTTTTCTTTAGGACATAATTCTTCCTCTCTTTACTCAATGCCTTTAATAAATCACCTTGCTCTTCTAACTTCAACTTGAGTTTCAATTCTTTGTCTTGGTGAGACAAGGACCAGGACCCCATCCAGGTTAGGTCAGGGCCAACAGAGTTGGTGTAATTCTAAGTCACTATTTTACTTGTCTTTTTAATTTTATCCTGAACCAGATTTCTTTCAAAAGGTTATAAAGCCCCTTCAACTCCAGCAGCAATAGATGAAAGACTTAAATGAGCACCAGAGCTCTAAGATTTGAACTTCTTATAATCCCACCTTTATTCATCCATTTTTTATTCATAAGATTGGATTTCTAACCAATAAGATTTATTTGAGGAAAAGCCTTTGTAAGGCATTTAATAAGTCCTTAGTGATTTGAATGGTCTTCCTGGAAGTGTCCTAACCTATAACATTTGTAGGATCCCTTATGTATTCTTCCGGTTTTTCTCATTTAATTGCCTCAATCCCCTTTTTTCTATCACACAATTCAAAGCCGTGATTAAGTTGAAAAAGCTCAGAAAATCATGGAACTTAAGCTCCAATTAGAATTTCAATACTTCTTTTTTTTTTAATTTTTTTATTAATCAAAAAAAAGAAAAGAAATTAACACAACATTTAGAAATCATTCCATTCTACAAATGCACTCAGTAATTCTTAGTATCATCACATAGATGTATGATCATCATTTCTTAGTACATTTGCATCAATTTAGGAAAAGAACTAGCAAAACAGCAGAAAAAGATATAGAATGTTAATATAAAGAAGAGAATTAAAATAATAATACTAATAATATATATATATATAAAAAGGAAAAAGAAAAAAACAAAAACAAAAGATACAAACACACAAACAAACAAACAAAAAACCATATTTCAGGTGCAGCTTCATTCAGTGTTCCAACCTAGTTACATTACTCTTAGGTATTATTGTGCTGTCCATTTTTGAGTTTTTGTATCTAGTCCTGTTGCACAGTCTGTATCCCTTCAGCTCCAATTACCCATTATCTTACCCTGTTTCTAACTCCTGCTGGTCTCTGTTACCAATGATATATTCCAAGCTGATTCTCGAATGTCGTTTCACATCAGTGGGACCTTACAGTATTTGTCCTTTAGTTTTGGGCTAGACTCACTCAGCATAATGTTCTCTAGGTCCATCCATGTTATTACATTCTTCATAAGTTTAGTCTGTCTTAAAGCTGCATAATATTCCATCATAGGTATACGCCACAGTTTGTTTAGCCACTCGTCTGTTGATGAACATTTTGGCTGTTTCCATTTCTTTGCAATTGTAGATAATGCTGCTATAAACATTGGTGTGCAAATGTCCGTCTGTGTCTTTGCCCTTAAGTCCCTTGAGTAGATACCTAGCAGTGGTATTGCTGGGTCATAATCCATTCTGCCATTCTATGTCTTTTGATTGGGAAATTCAGTCCATTAACTTTTAGTATTATTACTGTTTGGATAATATTTTCCTCTACCATTTTGGCTTTTGTATTATATATATCATATCTGATTTTCCTTCTTTCTACACTTTACTCCATACCTCTCTCTTCTGTCTTTTCGTATCTGACTCTAGTGCTCCCTTTAGTATTTCTTGCAGAGCTGGTCTCTTGGTCACAAATTCTCTCAGTGACTTTTTGTCTATAAATGTTTTAATTTCTCCTTCATTTTTGAAGGACAATTTTGCTGGATATAGGAGTCTTGGTTGGCAGTTTTTCTCTTTTAGTAATTTAAATATATCATCCCACTGTCTTCTAGCTTCCATGGTTTCTGCTGAGAAATCTACACATAGTCTTATTGGGTTTCCCTTGTATGTGACAGATTGTTTTTCTCTTGCTGCTTTCAAGATCATCTCTTTCTCTTTGACCTCTGACATTCCAACTAGTAAGTGTCTTGGAGAACGCCTATTTGGGTCTATTCTCTTTGGGGTGCGCTGCACTTCTTGGATCTGCAAATTTAGGTCTTTCATAAGAGTTGGGAAATTTTCAGTGATAATTTCTTCCATTAGTTTTTCTCCTCCTTTTCCCTTCTCTTCTCCTTCTGGGACACCCACAGCACGTATATTTGTGCGCTTCATATTGTCATTCAGTTCCCTGATCCCCTGCTCAAGTTTTTCCATTCTTTTCCCTATAGTTTCTGTTTCTTTTTGGAATTCAGATGTTCCATCCTCCAGTTCACTAATTGTAGCTTCTGTCTCTTTAGATCTACCATTGTAGGTATCCATTGTTTTTTCCATTTTTTCTTCTTTGTCCTTCACTCCCATAAGTTCTGTGATTTGTTTTTTCAGATTTTCTATTTCTTCTTTTTGTTCAGCCCATGTCTTCTTCATGTCCTCCCTCAATTTATTGATTTGGTTTTTGAAGAGTTTTTCCATTTCTGTTCGTATATTCAGCATTAGTTGTCTCAGCTCCTGTATCTCATTTGAACTATTGGCTTGTTCCTTTGACTGGGCCATATCTTCAATTTTCCGAGCGTCATCCATTATTTTCTGCTGGTGTCTGGGCATTTGATCAGATTTCCCTGGGTGTGGGACCCAGCTGGTTGAAAGCTTTTTCTGTGAAATCTCTGGGCTCTGTTTTTCTTTTCCTGCCCAGTAGGTGGCGCTCGTGGCGCTCGTCTGTCTGCACAGCAGTCGGCCCGGGAAACCGCGCGTGGAGGCGGGGGTCGCTGGCTGCCGCGGCTTGGGAGAGTGCCGGTCCTAATTGCCCAGCTGGCCCAAAACGCCAAGCGTGACGGGAGGGCCCCGCTATCCAACGTTCCCAGTCAGACCGGGGAGCCACGTGCGTGGAGGGGACCCCAGTCGCCAGCCGCCCCAGCCGGGAAAACGCGCGCCCCTCGGGTATCTCACCGCAGTGCAGCGGATTCTCCCTGCCCGTTCAGCTGTTCCAGAATGGGGTACGCTGTCTTTTTGGTCTCTGTCGTGACTCCAGGAGCTTTTTCGTATTGTTTCTGTTTCTTTTGTTGCTTTTCTGGAGGAGGAACTAAGACCCCCGCGTCTTACTAAGCCGCCATCTTCTCCGGAAGTCCTAGAATTTCAATATTCTGATAAATGTTTGGATCCATTTAAAATTGAGAATTTCCTTAACAATAGCCCTGAACTCTGTTCTAGATCATGGGTAAAAATCACCAAGGTGCCATTCTGGGAGTCTCAGAATGTCTGGCCTTATGAGGCATGTATTAGTTAGGGTTCTCTAGAGAAACAGAATCAACAGGGAGCACTTACAAATATAAAATTTATAAAAGTGTCTCACGTGACCATAGGAACACAGAGTCCAAAATCCACAGGGCAGGCTGCAAAGCCAATGACTCCGATGCATGGCCTGGATGAACTCCACAGGAGAGGCTCACCAGTCAAAGCAAGAATGGAACCTGTCGCCTCTGAGTCCTCCTTAAAAGGCTTCCCATGATTAGATATAGCATCACTAATTGCAGAAGACACTCCCCTTTGGCTGATTACAAATGGAATCAGCTGTGTATGCAGCTGAGGTGATCATGACCTAATCCTATGAAATGTCCTCATTGCAACAGACAGGCCAGTGCTTGCCCAATCAGATAAACAGGTACCATAACTTGGCCAAGTTGACACCTGTCCCTAACCATGACAGTTCACCCCTTGTCAACTTGGCACCTGTATATATATATCACCTTAGACTATACTTAATTTCCAAATGAAAACAAATAAACACACTTTTTTTTTCTTTTACCTGACAATACTCAACTGTCCTGCATATAACTGGAAACACATTAAATCTCTCCAGAATAGGGTGCAAATCCTTGGGCAACATTCATTCTTAACCTTGATATTTTACAACTTAAATAGCAAAATATGAACAAAACAGCATTACAGTCTTCGTTTCTGTAACTGATCACGTAGCCGAAGTTCATATTTATTACTACCTTCTTCCACTACCCATTCCATGTTACCTTTCCCCTCAGCAAGCACTTCAACTGGCCGTGGTTCTTTGCCTGGTGGGGTGACCCAGACCTTCATTCCTGAAGTTTCAGAGCCATTAGTAGTCCTGCCTGGATTGTGTTGCTGCAGTTTTCCATTGATTTTAATCACAGGGCATGGTAATACTAATAGACGCCCCAGGGGATCTCCTATATTCCAAGAAAACTCTTCTTTACCTCCATTATGTAGTTGCAGTCCTACTTCCTTCTGATAGTCAGGGTCAATTACCACAGACAATAATGTAATCCCCTTCTTGGCATGTTGATCCAGAGGCATAAGTAACCCAAAGTGACCAGGTGGCAATCTTAAATTCCAGTTCAGTGGTATCACTGTTGCTTCTCCTGGAGGAAGTAAACCCCATTTTGGAACTAAAACCTGTAGACCAGCAGAACTCAGTGTATCAGGGACAGGAAGCAAAAATTTTCCTAGTGGATCACTAGGGGTAAGAGTGAGTGGCACCACACCCATTTCCACCCCTTGGTTCCTGGACCCATGGATCCTGGCTATGGGAGAAACAGCACCATACAGCAGACGCTGATTCAGAGCATATACAGCTTCCTGGAGAACGTTGCCCCAGCCTTTTGAGTTTTTGCCACCTAGTTGGCACCGTAATTGAGTTTTCAAAAGGCCATTCCACCGTTCTATTAATCCAGCTGCTTCTGGATGATGGGGAACATGATAAGACCAAAGAATTCCATGAGCATGTGCCCATTCCTGTACTTCATTTGCTGCAAAGTGTGTTCCTTGATCCAAAGCAATGCTATGTGGAATACCATGATGATGGATAAGGCATTCTGTAAGCCCATGGATGGTAGTTTTGGCAGAAGCATTGTGTGCAGGGAAAGCAAACCCATATCCAGAGTATGTGTCTATTCCAGTTAGAACAAATCGCTGCCCCTTCCATGAAGGGAGTGGTCCAATGCAATCAACCTGCCACCATGTAGCTGGCTGGTCACCTCGGGGAATGGTGCCATATCGGGGGCTGAGTGTGGGTCTCTGCTGCTGGCAGATTGGGCACTCAGCAGTGGCTGTAGCCAGGTCAGCCTTGGTGAGTGGAAGTCCATGTTGCTGAGCCCATGCATAACCTCCATCCTTACCACCATGACCACTTTGGTCATGAGCCCATTGGGCAATAACAGGAGTTGCTGGGGAAAGAGGCTGACTGGTATCCACAGAACGGGGCATCTTATCCACTTGATTATTAAAATCTTCCTCTGCTGAAATCACCCTCTGGTGTGCATTCACATGGGACACAAATATATTCATGTTTTTAGCCCACTCAGAAAGGTCTATCCACATACTTCTTCCCCAGACCTCTTTGTCACCAATTTTCCAATTATGGTCTTTCCAAGTCCCTGACCATCCAGTCAAACCATTAGCAACAGCCCATGAGTCAGTATACAAACACACCTCTGGCCAGTTTTCCTTCCAAGCAAAATGAACAAACAGGTGCACTGCACAAAGTTCTGCCCACTGGGAGGATTTCCCCTCACCACTGTCCTTCAAGGACACCCCAGAAAGGGGTTGTAATGCTGCAACTGTCCACTTTCGGGTGGTACCTGCATATCGTGCTGAACCATCTGTAAACCAGGCCCGAGTTTTCTCTTCCTCAGTCAATTCACTATAAGGAACTCCCCAAGAGGCCATAGTTCTGGTCTGGGAAAGAGAAGGTAATGTGGCAGTAGGAGTGGAAACCATGGGCATTTGTGCCACTTCTTCATGTAACTTACTTGTGCCTTCAGGACCTGCTTTGGCTCTATCTCATATATACCATTTCCATTTTACAATAGAGTGCTGCTGTGCATGCCCAACTTTATGACTTGGTGGGTCAGACAACACCCAACTCATGATAGGCAACTCAGGTCTCATGGTAACTTGGTGGCCCATGGTTAAGCAATCAGTCTTTACTAAGGCTGAGTAGCAGGCCAAAAGCTGTTTCTCAAAAGGAGAGTAGTTATCTGCAGCAGATGGAAAGGCTTTGCTCCAAAATCCTAAGGGTCTGCGTTGTGATTCTCCTATAGGGGCCTGCCAAAGGCTCCAGACAGCATCTCTATTTGCCACTGACACTTCCAGCACCATTGGATCTGCTGGATCATATGGCCCAAGTGGCAGAGCAGCTTGTACAGCAGCCTTGACTTGTTGCAGAGCCTCCTCTTGTTCAGGTCCCCACTCAAAATTAGCAGCTTTTCTGGTCACTCGATAAATGGCCGGAGTAGCACCTAAATGAGGAATATGTTGTCACCAAAATCCAAAAAGACCAACTAGGCGTTGTGCCTCTTTTTTGGTTGTGGGAGGGGCCAGATGCAGCAATTTATCCTTCACCTTAGAAGGGATATCTCGACATGCCCCACATCACTGGACACCTAGAAATTTTACTGAGGTTGAAAACCCCTGTATTTTTGTTGGATTTATCTCCCATCCTCTGACACGCAAATGCCTTGCCAGTAAATCTAGAGTAGTTGCTATTTCTTGCTCACTAGATCCAATCAACATTATATCATCAATATAATGGACCCATATGATGTCTTGTGGGAGGCAGAAATGATCAAGATCTCTGTGAACAAGATTATGACATAGGGCTGGAGAGTTGAAATACCCCTGAGGTAGGACAGTGAAAGTATATTGCTAACCTTGCCAGCTGAAAGCAAACTGTTTCTGGTGGTCCTTACTAATAGCTATTGAGAAAAAAGCATTTGCCAGATCAATAGCTGAATACCAGGTACCAGAGGATGTATTGATTTGCTCAAGCAATGATACTACATCTGGAACAGCAGCTGCAATTGGAGTTACCACCTGGTTGAGTTTACGATAACCCACTGTCATTCTCCAAGACCCATCTGTTTTCTGCACAGGCCAAATAGGAGAGTTGAATAGGAATGTGGTGGGATTCACCACCCCTGCATCTTTCAAGTCCTTAAGAGTGGCAGTAATCTCTGCAATCCCTCCAGGAATATGGTATTGCTTATGATTTACTATTTTGCTTGGTAGGGGCAGTTCTAGTGGCTTCTACTTGGCCTTTCCCACCATAATAGCCCTCACTGCATGAGTTAGAGAACCAATGTGGGGATTCTGCCAGTTGCTCAGTATGTCTATGCCAATTATACATTCTGAAACTGGGGAAATAACTACAGGATGGGTCCAGGGGCCCACTGGACCCACTGTGAGACAGACCTGAGATAAAACTCCATTGATCACCTGGCCTCCATAAACCCCCACTCTGACTGGTGGTCCAGAGCGACATGTTGGGTCCCTAGAATTAATGTCACTTCTGAACCAGTGTATAATAATCCCCAAAATATCTGATCATTTCTTTTTCCCCAATGCACAGTTACCCTGGTAAAAGGCCATCGATCTCCTTGGGGAAGACTTAGAGGAAGATTAACAGTATAAATTTGTGGCAGTGTAACAGGTTTCTCCCCCATAGGGACCTGGCCTCCCCTTCATTCAAGGGGCTCAGGGTCTGTAAAATGTTCCAAGTCTGGAAAATGATTAAGGGGCTGTGACTGTGTTTTTGTAATTCAGGTTAGACTTCTGTTCCCTTGACCTAGAACTCTTTTGTTTATACAGCTCCAACAAGAATTTAGTAGACTGCCCTTCTACTGTATTTCTAGGCACCCCATGATTTACTAGCCAATGCCACAAATCTCTGCGTGTCATATAATTTTGATGCCTCCTTTGAGTTTGTTGTCTATTATAATACCCACGTCTACCCTGTCTTTGGTGATTAAGTGCTGCCACCTGGCTTCTGCCAACTCGGGATCCTGTCATCCCCATTGTGTTTAAGGATTCCAGCTCAGTGACAGCAGTTCCTACAGTAATATCTGACCTACACAGAAGTGCAACCACAGAGCTCTTGAGGGATGATGGTGCTAGTCTCACAAACTTATTTCTCACTGTTCTGGTAAAAGGTGCATCCTCTGGACATTCCTGGGGTGTAGGAGCAGGCTTTGCATGATAAATCCACTCTAACATCCCAATCTCTCTAAGCCTCTGGATCCCCTCATCTACATTACACCAGGGCGGTTTTGGCATTTCAACCTCAGGTAATGTTGGCCACCTTTTGATCCATGTTTCAACCAACCACCCAAACAAGCTGTTAACACCTTTTCTAACTGCTCTAGCTATAACATTGAATGCAGAATCTCTGCTTAGTGGGCCCATATCAATAAATTCAGCCTGATCCAGCCTTATATTCCTCCCACCATTATCCCACACTCTTAAAATCCATTGCCACACATATTCCCCTGATTTCTGTCTATATAAATTGGAAAACTCACACAGTTCTTTTGGAGTATAACGCACCTCCTCATGTGTGATACTTTGTACCTCACCTTTAGGGGCCTGTTGGGACTTTAGTCTAGTTATAGGTCTAGAAGAAATGAGGGGTGGTGGGGGTGGGTCATGAAAAGAATTAGAAATATCTTCCAAGCCATTTGCTTCAGGGCCTTCATTTGCAGTTTCATCTGGTGAAACAGGATTAATAACTCTAGGGCTAATCCCTTCAGGAGGAGGTTGGGTGGCCAATTCCTCAAGGCAGGCTGGAGGTAGGGCGGCTATGTCCTCAGGGCAGACTATTACAGGGTTATCTAAAGAAGGCTCAGCATGGTATAGGGTTTCAACCTCACCCCCAACATCATTATCAATCCATATGTCACCATCCCATTTTTCAGGGTCCCACTCCTTTCCAATCAATGCCCTCACTTTAATGGCAGACACCATGCAAGACTGAGATTTCAGTTTACGTTGTAAAGTTGCTACTCTAACAATAAGATTCTGAGTCTGATTTTCAGAGATCTCAAGTCTATGGCTACAGGAAATAAGATTTTCCTTCAGGATACTCATAGAAACATCTACATCTTTCAGACGGCGCTTAAGCTTCTCGTTTGAAGCCTTAAGCCCATCCCTTTCACCCCTGAATGTAGACAGTGTATCTAACAACAACCAACCAACATCTCTATAACTCTTATTTCTACAAAACTCTGTAAAGGTGTCAAAAACATTATCCCCCAGGGTCTGGCTTCGTACAAGCGAAGCATTAGGAGAATCGAATGATGATATTTTGACTATCTCCTTTGCCAACTCACTCCATGGATTGGGAGTTTCATTCTGACTATGGGAATCAGAGTCCTTAGTGTCTCTGAGTCCAGTCAGAGTAGAAAACCACCCATAAAAACCCATTTTTAAGATTCTGTTTCTTAAGAACCACTCCTGGTAACAAGATGCATTAGTTAGGGTTCTCTAGAGAAACAGAATCAACAGGGAGCACTTACAAATATAAAATTTATAAAAGTGTCTCACATGACCATAGGAACGCAGAGTCCAAAATCCACACAGCAGGCTACGAAGCCGATGACTCTGATGGATGGCCTGGATGAACTCCACAGGAGAGGCTCACGGCCAAAGCAAGAATGGAAACTGTCTCCTCTGAGTCCTCCTTAAAAGGCTTCCCATGATTAGATTTAGCATCACTAATTGCAGAAGACACTCCCCTTTGGCTGATTACAAATGGAATCAGCTGTGGATGCAGCTGATGTGATCATGACCTAATCCTATGAAATGTCCTCATTGCAACAGACAGGCCAGCGCTTGCCCAATCAGATAAATAGGTACCACAACTTGGCCAAGTTGACTCCTGTTCCTAACCATGACAAGGCATTTGCTGAATTTTGTTTGGACCTTCTGGGAAGAGTGCTCTAATGCTGTAGTCCCTGCCTTTCAATCCAGGTCCCTTTAGCCACTCATTCCCACCCTTCTCCCTACTTTCCTCATTGCTCTCCTCCCATTTTGCCCCCCTGATTTCTTGGGGTCATTTCCACCCCAGATTCCATCTCCCCTTCTCATCAGTCATCTTTGCCTTGGACCACTCTGTACCCAGCACCTGCATGCCCAGCTGATGTCTATCTCCCTCTCACATTCTTTAAACTCACAGATGTGAATGTCCTTGTGCCTTTTACTTAACCTGCCCTTTACATTCCCCCATCCATTAACTTCCCACCATCACTATCCCCTTCATTCCTATGAACCCCAATATGCTGTTACCCCTAGATTCTAATATTCATTTACCCATGAATTCCTTGCACAAATTTCCCCCTTGTTTCCTTAAATCCATGATGCACATTTACCCCTCTGCATCTTTCAATATGCTGTGCCTATAAAACTTATATTTTCTCCCACTGAATTCAGTATGCCCCCCACTCCCTAGGCTCTCGGCTGTCTCATCTTGTTTCTAAGCATCCTATTCCTGTGCCTTCATTTTTACATGATTCTGTCCCCATGCTCACACTGTCACATCCCCAACACTCCAACTTTCCAGCTATGTGTCTAGACTGAAAATTCTTATGTACAGCGCTTGTAAGTGTGACACTGAGCTTACTGTCCTTTTGGGGTTTGCACAGTTGGAAGAAGTATAAAGGGCAGAGAAGTCCCCAGTTAAGGTAGCTGTAAGTAAGGAGATACCACTATTCTTCACAAGCTGGACACATTTTTAAAATATATATGCACATGCAGGCTGTGTGAGTGTGATTTTATCATGTCAATAGCACTGTGGGAGTTTGTATCAGTGTGTGCCATAATGAGTGTGTATAAACGTATATGTGTTTGTGGTGAGGGTTTGAAAGGGTGTGAGATTGTTATGGAATGTGTATATGAGTGTGTACATGTAGAAATATACTAAAAATGTGTGATTATATCATTGTGTGAGTGTGCATACGCACATGTTTTTTCACCAGTGTGCAAATGGGTAACTGCATGTGGGTGTTTTCATATGAAATAGGGCTTGTCCAAAGCAATAGCTCTAATCCCTGACTAGGATATTGGGATCTAATCCCTGACTAGAATTAAGTAGTAGAAATCAATCCAATTGTGCATTTTTGCAGGAAAAACCAAAAGACTAATTTGAACTCAGATTTTAAGTTTCTTAATTAATTACAGAGACAAACAATTAGCATTACTGCCATTAAAGCAAATATGTGAGTGTGTGTAGAGGACTGAAGTAAACATTCAGTGCCTGTGAAATGAGTATGCAGCATTGGCTTAAGTGATAGTTGAGAAATGGTAGAATCTGCCCTTTAAAACATTTGACTTTCATGCTTTTAATTTGGAGATTTCATAAACTTCTATCTTTTATGCATATTGTTTTGTTTAGACTTTTGATCATTGTTGGGGAGTCAACAATGGGAAAGCACATTTTCCAACAAAATTGTGTGAATAAACCAAAATTAATTGCCATTGAGCTGTTCAGATGACTTCTTATGTAAAGTACTGGCATTATACCTTTTACTTGTATCACTTTACCTATTCTTCTCAGTCATATTGACTAATTTCTTTCTCTGGTCATAACTTAAAATGATGGTGAAGCTGAATGGAATGAAAATTTGGAAAAAGCTCTTCATTGTGTGGAAGGACTTTTCAGGGAAGCAGAGCCTCCAGTGAGATGCACCTACCTCGCTGCCAGTCCCTCTCATCCAGACCTCAGCATTACTTCTTTCATCCACATGAGACCCTGTCTGCCTCCAGGGCTCATAGGAAGCAAAGACCCTGTCCCAAAACCTCCAAATTCTCTCTGGAGATGCTAAATAGGAGCTGATAATTATTTTCCAGTAGTTAGCACCTAGGGAAAGGTACTTTGGAAATATTCTCACCACCCCAAGCCTGCAGTCTCATTGTTGCCACAGATGACATGATAATTGCAGTGCTGTGGGGAGGTGAGGTCACAGAACCCTGAGCCTTTTTCTCAGGGTCAGGTTGCTCCTCTCACACTTGCCTGGATCTCATGGCTGTCACACTGAGCCCCTGTCCTGGCAGAGGAGAGGAGCAGGGTGAGTATTTTTCACATCAGTCCAAGCAGGCTCTGTAAAGAAAGGAGATGTGTGAGGTGTCTTTGTTAGTAATTATATTGGAAAAAAAGGGAATCTGCTGTAGTCACCTTGGTGACAGGAATCATTCCTGAGGCCTGCACTGAACTGGTTTAGAGAGATGGGCATCTGAGACCTGACACCAATGCCTGAGGCTTCCTAGTGGGATGTGGTGTCATCCTCAGTAACAGTGATCCTCGGTGTGTAATCCAAGTGTAAGAGAATCTGATTTTATAGGTGCCTAAAGGTGGTGCTTCTGAAATCATTATACTGTTCTGCCAACCTTACAGGAATCAGAGATGAAATCTGGGGGTTACTAGAGAGGTGTGTGTAGTAAATTCATGCTTATAATAAAATGTCAAGTGAATCTACAAGTATCATTTGATCCTGTGTAGAAACAGTTTATGTGAATGGCAACTGCTGAGATGGAAATGCTTTCTCTAACTCTGAGTCTATGAAGTGCTTTTTGAAGGCATTAATTGTGTCTCTACTGAAAATGTAAATGGTCTGGTGATTGAAGTGAGACTGTTTTCCCTCTTGAATTAGGAAAGCAGCATTTAAAGTAAATGTAATTTTATAATTACTAGCTTCAGACAGCAACAATCACACTCAAATGTATCTTGTGATGTTTTCTCTGACTTAAAAATATTCTAAAAGCAACCCAAAAAATACCATTTAAATTTTCTAATGCACAAGTTTCCATGCCATGCAGATTTCATTTTCCATAAATACCTTATATTTTTAATAATATTCTCATCTCATTACAAGTATTTTTAGCACATGTTAATTAATACATGAGTATATAAACTGCAAAGAGTAATGATTTGGTTTCTAGCCTACACTGTTTAGTTTTGTTTTGTTTTTTCACACAGTTTTTAATATATTAGAATTTCAGGCCCTTTAGTTTAGGGCATCATAGGAGATTGTTTAAGAGTTCTTAGGGTAGGCACTGTCATATCTTTGTTCCTGGCATAAAAGCAAATGAGTTTTTTGGTGGCCATCATAATATTGAACCAGTGTTCCTTTCAAAAATCCAACTTGGTCATGAAGCCAATTCCTTTAGTATTATACTGCAACCAATGTTATCTACATCTGTTTATTAGGAACTTGAAAGCTGTATTTACAGTTAATATTGGCCTCTGGATTACATTTTTACATGACTAGAAATTTGCTACCACAAAAAGGTAAAGTGCAATATCACGAGTGTAAACTCAAACTACAAGTTGTAAGAACAAACTCAATCCATATCAGGATTGCTGCAAGAACACAGCTAACTGGTTTTGTTAGCATAGCACAGGGGTTAACTGCACACACGGTTCAGGTCTCAGTCTCCCCCTAACCAGCATGTGAATGTAGACAAATCTCCCTGTGCCTAAGTTCGCCTTGTTCTCATAATAAAAGCCACGCAAGTGCCCATCTCATAGATTGTGAAGAATGAAGAAGTTATCACATGTACAATCTTCACAGCAGTGATTCACTCATTAAAACACACACTTTTACTGTTATACATTCAACTATGGGAAAACTCTTAATAAAAGACAAACATAATGCAAACATTTCTTATTGGGCACTAATGGTAAATGGAGAAGACTGGGTTTCATTTGACATGTAACCCACATCTCCTATTCCCATACAGAATCTTCTGGCTCTAAAGACAAATATCAGTGCCTGGGAACTGTCAGAATGTCCTCCAGTGATTTGGCAACAGGCATGGTCTTCTTATCCCAGATTTTAGTTGGAGTTCTGGGAAGTTTCTGTCTTCTTTACCATTATCTCTTCCTTTACATCACTGGGTGCAGGCTAAGGTTCACAGATTTGATTATCAAGCACCTGATTTTAGGCAACATCTTGTTCATTCTTACTAATGGAGTCCCCAGGACAATGGCAGCATTTGGGTTGATAGATTTCCTCAGTGACTTTGGATGCAAACTTCTTTCCTACCTTTGCAGAGTGGGCAGGGGTGTGACCATGGGCGGCACCTGCCTCTTGAGTATCTTGCAGGCCATCACCATCAGCTCCAGGAATTCCAGGTGAGCAAAGGTTAAAGTGAAAGCCCCCAAGTATGTCGTCCTCTCCATATCTCTGTGTTGGCTCCTCTACATGTTGATAAATGTTATTTTTCCTATGTTTCTGACTGACAGTGAAGAAATGATACCATTAAAATGAGAAAAGATTTAGGGTACTGCTCTTCTATAATTCATAACAAAATCCAAAACTCATTGTACTGTGCATTGTTATCAGTCCCTGATGCTTTATGCATGGGACTCATGCTTTTTGCCAGCAGCTCCATCCAGGTTTCCATCCTGCATAGGCACAAGCAGCGGGTCCAACACATTTATAGAACCAAACTCTCCCCCAGGCCCTCCCCTGAGACCAGAGCTACTCAAACCATCTTTTTATTGGTGAGCACATTTGTATTCTTTTACACCATCTCTTCCATCCTCCAAATATTTATTTCTCTTTTTGATAATCCCACTTTGTGGCTGCTGAAGATGGATGCACTTTTTGCTATGTGTTTCCCAGCTGTTAGCCCCTTTGTTCTCATGGGTCATGACTCCAGTGTACCTGGGCTCAACTTATCCTGGAGAAGGAATAAAAAATCCCCTACTTCAATCAGATATATGTAAATGGTAATTCTTGGCACGACATTCGGTTACTTGTTCTCTTGCCCCTCACAGAAATGCAAGCATGATTACAAAGCTGTCACATGCTACAAGAGTATACACACAATACATACATTTCCATATATTATGAATTCATGTTATATGTGTGTGCTTAGGTGTCTGTGTTTGTATATACACACATATGTTAGTACACAGATTGTTTTCTATCAAGCAGTAATATTTGAAAGTTGTGTATTAGGAAATGTAAAAATAGTACAAGTTACAAAGATAAAATACATTAATCTTTTATTTTCTATTTTTTTGTGGTGGGGAGGGTGCATGGTCCAGGAATCAACTCAGGTTCCTTTACCTCAGGTCTGGAAGGCAAGATATTTAGGAACCAGGCAGAGAGTTGAACAGGTATCCCCTGCATTTTGGCAGGTAATGGGCCTTGGGCGTGTGTGTCTTACACTCCAAAAAATTCTCAAGGACAAGAAGCCATAAGAAAGATCCTTTGACTGCTGAATAGGGGAAGAAGCTGAAGCCCCAGGACGTGTCAGGAAAGAGAATGCATGACTGTTTCCCCTGGACATTCATGGACCACACATGAGGAAGAGCTCAATGGTTTGGTCTTAGATCTTGTCTAATTTGCCCACATGGAGACATTCTTTAGCCATTTTCCTCTCTTAAAAACTCTCCCCACCATTGGCCTGAAAGATGTCAGACTTACAGGCCACCTGTCACCTGCTAGGCCATGGACACATGGGTAGGTATTTCAAAGACTCCCCAGCCTACAGAACTTTAGGCAATGCATACACAAGGATGTACTTGCAGGGACTGGAGGGGGAGAAGATATCAAGTGTGGGTCCCTCCCTGCTGATGTCCCCATCCGCTGAGCTCAGGTAATTCAGTGTTGTCCCTTTAGCCCTGAGAGGGGTGTGTGCATGTAGAGAGCAGCTTCCAGCTGGAGCGCATATCTTCATTGCCTCACTATGCCCTGCGAGTGAAAGACCCAGAGTGGATTCTTTTTCCTCACGGGAGATTGACTAACAGAAAGTTACATAAAATAAATGCATCTTAAGAATAATGGTATCTTAAATTTAATGAGTTTGGATATGTAAAACTGCTGGTAAAGATGACCCAATTTACATTTACTGAAAACTATGCTAAATATCCATTTTCCATACAAGTTCATTTAATTATGTAGCAGGCATTATTAAGGTATGATTTACTGAAAAATAACTGACATCATATAAAATTTGTAAGTTTAGGTGCTCAATTCTTTGACTTTTGACAAATATATATAGCTGTGTAACCAACACCACTAACTAGGTATAGAGCTTTTCAATATTCCAATGATTTCTCTTCTCTTTGGAATCAATAATTCATATAATACCCTAGGAAATTTTCAAAATATTTCTTTTCCTATATCTTTATCTGTTTCAAAATGTCATATAAATAGAATCATGTATTATATTATGTTCTGAAACTTGTCTTTAACTCATCATAATACCTTTGTCATTAACTCATCTTGATACATCTATCATTACTTTATTTTTATAGCTGAATATGAATTCATTGTATGGATACACATTTTGTTTATAAATCATTGATGGTTAAATTCATGTGTAGACTTGGGTAAATTAGTGTCCAGTTACTTGGTCCAGTTGTTTGGTTAAAAATTTAGATGAATTTAACCATTAGTCAGTTGATTACATCTACTGGTAATTATGTCTGCAATCAGAGATGACAGAAGTCTCCTCATCCCATCAGTTGGAAAACTTAAAGTGAGAACTGTGCCTTTCAGCAGTCAGAAAGATGAATTTCTATGACTACTTCAATCAGCCAGAATCTCCTGGGGAATTCAACAGCACCTTCATCAAGATTCCAACTTGTAGCCTGCCCTGCAGAATTCAGACTTGCTAATCTACATGGTGTATATGAGGCAATTTCTGTATTAAATCTGTTAATTACACACGCACACACCTCTATATCTCTCTGCAGAACCCTACATGATTAATATATTGTCAGTCTGTTATTAAGCATTTGAGTTGTTTACACATTTGGAGACTATGCCATAATGCTATGAGAATTCCATATGTCTATGTTCTGGTTGCAGTGAATTCCTTTTTTATTATTAGGTATAAATTTTTAAGATAAGTTAAAAATTGTACCTTTTGCAATTGTTTATCCTCTAGATTAGAATTTTAGATTCTATCTAAATCAGGTCAAAGAGTTTTACAAAACTTTTTAGATGGTACAAAAACAAAACCTTTGAGGCACATTGATATATCATGAAAACCCAAAATTCTCTCATGAGAAAAAGTCATAGCTTTAAAAACACATGGAGATCAGAGAATAGTGACATTACATTGTTACTTGTCCCATACAAACTCTCTGGACACCCTCTTACCTTTCTGTTATTCCATGACCTTTGCAGAAACAGACATCTTGGATTAATTAGGAGGAGGGAAACAAGGAAATACATAACATTTATTAATTCCCCAGCAGGAGGATTCAGGTTGAGTTCAGGTGTAATACAAATATTTGGTATGGGCCTAGTAATTACTGTCTTTATTGCTTACTAGATGAGGAAATTCATGATATCCCCTGCAATTTTTCTCTCACTTTAAAATAAAGTGAAATTTAAAAGGGCAAAGGCATAAAATTAATATTTTCTCTATGTACCAATATAAAGTAATCCCTAAACACATGTGAAGTCATGATACTAGATAAACACAGACAAGTACAAATAAGGAATGGAAGAAAGGATAAAATGAAGCTTGCAGTCCCAGATTTGAGTCAGAAACATCAGGATAAATGCCTGCACACAGACAGATGCACAGGTCCAGAAATAAATACACAGATGTTTGTAAATGCATATTTCCTAACTCTGTCTGTTT
Organism: Tamandua tetradactyla; assembly: GCF_023851605.1. Lineage (NCBI taxonomy): Eukaryota > Metazoa > Chordata > Mammalia > Pilosa > Myrmecophagidae > Tamandua > Tamandua tetradactyla. The sequence goes on from NC_135342.1 coordinate 8,429,588, forward strand.
AGTGGGACTAAGACCAGAGACAACCTTTAGCAGTGACTACATTCAGAACCCAGAACTTTATTTATAATACCATTGTCTAATCAAAGGCTTCTTGAAGAAATGTATTACTCCATGATGAGCCTGGAGCATCTTGTAGTGCCAGAAGTTATGGAATTGCTCAAAAAAAAAAAAAAGATTGGAGATATATTAAAGGGACCCAGGTTCAAATGTGAAAGAATCCCCAATGGACAAAGCAGGAAATTTTCTACCAAAAAAATATATGGGTTGAGATTGTAATACAAAGTATAAATTAATATAAATAAGTGGATAGTAAGTTTAACTAAGAACTCAATGCAACAATAGAAGCAACAACTAGAGAGGCATTCAAATATGATAAATACTGAAATGTCAGAAATGGCTTGTCATATCTGTAAGGAAATAATGGATTACTCAGTAATCATGGAGGAAAAAAATTTAATTATATCATAACTTATATGATTTACATAAAGAACTGTTGCATGCATCAAGGGCCAAGAATGACATGAGAAAACACTCTTCAAAAATTAGAAATCAAAACATTAGGTTTATGGCAAAGGGGAATATTTCTTGAAGAAGATACAAAATACAAAATAGGAGTCAAAGATTAAAAGTCTGATTACATAGAAGCTAATAAATGCTGTTTGAAAATAAAGTTCAAAGACACCACAAAAAATGGAAGAAGTATTTCCAATGGATCACTCAGAAAGAAACTGTATCTAGAATAGATTAAAAATAACTTTCACCGACCCATAAAGGAGTGCAAAACACAAAAAAAATGTAAAATATAATTGTTGGTGACATTGCTTGTCCAGAAAAGGATGAGATACTGAGAAATGAGATGGGAAAGCCTACCCAAGTAGTGGGAAAGCACTTGAAGTGAATGTTCCTTGTCACCACAAAAGCTTCATGTGATAGAGAGCTGGGATGTGATGGCTCTGAGAATATGGGGTGTGGGTGATGCTTAGACATGCAGACAGGCCTAGAGTCCCATGTTTCTCACAACACCCTCTTCACACACAGGGGAGCAGTAGGGTTAGGCCATTCCTAAGCATCTGTATTTACACCAAACTGCAGTCCAAAGACCAACTGTGTGTATCAAGGCTGTAATTTTTCTCAGGTAAATAAATTTTAATGAATAAAATATTTTTAAAAATTGAACTGCAAAGTCAAAATACACTTGCAGTGTATTATACTTATAAAAAGTTTATTTTCTCTGAAAATGTTAATTTACAATGACTTTTAATAACCAAAATAGTCAAAATATATCAGGCCAAGAGAATAGTGCCATAATATTTTCCACTGAAACACTTCTATATAGTCACCAAATCTCCTCAGACAAAGCACTGCTGAAATATGCAGAACCCATTGGTGGGTCCTTTACCCAGAGTTTCTTAAACTTCAGTCATTTTCACATCAAATGCCCATTAATAGCATAGCCTCCTATTGGCATTGAAGCTTAATGTTTACTTTTGTTCTTGACTTATTTCTTATAAAATTAAATTACAAAACTATCATAAGTTATTTTCACCTTAATAAAACATAAAATATATCATTATAATAGGTCCCATTTTGGGGTCCATCCCCAACATTACCTGGCCTTCACAGTTAACACATTCTCCACATATGAAGAAGCATTAATTCACCAATTATGCACCTATCCCCATGTCAGCCCACTTGTCAATTCCAAGTCAGGAGAGAGTGGATTCTGTGTCTTCTCTGGCATGGGTGCTCTCCTCACTTCCAGTCCCTCTCCTCAGACAAGGCCTGGAGACCAGAAGGTCCTCAGGAATAGCGTCCTTCAGAATAATTTCTGAGAAGGAGATTAAAGGATCTCAGGAGAATGGAATTAAGAAGGTGTTCTGAATCTGGAGCTCCATCATCTGTTGTCCACTACTGAGAAGACCATTCTGAGGTGCCATCCTGGAATATGGCTAGAAGGTGGAGATTAAAGTGCAGCACCATTCTGGACAGGATTCATTTGATTGTGTGGCATGGAAGAATGAGATCAGCACCAAGCACCAGGGAATGTGACTTTCTGGACACTTGGGTTGATCTTTTAGGTCCAAGTTGAGTTTTACCATAGGGAGATGAAGAGGGTGTCTAGCCCTAAGTCAGGCCTCTGAGTGCTCTGTGGGGTGCATTATGGAAGGGAATGGGTCTCAATTGGGAGGTGGATTCTGGCAAGTTCAGATTGAGATCCATGATGTCCTCTTGATTGGGTCCTGGATACAGAGTTTGGAGTCCTGGTCCCATCTAGCACATCTACCTGTGCAAGGCTGTGAGTTAGATTTAGTTCACTCCAGGACACATGTCTTGTGTCTAATGGGGAGGTCATGGCACATTCCAGGCACTTTGGAGGCAGTCTGGAGCATATCAGGAGAGCATACATCAAACATGTTTCCTGCCAGCTTGGCAGTGAAAGTAGAATGCTGGCAGAGTGACTGAATGTTAGTGGGGAGATTTCAGATACACTTTTATACTATGCATTAGATTTTTGCAGAGATATGTGAAAAATGAGAATGAACCAAATAAAAAGGCATGGATATATAAAACTGAATTTATGATGAAAGGTATTCCAAATAGGTAGATTAAATTGAAAATGTCCCCACTTGAGTGACAATCAGGAAAAAAATGAATTATAATATCACCTGACACATTTTCTCCATCAAATTCCTAAATATAATGTTTCTTAATTCAGTCTCTTATTAAACTAAGTGAAAACAAAACCTTCATACCCTCTTCAATGGAAGATACATGGCTTGCAGTTTTGAAGGCACTTAAATTTGTTGGCCAAAATGAGAATATGTGCTACAATTTTAAAAGACATATCTTACTGCATATAGGATTCTATCTTTTGGAAGGCATTAGATAAGACCACTTCCATATGTGCATAGAAATGCCCCACTACCACATTGCTGACAACATAAGGAAAAATTTGTTGGTTGAATATTGGTTTGGGGGAGGGGACATATACAACTCATGCATTGATATAAAAATTTAAAGTTGTTAGGTCCTTCAGACACCCCATCTTAAACATGGCACATGAGAAAGTATTGGCGTCACAAAGGGTGATGATAGTGATAAATAAATAATGAAGAAAGACAGAGAAGGAAGGTACAAAATTATTCAATAACCACATTCCATTTTCATAATACAAGGATGTTTCAATACTAACCTACTTAATTCTCTTGGCATTTTAAAATTTGGAGATAGGTACTTAAAAGCAATCTTCCAAGTCACATGCACAGATCTTAAGAGCACAGCCCAATGCAGTTGTCCAAACTGAACTCAACCTGGATATAGCTCCTCAATCAGAAAACAGAATATTGTCAGATTGAAGGCTTCTTTCTGGGGTCGTTTCTAATCCTCCAAAGGGAAACTGAGTGAGGTCATGGAATAGCACAGGTCACTAATACCCTTTTGAACTTCATATGAGTGGCATCATACAGAATGAACCTTCACTATTTGGTTTTTTTCATTCCATATAATGCTTGTGAGTTTATCTTTATGGTTGCATGTTGTTGTATATCATCCACTGGTGGGGAGGATTCCGTTGTGTGACCTCTAACAATTTATGGAATCATTCCAGCCCATGCTTATGTAAATGGATTTGAATTTGGGACTATTATGAATTAGTATTGGTATGTAAATTTCAGAACTTACACCAAAACACCAGTACAAATGACATTTTTCCAAGATCATTTGCTATTTTACAGTAACTGACTGTCTTGGACTTTCCTCAGTCTTCATTTCTGTCTTCACAGTCTTGTCTATACTGGCTTCAAATCAAGAACACCTAGAATTCAGCTGACTCACATATGCCAAAAGAATAACATTACACTGAAGAGCCTCTCTGAGCCATATTGTCATTATAAAAGACATTATTAGGTTGTGTGTGTGTGTACATAAGAGTGACATTGAGAGGTGGTGCCAACCGCCCCTATGACAAATGATATAAAAACCTCATAGTAAATAATTTTTTTGAAGTTCCTTCTGAGATGCTCTGGCCATGAATGTTGTTGGCTATTTTCCTTCCATCCATTCTCTGTCAGGATCTGTTGGTCATTTTCTTCTCTATACCAGCACCCTCTACCACAATGTGTACACTATTCTTTCATTTTCATAGACCAATTCTCTCTATTTAGTCCCTGCTCCATCCTACACATTAAACACAACTGGATTTGGAGAGTGGATAAGCATTCTCCTCTTTAGCATCTAAGTTTTTAAGAGAATAGTTAATTCATGTATCAAATATATAGCATATTAGAATTATTTTGTTTATAATCAAGCCTAAGTCTAACACAAGGAAATGGAAATTAAAACAATTTGTGAGCAAATAAGTTAACATGGTTTATGGATAGTTATCATTTATTAGTTAGGGCTCTCTAGAGAAACAGAATCAACACAGAGTACTCACAAATATAAAATGTATAAAAGTGTCTCACATGACCGTGGGAACACAGAGTCCAAAATCTGCAGGGCAGGCTGTGAAGCTGACGGTTCCAATGGAGGGTCTGGATGAACTCCACAGGAGAGGCTCCCTGGCTGAAGCTGGAACAGAGCCTGTCTCTTCTGTATCATCCTTAAAAGGCTGCAGGTGATTAGATTGAGCATCACTCATTGCAGAAGACATTCCCCTTGGCTGATTACAAATGGAATCAGCTGTGGATGCAGTTGACATGATTATTATTTAAGTCTATGAAATGTCTTATCACAACAGACAGGTGAACACTTGCCCAACGAGACAAACAGGTACCACCACTTGTGTAGAAGCCAAGAGTTTAAAGCAACACCTACAGAATTTGTTGCAAGCTTCTGGCCTCGGGATGGCAGTGGTAAACTGTGGCGATTGTTATGTAGAGCAGTCTGGGAGAAAGAGAATGTTTACCCCAAACAGTTATGTTAAGTATGAAGAACACTGTGAGATAAGAATCTTGCTCCCTCAAGAAATGCCTGCATATCTATTGACATCCTGTGGTGTATAACTAAGATCTGGTTGAAAATAAAGTTGTCTGAGGTCTGTCTGAAGTAAACTCAAGCTTCAGACCCCCTGAGCCCATCTGTGTCTTTCTTTCTTTCTTTCTTCCTTTCTTTCTTTCTCATCATTCCTTAATATCCTTCGAGCTCCGTTTCTACAGGAAGCAACACACTTGGCCAAGTTGACACATGAAGCTGACCATGACACTCCACCCCTTGTCAACTTGGCAGCTATACATGTCAACTTAAACTACACCGAATTTCTAAATAAAAAAATGATAAAACACGCATTTTTTTCTTTCACCTAACAATATTCAACTGTCCTGCATATAACTGGAAACACATTAAATCTCTGCAGAATAGGGTGCAAATCCTTGGGTAATATTCATTATTTAACTTGATATCTTGCAACTTAAATAGTTTAACATGAACAAAATAGCATTTCAGTACCGGTTTCTGTAACTGATCATATGATCGAAGTTCATATTTATCACTACATTCTTCCACTACCCATTCCATGTTCCCTTTACCCTCAGCAAGCACTTCAGCTGGCCATGGTTCTTTGCTGGTGGGGTGACCCAAACCTTCATTCCTGAACTTTCAGAGCCATTGGTAATCTTTCCTGGATTGGGTTGTTGCAGTTTTCCATTGATTTTAATCACAGGGCATGGTAGTACTAAAAGATGCCTTAGGGGATCTCCTATATTTCAAGAAAACTCTTCTTTACCTCCATTGTGTAGTTGCAGTCCTCCTTCCCCCTGATAGTCAGGTTCAATCACCCCAGGCAATAATGTAATCCCCTTCTTGGCTTGTTGATTCAGGGGCATAAGTAGTCCAAAGTGACCAGGTGGCAGTCTTAGATTCCAGTTCAATGGAATCATTATTGTTGTTTCTCCCAGTGGAAGCACTCCCCCTTTTGGAACTAAGCCTGTAGACCAGCAGAACTCAAGGTTGCAGGGACAGGAAGCAAAAATTTTCCTACTGGCTCACTAGGGATAATAGTGAGTGTTACCACTCCCATTTCTACCCCTTGGTTCCTGGACCCATGGACCCTAGCTATGGGAGAAACAGTGTATGCTGATTCAGAGCATATACAGCTTCCTGGAGAACATTATCCCAGCCCTTCAAGGTATTGCCACCTAGTTGGCACCATAATTGAGTTTTTAAAAGGCCATTCCACTCTTCTATCTGTCCAGCTGCTTCTGGGTGATAGGAAACATGGCAAGACCAGAGAATTCCATGAGCATGTGCCCATTCCCACACTTCATTTGCTGTGAAATGTGTTCCTTGATCAGAAGCAATGCTGTGTGGAATACCAGGGCTATGGATAAGCCATTCTGCAATCCCATGGATGGTAGTTTTGGCAGAAGCATTGCATGCAGGAAAATCAAACCCATATCCAGAGTATGTGTCTATTCTATGAAGGGAATGGTCCAATGTAATCAATCTGCCACCATATAGCTGGCTGGTCACCTCGAATAATAGTGGGGTTTATTGGGGGCTGAATGTGGGTCTCCGATGCTGGCAGATTTGACACTCAACAGGGGCTTGGTCCATGTTGCTGGGTCTATACATAACCTCCATCCCTACCACCATGATCACTTTGTTCATGAGCCCATTGGGCAATAACAGGAGTTGCTTGGGAAAGAGGCTGTCTGGTATCCACAGAATGGATCTTCTTATCCACTTGATTATTAAAACTTTCCTCTGCTGAAGTCACCCTGTGGTGCACATTGACATGGGTCACAGATATATGTTCATGGTTTTATCCCACTCGGAAAGATCTATCCACATATTTCTTCCCCAGACCTCATTGTCACCAATTTTCCAATTATGATCTTTCCAAGTCCCTGACCATTCAGCCAAACCATTAGCAACAGCCCATGAGTCAGTATACAAATGCACCTCTTGTCAGTTCTCCTTCCAATAAAAATGAACAACAAGGTACCCTGCTTGAATTTCTGCCCGCTGAGAGTATTTCCTCTCACCACTGTCCTTCAAGGACACCCAAGAAAGGGGTTGTAGTGCAGCAGCTGTCCACTTTCGGGTGGTACCTGCATATTGTGCTGAACCATCTGTAAAGCAGGCCCGAGTTTTCTCTTCCTCAGTCAATTCACTGTAAGGAACTCCCCAAGAGGCCATAGCTCTGGTCTGGGAAAGAGAAGGTAATGTGGCAGGAGTGGAGACCATGGGCATTTGGGCCACTTCCTCATATAACTTACTTATGCCTTCAGAACCTGCTCAGGCCCTATCTCTTATATACGATTTCCATTTTACAATAGAGTGCTGCCGCACATGCCCAACTTTATGACTTGGTGGGTCAGACAACACCTATCTCATGATAGGCAACTCAGGTCTCATGCTAACTTGGTGGCCCATGGTTAAGCATTCAGTCTCTACTAAGGCCGAGTAGTAGGCCAAAAGCTGTTTCTCAAAAGGAGAGTAGCTATCTGCAGCAGATGGGAAGGCTTTGCTCCAAAACCCGAAGGGTCTGCATTGTGATTCTCCTATAGGGGCCTGCCAAAGGCTCCAAACAGCATCTCTATTTGCCACTGACACTTCCAGCACCACTGGATCTTCTGGATAATATGGCCCAAGTGGCAGAGCAGCTTGTACAGCAGCCTGGACCTGTCACAGAGTCTCCTCTTGTTCAGGTCCCCATTCACAATTAGTAACATTTCTGGTCATTTGAATGGGCCAGAGTAGCATACCCAAATGAGGAATATGTTGTCGCCAAAATCCAAAGAGACCAACTAGGTGTTGTGCCTCTTTTTTGATCATAGGAGGGGCCACATGCAGCAAATTATCCTTCACCTTAGAAGGGATATCTCAACATGCCCCACACCACTGGATACCTGGAAATTTCACTGAAATGGAAGGCCCCTGTGCTTTGTTGGACTTATTTCCCATCCTCTGACACACAAATGCTTTACCAATAAGTCTAGAGTTGTTGCTATTTCTTGCTCACTAGGTCCAACCAACATCATACCATCAATATAATGGACCAGTGTGATGCTTTATGGGAAGGAGAAATGATCAAGTTCCTGCAGACAAGATTATGATATAGGGCTAGAGAGTTGATATACCCCTGAGGTAGGACAGTGAAAGTATATTGCTGACCTTACAAGCTGAAAGCAAACTATTTCTGATGGTCCTTAATAACAACTATTGAGAAAAAACATTTGCAAGATCAATAGTTGCCTACCAGGTTCCAGGGGATGTATTGACTTTCTCAAGCAATGATACCACATCTGGAACAACATCTGCAATTGGAGTTACCACCTGGTTATGCTTGAAATAATCCACTGTCATACTCCAAGACCCATCTGTTTTCTGCACAGGCCAAATAGGAGACTTGAATGGGAATATGGTAGGAATCACCACCCCTGCATCCTTCAAGTCCTTAAGAGTGGCAGTAATTTCTGCAATCCCTCCAGGAATCTGGTATTGCTTCTGATTTACTATTTTGCTAGGTAGGGGAAGTTTTAGTGGCTTCCACTTGGCCTTTCCCACCATGATAGCCCTCACTGCATGATTTAAAGAGCCAATGTGGGGATTCTGCCAGTTGCTCAGTATGCCTATTCCAATATACATTCTGGAACTGGGGGAATAACTACTGAATGGGTCCGGGGGCCCACAAGACCCACTGTAGATGGACATTAATCACCTGGCTTCCAAAAGCCCCCACTCTGACTGGTGGACCAGAGTGACGTTTTGGGTCCCCTGGAATTAATGTCACTTCTGAACCAGTGTCTAGTAATCCCCAAAATATCTGATCACTTCCTTTTCCCCAATGCACAGTTACCCTGGTAAAAGGCCTTTGGTCTCCTTGGGGAAGGCTTAGAGGAAGAGTAACAGCATAAATTTGTGGCAGCATAACAGGGTTCTCCCTCAAAGGGACCTGGCCTCACCTTCATTCAAGGGGCTTGGGTCTATAAACTGTCTCAAGCCTGGAAATTGATTAAAGAGCCATGACTCTGGGTTTTGTAATTCAGGTTAGACTTTTGTTCATTGATCTGGAACTCTTCTGTTTATAGAGCTCAAACAAGAATTTAGTAGACTTCCCTTCTACTGTATTTCTAGGTACCCCATGATTACTAACCAATGCCACAAATCTCTGCAAGTCATATAATTTTGATCCCTGCTTTGAGTTTGCTGTCTATTATAATAGCCACTTCTACCCTGTCTTTGGTGATTAAGTGCTGCCACCTGGCTTCTGCCAACTAGGGATCCCATCCTCCCCATTGTGTTTAAGAATTCCAGCTCAGTGACAGCAGTTCCCACAGTAATATCTGACCTACAGAGAAGTTCAACTACAGAGCTCTTCAGGAATGATGGTCTAGTGTCACGAACTTATTTCTCACTGTTCTGGTAAAAGGTGCATCCTCCAGACATTCCTGGGGTGTAAGAGCAGGCTTTGCTTGATAAATCCACTCTAACATTCCAAAATCTCTAAGCCTCTGGATCCCCTCATCTACATTACACCAGGGCAGTTTTGGCATTTCAAGCTCAGGTAATGTCAGCCATCTTTTGATCCATGTTTCAACCAACATCCAAACAAACTTTTAATACCTTTTCTAACCCTTCAAGCTATAACATTGAATGCAGGATCTCTGCTTAGTGGGCCCATGTCAATAAATTCAGCCTGATCCAGCCTTATATTCCTCCCACCATTATCCCACACCCTTAAACACCCCTTATTTCTGTCTATATAAATTAGAAAAATCACAGAGTTCTTTTGGAGTATAATGTACCTCCTCATGTGTGATACTTTGTACCTCACCTTTAGGGGCCTGTTGGGACTTTAGTTATAGATCTGGAAGAAATAAGGGGTGCTGGGGTTGGGTAATGAAAAGAATTAGAAATATCTTCCAAGACATTTGCTTCAGGGCATTCATTTGCAGTTTCATCTGGTGAAACAGGATTAATCACTCTAGGGCTAATCCCTTCATGAGGAAGTTGGGTGGCCAACTCCTTAAGGCAGACTGGTGGTAGGGCAGCTATGTCCTCAGGGAAGACTACTACAGGGTTATCTAGAGAAGACTCGCCATGATCTAGGGTGTCAACCTCACACCAACATCATTATTAATCCATATGTCACCATCCGATTTTTCAGGGCCCCACTCTTTTCCAATCAATGCCCTCACTTTAACGGCAGACACCATGTAACATTGAGATTTCAGTTTATGTTGTAAAGTTGCTACTCTAACAATAAGATTCTGAGTCTGAGTTTCAGAGATCTCAAGTCTATGGCTACAGGAAATAAGATTTTCCATCAAGATACTCATAGAAACTTCTACATCTCTCAGACAGAGCTTAAGCTTCTCATTTGAAGCCTTAAGACCATCCCTTTCACTCCTTAATGTATCCAGTGTATCTAACAACAACCAGCCAACATCTCTATACCTCTTATTTCCACAAAACTCCATAAAGTGTCAAAAACATTATCCCCCAGAGCCTGGCTTCATACAAGTGAAGCATTAGGAGAATCGAATGGTGATATTTTCCTATCTCTTTTCCAATTCACTCCATGGATTGGGAGTGACATTCTGATTTTGGAAATCAGAGTCCTTAGTGTCTTTGATTCCAGTCAGAGTACATAACCATTCATAAAAACCCATTTTTAAGATTCTGTTTCTTAAGAACCACTCCTGGTACCAAGTTGCATTAGTTAGGGTTTTCTAGAGAAACAGAATCAACAGGAAACACTAGCCAATATAAAATTTATAAAAGTGTCTCACATAACCATGGGAATGCATTGTCCAAAATCTTCAGGGCAGGCTGTGAAGCCAACGATTCTGATGGAGGGTCTGGATGAACTCCAAAGGAGAGGCTTGCCAGCCAAAGCAGAAAGAGAGCCCCTTGTTTCTGGATCCTCTTTAAAAGGCTTCCAGGATTATATTAAGCAATGCTCATTGCAGAAGACACTCCCCTTGGCTAATTAAAAATGGACTCATCTGTGGTTGCAGCTGATATGATCATGATTTAATTCTATGAAATGTCCTCATAGCAAAAGACAGGTCAGCACTTGCCCAAACATTCAAACAGGTAACACCACTTGGCCAAGTCAACACATGAACCTGACTATGATGTATGGTTTATGGATGTTAGAAGAAGACACAGGACTCCTGGATCAGAGACAAAGGGAATTTTTAATCATCTGACAGCTGGTAGTATGAGCTGCATCATTTCCTTTGCCCTCCTAGACCCAAGAGAAAGATGCAGAGAATTTCATGTGGATCCACCACCTGCATTGGGTTAAGCCACTGTTGAGTTACTCTGACCTTCGGAATCTCCAATCTTTCAAGGGGACTGTTAGCACACCTACCTCACCATTTTCTCTGATAGAAAACAGCAACTTTACTAATAAGAATGCAAACTAGTCTGCTCTGTCCAAGAGGAAGCCAATATCTCTACCTTCTAGGGATATTTTCTATACCACATAATAAAGAGAGAGCCAAGAATAAAATATGCCAATACACCTACTCAGAAGAAATGTATGCTAGAAGGAAACCATGGAAACTTTTCTCCCAATGATATCCACCCTTTAGTACTATAGTGTCTTGCCCTTTGAAAAATGCACCATGAATGCATGATTGATTAACATGACATAGGAGCTGGAGTAACTGTAATAAATACCTCATGCATCATATGATGAAGAATATTATCATCAGTGTTCCAAGAAACAGGATGAGGCCAAAAGGCAGTGTAGACCTCAACATTGCTCCAAAGGGCCCTGAACCCATCCTGATGGACTAATCTAATCAACAACCACTGTCTACCTTATGTAACCAGGTGGCTTTATCCTTAAGTTTCTGTGCTGATTTTTCTGCTGGGCTAGAGGCATTAGTACAGCTATATCAGAATGAAATAGTGATTCCACAGATTCCACATTCATCTGCCAGGAGAATGCTTAAGTCAGTACCGTCCATAACAACCATAACCAGACAGCTGATGCTAAAATGAAATTACATGCTTCTATTGACATAAAAATCCACAATAGGAAAATTTATAGAGATAGAAAACAGGTTAAGATTGTCCTAGAGATGGAATGGCAGGGAAGAAGAAATTGGTTTTGCATCTTCTGGTGATGAAATATTCTCAAATTGCATAGTGGTAATAATGAGGCAACTTTGAACATACAAAAACTGAATTGTACACTTTAAAAATGAATTTTGTGCTACAGAGTTCTATCTCTGCAGGGCTGTTAAGGGAATAAACTTATGGCTCACTTCTTAATCTCCAATTACATCCTGTGGTTATCACTATGAATTAATGACTTCATTATTGACAGGTTTCATCTTGTGTAGTATCCATATGAGAAGGATTGATACCCAAGTTTCCTATCAGAGATGGACCCCCATCCTGCGATGTTAATGAGAAATGACTTTATCTGAATGCTCCATGAGCTCAATATACACCAGGATTTAGAAAATGCAAATTTCAAACAATAGTATTAAAGGGCCATGATCAGCAAGAAATTTCTGAAAGAAAAAAGTAACTAAGAGAGACTTGCTCAGTCAGAATTCTTGAGAGAGTCTTAACATTTAATATAGCACAATTAGAAAGTACAGAATCTGGAGATGTATGTTGCCGCGTCCTCTTTTTCCTCCCCGGTTTGACACGGTTCCCTGGAAGGAAGGGCGGTGGCAAGGCCTTCAACGCCCCAAAAGAGGACGAGGCATAAAATGGTGTAATAGAAAAATACTGGGATTAACGACACTAATTGTGTGTTTCTTGTTGCTGGTTGTGCTCCAAGCATTATATCAAAACAAATCAGAAAGCAAAAGAATTGGAAAAAATGATACAAATTGTACAAATTGCAAAACCTTGTTAATAACTGTTTGGAAAAAATTAGGTTGGGACGCCCCCATTAAGCAAGTCATGCTGCAGATACAGCAGTCAGAAGTGCTTTTAGAACAAGTCACAGAAAAGTACCCCATAGAAAGTAAACACTTACAATTAAAAAACCCTGCATTGAGCCATCCTGGAAATTTACTCCCCACCACGGCACCAGTCCATTGCTATAAAACAATAAAAAATCTAAGTAAACAATGTAACCTTTTAATCAAAACAAGCTAAGCTTTAACCAGACTAAAATAGGTCTTGACATATTGCCTCACCTGTAGAATAATAGGAAAAGAAAGTCTAAACTCAGAAAACTGCAAACACAATGTCTGTGGTTTAAGCCAATATCCTGCTGCTATTAAAATCTTGTGTAAGTGTTCCTAAGAAAATCAAAACGTGTACTTTCGCTTTGCTTCCCTGAACCTGTAACTTTACCTAAAACGTAAGCCATGACACAACCATGATTCTGTGATACCTGTTTCCTTGCCAAGAATAAAGGTATAAAATCAGTTAAGCAAAAATAAATGCAAGCAACTCTTCTCAGAAGAAAATTCTCTAAGCTGTCTCTTGGTGTTCTTCTCGCGCCGACGACCCTCCACACCTTCAAGCCCGTTCCCTCTGCTGCGGCTGGACCGCGGCAAGTGGCGCCCGAACAGGGACTTGAAGGTAAGCTTTCTCTTTTACGGGAGGGTATAAGGCTCTCGCTATAAGGCACTGCAGGCCTCTGGCTACGGTCAGGTACTTGGGAAGTACGGATAGAGCGAGTAATCATGGGACATACGGAGTCTAAGGAACGCTCCTTGTTTGTAGATATAACAAAGCATATGTTGAAAAAGAGAGGTATAAATGTTACCAGCAGACAGCTTAGAGAATTTTTTTCTTTTGTGCAAAATGTTTCTCCCTGGTTCCCAGAAGAAGGGACTGTTAACTTAGATACTTGGCAAAAAGTAGGAAAACAGATGAAAGAATATTATACTAGAAATGGGCCAGATGGAGTCCCTATTGATGCTTTTGCCCTATGGAATGTCCTTAAAGATAGTTTTGACCCCACACATGAGGCTATTTGCATGGCCAGGGAAGTGGCAACTGAAGAAGAGCAACCATTAGTTACAGCTATGGCTAAAACAGGCAGTTATACCAGTATAGAGAGGCCTCCTGCTTATAATATACAGAAAGACCATTCTAGCTCCTCAGAAAGTGAAAGTGAAGCAGAGTCAGAAAGAGAGGATAAACTTAATCCTTTTGAAGTAGATGAATTGGAAAGAGTAGCGGCTCAATATGAACATAACAATGTCAGTTCCTTCTTCAGTGCTTCGGCACCTGAAATAAAAAAGAAAAAGAAACCTAGGCCACGTTTAAAGCCGCAAGCTCATATCACGCCTTTGTGTGTAGGCTTTATGGGTGCAGTTAAAGAGGCTAAAGCTCAGGGCAACACAGAGTTAAAGTGTTATCCTGTGATATGGGGAGATGATAATTCGCCCCCTCAATGGGAACCGCTCCCTTTTAAACTAATAAAAGAATTAAAAATGGCTGTCAAAGATCTTGGCCCGACTTCCCCGTATACATTACAACTACTTGATAATGTAGCCAGTGAATGGCTCTCTCCTTTTGATTGGTTTTCTACTGCGCGATCTTGTCTAGCCCCCGGGAGTTTTTTGTTATGGAAAGCAGATTATGAGGAGAAGGCAAAAGGGCTAGTGCAGAAAAATTTATTAAAAAGACCCCAAAACCGGATCACGCTTTCCATGTTAATAGGGGAAGGTCCATATGCTGACCCAAAAACCCAGCTTGAGCTCACTCGGGAAACTTTACAGGAAGTCTCTAGAATTGCAGTTTTGGCTTGGAGGCAGCTGCCAGCTGGAGATTTAAAGTCCTCCTTTCTTAGCACTATTAAACAAGCTGCTCAGGAACCGTATGAAGATTTTGTAGCTAGACTGGAACTAAATGTAGAAAAATTAACAGGAAGTCAAGAAGCCAAAGACATTGTTTTGAAACAACTAGCTTTTGAAAACGCCAACAGCACTTGTCAGGCGTTGCTCAGGCCAATCAGAAAATCTGGTTCTCTAACTGATTATATAAAAATGTGCGCGGACGCCTCCCCCGCATATGTTCAGGGCCTAGCAATGGCAGCTGCCCTTCAAGGACTGCCTTATCAACAACTCTTAAAAAATATGCAGCAGAATTCACAAAACCCTCATAGAGGTAAGGGATGTTTTAAGTGTGGAGAGTTTGGACACCTTAGTAGGGAGTGCCCTGTGAGGAACACCCAAGGGAGCCTCCCCCTTCCGGGTGGAATGCCTCCCCAAATTTCGCCTCAAAATTTGAGGCCTACCTCCTTGTGTGGCAGATGCGCTAAAGGTTTTCATTGGACTAAAGATTGCAGGTCAAAATACCACAAGGATGGCACTCCATTGGCGCCTGGACCTATGTCTACACCTTTCCAAAAAGGGCCAATAGTTCCTCATGAGCAAAAAAACGAATTTCTGGGGTGTCCTCCGGCCCCGAATCAGAACAGGGGGAAAGAAGCAGTGAAAAGCACTGCCTTTCCATCTATGACTTGGTCCGAGCAACTCCTGGAAGCGCTGGATTAGACTTGCCAGTTAGAGAACATTGTATCATTTCACCAGATATGTCAGTCCAAATACTTAATACTGGAGTTAAAGGTCCTCTACCCGAGGGAACGGTGGGACTAATTATAGGGCGTAGCTCAGCTTCGAAGACTGGCATTTTTACCTTACCTGGGGTAATAGATTCAGATTATACTGGGGAAATAAAGCTTATGGTACAAGCTGTTGGACAAACTATTCAATTACATCCTGGGCAGAGAATAGCACAGCTCCTTCTTGTTCCTTACTATAATACACCTAATTCTACATTATTACAAAAAAGAGACAAGGGGTCTTTTGGATCCAGCAATGTTGTGGCCTGGGTTCAAAAAATTCAGCAAGCCAGGCCTATGAAAAAATTATTAATTAATGGAAAGCCTATAGAAGGGTTATTGGATACCGGTGCAGATGTTTCATGTATAGCTGGAAAAGACTGGCCCTCTTCATGGCCAATATCCCAGTCATCTGCCCCATTAGTTGGAGTAGGTTTGGCCCATAATATAGCTAAAAGCACTCAGATACTAAAGTGGCAGGATGACTGCAATCAAGGAACTTTTCAGCCATATATAGTACCCGCCTTGCCTTTCTCTTTGTGGGGAAGAGATATCTTACAGCAAATGGAGGTACAGTTAGTTACATCATCCGAGACTTTTTTAGCTTAAAGGCCACTGTTGTTCCTACTGCGGATCGTATACAATGGAAGTCAAATGATCCGGTATGGATCGAACAGTGGCCGTTAAATATAGAGAAATTAGAAGCTGTGCAAAACCTGGTTAAGGAACAATTAGAAAAGGGGCATATAGAACCCTCTACTAGCCCCTGGAATACTCCTATATTTGCAATAAAAAAGAAATCAGGAAAGTGGAGGCTATTACATGACTTAAGAGCAGTAAATAAAACTATGGAGACTATGGGAGCTTTACAGCCAGGTTTACCATCACCTACTGGAATCCCAATCAATACAAATATTGTAGTGATCGATTTGCAAGATTGTTTTTTTACCATCCCCCTGCATCCAATGGATTGTAAGCGCTTTGCTTTCAGTGTTCCTTCAACAAATTTTAAGCGACCGTATCAAAGGTATCAATGGAAAGTTTTACCTCAGGGAATGAAAAATAGCCCCACATTATGTCAAAAATATGTAGACAATGCAATCAAGAATATTAGGGAAAAATACCCTGAAGTATATTTAATCCATTACATGGATGATATACTATTAGCACATTCAAACTACCATTACTTACATTACATTTTGGAACAGCTAATTCTCAACCTCCAACAACAAGGACTTATAGTAGCACCAGAAAAAATTCAGAAACAGCCTCCATACAATTACTTAGGAAGAGTAATTAAACAAGACAAAGTAATCCCACAAAAAATGGAAATTCGAGTTGATCAATTAAAAACCTTAAATGATTTTCAAAAACTACTGGGAGATATAAATTGGATTAGACCTTACATAAAGTTAACTACTATAGAATTAAAACCCCTATTCGATATTTTAAAAGGTGATTCTCAACCTACATCAAAACGAGGGATTACAGCTGAAGCCTATCAAGCACTTCAATTAGTAAATCAAGCTTTAAGTCAAAGTCATTTAAGAAGAATAAACATAGCACAAGAGTGGGCTCTAATAATATTAGATACCCCTTTTTTACCTACTGCTTGTCTATGGCAGACAGGTCCAATAGAATGGATACACCTCCGAATAAATCAGCATAAAAATTTAAAACCATATCCAGACTTAGTGGCAGAATTAATCATTCAAGGAAGAAATCGAAGTAAACAATTGTTAGGGGCTGATCCCTCCTGTATAATAGTTCCTTATACTAAAAATCAATTAGAACATTTATTACAATATAATGATGAGTGGATGATAAATTTAACTGCATTTAAAGGGGAAATTAAACATCATTTTCCCTCAGATCCTATACTGCAATTTATACAAAAACACCCCGTTATATTTCCACAAAGGTGTTGTGTTCAACCCCTACCCCCCCCAGCAGAATTAATTTTCACTGACGGGTCTGCTAAAGGGACGGCTGCTATATATTCCAAAAAACTTCAAAAACAAATACAGACAAAAGAAAAATCAGCCCAAAAAGTTGAATTATTAGCAGTAATAAAAGTCTTTAATTTGTTCCCTCAGGCCTTTAATTTATACACAGACTCTCTTTATGTGGCAAATTTATTTCCTGTTATTGAGACAGCTTATATTTCTGAAAATTCTACTGTTAGTCACTATCTTTTAACATTACAGCAACTCATCCACCAGAGACAGTTTCCCTTTTTTGTAGCACATATCAGAAGTCATAGTAATTTGCCAGGACCATTAACAGAAGGTAATGCTAAAGCTGACCAACTTACTAACTATGTTGCCTTTCCAGTACAAACTCCTGTTAGTCAAGCACAAGATGCACATAAACTGCATCATCAAAATGCTACAGCATTAAGGTTACAATTTAAAATCACTCGGGAACAGGCTAGACAAATCATTAAACAGTGTCCTATTTGTATAACTCACCTGCCACAGTTGCATACTGGAGTAAACCCTAAGGGTTTAAAACCCAATGCTTTATGGCAAATGGATGTAACTCATATTAAAGAATTTGGAAAGTTAGCTTTTGTACATGTTACTATTGATACTTACTCACATGTTCTGTTTGCCTCTGCACGAACAGGAGAGGCTTTAAAAGATGTAAAACAACATGTTATACAATCTATGGCTTATATGGGAAAACCTCAACATATAAAAACAGACAATGCCCCTGCATATGTCTCAAAAGGCTTTGAACAATTTTGTCATCAGTTTCATATCAAACATACTACTGGAATACCCTATAATCCCCAAGGTCAAGCGGTGGTGGAAAGAGCCCACCAAACATTAAAGCACCAAATTACTAAACTGCAAGATAGTGAAAGTAAGTACTTATCGCCTCATCACATCATTAATCACAGTCTTTTTGTCATTAATCACTTAAATGCAAATGAAAAAGGTGAGACTCCAATGAGTAGACATTGGAATAAAGTTATACAGCCTCAAATTTTAGTAAAATGGAAGGATGTGCTAACTGGACAATGGAAAGGTCCTGATGTGTTACTAACATCCGGACGAGGATATGCTTGTATTTTCCCACAGGATGCAGAAACCCCAGTCTGGATTCCTGATAGGCTCATTCGGCCCATATCGGCGCCCATCCCGGAGAGGGAACAAGAGGAGAGCCCCTCTTCCTCCGCAGTGGAAGAACCCATCATCTTACCCCCAGGAGAATATGGATGAAGATCTTGTGCCTGGAATGGAAGATTTATCTCTCTCTTCTACCCCGCAGGCTCAATCTACCAGACAAGCTAGTCTGCCCACTTGGGGGCAGATAAAAAGGCTTACTGCTGACGCAGAAAGGGTAGTCCTAATAACCGGAAAAACTCCTACTCCTATTCACCTGTTTCTGGCTATGATTGCACTTCTTTCCTGTCAGGTATCTGGTTCTTCTGTAAATAAATCATATTGGGCTTATATACCTAACCCACCACTTTTCCACCCCACTGCGTGGGGGGATAAAAACTTAAAGGTCTTTACTAATAATACCAATCTTATGGGAGGACTCCCTAGTTCACTTATTCCTTTTAAAAGTACTGATAATGTTAATTTTACCGGATATGCTGATGAAGCCCCTCTATGCTTTGTAATAACCGGGACTCCTCCTCCTGGCTGTTTGCCTATCAATTATCGGTCATATTATACTGATTCCCCAAGTCATAAAGGAACTAAAAGAAGCATCTGGGGGCTCAACATGATTTCTCTTGGGTACCATACCTACAATGAAAGTTATGTAAACCTTTCCTCAAATTTTAACTCTTTGATTGAGTCTTGTACAGAAAAATATCCTAAAAAAGACATCTATTGGAAAAATATTCACTCTACAGGCTATCCCCGATGGCTTGAGTGTGGCTTTTTGCATAAAGCAAACATATATCACCCTGTAAAAAGTAACCTTACTATTTATGATTTTTCAGTCTCCTCACCTAATTATAATTATACTGCATATATTATAAATAATACAGACAAATATACTTATAACAAGAGTCTACCTACAGATGGGGAACCCCTTACACGGTGGTTCACCCCAGGATTAGTGACCCCCATTTATCAAAGTAGTGCTTCATCCCATAATCGAACTTGTTTATATAATAACTTATTTCGTCTGCTTGCTGCTACTAATATGGTGTTGTTATATCGCCCATCTAGTTCAACCCCTGTTCCTTACGGCATTCGTGCATGTGTAAATGCACCTCATGCTATTCTAGTAGGAAAGACTCACATGTTTAATATCACACAAATGAATAATGCCTATCATATCACGTGCACTAACTGTCTCCTTACTAATTGTATTAATTCTGGCTTGCCAAAAAATTATACTACTTTTCTTATTGTGCATCAACCTTCTTATGTCTTATTACCTGTTAAGTTAAATGAACCATGGTTTGATGATGTTGGCTATCAAGTTATGGAAAGGCTGAACAACTTAATGAGACCTAAGCGTTTTGTAGCTACGTTAATTTTAGGAATTACCGCTCTAATTAGCATTATTGCTTCTTTAGCTATATCAACTACAGCCCTCATTCAAAATCAACAAACCGCTCATCATGTAAATACTCTAACTCATAATATTTCTTTAGCTTTAACCCTACAAGAAAAATTAGATAGAAACTTAGAGACTAGAGTAGACGCCTTAGAAGATACAGTTATTTATTTAGGAAACCAGATTCAAAATCTAAAAACCCAACTTACCACCCGGTGTCATGTTAATTATAAATGGATATGTATTACCCCAGCGCCCTATAATGAAACAGAGCAGTCATGGGAAAAAGTAAAAACCCATTTACAAGGAATATGGCATAACACTCAACTAGCACCAGATATTCTAGCTTTACAACAACAAATAACTGACATAAGTAAGGCACATATAACAGAACATGAAACCCTAGCAAATAGTCTTTGGTCCTCCTTACAAAATCTTAACCCAATTATTGGATGGCCCAATGTAGTAAACTTCGGCCTTACTGTGACTATAATATTAATTATTATTTTTTGCTTTCCCACAGCAATCAAAACCATAAAGGCATCTATCAAGCAAATCGAGAGAGTCCAGCAAAAAGAAATTTTAAAAAATAAAGGGGGAAATGCCGCGTCCTCTTTTTCCTCCCCGGTTTGACACGGTTCCCTGGAAGGAAGGGCGGTGGCAAGGCCTTCAACGCCCCAAAAGAGGACGAGGCATAAAATGGTGTAATAGAAAAATACTGGGATTAACGACACTAATTGTGTGTTTCTTGTTGCTGGTTGTGCTCCAAGCATTATATCAAAACAAATCAGAAAGCAAAAGAATTGGAAAAAATGATACAAATTGTACAAATTGCAAAACCTTGTTAATAACTGTTTGGAAAAAATTAGGTTGGGACGCCCCCATTAAGCAAGTCATGCTGCAGATACAGCAGTCAGAAGTGCTTTTAGAACAAGTCACAGAAAAGTACCCCATAGAAAGTAAACACTTACAATTAAAAAACCCTGCATTGAGCCATCCTGGAAATTTACTCCCCACCACGGCACCGGTCCATTGCTATAAAACAATAAAAAATCTAAGTAAACAATGTAACCTTTTAATCAAAACAAGCTAAGCTTTAACCAGACTAAAATAGGTCTTGACATATTGCCTCACCTGTAGAATAATAGGAAAAGAAAGTCTAAACTCAGAAAACTGCAAACACAATGTCTGTGGTTTAAGCCAATATCCTGCTGCTATTAAAATCTTGTGTAAGTGTTCCTAAGAAAATCAAAACGTGTACTTTCGCTTTGCTTCCCTGAACCTGTAACTTTACCTAAAACGTAAGCCATGACACAACCATGATTCTGTGATACCTGTTTCCTTGCCAAGAATAAAGGTATAAAATCAGTTAAGCAAAAATAAATGCAAGCAACTCTTCTCAGAAGAAAATTCTCTAAGCTGTCTCTTGGTGTTCTTCTCGCGCCGACGACCCTCCACACCTTCAAGCCCGTTCCCTCTGCTGCGGCTGGACCGCGGCAGTATGTGGGTTTTATTGCCTTAAATTTTGCCCATGAAAATCAGAATTAGTGCAACTTGGGGATATATTTTTATGACCTTATAATTTTTATTTTGTTATTGATAGAGTTCTCATTCATTTGGAGTTAGTATTAAGTAATATATTTTTCTGGATAACAAGAATTCATCCTAGATATAGAAATTTCTATAAATGAATTTGACCATTCTTTCCTTTTCTGATGTATTATTATTTATGAATGCTCATCAGAACTTCATACACTTGCAATGTAGTCTTATTCTTACATTTTGGGGTTTCACCTAAATAGCTTTATTTATTGCTTTTTATCATATGTCTATTTTTCTGTTCTATTTCTATTGTTGCATTTACAGTCTTCTCTCATCCTTTTTGATTGTTATAATTCACTGTGCAATTTTCTTGCTTATGCCCTCCTTCACTTAGTTTACAGGGTTAGCTAATCAGTATGATCATTTTAAGCAGTTTTATTGAGATATAGCACATATCACACAATCCATCCGAAGTGTACAATCAGTGGTTCACAGGATCATCACATAATTGTGTATTCATCACCATAATCAATTTTAGAACACTTTAATTACTCCAAAAAATATTCTGTACCTTTTTCCAGTATTATCAATGCTTAGAATTGGTGAGGTGCATATGTTGATGAAAGAATAATAAAATATTATTGTTAACTTCATAGGTGCTGTAGGAGTATTTTTCCCATACAGTACTCTATTATTATCTCCTTATAATAGTGACTTAACATTTGTCCTGTTCATGAAAGAGCACTGTTCTAGTTTGCTAGCTGCTGGAATGCAGCACACCAGAGATGGATTGGCTTTTAATAAAAGGGGATTTATTTTGTTAGTTCTTCAGAGGAAAGGGAGCTAACTTTCCACTGAGGTTCTTTCTTATGTGGGAAGATACAGGATAGTCTCTGCTGGCCTTCTCTCCAGGCCCCTGGGTTTCAACAACTTTCCCCGGGGTGACTTCTTTCTGCATCTCCAAAGGCCTGGGCTGAGCTGCTAGTGCTGAAATGAGGAATGCCGAGCTGCTTAGGCTGTGCTACATTACGGTCTCTCATTTAAGCACCAGCCAATTAAATCAAAAGTCCTTCATTGCAGCAGGCACGCCTCCTAGCTGACTGCAGATGTAAATCAGCAACAGATGAGGTTCACATACCATTGGCTCATGTCTGCAGCAACAAACTAGGTATGCTCACCTGGCCTAGTTGACAACTGAATCTAACTACCACATGTCATGTCCACCTCTTGTCAACTTGACAACTACAAGCATCACCTTAAACAGGTGCAAAAAATTCTCTTCTTGCATGGACCTGTGAATCTCAAAACAAGTCCAGTGCCAATACGCAAAGGAGGATATTCACAGGATACAGATTTTCATTTCCATAGGGAGAAATTGGAAGAACACAGATGTAAAACCTGCAGGGCAAACATCATTGGATTTCGCAGTCTGAAAGTCATTCATCCTTTGGCTTTAGAAAGTGGCAGTCCCACCCTTTCTGAGGGCCTATGTAGTGGCCCGCCTCTTTCCAAATCAACCTCGGGGAACATTGAGGAAAACACCTCTCAGTTCCACTCTCTCCAGGCATCTGGGCCACCCCTGGGCTCTCTGCCATTTCTATGGCACATGCTCAACCCCTCCATGTGGTGGCAGCCAGGCTCTCCCAGTCCCCCAAAGAGTATGCTCTGCCTTCTCCAAGACCTGAGGCTACACAACTCTTCCACTGCAACAAGATGAGAGGCTCATCCTCACCCTTCAGGGTAAACTCACCCTCTCCATGTATATGGGTGGGTTCATTCTCCTGGCTGAGGTTTCTTGGCTTCTGACCCGAACTTCCATGGTTCTCAGTCTGCAAACTCCAATCTCTCCCTTTTGTGTCCTCCTTTGTCAAGATTGGCAATGGTTCCATTTACACCAATAGTCCCTTCATGCACTCCAGGACTTCTCCATCATTCTCTTCACAATTCCTCCAAAATCTTTCCCTTAGCCATCCAAAACACCGTTCAAACATATCTGGCATTTGCAAACTGCAGCAGCACCCCACTCTCCGGTACCAAATCTGTTCTAGTTTGCTAGCTGCTGTAATGCAACACACCAGAGATAGATTGGCTTTTAATAAAAGGGGATTTATTTTGTTAGTTCTTCAGAGGAAAGGGAGCTAACTTTCCACTGAGGTTCTTTCTTATGTGGGAAGGCACAGGATGGTCTCTGCTGGCCTTCTCTCCAGGCCCCGGGTTTCAACAACTTTCCCCGGGGTGACTTCTTTCTGCATCTCCAAAGGCCTAGGCTGAGCTGCGAGTGCTGAGATGAGGAATGCTAAGCTGCTTAGGCTGTGTTACATTGTGGTCTCTCATTTAAGCACCAGCCAATTAAGTCAAATGTCCTTCATTGCAGCAGGCATGCCTCCTAGCTGACTGCAGATGTAAATCAGCAACAGATGAGGTTCACATACCATTGACTCATGTCCACAGCAACAAAACTAGGTATGCTTACCTGGCCAAGTTGACAACTGAATCTAACTACTACAATCATTTGTATATTTGTACTAGTAATCACAGTCATGTCCACCACAGGATTCACTGTTATATGCTCTGCTGGTTTGGAATTATCGTGTAACTCAGAAATGCCACGTTTTCTTTCCTAATCCAATCTTCTGGGGGCAGACTTATTGTCCAGGGTAGAAGCTTTGATTGGATTATTTCCGTGGAGATGTGGCACGCCCAATTGTAGACTTGACCTCTTTATTGGATGGAGATGTGACTCTGCCCATTCAAGGTCGGTCTTGATTAGTTTACAAGAGTCCTTTAAAAGGGGAAATGGTTGGAGAGACTTAGCTCAGCAGACATCGTCATGATGTTGTTAAGCATGAGATGTCAAGCAAGACAGAACCCAGATTTATGTCCTGGAGGAGCCAAGTAAAGGCCCACAGATACTTAAAGATGTATCAGAAGCTGGAAGCAGTGAAACTGGGAACAAGGACCAGCAGATGCCAGTCATATGGTTTCCCATATGACAAGCATTGACCTTTCTTCGGTCAAGGTGTCTTTCTCTGAATGCCTTAGGTTGATCATTTTTATGACCTTGAATTTTAAACTTCTAACTTCATAAACCCCTTTATAAACATCAGCCCAATTCTTGTATATTGAATTCCAGCAGCTTTCGCAAAGCAAAATGTATAGTTTCATGTTTTATCCTCTAGATTTTCTTCTAGTGATATATACATCTCTAAACATCCCATTTCAACCACAGTTACACACGATTTAATGTTGTTAATGACACTCATCATAACGTGCTACCATCACCTCCATCCATTTCCATTCACTTAAATTCAGTATCATCAAAACTTCTGAACATTAAGGATCCACTCCCCATTCCCTACCATCACTCCTACTCCTGGTAACCTATACTCTAGATTTTTAACACTATGAGTTCACTTATTATAACTAGCTCATATTAGTGAGATCATACAATATTTGGCATTTTGTGTCTAGCTTACTAAACTCAGCATACTATCCTCAAGGGTCACCCATAATCTTCTTGCTTCAGGACTCTATTCCTTCTTACTGCTGAGTAACATTCCTTCATATGTATAAACCACATTTTGTTTATCTATTCATCAGTTGGTGGACACTTGGATTGCTTCTGTCTTTTGATTACTGTGAATGATGCCACTATGAACATCAGTGTACAAAGTCTGTTCATGTCACTGATTTCAGGTCTTCTGATTGTATACCTAGTAGCAGGATCGACAGGTCATATGATAGTTCTAGACTTAGTTTCCGAGAAACTGCCAAACTATGTTCCACAGAGTTTGGAACAATGTAAATGTACCATTTTACATTCCCACCAACAGTGATTATGTGTTTCTATTTCTCCACATCATCTCCAACACTTGCAGATTTCTATCAGTTTAATAGTAGTCATTCTAGTAGATGTGAAATTATATCTCATTGTGATTTTAATTTGGATTTCCCTGATAGCTAGTGATGTTGAGAATGTTTTCATGCATATTTTAGCAATTTGTTTTCCTCTTTGGAACAACATCTATTCAAGTCTTTTGCCCATTTTAAAATTGGGTTGTCTTTTTATTAATAAGTTGTAGGATTTCTATATATATATATTATGGTCAATAAACTCTTATTAGATATGTGGTTCCTAAATATTTTCACCCACTGAGTAGGCTGCCATTTCACATTTTGAGAAAGAATTTTGATGTGTAAAAGTATTCCACTGAGGATGTCCAATTTATCTATATTTTTCTTCATTGCTTTTACTTTGGTTTTCAAGTCTAAGAAACCTCTGCCTAACACAATATCTTTTTAAATCCAATTTCATTAAGATATATTAACATCATATAATCTCTCCAAAGCAGAAAATCAATGGCTCAAAGTATCATCATATAGTTATGCATTCATTACCACAATTAATTTTAAAATATTTTCATTACTCCAAAAATTTTCAAATAAACAAGAACACCCAAAACATCCCATTAACCTTATGCTCACTATTATTTAATTATTCATATTTTTGTCTTTATTTTATTACTTATCTGCCCATACACTGCATAAAAGAAGTGCCAGTCACAAAGTTGTCACAATCACATGGTCACTCAAGAAAAATATTGTAGTTATACAATCATCACTAAGAATCTAGTCTACTGGATTACAGTTCAATAGTTTCAGGTATTTCCTTCTATTTTAATACACTAGAAACTAAAAATGACTATCCATACAGTGAATAGAAATAACTTCCAGTATGACCTCTCTACTGTATTTGCAATCTCATAGCCATTTTTTTTACCCCCTGTGGTCAAGAAGACCTTCTCAGTACCATTATGCCAGGGCAACACTCATCCCTAAGAGTCATGTCCCATGTTGCCAGGGACATTTATACCTTGGTAATCATGTCCCATGTAGTGGGGAGGGTAGTCAGTTTATTTCCAGAGTTGGTGTAGAAAGAGAGGCCACATCTGAGCAAGAAGAGGTTCTCTGGGGGTGACTCTTAAGCATAATTATAAATCAGTTTATAATTAAGCCTACATAATTAAAAATAGGCTTACATAATTTTAAGTAGGTTTCTCCTTTGTAGGAATAAGTTTCATCAGGGCAAGCCCCAAGATCCTTTGGTTATGGATATTCAGTTCTCCAGGCACCATTTGCTAAAGAGATTTTTCTGTACTGTTTGAGTGGACTTGGCTGCCTTATTGAAAATCAATGGACCATAAATGCATGGGTATTTTTTTGAACATTCAATTCAATTCCATTGATCATTATTTCTATTTGTATGCCAGTACCATACTGTTTGGACCACAGTAGCTTTGTAATATGCTTTCAACTCAGGCAGTGTGAATTCTCCAACTTCCTTCTTCTATTTCAAGGTGTGTTTGGCTACTTGGGACCCATTGCCCTTCCAAATAAATTTGATGATTGGGTATTTTTTTTTCAATTTTTGTAATCCTTTATTCTACATTTAAAACAAAAAAGGCAGTCAATTTTTTGGCATACAATGCCAAAGTATTCCCCAATTTTCAATAATTTCATGATTAACTTTCTCAAATCATGATATTCATTTTTCCTTAAAAACTGTCAAATTTGCCTTTTCTCTCCATTACAACTGATACCTGCAAAAACTCTCTTCTCTGCCTTCACTGCGCTCTTTCCAATTTTCCATCTAAAATGCCCTTCTTTTTCCTCATGTAATATGAAATTCAAGAATAAAGCCTCATTCAAATCCTGCCTCTTCCATAAATCATGCTCTAACACCCAGCCCACTGTGATCATCTCTGACTCCCTATTGGTCTTCTAGTCAGTAATACTATAATTATAATTCTGTGATTATTTTGTGTTTATTGATGTTGTTTTCCCAAGTAAGGTACCAGAGGTAAGAGAGAAAGGGAGCCAGAGAAAATACTAGACATATAAATGATTACTAGTCAATGAATAAAAATGTTTTCTACAATCAAAGTATTTGTACAGCAAATTATTTTTAAGGGAGCTTATTTGAAATTAAATGGATGATACAGTAATTATATCTCATGTATTGTTTTTTTTTAATCATACCAAAATTTAAGGCCTATGATTACTTGGAAAAAATAATGAAAGTCAGCTTACTTTGGTTTTTCTAGTGTAATTCAGTACTTTTAGGCATAAAGTACAACTGCATTTCACATCTCTCTTCTAGTCTTTGTAAAAAAATCAAAATATTATTGATAAAAAATCAATAGTTATGGAAAACATATTTTTCTTAATTTTTTTCTTAATTATATGACTAATATTTATTACCTGTTCCCTAAAGAATAACAAAAAAGATATGTTCAATAACTGATAAGCCATTTGATGATAAAATGTTATTTATTGTTGTTGCTGTTGTTTTTACCAGTTCAAGAAATAAATTCTGAGCTACAAAAATAGTTTTAAGAGAAAGAGTAAAAATTCTGTCAAAGTAAGGTGGTAGTTATCCCTTGTTAGTTAACACTTAACTTTCACTTATATCCCTAAGGAGGGTGGTAGCTGCCCATGTTTATGTATCACCTAACATGACCAATTAATTTTAGGCTCCTTTTCATTCCCAGATTCAAGACCAGTTTCTCTGAATTCCTGACTTTCCAATTCTACCAAAAATAAACCTAAATTCAATTCAACTATAGGCATGAACTTCTCTAGGTTTTCAAGGCTCATAGTGTTAGTAATCTAAACAGCTTTGAGATAAGTATCAAGTTTATATAACATAAATTAATAAAATAAATGGACACAAGAATTCTTTGTTCCAGTGTAGGTCAGTAACTATTTGCAACTTGGTTTAGCAAGTCTGGGGAAACAGAAATGTATTTCACTAGGAGTATTTATTAGCTTCCAAAAATAATCTCAGAAAAGAGCATCTTTTTAATTGAAAGGTCAGTAAATCTAACTATAAACTAGCATAATATTTCTAATTTTTAGTCACCTGAAGTATGCCTCCCCTGATTCTGTGACATTCATTGGGAAAGATAGTGATTACATGCATAATATCGGTAGTCTTCATGTACACCATCTCCAAATGGTTGCCTTCTCTGACCATCAAAAAAATATCCAAATAATAATATCCAGAACCAAAGTCTCCATTTTCAACATAAAATTAACTTCAGCTAAAAATGACTGAGAAGAGTCGTATTCCCTAGGGACATCTGCTAGACTCCTGGCAAGGTAAAAAGATGCAGATAATCTGTTGTTTCCTCCTCTTATTTCATGAAGTGCTCTGTGAACTGGAGTTGTCATGAAACTCTGGTTCCTTGAAATTATCCATCTCCAGAAGCTGAAAAAGCATTAGGCCTTGAATCTGGAAGACAGATATCAGTTCGCCTTGGAGTTGCTGGACATTGGCAGATGAATGAAGGCCTGAGATTCCACAGCAGAGGTGACGTCTCCTTCCTCTCCAATTTTCCCCGGACCTTGGAAATGTTTCAGTTTTCCATCTGGGCAGCATCCTTCTAGATGAGGCCCGAGGCCAAACAAACTCCCTCCCTAGAGTTTCTCACTGTTCCAGCTGACTCTGACGCCACCTCCACTGGCTCCACCTCATCATGCCCTCCCATGCCGCCCAGCCTTTCTGCAGCCAGGGTCTTATGGACCCTGAAGGCCCAAAGGAACAAACACACTTAACCCTGCCCAGAGAACCAGAGGGCCAATGGGGACCAATTGCTCCACCGGTTACTTACCCACCAACTGTTGAAGAAGGAATTGGAACAGTGTAAGAAAGAGTTACAAAATTTTCCATTTCTGGGGAACTCTGAAGGAGAAAGTGTGAGTGAAAACATATGCACTGGGTCCTTATACCCTCTGAGGGAAGTACCTATTGGACCAGGGGGAATCAGTTATGTAAATGCCTCATTGACAAGTACAGAAGTAATGAACTTCGAGATAGAGATGAAATCATTCATGGACAACCAGTGAGGCTAGTCAAAACAACTGGGTCAATTTTTAGGCCATAGTTTATATAACTGGTCTGAACTTATGTCCATCTTGAATACCTTCTTTACAGGGGAAGAAAGGGAAGTGGTGAGGAGGGCAGCTGTGAAAGAATGGGAGAGGCAGCACCCACCCAGAGTGAGCATAAAATTGTCTGGATCCAAATCTCTGAACCTAAATAGTTCCTTTGAAAAGACTCAAGAGAAAGTTGAGACTTCCTTGCCTACCTGCAAAAGTTGAAGGGAAACAAGTGAGGAAATACCCAAGAATGGATCCTAATAGTCCTGTGGCACAAAGAATGCTAAATATCAATTACATAAAGTGGTATTTATGTAAAGAAAAAGATCCAGAAAAAGGAGGGGTGAATGGACAAACCACAGGAAGAGTTACTGAGAGAGTCTCAGAAAGTGTTCATGAGAAGAGAAAAGAAAAGCCAAATGCAAAAAGCTAGAGTTATGTGGAGAATAGTTGAATACATGGTCAAGAAGAGATTGGAGAGAAAGCAGGGAGGAGATAGGCAGAGGCAAGATAGAGAAACAGTCTGGGCTAGAGGGGATGAAGAGCAAGGAGAGCACAAGACTCCTTAGGGTGTTATCACTGTGGGAAACCTGATCATTTCAAAAGGGATTGCCTGAGTTTAAAGAAAGAAGGTCCAATGATACCCCTGATGAATTTTGAGGATTAGGAGGGTCAGAGGCTCCTCATCCCAACAGCCTACTGGGAGCCTCTAGTAAATCTGAGGCTGGGCCCATATCAGGAGAAAATTATACTTTTGGTAGACATGGGGCAACCAATCTCTGTGGACCACGTGCCAAAGGGGACTGGACTTTCCAGTAGCTTCCTCAGAGTTTGGAGGGTAAAGGGGAAGGGATTTAAAGACCCTATTCTTGAGCCTACTAACATCTTTTCGGAAGAAAACCAAATTAAAAGCCCCCTGCTGTACATCCCAGAAGCTGGCAGTAACTTGTTGGGAAGGGACATGATAATACCAATGGGGTGAACCTGAAGGTAAGGGGTTGCCAAATAGAAGGAAGTTGTCACATAAACAGGCACCATACCCTTGAGGCAAAAGGCAACAAGTTGGCAGACAAAATGGCTAAGGAGGCTTCCCTTTGACCCTCAACAAGGTTAATGGTTTTAATAGCCTCTATTCCCAGATAATTTGAGGTATTCTCTGAGAAGGAAGTAAAGGAACTGGAACAATGAGGAGCAAACTCAGATGGTCAGGGAAAATGGGAACCCCAGAGGGTACACAAATGTTGAATAAGCAATTAATGAGGAAAATATTAGCAGTCTAATATTAGGGAAGTCACTGGAGAGTACAGGCCATGTGTGATCTGGTTCTTAAATGTTTGGGGTGTGTATGCCTCTACACCATAGCTGAACAAATATGTGAATGATGCATAATTTGCCAAAGGGTTCTAAGGAAACAGGTGCAAGGGGGAAAGAAACAGGCCTCTGACCATTTCAAAGCATATAAGTTGATTACACTGAGATGCCTCTAATAGGATGACTGAAATATATTCTGGTTCTTGCAGGCCGTCTATCAGGATGGGTGGAGGCATATCATCTAACTCAAGCTACAGCATCCAGAACTTCCAAGAAAATTCTTGAACAAATTGTCCCCTGTTATGGGTTGGTAGAAAATATCAATTCTGACAATGGTACATCCTGTGTGTTGCAGGATGTCATGCAAAACTTAAGTATTGCTAAGATTTCTATACACCCTGGTATCTGCCATCCTCAGGAAGAGTGGAAAGAATGAATCAGGCCTTAAAGAAGCATCATTCTAAACTGGTCTTAGAAACCATGTTACCTTGGACTAACTATCTTCCTATACCTCTGCTAAGAATTAGACCTGCCCCTAGAAAAGAGTTAGGGATCTCCCCCTAAAAAATACTCTTTGGCTTGCCTTTTCTCAGGAAAACTAAAAATATCCCTTCTTTAGATTCAAAGGGCCTCTTCCTTAAGGACATATGCTGGCATTCTACTCTGTCATCCTTCAGGCACCATGGTCTGCTGTCCCATACCCCCATCTTGAAATTGCTGTCCATCAATACCAACCCGGCAGTTGTATCTTCATCAAATCATGAAAAGAGTCCAACTCCAACTGGCCTGGGAAGGACCTTATCCAGTTCTATTGACAAGTGAAATGGCAGTCCAGATGGCAGGAAAAGGCTCACAACACCCAGATAAAAGGACCAGTACCTGATCCAGATGATAAGTACCCAACAGCAAAGTCTTATTCCTGGAAAATAATTCCAATATCAAACCCTGTAAAGATTATTGTAAAGAGATCATAGTTGGGAGGGAAAGAAGGGGTTGAGGGTTGGATTCTGTATTTTAATAAGACAGCTGAGGGATCAAAACCTGATTTAAAAATGAGAATAATTATATTGGTTATGATGTTCCAAATTTGGGACACAGCGAGCCCCATCAAATTGGTTGTAAATGTAACTAAAGGTTTAGAGTCTCAAACTGTATAGTTTGATGCTTGCCAAGTAATCGACTGTGGAAACCTAGCAGATCAACAGCAATTGAGTGGGGGAAAATAAGTATCTATGCCCAGAACCAAGAAGTAACCACCAATATCCCCCTTGGCCACATGGGCCCTGTCTCTCCTGGGCTTTTGTATAATGGACTACCCAATACAAGGGGTGCTCTGCCAGCACAATCCATTACAAATTAAGATAACCTTCTATAAAGGCAATACCCCACCATATGGTAAGAACCTCCAGCACAATCGAGCAGTAATAACTATTAAAAATATTTCAAAAGACAAACAAATAGGGAGAGCACCAGAAATCAAGTAATTGATAGAATATATGAAATGGGGAAAGATGTCACTGGTAGAGATCCTCTGGAAAAGTTCCATATACATGCCCTCCCCAACTGGGCACTTCCCAGACAATATTCCTTCTGGCTAGCTCTTAAGTAGCACCCAAGGAGACCCAACCAGGAGCTAATTCTCCAATTCAAAATTTCCCCACAATTATCAGGATAGTCAAGACAGAAAATTTGAAACAACCATAGAGACAGGCTATGGAGATACAAATTCCTATATGGAATTAATTAAATATAGAGTCTGGGGTAAAAGAGAGAGAAGAAGCTTACTTGGTTCTTCAATGATTGAGCTTATTTGGACAGTATAAGTGCACCATGTGGAATTCCAGATGAGTTTAAGGTTAGAAATCAAGCTGCTGCAGGATTTGAGTTATTCTTATTCTTGTGGGTCAATGTTGATAAAAATGTTGACTGGATTAATTGCACATACTGTAATTAACAAAGATTTATGAACTACACCAGAGATGGAGTGAAGGGTATTGCAGGACAGCTAGATGCTACTAGCCGAATGACAAAGGAAAACAGGATAATCCTAGATATGATGGTAGCTGAAAAGGGAGATGTTTGTATTATGATCACATGTAGTTGTTGTACATTCATCCCCAATATTACAGCCCCAGATGGGACTATCACCTAAGTTTTATAAGGCTGAATGGCCTTATCTGAAGAATTGGAGGAGAATTCAGGTATTGATAACCCCCTCTCAGAATGGTTAGAAAACTGGTTCAGAAAATGGAAAGGGGTAGCACTATCCATTTTAGCATCCTTAAACAATGTAACTGGGATGCTGACAGTGATCGGGTGTTGCATCATGCCATACCCAGGGGTTAACTCAGAAACTTATTAAGACTGCCCTAACCAAGAAAATGCCTGTTCAGTACAGACAAAACAATTTTTACCCCCTTAAAGAGGAAGATCCCTATGATGAGGAATGTGAAAAAGCCCTTATCAGGGTTGAAAAACGACCAGAATTTGAAAACTGAAAAGGCCCAAAAGAAAGAGGGAGAGTTTGTAAGAATAAAATTGAATTTAGTTTTCACACAAAATGGTGTGGAGTGGGGAAAATGAAACTTACTAAACAAAGTCTGTAAAATCAGCCCAGACTAATTCCACAGAGGGGGTGGGAAAGAGGCCTCTAATGTAAGCTAGGGGATTGTACCATGTCCTTATATGGGGAAAAATGTGAATTAGGCCTCTCAGATAGGCTGCAACTTCCAGAGTACTCGAGCCAATGGGGAAACAGGGGAGGGATTTGCATGTTAGGCTTAGGGTATAAATGTTGCTGCCTCCTATTGTTTGGTGTGCCAGCCACCACTTTTTGGCTGCACACCCATTCTTGTGAGATCATTAATAAATTATCTTCCCCTCCACGATTGGGTGAGCATTCACTATCTTTCAGAGACAGCTTTCTTTTCAACATCATGAATTTCTAAATATAGGATCATGCCAAAAGTGACAGTGTTTACTTCTTGCTTTCAAATTTAGATGCCTTTTATTTCTGTTTCTTATCTAATTGCTCTAGTTAGAATACTAGCACAATATTGATTGGGAATGGTGCCTGCGGGCATCCCTGTCTTATTCCCAATATTAAAGGGAAAGTTTCAGTAATTCATTGTGTAGTATGAAGTAAGCTGTAACTTTTTCATATATGCCTTTTATCAGGTTGAGGAAGTTTCCTTCTATTTCTATCTCTTGAAGTGTTTTTTTTTTTAAGAAAGTTTGTGGGATTTTGTCGAATGCTTCATCCATTATGACCATGTGTTCTTCCACTTCAATTTGTTAATGTGATGTATTATATTAAGTGATTTTGTTGTGTCAAACCATCCTTGCATACTTGGAATAAAACCCACTTGATCATAGTGGGTTTTGTATTTTATAATAATCTTTTATAATAATGGTACCTGGCTATTATTATAGACACACCTATTTTTTCATTCAATTTGCCAGGGTTTGCCTCATGTATATTGAGGCATTCTGCTTAGGTGCATAAATATTGGTGATTGCTATTTCTTCTTGTTGGATTTCCCCTTTTATCAATATATGGTATCATTCCTTTTCTCATAAAATGTTTGTATTTAAGGTCTATTTTGCCTGATATTATTATAGCTATCAGCTCTTTCTTGATTATTGTTTACATGGAATATGTTTTCTAGCCTTTCAGTTCCAACCTATTTGTATCCTTGTTTTTCAATTTGCAAACTGCTGGAATATGATATACCAGAAATGGAATGGCTTTTAAAAAGGGGGGAATTTATTGAACTGCCAATTTACATGTTCTAAGGCTGTGATGATGTCCAAACTAAAGCAAGGCTATAGAAATGTCCAAGCTAAGGCATCCAGGGAAAGATATCTTGGTTCAAGAAGGCAGTGATGTTCATGGTTTCTCTCACAGCCAGAAGGGCACATGATAAAGTCTGCTAGCTTTCCCTCTCAGTTTCTTGTTCCATGAAACTCCCCTGGGGGCATTTTCCTTCCTCATCTCTGAAGGTCTGGCTTAATGGGCTCTAAAGCTTTTCCCAAAATGGTTCCCTTTTAAAGGGCTCTAATATGCAAACCCACCTTGAATGAGTAGAGACACACTCCATGAAAACCATCAATCAAAAGCTACCATCCGCAATTGGGTGGGTCATATCTCCATGGAAACAATATGAAAAATACCACCCAGTAGTACTGAATCAAGATAAAGGACATGGCTTTTCTGAGTCCATGACAGATTAAAACCAGCATAACTTATATCTGAGATTAGTCTCTGGTAGACATCATATAAATTGATCATATTTAATACATTCTTCCAATGTCTACCTTTGATTGGAGAGTATTATCCATTAACTTTCAATGCTATTATTGTAAAAGCATTGCTTACTTCAACCGTTTTCTCCTTTGTCTTTTAAATATTATAGCTCATGTCTGTCTCTCTTTTTATACTTTCAGTTACCATTGCTTATGATTTTCATTCTTGTGCTGTCCTTCAAGCCTCTCTCAATGGTCTTTTCTTCCCAGCCTGAGGAACTCCCTTTAGTATTTCTTGTAGGACTGGACTCTTGTTAACAAATTCTCTCAAATTTTGTTTAACTGAATATTTAAACCTCTCCCTCACTTATGAAGGACACTTTTGCTGGATATAGGATCCTTGGATGGTACTTCTTCTCTTTCAGAACAATAAATATGTCATACCACTGCCTTCTTGCCTCCATGGTCTCTTCTTGCATCCATGGTCTCTGAAGTTGGCCCTCAATTTTATTGTGATTCCCTTGTAAGTGACAAGTACTTTTTCTCTTGCTGTTTTCAGAATTCCCTATTTTTTGTAATTCCCATTCTCATTAGTACATGTTTCAGAGTTTGTCTATCAGGGTTTATTCATTTTGGAGTATGCTGCACTTCCTGAATTTGTATCCTATGTCTTTCATAAGATGACATTTCAGCCATTATCTCCTTTATTATTCTTTCTGCCCCTTTTCCCTTCTCTTCTCCTTCTGAGACACCCATGAACTGTATGTTTTTGTACTTCATGTTGTCATTAAATTCCTCAAAATATTGAGACCCTGATGAAATGTACCCATTCTTTTCTCTATCTCCTGTTTTGTCATTTCATATTTGGGTCTCTCATCTTCTGGGTTGATAATCTACCTTATGCCTGTTGAAATCTTCTGTTGTATGCCTCTACTGCATTTTTAATTTCCTCTATTTGATTTTCACATCCATAAGATCTGATATTTTTCTTTGCATGCTTTCAAATCTTCTTTATCCTCACCTAGTGTCTTTCTAATATATTTTATCTGTTTTGCCATACTGTACTTCATCTCCTTCAATTGATTTAGGAGATTTGATGGAAAATATTTGATTAATTGTTCCAAATTCTGTTTCTCCTCCAATTTTTTAAATTTGTTCCTTTTCTGGGCCATATATATTTGCTTCTTAGTATGTCTTGTAATTTTCTTTGCTGGTCTCCAGGCATCTGATTATCTTGATGAGATTATTCTGAAGTTTGAGTTTCCTTTCCTGTCTAAGATTTTGTTGTTGTTTGGGTTCATGGTAAAGCTCTTACTTGCCATTTGCTTTGCCCATATTCCACAGCCAAATCAGGGTCAGGGTCCCATGCAAGGGGTGCAAACCAGTTCCAAAGGGTGATGGGAAGAGATCAGGAAAGTCTCTTACCAAGACTGCACTTTCCCAGCCTACCCAATAGATGACAGTCTTCAGCATCGTATTCCCCACAGCCTTACAAGTTTTTAACATGTCCCCTCTGATATGAGTAAGTGGAAACAACTGTGCTAGGGTGCCTGTCCAAAAAGGACCAAGGCTGCAGGACCCAGAGGTTCAATTTTGCAGGCCAACAGTTTTATAAAAACTGTGCCATATTACCTTCACTGTAGAAGAAAGAACTTCCCTGACTCTCCTACTTGGAATCAGGCAGCAGGGCAAGAACTGGGCTGACCAGATACTGCTGACCTCTAGTGTAGGGGACACGCAAGGGGGCACTGAC
This sequence comes from Tamandua tetradactyla, assembly GCF_023851605.1. Classification (NCBI taxonomy): domain Eukaryota; kingdom Metazoa; phylum Chordata; class Mammalia; order Pilosa; family Myrmecophagidae; genus Tamandua; species Tamandua tetradactyla. Next base: position 8,466,409 of record NC_135342.1, read on the forward strand.
ACTGACTGAATCACTCTCTGCAGTTTCTCCATTTCTTCATCTAATTCTACTTGTATGTAGCATCACCCTCCCCTGCCTCCTGAGTATGATAACAGATTCTTGGAACAGGTTTTGCCTGTTCTCTAGGTGATTTTGGTGGTGGTGTGCATTATAGTGCTCCTTTTTCCACCATCTTATGACTATTTTTATATTTTATAAATATGCTGTGTGTGTGATATATTTAATTTTACATATATTCAATTGTAGGTAGATATGGAACATTTCTCTAGTATTTGGCACAATCTCCAAATATGTGGAACATATTAGTATCTAAATTCTATTTGATTTATAAATCTCAGTTGGGTATATTGGAGTGGCTTGAAGGAAGTACCTGAAACTGGTGAAATTTGTTCCAGTAGCCTTGATTCTTGAAGACGATTGTATAATGACATAGCTTCCACAATGTGACTGTGTGATTGTGAAAACCTTGTGTCTGATGCTCCTTTTACCATGGTATGGAGAGATGAGTAAAAAAAATAAGGATAAAAAATAAGTAATAGGGGGAATAAAGATTTTAAAAATTGGGTAAGTTGAGATACTGGTGGTCAATGAGAAGGAGGGGCAAGAGGTATGAAATATATGAGTTTTATCTTTTTTGTTTCTTTTCTAGAGTGATGCAAAGGTTCTAAGGATGAGGTGATGAATATACAACTATGTGATGATATTGTGAGACACTGTACACTATGTATTGACTGTATGTGTGTTAAGATTTATCTATAAACATGTTTTTCAAAAACTCATTTTGAATTTTCACTTTTCCTTCAATGCTCTTGATCTTTATCACTATAAATGTAATTAAATATGTTAATGGATTTTAAAATATGGAAACATACTTGAATTACATAAATAATCTGACCTTTATTATCAAATATTATTTTATATTCCTACTCAGTCTGTGAGCTATATTTTATACATCATATAAAAAGGTCTCCATCTGAAGGGTGTTTGGGGATCTTTCAGCAGTACTGGATTCAGTATATAATCTTTGGGTTTTTTTATCATCAATATTTTATTTGATGTATAAAGTCATTGGGAAATGTTACTTTTTCTGTGCTTTTGAATTAAATAAATAGCAGTGTTTTATGTGATACTTAAAAGAGTGGCAGAAACTACCCAATGAACAATTGATCCTGGTGCTTTTCATTTTGAGCAATGTTTATAAACTCTTGTTCCTTTATTGACTTTGTTCTGTTTAGACTTCCCATCTCTACTGACTTCCAAATTGGCAAAGTGTATTTTTTTTCTAGAGAATGTCCACCTCACTTAGGTTTCTTGGTTATCTTGAATTAAGTTAGTTAAATGAGGCAACTGTTTACGCATGCCACATATTGATATTATGTTTTTGCTTTCACATTAATCAAATTGAATACTCAGTTTGAAACTTCATTTACTTTATGTGATACATTTATTTGGCAATAAATTAAATGATGGTTGTGCTCTACAGTCTGAGAAATAACAAACAATTGGATGGTCAATATAAGAACTTTACAGAGAGCATAGAATGCAAGGAGATACATGAGCATCTATGCCAATTCTTCATTGCTCAGAATTCAGCAGTTCTTGATTGCTTAGGTGAGAATTTGTTACCTAAGATGACAGGAAATCATCCTTGAAAATGCTCAGTAGAAACCTTTAATCATTTCTGGGGATTGAAAACTCTGAAGAAAATTTTCATAACTATTCATTGCTTTCCCAAGTGTAGGCTGTCATTGCCACTACAGGGGATATGATAGTTCCGTGTGGACATGAGGTCACCAAATCACTAACTCATATCTCACCATCTGGCTGCCTTCTCCTCACACTATGTGGGTGGTAGCGACTGTCACACTGAGCCCACCATCCTGGCAGCAGCTAGACTCAAGTGAGTATTTTGTATTGCTGGTTAAGAGGCAGAGTTTATAAGGGAAGGAGACCTAACAGGTTATTGGGTAGTGCTCACATATGGAAAAGTGATTCTCCTGCAGTAGAAACTGACTCAGTGTCAAAGCCACAGGAGAGTTAGGAATAACTCTCAAGAAATGGGCTGAGTTTGTACAGAGAGACTGGAAGTTTCCACCCTACACAACAACCCTTGATTGCTAATGTAAATGAATGAAACCCTTCCTGACAGTGATTCTTGGTATTAGCCAAATGGTATCAAAATCTGAATTTTAAGGTTCTTAAGGACTGTAATTTAGTTATTAATGTGCTAAAATCACAGACAGTAATTCAAAATGCAATAATTTATGTAAAACCTCTGTACCAGTGATAATGAGGGTCAAATTCAATGATCTCAGCAGACACAGTGTCTAGCAGCAATGGCTAAAATATTTGGCAACATGGGTGTGGTAGTTAGGTTCAAGTGTCAACTTGGCCAGGTGATGATGCCTAGTTCTGTTGCTGTGGATTTGAATCATTAGCTTGTGAAACCCATCTATGACTGATTGCATCTGCAGTCTCTAAGGGGAGTGCCTTCCTCAGTGAGTGATGTTTCATTTAATTCATGGAAAACTTCAAAGAGAAAGCTAAATGCAGCACAGCCCAAGCAGATCAGTATACCTCATCTCAACACTTGCAACTTAACCCAGACCTTTGGAAATGCAGAAAGGAATCACCCAGGGGAAAGCTTTGGAAATCCAGAAACCTGGAGAGAAGGTCAGGAGAGATCGCCTTGTGCCTTTCTATGTAAGAGAGAACCTCAGATGAAAGTTAGCTGCCTTTCCTCTGGAGAACTATACATTTTAACTAAATAAGTCCCCTTTTATTAAAAGCCAATCCATCTCTGGTGTGTTGCAATCTGGCAGCTTTGGCAGACTATAACAATGGGTGAGATGTGCTTCATGCAGACAGTATGGGTTCATATTGAAAATAGCTGTGGTCTGATGAGCATGGTGAGACTTTTTCCTTCTTGAAATCAGAGAAGGAGATCTTAAGAAAAAGTTCACTTAATAATTGCGGGTTTCAGACAACAGAAAAAAATTAAGGACTTCAGATTTTAAACTCAAATGTTTCTTGTGGCATTCTCTCTAATACAAACACTTTCCAATGTTATTTGCAGACCCACTATTAATTTCTCTTTCTTGTCACTTTATTCCAAGCAAAATAGTCATATGATCTGTGATGGTCAGGTTCATGTGTCAACTTGGCCAGGGTGGTGGTGCCAAGTTGTCTGGTTGGGCAAGCACTGACCTCTCTGTTGCTGTGAGGACATTTCATGGACTTATATCATGACCAGTTTGGATGCATGACAGCTGATTGCATTTGCAGCAGCTAAGGGAAGTGTCTTCTGCAATGAGTAACACTTAATTTAATCACCAGAAGGCTTTTAAGGAAAATTCTGAAGAGACAATTACTCCTTCTGCTTCAGCCAGCCAGATTTTCCTGGGAGTTCATTGAGGACCTTAATTGGAGCTGCCAGCTTGCAGCCTGCCCTACAGATCTTGGATTCTTACATCCCCACAGTTGTATGAGGCACTTTTATAAATTTTATATTTATAGATATTTCCTGCTGATTCTGTTTCTCTAGAGTACCCTAGCTAATACAGCTTGGTGCCAGGAGTGTGGTGGTTCTTAAGAAACAGAATCTTAAAAATGGGTTTTTATGTATATAAGATTCCACAAGGGTTCCATGTACTAGTGTAACTTCCAGAAACCTACAACCTCCAGATGGATTCCTGGACCAGATAAGTACTGAAATATAGAGGGCCTAGCCTGTACAGAACATCAGAAAGTTCCATCTCCCTACCCCATATTATTGACAGACACTTCCAACATGAAAATGTTAGCATGGACATAGCCCAAACACCCCTAAAAAGAGGGATAGAGAGATCAAAGGTGATGGTGGACTTATAGAGAGAAGATAAATAACATATGAATATGATCACTGAATCATTAAATTGATATCTTGTTTAGTCTGCTTAGGGCAGCTAGAAATAAAAACCTAAAACTTTGGAATTGTCACTAATGTCAAACTCTGAAATATGTTTTACAACTAACTGTGATGCTTTGTTTTGAAATTTATTCATTTTTCATTTATATGTTATTTTTCACTGAAAAGAACAAAAACTAATTGTGATAATAAAGGAAAATTTTAATCAGTTTTTACAATGGGTTTTCTACTCTGAGTAGACTCAAAGGCACTAAAGACTCTGTTTCCCATAATCAGTATGGCACTGCCAGTTCATGAGGTGAGTTGGTAAAAGAGACAGTCAAAATATCACCATTTGATTCTGCTAATTGTATGCTTATACAAAGCCAGACTCTGGGTGATAATATTTTTGACACTTTTATGGAATTTTGTGGAATTAAGAGGAATAGAGATGTTGTCTGGTTGTTGTTAGATATGCTGGATACACTTATGAGCTGAAGGCTTCAAATAAGAAGCTTATGCACCATTTGACATGTGTAATAGTTTCTATGAAGGCCCTGAAGGAAACTCTTGTTGTGGATCATTTACTTATTTCCCCCTTAAAATTACATATGTTCCTTGGATGACCTTTACGAATCTTGTAGAATCTATTCATTTCTTTTTATTCATAATGTCACAACTATAGATCCACTAATACATACAGTCAGAGCTCCCCTCACTTAATGGCTCTTTTATTGAAAGGATTATTTAAAGAGATCCAAAGTTATGATTTGAAATACCTAGAGGAAACCAGCAAAAGAGATTCTATATGACAAACAAAAGGAGACTTAACCTCAAAAAGTTTACCATGCAAAAATTAATTACCATAATCACATTCTTAAAAAGCATCTTCTCCAATAAAATCTTTTCCATTTATTTATAATCATATGTCTGCTAATACTTTTAATAAGAGTACCCCCCACCTCATGTCTCTTTTATGCTAGGAATTGAGTTAAAAGATCTGAAGATATGATTTCAAATAGAGGACTTGGCAAAAGAGGCAGTATTATCGTAATATAACAAACAAGGAGACTTAGACTGAAAAAAGTTAATGAGCCAAATTGCATGTTTCTATTTTTAAAATATATTATGTAATTAATAGCTCAATTAGTAAGTTTCTTCAATCTTAATTGTGAGTTCTTCAGTCTTAATGACATATCCTAAAAGCTCAGACTTTTGTAAAGGCTGCTGCTCTCTTTGTTTCCCTCCTGTCAGCTAGGGGATTGTCACCTTGCATCCATGATCAGCACACGTTGCTGGGTCCTTTGTTTTAGTTTCCTGGGCTACTCAAAGCAGATGTCATGAAATTGTTCATCTTAAACAATGGGAACTTATTACTTTAAGCCTACCATTTTCAGGCTATGAAAATGTTCAAATCAAGGTGATGTTTTCTTCCCAAAGACCTGCTGCTAGAGCTCCTTGGCTCCTTGGCTCCTGTTCCTCTGTCACATGGCAGGGCACATGGTGGCATCTGCTGGTCTCACCCTTCTTTTCCAGGTTTTGTTTCTTTCAGCTTCTATCTTCCATGGCTTTGTCTGCATTTCATTCTCTTATAATGGACTCCTGTAAGAAGATTAAAACCCATTCTGTTGAAGTGTGTCACATCTTAAAATTGAAGTAGCCTCATCAAAAGGTCCTACTTAGAGGGTGTTCACACACCCAGTAGTGTATTAAATTTTAGAACATCTTCTTCTGGGGTATGTATACCTTCGAAGAACCACGCACTTGATAGGGGTCCATTTTTTCTGCATGTGTTTTACAGAATGAATTCATCCATTCTCCTCTTGATGGTCATTTCCAGGTTTTCACTTTTATGTTGTGCTGAGAACATTCTTAAACATATCCCCTGAAATATATATGTAAGACTTGCCAAAGTGTATACCTATAAATGGAATTCCTAGGACATTCAACTTGATAAAATCTAGAGCAAATATTGATATAAACTTGCTTTCATCACACCATCCCTTTTTAATCTCCACCTTTCCCTGTTTCCTATTGTATATTTCCCACAAAGTAAGTCAGCATTATACCAGTTGGTATTTTCTTCCAATATAAGGATTTTAACTCTCCTAGCACAATCATGTTTGTATATATTTGAGAGCACAGGTTTTGCTCCCACATCACCCATTACTTACTGCCATACACTCTTCGTCTTCTATATTCCAGCCTCTGGCCACTAATTTGTGCTCTGTATCTGTTGATTTTCCTGTTACAGATATTATGTGTAATTAGAATCATATAATATTTTTCCTGTTGTGCCTGGCTTCTTTCACTTAGCTTGTTTTCAAGGTTCATTTGTAGTACAGCATATATCACTACTTCCTCCCTTTTTAAGTCTGAGTAATATTCCATCATATGGATATACCACATTTCATTTATCCATTCATTCATTGATGGACATTTGTAATGTTTGCATCTTTTGACTACTGTAAATTGTTCTTCTATGGACATTCGTGTATGAGTATTTGTTTGAATTCTTGTTTTCAGTTGGATGTATATGTACACCTCCAAGTGGAATTGCTGGATCATATGGTAATTCTATATTTAACTTTTTGAGCAACTGCCAAACAGTTCCTTGACAGCTGCACCATTTTATATTTCACCACCAATGTGTAGAGTGTTATAATTTCTCCATACCCTTGCCAACATTTGATTTTATTTTTATTTATTATAGCCATTTTAGTGGTTGTGAAATGCTACATGGTTTTGACTGGCATTTCCCTGATTACAAATGATGTTGAGCATCTTCTCATATTTCTTTTGACCATTTGTAAATCTGTTTTGAAGAAAAATCTATTCAAGCCCTTTACCCATTATTAAATTGGAATTTTGTCTTTTTGTTCTTGAGTTTTAAGAGTTTTTTTAATATATTCTGGGTACTAGGCCCTTACCAAATACAATTTCCAAATATCTCCTTTCATTATCTTTTCACTTTCTTTGCAGTGTCCTTGTGCTGGTTTGAAATGATGTATGTACCCTAGAAAAGCCATGTCTTAATTCTAATCCCATTTTTTAAAAGCAGCCTTTCTCCTAATCCCTATTCAGTATTGTATGTTTGAAACTGTAATTGGATCATCCCCCTGGAGATGTGATTTAATCAAGAGTGATTGTTAAACTGGATTAGCTAGAGATGTGTCTCCACCCATTTGGATGGATCTTGATTAGTTTCCTGGAATCCTATAAAAGAGGAAACATTTTGGAGAAAGAGAGATTAAGAGAGAGCAGAGTTGAATTACATAGCCACAAGAAGCAGAGTCTACCAGCCAGGGACCTTTGGAGATGAAGAAGAAAAATGCATCCCGGGGAGCTTCATGAAACAGGAAGCCAGGAGAAGAAGCTAGCAGATGATGCCATGTTCACCATGTACCTTTCCAGATGAGAGAGAAAATCTGTGTTTACCATGTGCCCTTCCACTTGAGAGAGAAACCCTGAACTTCACTGGTCTTCTTGAACCAAGATATCTTTCTCTGGATGCCTTAGATTGGACATTTCTATAGACTTGCTTTGATTGGGACATTTTCTTGGTCTTAAAACTGTAAACTAGCAACTTATTAAATTCTCCTTTTTAAAAGTGATTCCATTTCTGGTATATTGCATTCTGGCAGCTAGCAAGCTAGGACAGTTCTGATTCACAAAATTTTTTATTTGATAAAGTCCTATTTTTTCTGTTGTTTGTGCTTTTGCTATCATATCTAAGTATCCCTTGCCAAATCCAGTATCATGAATGTTTATTATCCATTGTTTTTTTTCAGAGTTTTATAGTTTTAGCACTTACATTTTGGGCTTTGATCCAGTGTGACTAAAATTTATTTCTCATGGTGAAAGGTAGGCCATTACTTCTTTATTTTCCCTCTGGATATTCAGTTGTCCCAGCACTACTGAATCAAGATGAGATACTATACTTTCCCCTTTGAATGGTCTTGGCATCTTTGTTAAAAATCAGTTGGCCTTGAATATATGATTTCATTTCTATACTCTCATTTTTATTACGTGTGTGTGTGTCTATCCTATGCCAGTACTACTGTTTTGATTATTGTAGTTTTGTGGTAAGTTTTGAAATTGGGAAGTTTGAGTCTCCTAACTTTGTACTTTTTAAATATTCTTTTGGCTCACTGGGGCTCCTTGTAATTCCTTGCTTTCTGCAGAAATGCCCATTGGAATTTTGATAGAGATTGTGTAGAATCTGCAATTCTCTTTGAATAATATTGCAAATTTTACAATAGTTAGTCTTCAAATCTTTAAACATGGATATCTTTCCATTTATTTACGTATTCTTTAATTTACATCAACATTGTTTTGTACTTTTCTTTACATGTCTTCCAATTCCTTGGTTTAAGTTTATTCTTGGGTATTTTATTTCCTTTGATGTTATTACAAATGGAATTGTTCTCTTGTTTTCCTTTTCAGGTTGTTAACTGCCAGTGCATAAAAACAACTGACTTCCCCTTCCACCACCCCCCAGGGGTATTTTTTTTATATTTTTATTGAGAAATCTTTAAAACACATACAGTCCAATAATATTATATAATCAGTGGCTCACAGCATCATCACATAGTTGTATATTCAGTACCATGATCATTTTTAGAATATTTGCATCACTCCAGAAAAAGAAATAAAAAAGAGAAAACTCATATATACCTATATACCCTTTATCCCTCCCTCTCATTGGCCACCAGTATTTCAATGTACCCAATGTTTTACCCATTATCCACCCCCCAATTATTTATTTAATTTTTATCCTTATTTTGTATACTCAACTGTCCATACCCTGGATAAAAGGAGCATCAGACACAAAGATTTCACAATCACTTGGTCACACTGTAAAAGCTATGTACAATCATCTTCAAGAATCTACATAACTGGAACACAAGTCAACAGTTTTATGTACTTCCCTGTAGCCACTCCAATACACCATAAATTAAAAAGGGATATCCATATAATGTGTAAGAATAACCTCCAGGATAACCTCTCAACTCTGTTTGAAATTATTCAGCCACTGAAGCTTTATTTTGTCTCATTTCTTTCTTCCCCCTTTTGGTGAAAAAGGGTTTATCAATCCCATGATGCCAGGTCCCAGCTCATCCCCAGGATTCAGGTCCCTTGTAGCAGCAGTGAGTTCACCTGCCGGGTTGTCTTAGAGAAAGGCCACATCTGAGCAACTAAAAGAGGTTCTCTTGGGGTGACTTTTAGGCATAATTATAAGTAGGCTTAGATTCTCCTTTGCAGGAATAAGCTTCACAAGGGCGAGTCTCATGATTGAGGGCTCAGCCTATTGAATTGGTTTCCCCACTGCTTGTGTGAATATCAGGAATTCCCCAGATGGGGAAACTGAATATTTCCTCCTTTCTCTCCAGTTCCCCAAGGGGACTTTGCAAATAGTTTTATATTCTGCCCAAATTACTCTGAGATATACCAGGGCATCACACTAACCTGAACAAACCAACATGATCTCCTGCCATATTCGAGATTCCATGTAGATGTGGTGTTCAGGTAAATCGACCATAATGCTAAATTAGATAACGCACTGTCCAAAATGTAAATTTTGCACCAAATAAATCTCTTTCCCTTCACACAGATTCACACAGATGTTAAAGCTTGAAAATGTGGGCCATATCATCCTTTATCCAATATTCTGATTTACCTTAATCCTATCCAGATCAGCTTCATTCATTTCTCTAGTTGAAGTCTGGCCACTTTTTCAGCTTTCTTAACAGTTGCTGAATGGGTAATGCTGCCTTTCATAGTTCACTGCTCTAACTCTGACTCTCAGATGTCACAACAATGCATGAACAAATAACTGATTTTTTAGTGCTTAATCTTACACCTTGCAATTTTGACTGAATTTGTGTATGAATCGTTTAAGTTGCTTTTTTTAAATTAGGGTATGGTGTTTGTGTGGCTTCATTAAGATTTTCTACATATAGCTCGTGTCACCTGCAAATCAAAATAGTTTTTATTTTCTTTTCCAATGTGACTGCTTTGTATTTTTTATTCTTGCCTACTTGCTTTGACTAGAACTTCTAGTACAATATTGAATAGCAGTGGCAAAAGAAAGCATTCTTGTCTTGCTCTTGATCTTAGGGGGAATAGGGTGATCATGGGATCCCCAAATTTGTAGCAAGCTGGTTTGAAGTGAGGGTGGGTGGCACTGAGGGATCCTTTGACTTGTAGTTGGTGTCTGAAGTGAGATAGTCTTAGGAGGACTACTCTCTTTGTGCACTTTGGTAAATTCATTGTCATTTTCATTTGTCTGAATGTATTTTATAGAATCTCTTATGAAGTCCTCTTTGACCTATTGGTTGATTAAAAGTGACCCATCAGTTGTTTAATTTACAGTGGCTAATCAATATTTCTGTTTTTGACTTCTGATTTAATTTTGTTGTTATCTACAGTGATTTCAGTCTCTTTAAATTCATTGAAACTTGTTGTGAGCCTCTGCATGTGGTCAATCCTGAAGAATGTTCCATTTATGCTTGAGAAGAGTGTACTCTGTTGTATGGTGGATGCTCTGGAAATTTCTGTTAGGCTGAGTTTATTTATAGGGTTCAAGTCTTATATTTCCTTATATATATTTAGTCTAGATTTTCTACCCATTACTGAAAGTGAAGCCTTGAAGTCTCAAACTATTATTTTAGAAATGACTGCTTCTACCTTCAATTTTGTCAGGTTTTGCTTCATATAATTTGAGGTTCTGTTATTAGGTGCATGTGTGTTTGTAACTGCTAGATTTTCATGATGATTGTCCCTTTTATCATTATATAATGTCATTTTTATCTCTGATAAAAAATATTTGACTTGATGTCTGCTTTAATGTTATTATAGCTACCCACCTTTATTGGTTACTGCTTGCATGGAATATACTTTTTTCTATTGTCAACCTATCTTTGTCTTTGCTTCTAAAATGATCTCTTATAGACAGCATATTGAGATTTTTTTAATCCCGTGGATAATAACTGCCTTTTAAGTAGAGTTTAATCCATTTACATTTAATATAATTACTAATAAGATAGGATCATTTTGCTATTTGCGTTTTGTCATGTCTTTTATTTTTACTGTCATCTTTTCTACTTAGTAGATAGATGTTTTTAGAGAATGATTTTGATTCACATCTCATTTATTTCTCACAAATTTTTTCATTTTTTTAATTTTTTTAACTTGTGTTGTATAGTTCAACATATATACAAAGCAAAGAAATAAAAAGAGCAATCATTTTCAAAGCACTATTCAACAAGTAGTTACAGAACGGATACCAGAGTATGTCTTGGATACCATATGATCCTCTCCGATTTTTCTTTCTAGCTGCTCCAGAATGTAGGAAGCTAGAAGGCTTGAATATATTTTTATCATCAAAATCGACATTTTTCTTTCTTTTTTGTGAAAAATAACATATATACAAAAAAGCAATAAATTTCAAAGTACAACACCACAATTAGCAGTAGAACATTTCAGAGTTTGACATGGATTACAGTTCCACAATTTTAGGTTTTTGCTTCTAACTAAAAGAGATATCAGTTTAATGAGTCAGTATTCATACTCATTTGTTAAATCCTATCTTCTCTGTATAACTCCATCATCACCTTTGATCTTTCCATCCCTCTCTTTAGAGTTTATGCTATGGCCATACTAACTCTTTCATGTTGGATCTGTCACTAATATGGGGTAGAGAGATGGAATTATCTGACATCTGGGGAGGCTGGGCCCTCTAGGTTTCAGGACTTATCTGGTCCAGGGGCCCAATTGGAGATTGTAGGTTTCTGGAAAGTTAGTCTGGTGCATAGAACGTTTGTGAAATATTATATATTGCCCTAGGTGTTCTTTATAATTGGCTGTAATGGTCCTGGTTGGGGTCTAGCAGGTTATGATTGAAGGCAAGGTCTAACTGAAGCTTGCATAAAAGAAAACTCCAGAGTATCCTCTCAGCTCTATTTGAACTCTCTCTGCCACTGGCACTTTATTAGTTACACTTCTTTTCCCCCTTTTGGTCAGGTTGGAATTGTTGGTTTCATGGTGCCAGGGCCAGATTCATCCCTGGGAATCATCTCCCATGTCACCAGGGAGACTTTCACCCCTGGAAGTCGTGTCCTATATAGTGGGGAGGACAATGATTTCACTTGCAGAATTGGGCTTAGAGAGTGAATGTTTCTAGAAGCACCCCATGGGAAGATGTCCACACAGGGAGAGTTTTCAGTTGTGCAAAATAAAGTCTAGGCTTTCAAACCAATCTTTCAGGAACTCACCATGCAGATCAAAATATTTTTGAGCTGTTTCTTTAGGGTAAGATCCATTCTGTGCCCTCTGGTGTTAGTAACCCATACTGGATTGTGGGCTATAGTTTCAAGATTGCCACAAATCTGAGGAGCAGGGTATGTGGACAGAGTATGGTTAAAATGCCCTAAAACTTCCCTGCCAAGATTCTGCTACCTTTTATGAACAGGCACCTCATTGCTGTGAACCTTTGAATTGTTTCCAGAGTTCCAGTAAAATAATTTCTGAGAGTCTTTACCTGTTTATTTCTTGTTTTTGTTAAGGCATGGATAATTGAGGGTTCCCTACTCTGACATTTTTGCTTATATCACCCTTCCACAATTCATCATCATTACATCATTACATACTTTCTTGATACTTATGTCTCTAAAGTCAGTGGTTCAAAGCATATTTTCTGGTTTTCATAGTATGTTTTCCCTTGGGAATATAATTTTTTTATTCTTAATGGAGTAGCCCTTAGAATTCCAAAGACTATAATTTTCAATAATTGTGGTTACTTATTTACCTGCTGGATTTGTCCCAGGTTACTAAAATATTAATAATTTATGGTTTACAGATAATGCATTTTCAGTATCAAACAGACCAACTGTTAATATTCCTTACAAAGTTTTGTAACAAATATTCAGAATAATACTTTGTCAGTCTTCCAGGAATGTTTTACTAAAATCTTCCTTATTTTCTCAAGCCACTTTTATTTTGCAATTCTGAATCGCCATTTATCTTATTCATTGGATAAAGATGTTGGGTTTTTACTATTACATTTTATACATCTATGCTATAGCATTTACTAGTGGGCAGACTTGGGCAGTAAATATGCATTAATATAATAACCATGTCTCTTCAAATAGGAAGCATCCTTATATCTACTGCAAATTGGTGTGTTATTTGGATTGGCTGTGGAAAAATTACCCCTTCTTACAGGACTAACATGTTACATATTATGAGTGAGTTGTCAAAATTTTGTTTGAAACTTCCATGGTATTAACTAAAGTTTATAGTTTACTTAAATTTACTACATGTGTTGTATAATGTTACTGGTGTTGATGGATCTTTTATGTCATGTACCTACCATTAAAGTATTCACTGTCCTAAAATTTCCTTCTACTTCACCAATTCAACTTTTCCCTGGAACCTTTGTCACCCACTGATGTTTTTACTGTTTATATCATATTACTTTTTCCAGAATGTCATGTAATTGCAGTCATATAGTATGTGACCTTTTGAGACTGGCTTCTTTCACTTAACAATAAGAATTTAAGATTTTTGCCTGTCTTTCCATAGCTTAAGAGCTCATTTCTTTTTATCACTGCATAGTATCCCATTGCTGGATATGCCAGTTTGTTTAGTCTTTCACCTATTGAAAGCCATCTTAGTTGCTTCTAGTTTTGGGCAGTAATGAAGACAGTGCTACAATAGTTTATGTCCAGGTTTTTGAGCTCACATCAGGTTTCAACTCATTTTGGTGAATATGTATATGAATGCAATTTCTGTATCACACAGTAAGCCTATGTATAACTTCTTCCAATGTAGCTGCAGCATTTTAAATTCCAAACAGCAATAAATGAGAGTTCCTGTTGATCCATATCTTCACCAGCATTTGGTATTATGCAGTTTTTAGATTTTAGTCATTCTGAAGATGTATAGTAGAATGTCATGGTTTTAATTTGTAATTCTCAAATGACATATGATATTGAGCACCATTTTGGGTGCTTATTTTCCATCTGTGTATCTTCTCTTCTGCCCATTTCTTAAATTGATTTGTTTGTTTTATTACTGTTGATTTATAAGAGTTCTCTGTATACTTTGGATGCAAGTTCTTTATCAGATATGTGTTTTGTATATAACTTTTCCCAGTCTGTGGTGTGTCTCTTCATTCTTTCAGTGATGCCTTTCACAGAGCAGAAGTTTTTAATACTAATTAAATTCCCAGTCGGGGCTTAGTGAGGTGTGGGATTTAATTCATCCTCCAGAGCAGCTAGTAAATAACCAAGAAAAGGACAGAACAATTGCTGGGGCCACATCAGTGACAAGACATGGTGTACAAGAGTCTCTTCAAGCTGAACCAGGTGTGGTCCTACACAGAACCATGAGTCCCCCAAGCCATGGATGCTGGTGATCTTCCCCCACAGGTGCTACCCAGAGAGGAAAGGAAAGAGACATTACAAACAGCAAGGGGCTGGGCTCAACCAAGCTCCAATTGTGGAAATAATTAACAAATTCTGACTACTAAAAGTAGGCCCCCAGTTCAACTGAACCTCTAGTAAAAGCTGTGGTTGCTGGTTTTTGCCCTGGCACAGAGGGGCAGGGTTGATAGAAAAAGAAAAAGAAAACAATTTTTTTTATCAGACAGCACAAAATACTTGAAAGGGTCTGGACCCTGAAGAAAAGGAGGGGGTGTATAGGACCTGGAGATACATAGAACAATGTACCAACTTAATCTCTTGATTAGCAAACCCAAGGAATAGGGGTCCTGCTCTGAAAAGGATTTTTTTCTTTTCTTTTTTGTAGCTATGTTTCTACAGTTTGGCTGCTCTTTGGATACGACTGCAAGTCTTCTCACCTCCAGCTGCTCCAGGCAAGGACAGAATTAAATTTGTCTGAGAGCTTGTGTGGAGGCTGTGCCTTCCCCAGGAGAGGGGTGTGTCCAAGCTCTGGTGGAATCCCTCCCACAAGGAATTCAGACCACAGGGTCTGGAAAACTGAAATGATTAAAGCCAGTATACAAACTCTCCTCTGTTTCAACCATTCCTCAGCAGGGACAGTCTAAAGTTAAAAGTACTGCATCACTTTATGCTGATAGAACCCACAGGCAGACAAGCACCACATACTGGGCAGGATAAGAAAAAGATGGTGTCTAGAGGTTTCTTAGGAAAGCCTTTCAACCTGCTGGGTCTCACCCTCAGGGAAAACTGATGCAGGTGACCCTTTCCTCCTGAAAGGAGACCAGTATCATCGGGGAAAATCTTACTGGGGTCTATAATACCTAAGTAGACCTTCCTAAGGTGTAGAAGCCAAGAGTTTAAAGCAAGACCTACAGAATTTGTTGCAAGCTGCTAGCCTCAGGATGGCGGCGGTAAACTGTGGAGATTGTTATGTAGAGCAGCCTGGGAGGAAGAGAATGTTTACCCAAAACAGTTATGTTAAGTATGAAGAACACTGTGAGATAAGAATCTTGCTCCCTCAGGAAATGCCTGCATATCTATTGACATCCTGTGGTATATAGCTAGGATCTGGTTGAGAATAAAATTGTCTGAAGTCTGTCTGAAGTAAACTCAAGCTTCAGACCCTCTGAGCCCATCTGTGTCTTTCTTTCTTTCTTTCTTTCTTTCTTCCTTTCTTTTTTCTCATCATTCCTTAATATCCTTCGAGCTCCGTTTCAATAGGAAGCAACATTTGGTGCCCAAGGTGGGGCTCGAAGAAGAAGACTCCAAATCAATATTAAGGAACCAAGGAAAAGTCTCATTAGAGGCACGTGTGTCCAGCCAATAGAAGAGGACTCGAGTCATATTGGTAAAGTAAGCATTTTCCTTGGATCATCAGGGTAACGGGTAATCATAATAGGTGGCTGGAGGAGTGTGTGTGTGTGTTAAAGCTACTGGGGTGCCTGTTAAAACATCTGAATTAGTAAGTTTATTTGATCTTATTCAAAAACATTGTTGTTGATTTCAGCCTTAAGGCCATAATGCTTTAAATCTTAAGTAATGGAAATTCGTTATGAAGGCTTTGCAGTGAACATAAGACAGGGAAAATATTCCTGTTTCTATTTGGTTATTGTGTTCAGTCAGGCAATGAACTACCTGGCTCATGCTTTGTCTTAAACTCTAAGTTGTGTTTCTTCTCAGTCTCCCACTACCACTTCTTACCCTGTTTCGACAGTTGCTTGAGCCAGACTCAGCAATTGGCACCCAAACAGGGATCTAATAAGGGAACTCTTAAAGCATAAAGTGAGGAGATGCTCCAGGGACATCCACTACAAATACTACAGGTGGGCCTTTTTGAGTTGAGCAGTGGCCCTTATCTGTAGAGAGGTTTGAGGCTCTGACTCGGTTGATTTGGGAACAGTTTGGAGCAGGACGTTTAGAGGAGTCTCGTGGTTCTTGGAATTCTCCAATATTTATTGCAGGAGGGAGGTCATGAAAATGGAGAATGTTGACTGATTTGATAAAAGTTGATACTGTGGTTCAGCCTATGGAGTCATTGCAGCCTGGCTTGCCCACACCAGTTGTAATTTCTAAGAACTGCTTTATTATGATAGATTTTAAAAATTACTTCTTTGCCTTGCCTTTGGCAGAGCAGGATAAAGAAAGATTGGTTTCTGGACTTGTTCTTGATGGGTGCCTTTATATAGGGATTCATGTACACCTGAGTCAGAGAGTATTCAGTGAGAAAGGTGCCATACCAAACGGGGGTCAGTGCTCATTGATGGTTCCTGTGGCAGGTTGGTCCTCAACGGGGTGTGCAGTTCGGGATTGTAGTTCTGACTCAAGGTATTCTGTTAGGTTACCTTTGTTTAGTCTGAATAATTATTCTATGAAATTTATACCAATGATACAAGTAAAGTCTTGTGACAGAGAGTGGGAATAGTAGCCCCATCTTCTTTTGTTGGCTTAAATTCTCGACAGGCAGTGGTTTGGAAACTGGCCATGAGTTTAGCTCCTATTCATATTTTAAAAAGAAATATATTTTAAGAACTTTAAAACTAAAAATTCTTGTTAAAAACTATATATTGATAGTTATGCATATTTGAAACATTAACTAAAGTGTTTTAAGTATTTAACATTCTAACAAATTTCATTTTGATGGTAATTACATATGTGGTAAAATATTTGTTCAAAATAATGATTTAAGTATGAAAAATATGAAAGATGTATTTTTATTAATAGGAAAACAGAATAGTTTTATCCTAAAATGAATAACTGTTACTAAGTGAGAAAAATATAGGACAAAGCCTAAACTAATATAATAAGTGCTGAGGGTTTGTAAAAATAGAAATTATGGTTAAAATCAAGAAAGATTTAAGGAGTCTAAAATGACAATGTTTTCTTGGACTTTTAGCCTGTTCTAATGAAAAGATATATTAAAAAAATTCTAAATAATTAGTTAAAAAGCAAAGAGTCTGTGTTTTATCAAAATAACTTATGTTAACTTTTATCATGTTGTTATCTGTATAAAAAATACTGATTTTCTCCTGGGTATCATTATACTGGCAAAAAGTGCTTCTTTTCTTGCCCTAAACCAGGTGGCTTAATCTATTAATCTAAGTACTATTACTATAAATGAATCTATTACTGACTAAATGATATTCAAATCATTTAAATACCTAAATTCCTTTAAGCCAAAATACTTTAATGCTTTGTCCAGTGTTTATATAAACTATATATGTACAAACTAAATTTATCCCAGGATAACCATGGCTTATATTGGAAGCAGATCAGATTTGAGGGTTGAATGCAAGGAAAAAATATACTTGTGGAGTCCTTTTTGTTCACCTGTTGTTGCCATTACATGCAACTGATATTGCTATCACATGACCTTGGTAAGAAATAGTTAAAATGTACACTCTAGCTGGGAGGACTGGCTATCCCCCCAGAAGGAGGTGTACTTTAATAAAGATATCTAGGTCCCAGGAAGCTCCTCTTGGTCCCTAGCCAGTTCCCAGAGGACCCAACTGGGCCTGGTCATGTAAGCAAATCAGAATTTGGCCACTATTGTGAGAAAATATCATAAAAACTGTATGAAATAAATTTAAAATTAGCAAAAATGCACAACCAATTATAAAGAATCCACATTCTTGCATTCCTTTTTAATCAATCCAATGAATTCAATTTTAAAAATCTGGTCATTTACTATGAGTACACATCACTATTGGCACTCTGCATTCATTTTTGCTACCTGCCACTTTAGGGATTCCTAATTATATGTTACAAAATTTGTTTGATATTTTACAAGGAGATACTGATTTATTAAGCAAAAAGCAGTCAACAGCTGCAGTTGAACGAGAGTTACAATTAATTGAACAATGCATTCAAAAAGGACAGCTTGTTCAAATAAATCTAAAAAAGCCTGTTGATTTTATTATTTTCTTTACCTTGCAATCTCCCACAGGCCTATTTTAGCAAGACAGTGTTTTAAAATGGATTTTTTTACCAAACTATTGACAAAAATGTTTAAATACATATTTGCAAAAGATTATTTCTTTAATAGCCAAAAGTCACCAAAAATATTATCAATTAAAATATCATGATCTCAATCGCATAGTGTGTAATCTCACAAAGGAAAAGGTTCAAAGTCTATATATTTTCAATACCTTTTGGCAAATAGTATTGAGTGACTTTAAAGGACAAATGAATAATCATTTGCTATGTCAAAACTTTTACAATTTTTAAAAATGAACGCAATGGATTTTTGCCTAAAATATTTCCAGCTTCTCCACCAGCTATTACTGTCTTTATGTCACCCCAGTGGAAAACAAGT
This sequence comes from Tamandua tetradactyla, assembly GCF_023851605.1. NCBI lineage: Eukaryota > Metazoa > Chordata > Mammalia > Pilosa > Myrmecophagidae > Tamandua > Tamandua tetradactyla. The sequence goes on from NC_135342.1 coordinate 8,485,073, forward strand.
TAGAAAATACCTTATACCTCAGCCCAGCTTACTGAATTAGCAGCTGTAATTCAGGTATTGCAAAGTTTTCCACAATCTCTTGATATTGTTTCTGATTTTGAATATGTTTACCAAACAGTTACTCACATTGAGACGGCTTCTTTGTTTAAAAGAAATGAATTGTTCTAAATGTTTTTACATTCACAAACATTAGTCAAAAGCTGAATTACTCCCCTTTTTATCATGAATATAAAGAGCTCAAACCAATCTTTCAGGTCCTTTATCATTACAAAATCAGCAAGCAGATACTCTTATGGGGGTAATGCAAAATCCCACAACATTTCACAAATTGACTCATATCAATAGCAAAGGGCTGTGAAAGAAATTTCCATCTTTTTTAAACAGCAAGCTCAGGACATTTTTAGGACTTGTTAAACCTGTGGGCCTTTAAATGCACTCCCATTTGCATCAGGGATTAATCCTAGAGGTCAAAAAGCAAATGAATTATAGCAAATGGATGTTACTCATATTTCACATTTTAATAAAATGCAATATGTACATGTAATCATAGACACTTGTTCTCATTTCGTCTGGGCTACCACACAATCTGCAGATCATTTTTGCCATGTTCAATCACATTTACTTAATGCTTTTGCTGTTGTGGAATGCCCTCAATCTATTAAAATGGACAATGGTCCTGCTTATACAGAAAAACAATTTCATAAATTTTGTACTACTTTTAATATTACTCATATTACAGGAATTCCACACAATCCTTCAGGGCAAAGAATTATTGAACGAGCAAACCAGACGCTAAAGTCTATGCTTTTAAAACAAAAATGGGGAGACGATGATCAGGAGGATAATGTTATGAAAATAAGTACTCCTAAAGGTCAATTAGCAAAGACATTGTTTACTCTAAATTTTTTAAACATTTATGATAATTCATCACAGACTCCTGCAGAACAACATTTTACTACTTTGGGAAAGAAAAATGATACAACCCAAACAGAACTGCAGCTGCAGCCAATCTATTGGAAAGATGTTAAAGATGATTTATGGAAACCAGGAATGGTAAAGGTGTGGGGTAGGGGATTTGCTCTTGTCATTGCAGATGACAGAACTTCAGTTTGGATTCCCTCAAAGAGAATAAAACCCAGACATATCGACCTGGACAAAAAATAACTAAATGGGTAATGTATACTATAGGACATACAATTTTGATTGCTGAAGGACAGGGACATATTTATACTTACTGGGATTATCTGTGAGCCCTAACATGGGCCAATCCAACTTTACCAAAATAACCTAAATACAAGTTTAGGATTCCCAGGTCCAGTAAGAAGAAAACTGGTGTCAAATTTAATTCCATTTTTAGAAAGACCTATATGCTTAACTCTGGATACAACAGATACTTGCCTGTTAGGTGGGAAAGAAAGTTGGAATGGATGGCAGTCATGTCATATGGATCGAGCAGCTATCATAATTAATGATTCCTATGGAATTGTGAGATTCCCCTGTGGGGTTGAAGATAACTCAGACTATATGAATAGGCAAGCTAAACCAGAGTTATTACATAGAGGATGATTTGTGCCATGATTTGGGATGATAAATACATTATTCAGAGAAATTTATGGGGAATTTTCCTAGGACTGGGACCAATTTTCATAGTGAATTCTAGTAACTATAACTTCTCTTTAGCAGCCATAAACACTATATACAAATATGTATTAGAGATCCATATATACTTGTTAAAGTTCATATGCATATAAGAAATCAAACTTCTAATTGTGAAAATTATTCTCTATTCACTTGTCCCCAAGCATTTATGTTGCAGGAAAATGAGACGATTATAGCAGCAAGGAGAAGAGGTATTTGGCTGCCGGTGCAGATGTCAAGATCTTTGCAATCCTCTCCAGAAACACATATACTGATCCATTTGGCAAAAGAATATATAAAAATTACTAATAGACTAATTGGACTCATTATTGCAGCTGTCATTGGAATCATTGGAAGCATCACAGTAGCTGCAGTCACTGGAACCGCATTGCCACAAACTATACAGATGCAGCATTGTTAGAAAAACACCAGTGAACTGTGGCATAGACAAGCTCATTGATGAGCAAACTAATAATAGACTAAATGATATAGAAATGACATTGGTTCATATTGAAGATCAAATGTATAATTTAAATTTTTTACAAAGTTTAAAGTGTAAAAGGACTAAGAGCAGTTTTTGTATTACCCTCTTTTAACATATGGCCTGTCTGAAATAGAATGGGAAAAGGGAAAAGGCATCTTTTAAGGGTTTCAGATAGTTTAAGTCCTGATATCTTAGAATTACAAAAAAGAGGTATTAAAATGTAAAATTAGAATAATCTACATGTAGCCTATGGAGGTAATGTTGCACAATCACTTACCCAAGAGCTAAAAAATCTTAGGTTTGGGGCTGTTTATACTTCACTTCCTCTTCAGCTGTGTTTAACAACAAAGAAAAAGGTGATTCTTGCAAAAACTCGTTGGCTCCCTCCTGAATCAAAGTCAGAGAGCTTGACTGGCAGCCAATGACAGGTAAGACCCTTCAGAGCCTAAGGGCAACCTAAGACAGGCACGGTCACCTCTGCTTATAACAATGTGATTCTTGTGAATCAAAGTCAGAGAGCTTGACTGGCAGCCAATGATGGGTAAAACCCTTCAGAGCCTAAGGGCAACCTAAGACAGGCGCGGTCACCTCTGCTTATAGTCACCCTAAAAAGGTGATTCTTGTTTTCCTCAGCTTATAAAATAAAAAGGGGGAAATGTAGAAGCCAAGAGTTTAAAGCAAGACCTACAGAATTTGTTGCAAGCTGCTGGCCTCAGGATGGCAGCGGTAAACTGTGGAGATTGTTATGTAGAGCAGCCTGGGAGGAAGAGAATGTTTACCCAAAACAGTTATGTTAAGTATGAAGAACACTGTGAGAGAAGAATCTTGCTCCCTCAGGAAATGCCTGCATATCTATTGACATCCTGTGGTATATAACTAGGATCTGGTTGAGAATAAAATTGTCTGAAGTCTGTCTGAAGTAAACTCAAGCTTCAGACCCCCTGAGCCCGTCTGTGTCTTTCTTTCTTTCTTCCTTTCTTTTTTCTCATCATTCCTTAATATCTTTCGAGCTCTGTTTCAATAGGAAGCAACACTAAGGGGAAAAAGGCACCATACCGGCAGGACAAGAAACAAGAACTGAAAATTTTTTATCTTTTAAACAAATCCTAAGCTAGATGTCTAGAACAAGCTGAAGTAAATGTCAAAGAACAACAAGAAAATCCTAGCTAAAAGTGGTTAAAACAATCACCAGAATAAATTCACTAAGGATATTAAATTTCTAGACACCAGCAAAAAAAATAACAACCCATACTAGGAAAATTGAAGATATAGCCCAATCAAAGAAAGAAACCATTAATTCAAGTGAGATATAGGAGTTGAAGCACTTAATTCAGAATGTTTGAATAGACATGGAAAACCTCATCAAAAATCAAATCAATGAATTGAGGGAGGATATAAAGAAGGTAAGCAATGAACAAAAAGAAGAAATTGAAAGTCTGAAAAAACAAATCACAGAACTTCTGGTAATGAAAGCACAGTAGAGAAGAAGAAAAAACAATGGAACCCTACAATGTTAGATTTCAAGAGACAGAAGATAGGATTCATGAACTGGAGGACAGGACACCTGAAATCCAACAAACAAAAGAAAATATAGGGAAAAGAATGGAAAAATATGAACAGGTACTCAGGGAATTAAGTGACAACATGAATCGCATGGATATACATGTTGTGGGTGTCCCCGAAGGAGAAGAAAAGGGAAAAGGAGGAGAAAAGTAATGGAGGATATTATCACTGAAAATTTCCCAACTCTTATGAAAGACATAAAATTGCATATCCAGGAAGTGCAGTGTACCCCAAACTGAATAGATCCAAATAGATATACTCCAAGGCACTTACTAATTAGAATGTCAGATGTCAAAGGGAAAGAGAGATTTTTGAAAGTAGCTAGAGCAAAGCAATTGATCACATACAAGGGAAGCCCAATAAGACTGTGCATAGATTTCTCAGCAGAAACCATGGAGGTGAGAAGACAGTGGTATGACATTTAATATACTAAAATAGAAAAATAGCCAACCAAGAATTCTATATCCAGCAAAATTGTCCTACAAAAATGAGGGGAAAATTAAAGCATTGTGAGACCAAAAAAAAAAAAAATCACTGAATTTCTGACCAAGAGACTGGTTCTGCAAGAAACACTAAAGGGAGCACTAGAGACAGACAGGAAAAGACAGTTGAGACAGGTGTAAAGAACAGTGTAGAAATGAAAACTATCAGTAAAGGTAAAAAGAAGAAAAAATAAATATAACAAATAAAATCCAAAAGGCAAAGGTGTAGAAGAAAATACTGCCCTTACAATAATAACACCAAATGTTAATGGATTATACTTCCCAGTCAAAAGACAAAGACTGGAAGAATGATTTAAAAAAAAGACCCACCTATATGCTGTCTACAGGAGACACATTTTAAACCCAAGGATAAACATAGGTTGAAAGTGAAAGGTTGGGAAAAGATATTTCAAGTGAACAACAACCAGAAAAGACCAGGAGTAGCTATACTAATATCCAACAAATTAGACTTCAAATGTAAAACAATTAAAGGAGGCAAAGAAGGACACTGTATAAATAAAATGAATTCAGCAAGAAGACATAACAATCATAAATATTTATGCACCAAGCCAGAGTAATCCAAAATACATGAAGTAAACATTGAAAAGAGAAGTGGACACATTTACCATAATATTTGGAAACTTCAATTCCCCACTGTCAGAAATGGACAGAACATCTAGACAGAGGATCAATAAAGAGACAGAGAATTTGAATAGTACAATAAATTAATTTGACTTAACAGACATTTATAGAACATTACACCCACAACAGCAGGATACACCTTTTTCTCAAGTGCTCATGGATAATTCTCAAGAATATACCATATGCTGGGTTACAAAGCAAGTCTCAATAAATTTTAAAAGATTGAAATCATACAAAACACTTTCTCATATCATAAAGGAATGAAGTTGGAAATCAATAATAGGCAGAGTGCCAGAAAATTCACAAATATTTGGAGACTTAACAATACAGTCATAAACATCCAGTAGGGTCAAGGAAGAAATTGCAAGAGAATAAGTAAATGTCTCAAAGCAAATGAAAATGAAAATAAAACATATCAAAATTTATGGGATGCAGTGAAGGCAGTGCTAAGAGGGAAGTTTATTGCCCTAAATGCTTATATCAAAAAAGAAGAAAGAGCAAAAATCAAGGAATTAAAGTTCACTTGGAAGAACTAGAGAAAGAACAGCAAACCAACCCCAAAGCAAGCAAAAGGAAAGAAATAATGAGGATTAGAGCAGAAATAAATGAAATTAAGTACATGAAAACAAACAAGAAAATCAACAAAACCAAAAGTTGGTTCTATGAGAAAATTAATAAGATTGATGGACACTTAGCAAGATTGACAAAAAGAAGAAGAGAGAGGATGCAAATAAATGAAATCAGAAATGGAAAAGAAGACATAACCACTGACCCTGCAGAAATAGAGGTAATGAGAGGATATGAACAACTTTATGCTTATAAAACTTAACGATGTAGATGAAATGGACAACTTCCTAAAAAGGCATGAACAATCAATATTGACTCAAGGAGAAATAGATGACTCCAACAAACCAATCACAAGTAAAGAAATTGAATTAGTCATTAAAAAGCTCCCAAAAGAGCCACGTCTTCTGGTGGTGACGGATCCCAGGGCTGACCACCAGCCTCTCACAGAGGCATCCTATGTTAACCTGCCCACCATTGCACTGTGTAACACAGATTCTCCTCTGCGCTATGTGGACATTGCCATCCCGTGCAACAACAAGGGAGCTCACTCAGTGGGTCTGATGTGGTGGATGCTGGCCCGGGAAGTTTTGCGCATGTGTGGCACCATCTCCCGTGAGCACCCATGGGAAGTCATGCCTGATCTCTACTTCTACAGGGATCCTGAAGAGATTGAAAAGGAAGAGCAAGCTGCTGCTGAAAAGGCTGTGACCAAGGAGGAATTTCAGGGCGAATGGACTGCTCCAGCTCCTGAATTTACTGCTACTCAGCCTGAGGTTGCAGACTGGTCTGAAGGTGTACAGGTGCCCTCTGTGCCTATTCAGCAGTTCCCTACTGAAGACTGGAGTGCTCAGCCTGCAACTGAAGACTGGTCTGCAGCTCCCACTGCTCAGGCCACTGAGTGGGTAGGAACAACCACTGAGTGGTCATAAGCTGTTCTTGTGTAGGCTCGTAAACAAGTTGCCGGAAAATAAACAAGTTTCTATAAAAAAAAAAAAAAAAAAAAAAAGCTCCCCAAAAAGTAAAGCCCAGGACCAGATGGCTTCACATGTGAATTCTACCAAACACTCAAGAAAGAATTAGTACCAATCCTGCTCAAACTCTTCAAAAAATTTAAGAGGAGGGAAGGCTACCTAACTCATTCAATGATGCCAACATCAGCCTCATACCAAAGCCATACAAAGATACTATAAGAAAAGAAAATTACCTACCAATCTTTCTAATGAATATAGACACAAAAATCCTTGATAAAATTCTCACAAATCGAATCCAGCAGCACATTAAAAGAATTATACACCATGACAAATTAGGATTCATCCCAGGTATGCAAGGATGGGTCATCATAAGAAAATCAATTAATGTAACACAGTTTCAACAAATCAAAGCAGAAAAACCACATAGTCATCTCAATTGATGTAGAAAAGGCATTTGACAAAATTCAACATCCTTTCTTGTTGAAAACATTCAAAGAATAGGAATAGAAGGGAACTTCCTCAACATGACAAAGGGAATATATGAAAAATCCACAGCTAATATCATCCTCAATGGGGAAAATCTGAAAATTTCCCCCTAAGTTCAGGAACAAGACAAGGATGTACACTATCACTATTGTTATTCAACATTTAGTGTTGGAATTTCTAGGCAGAGCAATTAGACAAGAAAAAGAAATACAAGGCATCAAAATTGGAAAGGAAGAAGTAAAATTCTCACTGTTTGTAGATAATATGAAATTATATGTCAAAAAAAACCAAAAATCCACAAAACTACTAGAGCTAATAAATGAGTACAGGAAAGTGACAGGTTACAAGATCAATGCTCAAAAATCTGTAGTGTTTTTATACACTAGTAATGAGCAATCTGAGGGGGAAATCAAGGGAAAAAATCCATTTACAATTGCAACTAAAAGAATAAAATATTTGGGATTAAATTTAGCTAAGAATATAAAAGAGCTATATAAGGAAAACTGAAAGATATTGCTAAAAGAAATCACAGAAGACCTAAATAAATGGAAGTGCATACCATGTTCATGGATTGGAAGACTAAATACTGTTAAGATGTCAATTCTACTTAACTTGATTTCTAGACTCAATGCGATACCAACTAAAATCCCCCAAATTTACTTTTCAGAAATAGAAAAAACAATAACCAAATTTATTTAGAAGGACAGGTGTCCAAAATAGCTAAAAATATCCTGAAGAAGAAAAATGGAGTCGGAGGTCTCACATCACCCAACTTTAAGGCTTATTACAAAGCTACAGTGGTCAAAGCAGCATGTAATGGCATAAAGATAGATATACTGACCAATGGAATTGAATAGAGTGTTCAGTTATAGACCTCTCATCTATGGACAATTGATCTTTGATAAGGCAGTCAAGTGAACTCACCTGTAACAGAACAATCTCTTTAATAAACGGTGCCTGGAGAACTGGATATCCACATGCAAAGGGATGAAAGAGGATCCATATCTCACTCTCTATGCAAAAATTAACTCAAAATGGATCAAAGACCCAAGCATTAGATCTAAGACCATAAAACTTTTAGATGAAAATGTAGTGAAATATCTTATAAATCTTATAATAGGAGGCAGGTTCCTAGATCTGACACCCAAAGTACTAGCATTGAAGAAAGAAATAGATAAATGGTAACTCCTCAAAATTAAACTTTTGTGCATCAAAGAACTTTGTCAAGAAAGTAAAAAAAAAAAAAAAAACAGCCTACACAATGGAAGACAACATTTGGAAACAATACACCAAATAAGGGTCTAGTATCCAGAATTTATAAAGAGATTATTAAACTCAACAGCAAAAAGACAAACAACCTAATTACAAAATGGGCAAAAGACATGAACAGACATTTCTCAGAAGAGGAAGTACAAATAGCCAAAAGGCACATGAAAAGATGCTCAATATCCCTGGCTATTAGGAAAATGCAAATCAAAACCACAATGAGATATCATCTCACACCCACCAGAATGGCCATTATCAATAAAACAGAAAATGACAAGTGCTGGACAGGATATGGAAAAAGAAGCACAGTTATCCACTGTTGGTGGGAATGGAAAATGGTACAACTGTGGAAGGCAGTTTGGCAGTTCCTCAGGAAGCTAAGTATAGAATTGTCATATGACCCAGAAATACCATTGCTAGGTATCTATTCAGAGGACATGAGGGCAAGGACACAAGCAGACATTTGCTCACCAATGTCTATAGCAGCATTATTTACAATTGCCAAGAGATTGAAATAGCCCAAATGTCCATCAGCAGACAAGTGTCTAAGCAAGCTGTGGTATATACATACAATGGAATATTTCACAACAGGAAGACAAAATAAAGTCATGAAGCACGTAGCAACATGGATGGACCTTGAGGATATTATGCTGCATGAGATTAGCCAGAAACAAAAGGACAAATACTGTATGGTCTCATTGATACAAACTAACATTAACGAATGCACTTGGAGAATTTCAGTTAAGAACAGAGGCCATCAGGAGATTTGGGGTAATTGGAGCTGAAGGGATACAGATTGTGCAACAGAACTGATTGCAAAAATTCAGAACTGGATAGCACAACACTATGTAATTGTAGCACAATAGTGTTAGTACATTGAATGAAGCTGAATGTGAGAATGATAGAGGGGGAGGGCCAGGGGAACAAATGAAACCAGTTGGAAAGATAGACGATTGATTTGAACAATGAATAAAAAAGTATTTACAAAGTCCTTTGGGGGAATGGCAAGAAAGAGGGAAAATTCAACTTCCCCATTTGGAGAATTCCTGATATTCTTGCAAGCAATGGGGACAACCAACTAAATAGGCCAAGCCCTCAATCTTAAGGTTTGTTCATACGAAATATCCCTGCAAAGGATAGGCTAAGTCTACTTAAAATTAGGCCTAAGAGTCAGTGAGTGTGAAAACCTTGTGACTGATGCTCCTTGTATCTATGATATTGACAGATGAGTTTGAAAATATGGATTAAAAATAAATAAATAAGAAGGGGAACAAATGTTAAAATAAATTGAGTAGATTGAAATACTAGTGAACAATGTAAGGGAGTGGTAAGGGATATAGAAAAAATAAGGGGAACAAAGGTTAAAATCTATTGAGTAGATGGAAATACAAGTGGTCATTGAAGGGGAAGGGAAAGGGGTATGGTATGTATACATTTTTTCTTTTTTCTTTTTGTTTCTTTTTCTGGAGTGATGCAAATGTGCTAAAAAATGATCAAGGTAATGAATATACAATTATGTGATGATATTGTGAGCCATTGATTGTACACCAAGTAAGGAACGTTTGTATGTTAAGAATGTTCATGTTTGTAGGTTGTTTTGATAATAAAAAATAAATAAAAACAACAACAACAAATATTAATGAAATCCACCTTGTCAGTTTTTTCTTTCACTTATCATGCTTTTGATACTGTGTCTAAAAGTCATCATCAAACCCAAGGTGCCAAAAAATTTCTTCTAGGTTATGCCTTAAAGTATTCATAGTTTCAGATTTTATATTTAGGTTTATGAACCATTCTGAGTTACTTTTTTGTGAGATGTGTAAAATCTGTGTCTAGATTCCCTTTTAGTATGTGAATGCCCACATGTTCCACAACCATCTATTCAAAAACAAAAACTGCTTTCTCCATTGAATTGCCTTTGCTCCTTTTGTTAAATATCCATTGACTATATTTGTGTATGTTTCTGGGCTCTCTTCTGTAGCTTTATTAATAAGTCTTGAAGTCAGGTAGCATCAGTCTTCTAAACTAGTTCTTCTGTTTCTAGCTTATTTTGTCTCACCAAATGCCCCATATGTTCGTTGACATCATTGCATGACTCACGACTTTGTTCTTTTCTGTAGCAGCCAAACGTTGTTCATAAGTATACACCATTGTTCACCAACCTACTTCTCCTTCATTGCATCCTGCAGCTGCCTGCATTCATCGGTCATCAGGTCCAAAGTCCACAGTCCATTAACATTCTTAATTTTAGATAATTTCATTGTTCCCAAGAGAAAGAAAACCAGTAAACATAATCTCACCAAATAGGAAATCTAAACCTCCTCTTTACTCTTGTCCCTCCTTCCATTATTTACCTCTGCTGTTGTTCTGGAAATGCTGATGGTTTATTTAAAAAAAAAAACACATAACAACATGCAAACATGAACATTTTACCATATGATCATTCCATTCTTGGTATATAATCAATAACTCACAATATCATCACATAGTTGTATATTCATCACCAAAATCACTTCTTAGAACATTTGCATCAATTCAGAAAAAGAAATAAAAAGAAAAAGTTTCATACATACCATAACCCCTACCACTCCCCCTCACCGATCACAAGTATTTCAATCTACTAAATTTATTTTAACATTTGTTCCCCCTATTATTTATTTATTTTTAATCCATGTGTTTTACTTATCTGTCCATAAGGTAGATAAAAGTAGTATCAGACGTAAGGTTTCACAATCACACAGTCACATCATGAAAGCTATATCACTAGACAATCATCTTCAAGAAACATGGCTACTGGAACACAGGTAAACATTTTAAGACACTTCCCTCCAACCTCTCCACTATACCTCAATGAAAAAAAGTGATAGCTATATAATGCATAAGAATAACCTCCAGGATAACCTCTTGACTCTGTTTGAAATCTCTCAGCCATTGACACTTTAATTTATCTCATTTCTCTCTTTCCCTTTTTGGTCAAGAATATTTCCTCAATCCCTTAATGCTGAGTCCCAGATCATTCTAGAATTTCTGACCCACATTTCCAGGAAGGTCACACCCCTGGGAGTCATGTCCCATGTAGAAAGGGGGAGGAGAGTGAGTTTGCTTGTCATGTTAGCTGAGAGAGAGAGAGACCACGTCTGAGCAACAAAAGAGGTTCTCTGGGGGTGACTCTTAGGCCTAATTTTAAGTAGGCTTAGTCTAACCTTTGTAGGCTAGACATAAATTTCATTTGAACAAACCCCAAGATTGAGGGCTCAGCCTTTTGCTTTGGTTGTCCCCACTGCTTTTGAGAATATCGGGAATTCTCCAAATGGGGGAAGTTGAATTTTCTCCCTTTCTCACCATTCCCCCAAGGGGACTTTGCAAATACTTTTTAATTCATTGTTTAAATCACTCTAGGATTTATTGGGGCATCACTCTGGACAAACCTACAAAATCTCATGCCCTACTCAAGGTTCCATGTACTTAATGTGTTCAATTAAACTGTCCACAGAAGTTATATTAGGAAATGCACTAGTCAAAATATAAATTTTGTACCAAATAAACATTTTTTGCTTAGTCTCATACATAAGTTAAAGTTTTAAAATGTGAATTACTATCTATTTTCAACACGATTGTTTCTTTTTGAACATAGCTCATAGCACGCAATAGCAGTTTTCCCTCTGTACCCTGGACTTAAACACTCCTTATACAAGGATCATATCTTTGAAGTAATTCTTGCAAGAACTTATTCATATTTGTAGTGTTAATCAGTGGGACATATAGCTCTATACCCCTTTCAATCTTGTTCCTCTTCAGTATGGTAATATTACTTATAGACACACTAGAGAACCACCTTCACTCCTATCTATTCCCTTATTGGGGTTCAACCTCATTAGCTAATGGTTCACCCGTCTCTAGCTTCTATATACCTCTTTGTCCCCTATATTCTGCATTAAATGCCTCTGATTATATCTTTATGCTGGCTCTAAAAATGAAAACATACAGTATCTGTCTTGTGTCTGGCTAACTTCACTCAGCATTACATTTTCAAGGCTCATCCATCTTGTCGTGTGCTTCAGGATGTCATTTTGTCTTACTGTTGTGTTATATTCCATCACATGTATATATCATATTTTGTTGATTCACTCGTCTGTTGATGGGCATTTGGTTCTCTTCCATCTTTTGGAGATTGTGAATTATGCTGCTATGAACATTGGTGTGCAAATGTCTGTGTCATTGCTTTCAGCTCTTCAAGGTATATACCAAGTAGTGCTAATGTTGGGTCATAGGTCACCTCAATATTTAGTTTCCTAAGGAGCCGCCAAACAGTCTTTCATAGTGGCTGCACCATTATACATTCCCACCAGCAGTGCATAATTATCCCAGTTTCTCCACCTCCTCTCCAACATTTATAGCTTCCTGTCTGTTTAAAAGCAGCCATTCTTATAGGTGTGAAGGGGTATCTCATTATAGTCTTGATCTGCATTTCCCTTGTAGCCAATGAAAATGAAAATCTCTTCATGTGCTTTTGAGCCATCTGTGCTTGCTCTTCAGAAAAATGCCTATTCATATATTTAGCCCATTTTATAATTGGGTTGTTTGTTCTTTTGTTATTGAGTTGTATGATTTCTTTCTATATATAGGAAATCAAACCCTTGTCCTATATGTGATTTCCAAATATTTTCTCCCATTGAGTTGACTGCTTCTTCACCTTTTTGACAAAGTCTTTTGAGGTGCAGAAGCATTTGCTTTTCAGGAGTTCCCATTTATCTATTTTTTTCTTTTGTTGCTTATGCTTTGGGTGTAAGTTTAGAAAGCTACCTCCTATTATTAGGTCTTGAAGATGTTTCCCTACATTTTCTACCAGAAGATTTATGGTGTTAGTTCTTACATTTAGGTGTTGATCCATCTTGAGTTAATTTTTGTTAGGGTGTAAAATAGGGGTCCTTTTTCATTCTCTTGGTTATTAATATCCGGTTCTTCCATGTCCAATTATTGAAAAGACTATTTGTCCTAGTTCAGATGATTTGGGGGCCTGGTCAAAAATCAGTTGACCATAGGTTTAGAGATCTATTTCTGCACTCTTGATTCAATTCCATTGGTCAATGCTTCTACAACTAATTGTGGTGTTGTGCTTTGAAATTTATAGCTTTGTTATACATGTGTAATTTTTCACAAAAAAAAAGAAAGGAGAAAGGGTAATTGTGATGATAAAAACATATTTAAGCCCTCTAGCCACCTATATTCTAGAACAACTAGAAGGAAATATATGAAAGGATTGTATCATAGCCCATTGAAAACTCTGGGATCTGTCCTGTAACTACTTGTTGAAGAGTGCTTTGAAAACTATTCCTTTTTTATTTCTTTGCTTTGTATATATGTTTTACTGTACAAGAAAAAAAGGTTTAAAAAAACCTCAATTATGCTGCCAAATAGGTGACAATACCTTTCAGGGCTGGGGTGGGGTGTTCTCCAGGAAACAACATAAGCTCTGAATCAGTGTCCACTGTATGGTGCTGTATCTCCCATGGCCAGGATACATATGGTCCAGGAATCAAGCAGTGGAAATAGGAGTGGCACCATTCACTATTACCCCTAGTGACCCACTAGGAAAAATTTTGCTTCCTGTACCTGCAACCTTGAGCTCTGCTGGTCTACAGGTTTTAGTTTTAGAAGGGGAGGCTTCCAACAGGAGAAAAAAATTATTCCATTGAACTGAATCTAAGACTGCCACCTGGTCACTTTGGGCTACTCATGCCCCTGGATCAACAAGCCAAGAAGGGGATTACTTTACTGACTGGGGTGACTGACCCTGGCTATTGGGGGAAATTGGAGTACAACTACACAATGGAGGTAAAGAACAGTTTTCCTGGAATATATGAGATCCCCTGGGGCATCTCTTTGCCCTAATTTTAAGTAGGGGTGGACAGTCATGGTCAGGTTCATGTGTCATCTTGGCCAGCTGGTGGTGCCCGGTTGTCTGATCAGACAATCACTGGTCTGTCTGTTGCTGTGAGGCTATCTCATGGACTTAAATCATGACAATGTTGGCTGCATCCATAGCTGATTGCATTTGCAGTCAGCTAAGGGGTATGTCTTCTGAAATGAGTGAAGCTTTACCTAATCACAGGAAGGTTTTTAAGGAGGATTCAGAAAAGGCAATCACTCTTCCTGCTTCTGCCAGCCAGTCTCTCCTGAGTGTTTACTGAGGACCATCATTGGAGCTCCCAGCTCACAGCCTGTCCTACAGATCTGAGACTCTTATGTCTCCACAGTTGTTTGAGACACTTTTATAAATTTAATATTTATAGATATCTCCTGCTGATCTGTTTCTCTAGAGGAATCTAACTAATACACTATCAATTTCCTTTTTGCATGTTTTTTATATTTTCATAACTTTCTTTAACCAACCATTAGAGTTTAATTGTTTTTCTAAAATAATAAACATAAAGTTACATATTCTTTAATAAAGACTATTTTTTCCCCAAAAATACATTATCATTTGTTATGTACTTGTCCCATAGTTTATGGTGAAGTCTAATTTTCCTTGTTTGAGTATTCTTTTTCAGGATCTATCTAAAATATCTCATTGTACTTAGTCTCAGGTCACCCCACTCTTCTCTGCCATCACAAATTCTCAATCTTTCCTTGTTTATGAATATGATAGATTTGAAGAGTATTGGTCAGATGCTTTTCAGAGTATCCCTATAGTTGAATTTACCTGGTGTTTTTCTTATCATTAGATTGATCTTATGGGTTTGGGGAAAAAATATAACATTTCATCATACTATATCAGAGGTTCCATGCAATTAACATGATTTGTCACCAGTGATGTTCACATTAATCATTTGTTTAAACACCTTGACAAGATTCTGCACTGTAGATTTGGCAGGAAATCACTAAGTCCAGCTGTTTCAGTTTTCTAAAGCTGCTGGAATGCAGTGTACAAGCAATGGAATGACTTTCATAAAGGGAATACATCAAGTTGTAAGTTCACAGTTCTAAGGTTATAAAAATGTCCAAACTAAGGTATCCAGGGAAAGACACCTTGGCTCAGGAAAGGCTGATGAGTCTGGAACACCTCTGTCAGCTGGGAAGATATAGAGCTGACATCTGCTGGTGTCCTTGACTTTTTTTACCAAGGGCATTTTCTTTCTTCATATTCAAATGTCTTTGCTTTTGTCAGCTCTCCAAGGGACATTTAATTAGAAACCAACATCTGGGTACTGGGTATGTCCTGTGCTACTGGGCTGTTAATACTCTTAGGACTTCCAAGCACACAGACCAAGAAGTTATGTTTACACATATCTTTAATTATTTCTCAATATCTATATAACCAAATATGATTTCAAACTGATGTGTAAACTTTAAACCCACAACCACAAGATTGATTAAATACTTCTCCTTTTCTTGTATTCACTCCTCTGCATTTACCAAATGTCATGACTTTGGAGAGTCCTGCATCTTGATAATATCTGTATTTTGTTTTTCATATCAAACTTCAGGAACATTATAAAATATTGAATTTTCTGGTTTGCTAGACTTCAGTGTAATTTATATTGGACAAGGAGAAATTAGAGATACTTTGAGAAGAAATGAATTTATCCCCTTTCCTTTTGATTGTACTTTGTGAAATAAAAATCTCAATCAGATTTTTTTGAAACCTCAGATATCAGTTCTCTTGTTTCTTTGACAATTCAAGCAGGGATTCATATAACTATGCCGTATTTCCAGTACCCTCATCTCTAATCTGAGTTCTGTTTTGGGAAGGTTAAAAGGGCGAGTCCCTATCCTTATCATTTTTAATCTAAAATTTCCAACCTTGCCTGGATCACTGTCTTGGGACTAAGGAAAGTCAAGGAGTCCAGAAAGTTCATAATGCACTACTTCAATAGTGTCAGTATTCTCCAGTCCCAGAAGACATTTAAAGTTGCAATTCTCTTTCATGAGATACTTGTGGGATTTGGTGATATATTATTGGTCATCAAATACTTTAGTTTTGATATCTTTTACAGAGCTTCATAAAACTCTGTGACCTCATTTTAGATGGCATCTAAAATTTGATCTAAAGAATTAATTATTGCAAAAAATCAATTTTAAGATATCAAATACTTAACACTTAAAAATAAACATTTTACATCACAAAAGTAAGACTCAAAGTAAGATCTTTCTGTTTGGATTTTTTTTTTATGTTATACCATAATCTTCAAAGCTATAAATGACCCAATGTATAACAACTAATGGATGGTTAAACAGACTTTGCTACAATCATTGAATTGATTACCACTGAGTAATAAAAAGTGAAGCAGTAGTGTACCCAACACCTGACACTATTGAAGGAGTTCGTTATGAACTTTCTGGACTCCTTGACTTTTCTTAGTCACAAGACAGTGATCCAGGCAAGGTTGGAAATCTTGGATTAAAAATGAGAAGGATAGGGACTAGCCCTTGTGACCTTCCCAAAGCAGAACTCAGATTAGAGATGAGGGTACTGGAAACATGGCATAGTTATATGAATCTCTGCTTGAATTGTCAAAGAAACAAGAGAATTGATATCTGAGGTTTCAAATATCAGAGGCTGTGCTGATTTGAATCTATTATGTACCCAGAAAAGCCATGTTTTAATCCTGACCGAGTCCTGTGGGAGTAGTTGTTTCTTTGAATCCTGATTAAATATTGTAAGGTACAATTTTGATTAGATTATCTCCACAGAGATGTGAGTTGTCCAATTGTGAGTGTGACCATTTGATTAGATAGAGAGGTGACTCCTTCCATTTAATGTGCTTCTTGATTAGCTTACTGGAGTCCTTTAAAAAGAAAAATATTTTGGAGAGAGTTCAGAGATGAGAACAGATCCAGTTGTTTGGAGAACAGTTGCTTCAGAGCAGAGCTAATGTAGGAATCTGGAGATCAAGTCAGAAATAGCCTAGGCCTAAGCAAGGACTCACAGAAATAGCAGGAACTGAAGAGAAGAAATCTCCAACCCCAGAAGATGCTATGCTAAGAGATGAAACCCAGAGTTTTGTCCCAGAGAAGCTAGCTAAGTGAGGCCCACAGATGCTTAGAGAGGAAACCACTGGCATCAGAAGCTGGAGACAATGAAACCAGGAACAAGGACCAACAGATCCAGCCATGTGCCTTCCAAGATCACCCTTTCTTGAGTCATGTTATCTTTCCCTGAATGACTTGGTTTGGACATTTGCATGGGTCTAGAACTATAAATGTCTAACTTATTAAATTCCCTTTATAAAAGCTGTTCCATTTCTAGTATATTGCATCCCATGAGCTTAAAAAACTAATACAGGGATGTTATTCTGAATGAAAGAAACCAGATTCAATAGTTCTATACTGTACAATTTCATTTGTATAACATTTTGGAAAAGATAAACCAATGGAGAAACAAACTAGATGAGAGTTTCCCTGAGTGTGAGGTGGTGAGAAGATAATGATTTCAAAAAAGGGGGGGGAATGTTTGGGGTGATGAAACATCTGTATACCTAGATTGTGGTGGTGGGTTCCAAACTATATATAGTTATAAGCTTATAGACCTGGATACCAATAAATATGAATTCTACTTTATGTAAATTATACTCCAATATAACACACTTTAACATTCTTTTTATATAATTAGAAATATCCAATCAAAATAAGCATACATATAGGTTTTAAGAAAAGTAAACAGACTCTTTGTTGAGGTTCTGTAATTTATTAAGGCACTGTGTCTAAAGTCTTCTCTGAGTCATGTGTAAGACTTTGATAAGTAGCAGGACTTTGTTCTCACTGCAAGAGCCATGTCCACTGCACATTAGGGGTGCAGGTACCCCTGCTCAAACAGATCCATTGAAGGTGCTGGCTATTGCCTGTGCCAGGAAGGAATGGGAACTTTGTCCTTCAGAATAGGCCAGAGGTGCTTCTCCATCTCCCACTGGCTCCTGAGGACTGGGCAGAGGGGCTAGGACAAGCCAGCCTTCAGCAGGGTGAAACAAAAAGAAAGGAAGCTAAGTTTATAGAGTTTTCTGTGCTCAACTGATGTTGCCATTATTTGACCTTGGTGCTGAATTGTTAAAATGTGCAATCCAGCTGGGAGGATACACACTTTGATAAAGTTACCTAGATCCCAGGAAACTCCTTTCAGTCCCTACCCAGTTCCCAGAGGACCATCTGGGCCAAGTCCTGCAAGCTAATTGGAATCCAGACACTATTGTGTAAAAATATCATATAAGTTGTGAAACATGCATGCAAGCAGTTAGATTTGGGAAATCTTAACCAAGAGGAGAATGCACTGCTCATCACTTTTTCAGTCAAATCCAAAAATTGCTGTCTCTGGGATTCCCCAGCATTCTTTTTTGGGTGTGGGTGAATTTCCACCTGGTGATATAACTTACTTTATTTTATTCTTCTCTTTTTTCTATTAATCAATAAATAACTGTTTGCTTAAATTCAAGAAAGGTGTGTTACTCATGAATCTGACTCTGTCCAAATTGAGGTCTCACCCACATTTCTTACTGGAACACAGGGAAGGCATAAGCTGCCTGGGTGGCCATAGTGTTAAAGATCTGCTTCTTGGTGCACAGGGCTCTACAGAGCTAAGCAAGCCCCAAGAACTGCTCCCAGGTCAATTGAGGATGTATCTACTTGTCCAGCACCTGGGCCATGTCTTGATAAATGCCCTCAGGCAGAGCACACAGGAAGGTTATGCCTCTTCTAGGACCTGGATTTGGGCTACCTGCTGAGTCCAATAGTGCCCTTGAGTAGACACTCTGGTGGGCATCATGATTCTCCTCACACTTACTGTAGTCACTAGATTTGGAGGCTTTGGTTTCTTCCTTTCCAAAGTCACACTGGGTTCAAAGCACAGACAGAATCCTGTGGGAAAACATATGCATGAGAGAAGGGTCTGACTCCACTTTTTGGCATCTCACCATGAGTCATCTCCAGAACCCCAGTAACTGCCCCCCTTCCAAGCTGCCTCAGCCTCTGGAAAGAGGTCAGACTACATGCATTCTTGATCTCCAAACCCAATCAGGCCACCCATGGCTTGGATAGTACATCTGCTTGCCTGCGCACGGTCCTCCTGATCTAAAAGTAAGATCATACCTGCATTACTATGATTACTGCCCTTGGGACAGATTTTCCTTCTCCAGGAGATCTCTGCATATGAGCAACACTCTGATTCTGTGGGTAAAAGGAGCATTGGGATGAGTATCTGCAAGCAGGCACCCAAGAAAACCTGATTGATCCCAACAGACAAGTAACTGTAGTTTCAAACAAAACTCAGTAGCCATCTCTTCCCCAGAGTCCAGGGACTGCAAGCCCTTGGCTGCCAATGAGATTCAAGCTCCTTGACCAGGAAAGACTAAGTCACCTCAGCCCATGGACCTCCTCATGGCAGAAGTGTGAGATCTTACCTCATGTACATCTACAGCAGTTTCTGGTTTTGAGCAGGTATTATCCTTGGTATTATCCATTTCATCTCTCTTGGGATCTGATGCTGGTGTTTTTTTAAGCTGGAGAAGAGTTGCTTGGCAGACTTTTGAGAATGGCACCCCTTAGTCCATCCCTGCCCCATATTTTTTAACATTTCTTATTGTAAAACATTATGTATATACAAAGCAAAGAAAGAAAAACAAGCAATAGTTTTCAAAGCACACTTCAACAAGTAGTTACAGAACAGATCCTAGAGTTTGCCATGGGCTGCTATTCCACCATCTCAGATTTTTCCTTCTGGATACTTCTAAACACTGGAAGCTAGAAGGAATATTAATATAGTGATTCAGCATTCATGCTCATTTGCCAAATCTTTTTTCTCTCTGTTATACCTCCTCCTTCTCCTTTGATCTTTCCCCAATCTATAGAGATCTTTTGGCAATGCTCATTCTTACTTTTTCATGTTGGGAATGGGTGTCAACACTAAAGGATAGGGGGATTTAATTAATTGATCATTTAGGAGAGGCTGGTACCTCTGGGTTTCAGGATTTATCTGACCTAGGAACCCTCTGGGAATTATAGGTTCCAGGAAAGCAAACTTAGTGCACAAAACTTTTATGTAGTCTTGGCTCAAGCCCTAGGTGTTCTTAAGAATCAACAAGAGTAATTTTGGTTTGGGTTTAACAAACCACAGCAATCAGCACTATCTACTTGAAGCTTCCATAAGAGTGGCCTTCAGAATAGCCTCTTGACTCCATTTCATCTCTCTTGCCCATTAATGCTTTATTTTATTACAATTTTGCCCCCCCCCACATTGGTCCTAAAAGCATTGTTGATGCCACAGTGACAGAACCAGACTTATACCCTGTAGCCATGCCACCCACTTCCAGGGAGACCTTCATCCTTGGATGTCATGTCCCATTCAGGGGGGAGGGCAATGATTTTCCTTGCAGGATTGGGCCTAGAGAAAGAGAGGTCATATCTGAGCAAAAAAGAAGTTCCCTGAAAGCAACATCTAGGCTTCACCATGGGCTGTCTTACTTTATCCCCTGCAGAAACAAGTTTCATAAAGGCAAGCCTCAAAATCAAGGGTCAGGTTCATTTTCCTGGAAGTCCCCAATGGTTGAGAGGACACCCAGGGCCTCCCAGATGAGAAAGTTTAATAGTTCCAAAATGTTTTTCTTTCTCTGCCAGTTTGAAAGTATTATATATCCCAGAAAATCCATATTTTAAACCTGGCACAATCTTGTGGGAGCAGATGTTGTTAATCCTGCATCAATACTGTAGGTCAGAGACTTTG
Organism: Tamandua tetradactyla; assembly: GCF_023851605.1. Lineage (NCBI taxonomy): Eukaryota > Metazoa > Chordata > Mammalia > Pilosa > Myrmecophagidae > Tamandua > Tamandua tetradactyla. The sequence goes on from NC_135342.1 coordinate 8,505,881, forward strand.
ATTAGATTATCTCTACAGAGATGTGGCACACCCTATTGTAATCTTTTAATTAGATGGAGATGTGACTCTACCCAGTTTAGGTGGGTCTTGATTAGATAATTGGAGTCTTTAAAGGGAGAATCATTTAGGAGGAAACTCAGAGCCACACAGAGAGACCCAAGAGAAACTTAAAAGTAGAGCTGACATAGATGCTGACATTTGGAGAACAGAGACACAGATGTTTAGAGATGCTTGGGGCAAGAAGATGTCACCATGAGATGTTAAGCAATCCAGAACCTGGAGAGAGCCAAGAGAAGCCAAGAGATGAAAACTAGTCCTGGAGAAGCAAAATGAAGAACCCCCACAGAAACAGAGAAAGCAACAAAGCCTAGTAGCAAGGGAACAGCATGCCTTCCCAGTAACAGAGTTATTCTAGATGCATTGAGCTTTCTTGAATTAAGTTATCTTTCCCTGGATTCCTTCATTTGGACATTTCCATAGGCTTAGAACTGTAAACTTGTAACTTATTAAATTTCCCTTTTTAAAAATCCACTCAGTTCTGGTATATCATATTCCAGCAGTTTACAAACTAGAACACCTTCGGATCTTCAAGGAACTCCACAAACACATCACAATTATCAGCCCACCACAGTCTGAGATGTATCCTGGAATTATACCAAGCTACACAGAACTACAAGGCCTCATTCCCACTCTGGGCCCCAGGAGTCTTGATCATTCAAGTGAGCTATCCAGACAGGTTGATTTAGAGTACGTGTTACAGAAAATCTAAGTTCTAGGCATAATAAACCTCTCTGCTTTTGGTCCCATGCAGGTCTAGAATACATACACTATCATCTTTTACCCTGTATTCTGATTTACCTTAGACCCAGCCAGATTGGTTTCATTTATAACTCTAATTGAGGCCATAACTCCCCTTAGGTTATTTGGGCAATTATTATACATAGCTATGCTAATCTTCATGGCTAAAGCACTCCATCTCTGGGTCTTAGGTGTCATACAGTTACTCAAAGGCCCAGGGAATTACCAGCTGACATGCAATTATCTCAGCTTCCAGAAATACACTTACAACATCGAACTAAGTGTGGTTGCTATAACTGCTTAAAATCTAGGCTCCAATTTTTATATAATTATTTTCTAAAAGGGACCTTATATTTGTTCTTTCATTTCTGACTTAAATTGCAAAACACATTATCCCCACTGTCTACTCAGTTCATCGCATGCCTCTCAACATCTTTCCCTTTTGTAGCCATATCATCTTCCATCATATAAATGTTTTACAGTTTGCCATTCAGCTTCTCAGTTCTGGTAGCCTTCAGCTCCCTCCATCTATTGGGCATCATGGATAACATCTAAAATAAACAAACCTGTCTTATAGTATCCTTGCTTAGTTATTACAGTTAGTAACACTCTCAATTTTAGACAATTTTCATTGGTCCATAGCAACAAAGAACTGATAAACACAGCATCACCAACTATCAAATCGAAACTATCTCTTTTCACTTGCCTCTCCTCCCCAGTTAGTTGCCTCTGGTAGTACTATGGTACTGTGATGTCTTTCTGTTAATTATTCACCATAGCATGCATTTTTAGTTTCCCCCCATGCTCCTCTACTATGGACTTTTTGTACACTTATCAAACCTTTGAAATCGTTCATGTGAGAAATTATTTGTAATTGTAGATTTAATCAGTAGGAGACTTAGCACTAAACATCCCTTTTAATCACATTTACCTTCACTATGACAATATTGTTTATAACCCTGCTAATTAGCTACCATTGCTTCTATCTGTTCCCTTGCATTTAGGTTCAATCTCTTAGTGTAGCCTCTCCCCCAACTCTAGCTTTTGTGTACCTCTAGGTCTGCTATATTCTACAACATAACCTCTGAGATTACCTATATCAGAGTCACAATAGCAGAATTATATAGTATCTGTCCTTTTGTGTCTGACTTATTTCACTCAGCATTATGCCATCAAGGTTAATCCACACTATTATATGCTTCAGGACCTCATTTCATCATTTTGATGCATAATATTTCATCATACATATATACCGCATTTTGTTTATCCACTCATCTGTTGACAAGCTCTTGAATTGTTTCCATCTTTTGGCAATTATGAATAATGTCACTATGAACGTAAGTGTTCAAATGCTTGTTTGTGTCAGTGCTTTCAGCTCTTTAAGTATAAACTGAGTATTGGTACTGCTGGATCATATGGCACTCAATATTTAGTTTTCTGATCAATTACCAAATTGTCTACCATAGTTGCTGCACCATTATCCATTCCCACCAACAATGAATAAGTGTTCCAATTTCTCCAAATCCTTTACAACATTTTTAGTTTTATGGTTTTTTAATAGCAGTCATTCTTACAGGTGTGAAGTGATAGTTAATTGTCATTCTGATTTGTATTTCCTTTATAGTTAATGAAAATGAACATCTTTTCATGTGTTTTTAACCATGTGTGTTTGTTTTGCATAACAGCACTTATTCAAATTCTCTGTCCATTTTGTAATTAAGTTGTTCCTTTGTTGTTGAGCTGTATAATTTCTTTATGTACATGGGTTATAAAGTCTTTATCTGGTATATGATTTCCAAATATTTTATCACATTGACTTGGCAACCGCTTCACCTTTTTGATAGAGTCTTTTGAGGCCCCAGAAGCTCTTGATCTTAAGGAGTTCCCATTTGTCTGTTTTTTTCTTTCACTGCTTGTGCTTTAGATGTAAAGTTTAAGAAACTACCTCCTATTAATAGGTCTTGAATATGTTTCCCTGCATTTTCTCTTGGAAATTTAATTGTATTGGATCTTACATTTAGATCTTTAATCCATTTTGAATTAAATTTTGTATAGGGTGTAAGATAAGGGTCCTCTTTCATTCATTTGGCTATTGATATCCAATTCAACCATACCCATTTATTGAAGACTATTATATCACAGTTCAGTGGATTTGGAGGTGTTATCAAAGATCAGTTGTCCATAGATTTGGTGCTCTATCTCTACACTCTTGATTTGATTCCATTAGTCAATATTTCTATCTTTGTGCCAGTACCATGCTGATTTGACCACTGTTGATTTATAGTAAACTTTAACGTCAGGAAGTGATAGTCCTCCCACTTTGCTCTTCTTTTATAAGATACCTTTAGCTATTTTGAGGTCTCTTTCCCTTCCAAAAAAAATTTATAACTAGTTTTTCCAACTCTTCAAAGTATATTGTTCAGAAGTTTATCAGTGCTCCATTAAATCTGTAGATCAATTTGGATGGAATTGACATCTTAATGACAGCCAAACTTCCTATCCATCAGCATAGAATGCCTTTCCATCTATTTAGGTCATTTGTTAATTTCTTTTACCAATGTTTAGCAATGTGTGTGTATGGCCCTTGACATCCCAGATTAAGCTTATTCCTAGATACCAGATTCTTTTGGTTGGCTATTTTCAATGGAATTTTTCCTTTTTTGTCTTCTTAGATAGGTCATAGAAACATTACTGATTTTTGAACACTGATTCTGTACCCCACAACTTTGCTGAATTTGTTTATCAGCTCAAGTAGCTTTATCATAGATTTCTCAGGGTTTTCTAAGAATAAGATCATGTCATCTGCAAATAATAAATGCTTTATTTCTTCCTTTCTGATTTGGATGTTTTTTATTTCTTTCTCCTGTCTAATATGTCCAGCAAGGACTTCTAGTACAATGTTGAATAATAGTGGTGACAGTAGGCATCCTTCCTTGTCCAATTTCCAATCTTAGGGGTAATCCTTTCAGTCTCTCCCATTGAGTATAATGCTGGCTATAGGTTTTTCATATATATCTTTTATGGCAATGAGGAAGTTTCCTTTAATTTCCACCTTTTGACATGTTTTATCAGGAAAGGATGTTGAATTATGTCGAATGCTTTTTCAGTATCAATCAATATGATCATGTGATTTTTGCCTTTCAATTTGTTAGTGTGCTGTAATGTATTGATTGAATTTCTTGTGTTGAGTCACCCTTGCATTCCCACACAAAATTCACATTGTCGTGGGGTATAATTCTTTTAATGTGTCATTGGATTTGATTTATTAATATTTTTGTTGAGAATTATTGCATCTAAATTCATTAGGGAGATCAGTCTGTAGTTTTCCTTTCTTTTAGCATATTTATCTAGTTTTGGTATTATAGCAATAGTAGCTTCATAAAATGAGTTAGGTAGCATTTCTTTTTCCCCAATTTTTTGAAAAAGTTTAAAAAGAATTGCTGTTAGTTGTTTTTGGAATGTTTGATAAAATTTTCTTGTGAAGCTGTCTGGTCCTTGGCTTTTCTTTGTGGGAAGAGTTTTGATGACTGATTGAATCTCTTTACTTGTATTTGGTTTGTTGAGATCTCTTTCTTATTCAGTCAGTATAGATAGTTTGTGTGTTTCTAGGAATTTGTCCATTTCATCTAAGTTGTCAATTTTGTTGGCATACAGTGGCTCATAGTATTCTCCTGTGATTCTTTAAATTTCTTCAGGGTTCATAAGAATGAACCCCCTCTCATTTTTTATTTTTGTTTATTTACATTCTCCCTCTTTTTTTCTTTATTAGTCTAACTAGATGTCCATCAATTTTATTGGTTTTCTGAAAGAACCAACCTTTTCTATTCTTTTTGTTGCTTTGCTGTTCTCCAGTTTGTTTATTTCTGCATTAATCTTTGTTATTTCTCTTCTCTTATTTGCTTTGGGTTGAATTTGTTGTTCCTTCTCTAAGTTCTCTAGGTGAGCAGATGAGTCCTTGATTTTTTCCATTATTGTTTTTTAATACAGGTATTTAAAGCAATTAATTTCCCTCATGGCATTGCATTTGCCACATCCCATAAGTTCTGTTGTGTTCTAGTTTGCTAGCTGTCAGAATGCAATATACCAGCAACAGAATGACTTTTAAAATAAGGAATTTAATGAGTTGCTAATTTACAGCTCTCAGACCAAGAAAATGACCCAATTAAAGCAAGTCTATAGAAATGTCCAATCTAAGGCATCCAGGAAAAGACACCTTGGTTCAAGAAGATAGATGAAGTTCAGGGTTTCTTTCTGAAGTGGAAGGGCACATGGCAAACACAATCAGGGTTTCTCTCTCATCTGGGAAGGCACATCATGAACATGGTCAGGGTTCCTTTCTCATCTGGAAGGGCACATGGAGAACACGGCATCATTTGCTAGCTTCTTCTCTTGGCTTCCTGTTTCATGAAGCTCCCCGGGAGGTATTTTCCTTCTTCATCTACAAAGTTCGCTGGCTGGTGGACTCTGCTTCTCATGATTATGTCATTGTGCTCTGCTCTCTCTGAATCTCCTCCATTCTCCAAAATGTTTCCTCTTTAAAAGACTTCAGAAATTAATCAAGACCCACCTGAATGGGTGGAGACCTGTTGTCACCTAGTGCAGTTTAACAACCACTCTTGATTAAATCACATCTCCAGGGAGATGATCTGATTACAGTTTCAAACACACAATATTATTCTGCTATTACATAATGGGATTTTAATTAAAACACGGCTTTTCTAGGACCCATACATCCTTTCAAACCAGCACATTCCACCCTCTGGACCCTAAAAAAGACATGTCTTCCCCATATACAAAAATACATTCATTCCTTAACAATATAAGAGAAACTTAAACCATTTCAGTAACATTACAAATACAAAACAAGGTTACAGCCAGTACAAAATCTCAAAGTTAGTTACAAGCATGGTCTGTTTTAAGGCAAAATTCTTTTCTGGCTCTGGACCTATAAAAACTCAAAACAAGTTTTTTTTTTTTTTTGCCAACACACAAAGGAGGAACAGTCATAGAATACATATACACATTTCCATAGGGAGGAAAGAACACAGGGGTCACCAGGCCCACACAGTTTTGAAAACCCGTAGGGTAAAGTCCATTAGATTTCAAAGTCTGAGTATCATTTATCTTCAGGGCTTCTGAAAGTGGCAGTCCCACCCTTTCCAAGGGCCTATGCAGTGGCTTGCCTCTCTCCAAATGCAATCTTGGGGAATACTCAGGAGACCAGCTTTTTCTTGGCTCCACCCTCTACAAGCATCAGGGCTGCACCCGGGCTCTCTCCCATCTTCGGGGCACACACCCAGCCCCTCCATGTGGTGGTAGCCAGGCTCTCCTCAACCCCCCAGGATTGTGCTTCATGCTCTCCAAGGCCTGAAGCAACATGACTCTTCCACTGCAATGAGGTGGAAGGCCCACCCTCTACTTTTGGGGTGAGCTCGTCCTTTCCATGGGCTTGGGTGGGCCCACTCTCATGGCCTGAGGCTTCTTAACTTCAGACCTTAGCCTCCATGGTTTTGCCTCTGAAATTATTTTCCCTCCAAGTCCCTTCTCTGTCCCTCTCAGTCCCAACTGGCAGTGGTTCTCTTTATATAGATCCACAACACTCTCATTGGCTTTCTATGTAGTAGCGTTGGATCATGCCCATCAGACATAAGGAGTTTCCACAAATCTTTCCTTGATAACTCCATGTCCAATCCTGGCTTTCTCTGAAATGGCTGACTGGTTCCACATGTGGCCAAGTCCTCAACTGGGGCACCATTCTTTGGGGTCTCCCTTCCTGGAAGCCCAGAATTTTCCAGGACATCAATTTCTGTTTCTTTGTACTCAAGAGTTCAGTTTTCAGCTCTACTGTCACATTTCACTATAAGCTGTGAGGAGAAACCAGGCTGCACTGTCCACATTTAATTTGGAAATCTCTTCTGCTAAATATCCAACTTCATGGCTTTTAAAATCTGCCTTCCAGCCAAAGCCACCGGTTAATTTTGCCAGATTATCTGCCATTTTAAAACAAGGCTCATCTTCCTTCCAGTCTGTAATAACACAAACCTCATTTCTGTCTAAGTCTTTATCAGAAGCGTCTTTAGAGTCCACTTTTCTACCAGCAGTCTCTTCAAAGCATTATAGGTCTTCTCTATCAAGCTTCTCACAACTCTTCCAGAATCTTCCCCTTATCCATTTAAAAAGCAGTTCCAACATGTTTGGTATTTGCAAACCACAACAGCAGCACCCCACTCCTGCTACCAAAATCTGTTCTAGTTTGCTAGCTGCCAGAATGCAATATACCAGAAACGGAATGGCTTTTAAAAAGAGGAATTTAATGAGTTGCTAATTTAACAGTTCTAAGGCCAAGAAAATGGCCCAATTAAAGCAAGTCTATAGAAATGCCAATCTAAGGCATCCAGGGAAAGATACTTTTGTTCAAGAAGTCCAATGAAGTTCAGGGTTTCTTTCTCAAGTGGAAGGATACATAGCAAACACAGCCAGGGTTTCTCTCTCATCTGGAAGGGCACATGGTGAACATGGCATCATCTTCTAGCTAATTCTCCTGGCTTCCTGTTTCATGAAGCTTCCCGGGAGGCATTTTCCTTCTTCATCTATAAAGGTCGCTGGCTGGTGGACTCTGCTTCTTGTGGCTATATCGTTCTGTTCTGCTCTATCTGAATCTTCTCCATTCTCCAATGTTTCCTCTTTTATAGGACTTTAGAAACTAATCAAGACACACCCAAATGGGTATGTCATCACCTAATCCAGTTTAGCAACCACTCTTGATCAAAACACATCTCCAGGGAGATGATCTGATTACAGTTTCAAACATACAGTATCTTTCTGCCATTATGAAATGGAATTTTGATTAAAACATGACTTTTCTAGGGTCCATACATCCTTTCAAACTAGCACATGTTGCAATCTCCTTATCATTCATCTCCTGATATTTACTTGTTTCTGTAGCAATTTTTTCTTTGGCACACTTATTATTTAAAAGAGTGTTGCTTAATCTCCATATATTTGTGATTATTATGGATTTTTTGATGATTATTCATTTCTGGCTTCTTTCCGTTGTGGTCCAAGAATGTAACCAATCTTCACAATCTTCAACCTTATCAAATTTATAAAAACTTAGTTTGTGTCCCAGAATATGAGCTACCTGAAGAATATTCCATATGCACTAAAGAAGACTGTATATCCTGGTGTTTTGTGGTGTAATTATCTATATATGTCTATTGGGTCTAATTTGTTTATCACATTGTTTAAATCATCTATTTCCTTGTTGATCCTCTGTCTGGTTGTTCTATCTATAGTGAAAAGTGAAGTATTGAACTCCTCCACTATTATTGTTGATAAGCCTATTGCTCTCTTCAGTTTTGCCAATGTCTGCCTCAAGTACTTTGGAATTCCTTGATTGTAGGTGTAAACATTTATGATTGTTATTTCCCTTGGTGAATTGTCCCTTTTGTTAATATGCAGTGTCTTTCTCTGTCTCTTATGACATCTTTACAATTAAACTCTATTTTACCTGATATTAGTAGGTAAATACTACTAACCAGCTACTCCTGCTTTCTTTTGGTTACAGCTTGCATAGAAAATCTATTTTCATCCTTTCAGTTTCATTCTGTGCCCTTGGGTCTAAGAAGTATCTCTTACAAACAGGATATAGATGAATTATATTTTAGTCCATTCTGCCATACTGTATCTTTTACTTGGTGATTTTAGTCTGTTATTATACAAGGTTATTACTGTAAAAGCAGTTTTCTAATCTACCATCTTATACTTTAGTTTTTATTTGTCAGATCTATATATTCCTTTCCCCCTCTCATTTTTTATCCTTTCTATTACCATTACTGATATTCTTCAATTCTGTGCCATCCTCTAGAACTCCCTCTCCTGTCTTTTTTTTCAGCTTACAGGACTCCCTTTAGTATTTCTTGTAGGTCTCGTGTTGACTAGTTCTCCCAGTATTTGTTTGTCTTTGAAGATTTTAATCTCTAACTCAATTCTGAAGGACATCTTGGCTGGATAAAGAATTCTTGTCTGGAAGTCTTTCTTATTCAGGATATTAAATATATTGTACCACTTCGTTCTTGTACCCATCATGACTGTTGAGGAGTCTGTAATCAGGCTTATGTGTTTTTCCACGTATGTGTTAGATTGCTTTTCTCATGCTTCTTTCAGAATTTTTTCTCTTCAACATTTGACAGTTTGATTAGTATGTGTATTGGAGTAGGCCAGTTTGGATATATTCTATTCAGGATTTATTTGGCTTCTTAAATTTGCATGTTTATGTCTTTTATAAGGATTGAGAAGTTTTCCTATTATATCTTCAACTAATTTTCACAACCCTTTACTCTTCTCTTCTCCTTTTTGGACACCAATGATTTTTATATTTGCGTGCCCCTTATTGTCCATTATCTCCTTAAGATCCAGTTTCATTTTTTTTCTTGCCATTTGTTCTTTTGTGTACTCTTGTTCAATTGCTCTGCCTTCTAGCTCACTTATTCTTCCTTCTGCTTCTTCAAAACTGTTATCATGTGTCTCTAGTAAATTTCTAATTTGGTTACTGTACCTTTCATCTCTGTGAGATCTGCAATTTTTTCTATTTAAACTTTTGAATTCTTCTTTACGCTCTTCTAAAGTTTTCCTAATATCTTTTATTTCTTTATAAATATTCTTGAATCATTCCATATTCTGTGTCTTCTCCACAGTTTTGATTTGGTCATTTGGCTGGGCCATTTCTGGTGGGATCTTCACATGTTTTATGATTTTCTATTGTGTTTAGGACTTGATTATCTTAATAATGTTACTTTTCAAATTAGTTTCCTTTAGTCCTCTAAAGTTCTTTATTTCCTTGATTTTGCATTGAAGGTTTCCTTTTGCACTTGCTTTGTCAGTAATTCCCCACCAACCCAAGTTCCAGATCTCATGTAAGGCTTACAGTTCTACTTGAGGGTCTATCAAAATCTAGACCTGCTTTTGATTCAGTGGTAAAATGTCCACCTGCCACATAAGAGACCTGGGTTCGATTCCCAGCTAATGCCATCCCCAAAATAATAATAATAATAATAATAATAATAATAATAATAATAATAATAATAAAAATAATGATAATAATAATAGAAGAAGAAAGAGAAAACAAAGAAACAACCAAAAAAACACACCTTACCAGTTGTAGGAACCAAACTCAGAAGGGGACAACATAAGGTATTTTGGGTCTCTCAGATTGGTGCTCTCAGAAAGGAGAGAAAATAATTTCTTTAAAACTGAATAAATAAAATAGAATAAAAAATTAAAAGCAAAAAATCAATAAAATAATATATATAAATAAAATTTTAACATAACAATACTAATAATAAAAATTAAAATACAAAAATATATTCTTTGAAAAAAGAAAAAAAAGATGAAGGCAGATAGGGAACCTGCCTGCCTGTACTTACCACTTCTCACCAAGATACAGCACTCCTGAGGCACCTCTTCCCCTCAGACAATCCCTCTGTGACTGCAGTGGCAACTGGCAAGCAGGTGCGCATGGTGGGGTCATTGCTTCCAGCCTGAGGTGGTAGGACAAACAGTCCTGACATGGGAGACAATGGACCTGACCAGTACTCAGGGGATCAGCTGACTCACAGTGCCTAATACCAGGTAAACCTGCCACATACCATGCCAGACTGGATGGCTATTCATGGCACACTGCCAAGCCACTGCTCCTAGAGCCCAGGGTTGCAGCTATTCATGGCTGTCAACTGGGCCCTCTTCTGGCCTCCCCATGGGTGCTTCCAGCTGTGGGGTCACTCAGGGAGTCCTCGCCAGAGAGCAACTGAGGCAGGCTGGAGCAAAGGAATGGTCAGTTCCCTCTGATCCATACTCCTCTGTCTGCCACTTTCAGCTCCAAGTGGGGATCATGGCCAATCCAACCGACTGCACTCTGCTCATCCTGAACCTCCTGGCTCTCTCCTCTTTGAAACATCACAGAGATTCTCTTTGATTACTCACCCACTAGAACCACAATCCTAGCCATTCTTTCCCCACCCCCTGTCTTGTTCCATGGAGCAGAGGTGAATTCAATCCACCCCACTCCACCATCTTCCTGGAAGTCGCTGATCCGACTTGTGGATCACTCTCTCAGGAAGGCTGTTTACCCTTTACTGAGGTGAATCAGAGAAATAGGCTTCCATAGCAGGATTTCCATATTTTTCAAAGCCCCCTGAAGGCTATAAAATATTGGCCATTCCTTTTCTAAAGAAAACCAATCAAACATGCATGAGTGTGCATCTCTGTCTTCATCCCTCCCTCCAACCTCATAAGAACATTCCAAGCCCTTACCTTGCCTTTGTATGTAAGTCTCCTTTAGCTTGGATTAGAAGTGCTTTGTCTTCTCCTTCAAATGATTTTTACTCAACATCTAAGCTCTGTTCTTTAAAGGAGCTATGCCAGAAAGGATGCTGGTCAGCAAGGCATTGTGTGTAATAGCAGTGATGGTTTATCTCTCTAGTTTCTATGCCCAAGTACAACATAACTCTGCTATTATTAAGCCTAGATCTTATCACTTGTGCATGCAAAAACAATGCATTCAAATCAATGGTATTTATGTATATTTCCAAACAACAAAAAATAGTTTAGCTGTATCAGTTTGCTAAAGCTGTTGGAATGCAATATATCAGAAATGGAATGGATTTTTAAGGGAATTTATTATGTTACAAGTTTACAGTACTCAGGCCAGAAAAATGTCCAAACTAAAACATTCAGAAAAAGATACCTTAACTCAAGAAAGGCCAATGTTTGTCATGTGGGAAAGCACAAGGCTGACATCTGCTGGTCCTTGTTTCTGTTGTTTCAGGATGCCAGGGGTTTCCTCCCTAAGCATCTGTGGCCCTTCACTTTACTCAATCAGGACACAACTTTGGGTTCTGGCTTGCTTAGCATCTCATGGGAAAACACATGGCAACGTCTGCTGGGCTCTGCCTATGTCTAAGCATCTGTTCTCTCTGTCAGCACTTCAAGCATATCCAAATATCTGTGTCTCTGTCAGATTTGAAGCAGCTATTCTCCAAATATCTCCATCTGAAGTTTCCCCAAAATGTCTTCCTTTTTAAAGGACTCTAGTAAACTAATCAAGACCCACCTTGAATGTGTGGAATCACAACTCATCTAATCAAAAGGCCACACTCACAACTTGATGTGTCACATCTCCATGGAAACAATCCAATAATTCAATCAAAGTTTCCCACCTTAAACAATAGGTCTGGCCCCTCAAGATTGGATCAGGATTAAAACATGGCTTTTCTGGGGTACACAAAGTGACTGTGTGATTACAAAAACCTTGTATCTGATGTGCCTTTTATCCAGGATATGGACACATGAGTAAAAAAAATAGGATAAAAAATAAGCAATGGGGTGGGATAAAGGGTAAAAAATTGGGTAAGTTGAAGTACCGTGGCCAATGAAAAGGTGAGTAAAGAAGTATGAGTTTTTCTTTTTTCTTTTTTCTTTCTTTATCTGGAGTGAAGCAAATGCTGTAAAAATGATCATGGTGATGAATACACAATTATGTGATGATATTGTGAGCCATTTATTGTATAATATGGTTGGACTGCATATGTGTGAAGATTTCTCAATAAAGATATTTTAAAATAATAAAAAAGAAAAGAGTCATGTAGACTCTACACATAAAATTGTACATCAACATCTAAATCTAATCACTGAAGCTGGAACAGGATGTGCTTGAGACAACACAGGATTCAGAAATTTGTCCATGTGCTGCTCAAAAAGACCCAGTATCATTACTGATATAATAAGAATAATCACATGGCCATTACTTAGATTTTTTTTACCTCTGTCATTTGTCTTTATCTATAAAAACCCTAACTTACATCCTCACTTCAAGTTGATTTGGGGAAGACTCCATCAGTTCCTTGCCAGTGCTCTTACAATAGATCACCTTCTCACTGTGAGACGTGTTTCTCCTTTGTAGCACTGGGTTGGACAACCCATATACTGGTAAAAACTGGACTTGCGGTATCAAGAGTAGTCATTAAAGACAAAAACATCCAGTGTATCTACATGGTTAAAAAAAATGGTGAAACTAAATTATTTAGATGTACATGTATCAACAAAGAAGTTTCCAGAAAGTTTTCTGAGTGAAAAAGGGCAGAGTACTCCAAATACCTAAAAATATGTTGAGAAAATAGAATGAAGTTGGAGGTCTCACACTACTTAACTTTAAAGCATATTACAAAGGTACGATGGTTAAAACAGCATGGTACTGGCTAAAGGTAGATATACTGACCAATGGAATCAAATACAGTGTTCAGAAGTAGGCCCTCAATATGAACAGTTGATCTTTGATAAGGCAGTCAAGTCAACTCAACTCAACTCAGAAGAACTGAGCAGCATCTTCAATAAATGTTGCTTGGAGAACTGGATATCAATACCCAAAATAAGTGGGAGAAAGAAGACACAATCTCCCACCTTATTCAAAAATTAACTCAAAATGGATCAAAGACTAAATATTAGAGCTAAGACTATAAAACATTTAGATGAAAAATATAGGGAAATGTCTTAAGGATCCTGTGATGGAGGAGTTTCCTAGACTTTACAACCAAAGAACAAGTAATGAAAGAAAATAGATCAATGGGATCTCCTCAAAATTGAACACTTTTGCACATCAAAGGACTTTGTTAGGAAAGTGAAAAAGCAGCCTATGCAATGGGAGACAATGTCAGGAAACCACATATCAGATATGGGTTTATATCCAGAATATATAAAGAAATCCTACAAGTCAAAAAAAACATACAACCCAATTAAAAAATGGGCAAAAGACACAAACAGACACTTTTCCAAAGAGGAAATACAAATGGCTCAGAAACATATGAAAAGAAGCTCAACTTATTTGGCTGTTGGGGAAATGTAAGTCAAACCACAATGTGATATCAACTCACACCCCTTAGTAGGGCCATTCTCAAAAAAAAAAAAAAAGAAAACTGCAAGTGCTAAAGATGATGTGGAAAAATAGGTACACTTATTCACTGTTGGGGTAATGTATAATGGTGCAGCCACTCTAGAAGGCAGTTTGGTGGTTCCTCAGGAAGCTAAGTATAGAGTGGCCTTATGATCCATCAATTCCATTGCTAGTTATAAACTTAGAAGAATTGAAAGCAGGGAAAAGGGTAGTCATTTGTAAACTGATGTGTATAGCAACATTGTTCACAATGGTGAAGAGATGGAAACAGATCAAATCCATCAAGGGATGAAGGAATAAACAAACCGAGGTATACACATATAATGGAATATTATGCAGCTGTAAGACAGAATAAAGTCATGACTCATGCGGTGATGTGGATGAACATTGAGGACATTATGTTGAACAAAATAAGCCAGAAACAAAATGAAAAGTAATATCTGTTCTCACTAATATGAACTAACTGTAATAAGCAAATCCTGAGAGTTAAAGTTGAGAGCACAATTTATCAAGAGATAAAGAATGGGTGGAGATTGGGTGTAGGATGCTGAAGAAGTAAAGAATGTTCAACAGGATGAATTGTAAAGATCAAGAAATGGATAACACAACATTATCTGATGGTAGCACAACATTGTAAGTATAATGAACAAAGCTGAGTGTGAGACGGTTGAAAGAGGAAGTCTTGGGATATATGTGACACCAGAAGGAAAGATAGAGGATAAAAGCTGGGACTGCATAACTTACGAAAACTATAGTGGACAATGATGATGATTAAACACACAAGTGTAACAGATTTCACATGAGGGAGAACAAATGGATGTCAAATTTGCAAAGTGTTGAAAACAGGATGGTGTATGAAAAAGATACAATCAATACAAACTAGGTTCCATATTTAACACTAACATTTTAATATACTTTCATTAACTGTAACAAAGACAATATGCCAAAGCTAAATAACAATAGCAAGGGTATATAAGAGAGGGATAGGGCTATCTTGTTGTTGTTGTCTGTTTCTTTTTTTTATTATTCTTTATATTTTTTCCTCTTCTTTCTTTGCAGAAGAAATGGAAATGATCTCATATAGACTGTGGCACTGAATATGTAACTATCTGACTATGGTGGGAGCCATTGTTTCTTTACTTAGGATGGACTATGTGGTGTGTGAATAAAACTGTTTAAAAATAAACAGAGATATATAAGTGCTGGAGAAAATGTTAGGAAAGATACCTATTCACTGTTGGTAGTGAAGTATATCTATGAAGCCCCTCTGGAAGGCAGTTTGGTGGTCCCACCAGAGGCTAAGTTTAGGGTTACCAAATGATCCTGCAACCCTGTTATTAGGCATATACTTGGATGAACCGAAAGCAGGGACAGGAATGGGCACTTGCCCACTGGTGTTTATGGCTGTAATGTTTATGATTTACAAGCGAAGGAGGTGACCTAAGGATACATCGACGATTGAATGGAAGGGCTAACTCTGGTGAATACATACAATGGAATATTGAGTGGCTGCAAGAAGGAATGAAGTTGTGTGGCATGCAACTAGGTGAATGATACTTGAGGACACTGTTTTGAGTGAAATAAGCCAGAAACAAAAGGTCAAATATTGTATGGGCCCACTAATATAGATTAACTATAATGAGAAAACTCTGGGAGTTGAATTCAAGAGGATAGATTATCAGGGGATAGAATGTGGGAAGAGATTGGGCAAACAATGATTAAGCAGTACAGAATGTTCAATACAGTTTATTGTAAATGTTCCTAGATTATAAGCTCCTCTGGCAGTCACATTGAATCTTGAATTGTTTTAATTTTTTATTAATTTAAAAATTTAACAAATGAAGTAAAACATTAACATATATAATCAGTAATTCACAATATCATCACTTAGTTGTATATTCATCATTTCTTAGAACATTTGCATCAATTAAGAAAAAAATAAAGAGACAGTAGAAAAAGAAATAAAATGAAAACAACAAAAAAGATTATACATACCATACCCCTTACCCCTCGCTTTCATTAGCATTTCAAACTAAATTTATTTTAACATTTGTTCCCCTATTATTTACTTTTATTCCCATATGTTCTACTCATCTGTTGACAAGGTAGATATAAGGAGCATTAGACACAAGGTTTTCACAATCACACAGTCACATTGTGAAAGTTATGTCATTATTCAATCATCCTCAAGAAACATGGCTACTGGAACACAGCTCTACATTTTCAGGCAGTTCCCTCCAGCCTCTCCATTACATCTTGAATAACAAAGTGATATCTAATCAATGAGTAAGAATAACCTCCAGGATAACCTCTCAACTCTGTTTGGAATCTCTCAGCCATTGCCACTTTGTCTCATTTCACTCTTCCCCTTTTGGTCGAGAAGGTTTTCTCAATCCCTTGATGCTGAGTCTCAGCTCAGTCTAGGATTTCTGTCCCACATTGCCAGGAAGGTCCACATCCCTGGGAATCATGTCCCATGTGGACAGGGGGATGGTGAAGAGATTGCTTGTTGTGTTGGCTGGAGAGAGAGGCCACATTCGAGCAACAAAAGAGGCTCTCTTGGGGGTGACTCTTAGGCCTAAATTTTAAGTAGACTTGACCTATCCTTTGTGGGGTTAAGTTTCATATGAACAAACCCAAAGACTGGAGGTTCAGCCTATAGCTTTGGTTGTCCACACTGCTTGTGAGAATATCAAGAATTCAACTTGGGGAAGTTGAATTTCTCCCCATTCTCACCATTCCCCAAAGGGGACTTTGAAAATACTTTTCCACCCATTGATGAAATCACTCTGAGATTCATCGGGGCATCACTCTGGACAAACCAACAAAATCTCATGTCCAACCCAAGACTCTGAGTACTTATTGTGTTCAATCAAACCATTTACATAAGTTATATTAGGAAATGCACTAGTCAAAATATAAATTTTGTACCAAATAAACATTTTTTTGCTTTAGTCTCACACATAAGGTGAGATTTTAAAATATTAATTACTATCCATTTTCAGCACCCTGCAGTGATGACATTCCTTTGTTCTTCCGCATGCAAAAACATTTTTAAAATTTGTACATTTAGTCACTATTATACACTCTAGACATTCCTAGATTATCCCATCTCAATCTTTAACATCTATCTTTCTTTCTGATTTCATTTGTGCCTCCAGCCCTCCTCCCTCTATCATTCTCACATTCAGCTTCATTCAGCGTTTTAACTTAATTGCATTACAGTTAGGTAGTATTGTGCTGTCCATTTCTGAGTTTTTATATTCAGTCCTGTTGCACAATCTGTATCCCTTCAGCTCCAATTACCCAATATCTTACCGTATTTCTATCTCCTGGTGGTCTCTGTTACCAACGAAATATTCCAACTTTATTCACTAATGTCAGTTCATATCAGTGAACCCATACAGTATTTGTCCTTTTGTTTTTAGCTAATCTCACTCAGCATAATGTCCTCAAGGTCCATCTATGTCATTACATATGTCATAACTTTTGAATCCTGAAATTCAGGATTTTAACTGTCATTTTTAAATTCTGAGATGCTGAGCTCTTTGTGTATAACCTAGTAGTTCCCTGAAACTTGGGGTATCTGTCTGACATCTGATAGTCAGAGTTAGAGTTCTGCAGTTCTGAAAATCAGCATTACTCCATATGGTACTGTTAAAGAAGCTATAAAAAGATATCAGACTGCAATTAGAGATATGAATGAAATGGATGTAGTTAGGAATGTGGTAAATATGAATATAAGGGAAAGGATGATAAAGACTGCATTTTAAAACTTCTAGTTCAGTGTGATATCAAAGGAAGAGATTGTCATTTGGTAGAAAAATTATATTTTCTGTATCATACTATCTAATTTAACCTGTATGCTCAGGTTATTTAAAACAACATAATTGCATGAAAACTTGAATAGGGAATGAGAACTTTTTATTCTGTACAGGTTAATGTAACACCTCAATACATCCCAGAGTATTTTGTATAGAAAATATAAAAAGAATTTGAAAAGTCCCTTGAGGGACTGGAGAAAATACAGGAATATTAAAATTCCCCACCTGTGAAATTCCTGATATTCTCTCAAGCATTAGGGACTCCCAATTTAATAAGCAATGTCCTCAATCTTGGGGATTGCCCTTATGAAACTTATTCATGCAAACGAGAACCTAAGCCTACTTCTAATAATGCCTAAGTATCATCTCAAGAGAACCTCTTTTGTTCCTCAGATATGGGCTCTCTCTCTAAGCCAACTCTGGAAATAAACTCACTACCCTCTGCTCTACATAGAACATTATTTACAGGGGTGTCAATTTCCCTGGCTATGTGGGATATGACTCTCAGCAATAAGCCTGGCTCTGAAATCATGAAGGACTTCACAGCTTTTGGAATCAGAAGCTGTGCAGTACTTCTCCTCAGAAAAGGAGACCAGAAGGTCTTCAGAGAGCACACTTGCTGGGACATGGGGACAGTGTTCTTCAGACTCCATTCTGACAAGGAAGTGTAGGCATCTCAAAAGAACAGAATTAGGAAGATGTTCTGAATCTGGAGCTCCATCATCCATTGTCCAATCTCATGAAGATCAGGCCGAGGTGCTGCCCTGGAAGATGGCTAGATGGTGGAGGTTGGGGTGCTATACCAGCCGGGAAAAGTTTCATTTAATGGTGTTTCATGAAGAATTGAGATCAGCATGAGGAGCCAGGGTAGGTGTATTTCTGGACACTTGGGTTGACCTTTAAGTTCTAAGTTGACTTGTACCATGGGGAGGTTGAAGGGAGTGGCTAGTCCCTAGTCAGGACTCTGAGTGCTCTGTGGGGTGAAGTCTGGAAGGGAATGAGTCTCAATTTCTTTGGAGGATTCTGGCAAGTATAAATTGGGAACTGGGATGTCCTCTTGCCTGGGGCCTGGATGCAGAGTTTGGAGTCCTGGACTGATCTATATGTGCTACGATATGGGTTGAGTTTTTTTCCTCATTGACAGGCACCAGTAATCAAACCTGGGTCTCTGGCATGGCAGGTGATAACTCTGCCTGCTGAGCCATGTGGCCTGCTCTGGGTTGGTTTTGACTTCACGCAACTTGCCTTGTGTCTAAAGATTATGGTCATTGCCCAGTCCATGAGACAGAACATAAGCAGCTTTCAAATGTCAATATAAGAGCAGAATTTTGGGAGTTGAATATTGGTTTGGTGAAGGAGATGTAGATCTCTTACCCATTCCATATAAGAAATTTCAAGATACTAGGTCCTTTGCACTGTACATGTTAGAGAGAGATACAAGAGGAAGTATTGGTGTCTGAAAGAGTGATGATAACAAGCTAGATTTCAAGAAGTGAACAAACAACAGTCTAGAAATAGTATGACATAGGGAATGAGATGATTCTTTAGTGGCTTTGAATGTGTGAATTAGCCAGTTGGGGAGATCAAAGACTAGGTCAGCCATGAATGATTAAAAACAACGGAGAAACAGACACAGAAGTTTCCATGGTCAAATCCATTCCCTGTGTCCCTGCAGCACCCTTCTGATGGTCCTTAGGCTTAGGCTTAGTGTGAAGTTTAGGCCAAGTTTCCACTTACTCTGGGATCTTGTTAGGCCAAATACTAATAATATGCCATGTTATTTTATTTTACACCTCTGCACAGCACTTACAACAATCTAATAGTAACTTGTTGAAGATTACCCAGCCACTATTGGTTAAAGATGGGACTTGAGAGAGGACTTCCGGAGAAGATGGTGGCTTAGTAAGACGTGCAGGTCTTAGTTCCTCCTCCAGAAAAGCAACTAAAGAAACAGAAACAATACGAAACACCTCCTGGAGTCACGACAGAGACCAAAAAGACAGCGTACCCCATTTTGGAATGGCTGAATGGGCAAGGAGAATCCGCTGCGGTGAGATACCCGAGGGGCACGCGTTTTCCCGGCTGGGGCGGCTGGCGACTGGGGTCCCCTCCACGCACGTGGCTCCCCGGTCTGACTGGGAACGTTGGATAGTGGGGCCCTCCCGTCACGCTTGGCGTCTCGGGCCAGCTGGGCAATTTGGACCGGCACTCCCCCAAGCCGCGGCAGCCAGCAATCCCCGCCTCCATGCGCGGTTTCCCGGGCTGACTGCCCCACAGACAGACGAGCGCCACGAGCGCCACCTACTGGGCAGGAAAAGAAAAACAGAGCCCAGAGATTTCACAGAAAAACCTTTCAACCAGCTGGGTCCCACACCCAGGGAAATCTGATCAAATGCCCAGACACCAACAGAAAATAATGGATGACGCTCGGAAAATTGAAGATATGGCCCAGTCAAAGGAACAAACCAATAGTTCAAATGAGATACAGGAGCTGAGACAACTAATGCTGAATATACAAACAGAAATGGAAAAACTCTTCAAAAACCAAATCAATAAATTGAGGGAGGACATGAGGAAGACATGGGCTGAACAAAAAGAAGAAATAGAAAATGTGAAAAAACAAATCACAGAACTTATGGGAGTGAAGGACAAAGAAGAAAAAATGGAAAAAACAATGGATACCTACAATGGTAGATCTAAAGAGACAGAAGCTACAATTAGTGAACTGGAGGATGGAACATCTGAATTCCAAAAAGAAACAGAAACTATAGGGAAAAGAATGGAAAAACTTGAGAAGGGGATCAGGGAACTGAATGACAATATGAAGCGCACAAATATGCGTGTTGTGGGTGTCCCAGAAGGAGAAGAGAAGGGAAAAGGAGGAGAAAAACTAATGGAAGAAATTATCACTGAAAATTTCCCAACTCTTATGAAAGACCTAAATTTACAGATCCAAGAAGTGCAGCACACCCCAAAGAGAATATACCCAAATAGGCGTTCTCCAAGACATTTACTAGTTAGAATGTCAGAGGTCAAAGAGAAAGAGAGGATCTTGAAAGCAGCAAGAGAAAAACAATCTGTCACATACAAGGGAAACCCAATAAGACTATGTGTAGATTTCTCAGCAGAAACCATGGAAGCTAGAAGACAGTGGGATGATATATTTAAATTACTAAAAGAGAAAAACTGCCAACCAAGACTTCTATATCCAGCAAAATTGTCCTTCAAAAATGAAGGAGAAATTAAAACTTTTATAGACAAAAAGTCACTGAGAGAATTTGTGACCAAGAGACCAGCTCTGCAAGAAATACTAAAGGGAGCACTAGAGTCAGATACAAAAAGACAGAAGAGAGAGGTATGGAGTAAAGTGTAGAAAGAAGGAAAATCAGATATGATATATATAATACAAAAGCCAAAATGGTAGAGGAAAATATTATCCAAACAGCAATAACACTAAAAGTTAATGGACTGAATTTCCCAATCAAAAGACATAGAATGGCAGAATGGATTACGACCCAGCAATACCACTGCTAGGTATCTACTCAAAGGACTTAAGGGCAAAGACACAGATGGACATTTGCACACCAGTGTTTATAGCAGCATTATCTACAATTGCAAAGAGATGGAAACAGCCAAAATGTCCATCAACAGACGAGTGGCTAAACAAACTGTGGCGTATACCTACGATGGAATATTATGCAGCTTTAAGACAGACTAAACTTATGAAGCATGTAATAACATGGATGGACCTAGAGAACATTATGCTGAGTGAGTCTAGCCCAAAACTAAAGGACAAATACTGTATGGTCCCACTGATGTGAACCGACATTCGAGAATCAGCTTGGAATATATCATTGGTAACAGAGACCAGCAGGAGTTAGAAACAGGGTAAGATAATGGGTAATTGGAGCTGAAGGGATACAGACTGTGCAACAGGACTAGATACAAAAACTCAAAAATGGACAGCACAATAATACCTAAGTGTAATGTAACTAGGTTGGAACACTGAATGAAGCTGCACCTGAAATATGGTTTTTTTGTTTGTTTGTTTGTATGTTTGTATCTTTTGTTTTTGTTTTTTTCTTTTTCCTTTTCATATATATATTTTTTATTAGTATTATTATTTTAATTCTCTTCTCTATATTAACATTCTATATCTTTTTCTGCTGTTTTGCTAGTTCTTTTCCTAAATCGATGCAAATGTACTAAGAAATGATGATCATACATCTATGTGATGATACTAAGAATTACTGAGTGCATGTGTAGAATGGAATGATTCCTAAATGTTGTGTTAATTTCTTTTCTTTTTTTGATTAATAAAAAGAATTTTAAAAAAAAGATATTTATTCCTTCTAGCATCCTATATTCTAAAGCAGCTAGAAGGAAGAATCTGAAAGAATGCTATGGTAGCCCATGACAAACTGGGATCTGTCCTGTAACTACTTCTTAAAGAGTGCTTTGAAGATCATTGTTTTATTTCTTTCTATGCTTTATATATATGTTATATTATGTAATTTAAAAAGTTAAAAAAAAAAAAGAACTAGCTTCAAACTGAAAACTCCCCTTGATACCCATCTGAACTGTAAACTGGAACTTGTTTAGTTGTATAACATTGGAACTTTTACATTTGAATAAGAATATTACAGGGTTTTTAATAAATTATATTTGAAGCAATATTTTAAGTGATTTACATGAAGATTAGTAATTTTTATTTGTATAGAAATCTTCCCAGTAACAAAATTTATCATCTTTTACAATATAAATAAAATTCTATATGGCTTGAGTTTAAAAAATAAAAAAAATAAATATAAAAATAAAAAAAAAGATGGGACTTGAAGACAGCCAAGCTTCTAAAGACTTGATGTCCTTAATCACTATGCTGAAGGACATTAATAATACCTAAAATATATAGTGCCTATCAGATATGGTGCATGGACCTTGAATATGTTCATTTCATCCTGGGATGTCCCTAGGACACAGGCATGGATACTATCCCCACAGTGCTGACAAGATACTGAGGCAATGACATGTTCAATGATAAGTATTTAAATGGAAGGGATTAACTGAGGAATCTTGAATATTTATCTGTGCTATTGACCAGCAAGTCATATTTTCTTATACATAATGAGCATAGCTCTCTTTTTCACCATTTATTCCCAGCATTTAAAATAGAGTATCAGATGTTTTAGGCACTTAAGGAATGTTAGCTGAAAAAAATAAAGTTATTGCTAAATTTTATTCCCTTACACCTAAATGTGGAAGTTGTCATCTGTTCCCCAAATGCCTGTTTCCTCAATGCCTATGAAGTCCTCATCTTCTGCAAACAGCTTCCACCTACAAGACATGGTCAAGATGATTGGGGCCAACATTAATGATCATATCCCAGTATTTAAACACAAGAGCTATACCTAAGGTTTCTATTAATATAACTTTAAGCCTATCCACAATCCTCTACTCTATGTTGAACTTAAGGTGTTTTCATGAGTATTTTATATAAGCAAGGTTTTTGCCTCATGAGCTAAATCTGGACAGATATATGAGACTTTCATCATCTCAACCTTCATTTTACCTGTGGTAGTTAGACTCAGGTGTCAACGTGGCTAGGTGAAGGTGCCTAGTTCTATTGCTGTGGACAAGAGCCAATGGCATGTGAACCTCAACTGTTCCTGATTAAATTCACAGTCGGCTAGGAGGAATGCCTGCTGCAATGAATGATGTTTGATTTGATTGGCTGGTGCTTAAATGAGAGAACTCAATGTAGCACAGAAAAAACAGCTCAGCATACCTTATCTCAGCACTTGCAGCTCAGCCCAGGCATTTGCAGATGCAGAAAGGAATCACCCTGGGGAAAGTTGTTGGAAACTAGAGGCCTAGAGAGAAGGCCAGCAGAGATAGCCCTGTGCATTCCCATATAAGAAAGAACCTCAGTTGAAAGTTAGCTGCCTTCCTCTGAATAACTATATGCTTTCTAAATAAATCCCCTTTTGTTAAAAGCCATTCTGTCTCTGGTGTGTTGCATTTTGGCGGCTAGCAAACTAGAACACTATCCTTTCACATTTCCTTTATCTCACTCCCAGCAGCCACCACACCACCAACCCCAGTGACTTTTATACATTTCCTAGACCTCTACCACCTTCCTCCAGCATTCACCTGACATTCCTATATTTCCATTACTGGACTCCATCTTCAGCCAGCAGACTTTTTGACTTCCATCCCTCCATATTGTCAGACAATTTCTCAGAGACCTTCCTACCCCTCACCCTCAAACACCCTAATCCCCAACCATCAGGCATCCACAGCTTCCCCATAATGCCATGCATAACCACAATTCAATATTCCCTGATGTTTTCTCCTTTTCCCACTCCCACCCGGTTTCACACACACCTTCCTTTGTCCTCTTGCTAACATTTTGCCTCCCAGGGCCCATTATCCTTCCCAATTCCATTTCCCCTTTTCCCCCTCTATCTGAGACTTGCATGACTAATACCTTCCAGGACCTGCCTACCCCATCCATTAACCCCTCTCTCCTTAATGTTATATAGTTCCTCATAGACCTTAATTCTCTCATCCCTTTCACCCACACCTGCTGTTTGCCAACTTTTGCCCATTACCTCTTATATTCTCTCTCCCCATTTTCACTCTCTATCCTCCCTCACTTTCAGGCTCAAGGCTTCTTCCTCTTCACCCTACAACCTACCCCCAACAGTCCTCATTTTTACCCAACTTTATCAAACACACTTTCACTGTCATCCTCCAAACCACAACTTTTTCTCTTAGGACTCAGTGCTCAGTCATTTTACATTTTACACATTGTAATATCACCCTTGATAGCTATTGTAAAGGTGGAAAGAGGGGTAAGTGTTGATTTATTTACAAAAGAGGCCTAGAGATACCAATATTTGCCCACATGTGAACATAGTATTAAGATATGCATGCAGGACTTCCAGGAAGATGGCCAACTAGAGTAGCTCAAGATTAGCCCTGCTCTATGGAAAAGTTAGATAAGGGACAGAAAGGCAACTGGGGCAGCAATTCTGGAGAGCAACTGACCTGGGAGAGCCTTCTTCCCGATATGCAACAGCCCTGGTTACAGAAGCCAAGGAACTGAGAGCAGAAAGCTGGAGCCTGACAAGGAAGTGCAGAGCCATGGAGCCTGCAGGAGTACACAGACTGGAGTGTGAGACTAGGAAGTAAGCCAGGCTGCATTCCTTGGGTGCACTACCCTCACTAGCTCAGCCCCATGACTGGCAACTCACTCTAGACCCTATGCACCTGAACCCTGGCACCCATTCCCCATGCTCCAGGCGCCGCCATCCCAGCAGCCCCCAGTGCACATGCCTGCCCCTCACTGCAACCCCAGGTGCAGCCTAACCTACCTCTCCTGCACTCCTCCTTAGCAATAACTCCCACTCCCTGTTTCCTGAAGGCTACTGTCAACACATAAAGGCTGTGAGCACTAATCTCCATACCTAGGCTACCCACACACACACCCATAGTGTTGCACAGCCTCACCCAGCCTTCCCTGCACTCAGCACATCCATATACCACACTCCGAGGCCCACGCATTTGCACAGGCCACCAATCACGTCATTCAGCTCTGGGAACCACACTTTACAGCAACCCTAGAACCACACATGTGCACAGCCCTCAGCCTCACTTCCCAGCTCTGAGAAAGTGCTGACCTGCACAGCTGGGTCACATCTGACCCTAATCCATGAAGGCATAATACCGGCCTGCTGTCACAGATCTATACAAGCACACAGAGAGCCCCATGCCTTAGATCAGCACACACCAGGATATGCCCCCCACCCCAGACCAGTATACCCACACAGCTATATCCTCCCTGGCCGCTGGGTGCCCACATTCACAAGCATCAGTGTAACATCCCCAACCTGCACCCATATTGGCCCTGAAACAAATCACCATACTGGGTGCTCCACCTCATGCTTGCTCCCTGCTGTACAACCATCCTGTAAACACAAGGCCTTATACTACTGAAAGAAATCAACTCCCAAAGTAAATCAATCAAGATATTTACATGTAATGAAGATAGCAGAAGATCATTAAGCACATCACAATGCAGACAGATATAGCCCTGCTTAATGACCAAATTAAAACACCAGAGGACACACAAACATTGGAACAACTAATCAAAAATGTTCATACAACTCTACTTATTAAAATAAGTGGGATAGCAAATGACATACAGCAGACCAAGAAGACAGTAGAAGAGCATAAAGAGGAATTTGAAAGAATAAATAGAGAAATAGCAGCTATCACAGAGATTAAAGATTCTGTTGACCAAATAAAAAATATATTAGAGGCACACAACCCCAGATTTGAAGAGACAGAAGAAAGAATAAATGATTTAGAGGACAGGATAATTGACTTCGAGGACTCAAAACAGCAAATGGCAAAAAAAATGAAGGAAAAAAATTAATGGAACTCAGGGTAATGATAGACAAAACAAAGCACACAAATATAAGAATCATTGGTGTCCCACAAGGAGAAGAGAGGTGTAAAGGGCTAGGAAGAGTATTGAGGATATAATGGGGGAAAACCTCCCAACCCTCATAAAGGACATAAATATACAAATCAAAGACGCCCAAAGAACTCCAAACAGAATAAATCTAAATAGGCCTTCCCCAAGGCACATACTAATCAGTCTGTCAAATGTTGGAGAGAAGAAGAAAATTCTGAAAGTGGCAAGAGAAAAACAATTTACTACGTACAAGGGAAATAAAATAAAACTGAGTTCAGACTACTCAGCTAGCACCCTGGAGGCGAGAAGGCAGTGGTATAATATATTCAAGATCCTGAAAGAGAAAATCTTCCAGCCAAGAATTCTGTACCCAGCCAAATTGCCCTTCAAAATTCAGGGGGAGATCAAAGTTTTCACAGACAAAGGAGTCCTGAAAGATTTTGTCAACAAGACACCAGCCCTACAAGAAGTACTAAAATGAGTTCTGTTGGTTGAAAAAAAAGACAGGAGAGGGAGGTTTGGAGGATGGCACAGAATTGAATAACGCTGCTAAAGGTAATTTAAAGAATACAAAGAGAAAGAGGGAAAAGAATATATAAATCTGACAAATAAAGCTAAAAAGATAAGATGATGGAATCAAGAAATGCATTTTCAGTAATAACTTTGAAAGGTAACAGACTAAATATGCCAATTAAAATGTACAGATTGGAGACTTCCGGGCCGAGATGGTGGCTTAGCAATGTGCGCATTTTAGTTCGTCCTCCAGAACAACTAGTAAATAACCAGAAACAGTACAGAACAGCTCCTGGGGCCATGTCAGTGACCTAGCACAGTGTACCCCAGTCTGGACCAGCTGCAAGTCCCCCCAGAACCGTGAGTTCCCCAAGGTGTGGTGGCCAGTGCCCCTCCACCATGGCTGCTTCCCAGAGGGGAAAGGAGAGACTTTACCAGCAGCAAGGGCTGAGCCCAACCAAATGCCAATCGTGGAATTAATTAACAAATTCTGACGACTAAAAATAGGCCCCCAGCTCAGGTGAACCTGGTCAAAGCAGAGGTCACTCACTTTTGCCCTGGTGCCAAGGGGCAGGGCTGATGGAAAAAGGAAAAAAAAAAAAAAAAGAAGGAAACAGGGTTTTTGTGGCTGTGTTTCTACAAAGGCTTAACTGCCTTTAGATACATCAGCAGGGATCCTCAGGCTGCAACTGCCCCAGGCATATGCAGAAACAAACTCATTTTGAGGGCGCGTGCCTTCCCCAGGGGAGGGGTGAAGCCCAACTCAGATGGAATCCCTCCCTCAAGGAATTCAGACACCAGGGCTTGGTAATTTGAAGCCATTAAAACCAGCCTACAACCTCTCCTCTGTCTCCACCATGCCCCCAGCCAAAGTTAAAGGTACCGCATCATGTTATGCTGGTGGGACCTGCAGGCAGACAAGCACCACATACTGGGCAGGATAAGAAAAACAGAGCCCAGAGACTTCACAGGAAAGTCTGTCAACCTTCTGGGTCTCACCCTCAGGGAAAACTGATGCAGGTGACTCTTTCTTCCTGATAGGAGGCCAGTTTGGTCTAGGAAAATCCAGCTGGGGGTCTATAATACCTACGTAGACCCTCCTGGGGGTGGGGGGGAGGCACCATAGAAGCAGGGCAAGAAACAAGAAAACAAGAACTGAAAATTTCTCCTCTGTTAAACAAAACTTAAGCTAGAGTTCCAGAAAAAGCTGAACTGAATGTCAAAGAACAGAGAGACAACAAATTCATCCAGCAAGAAAACCCTAGGTAAAAGAAGTGAAAGCAATCTCCAGAATAAACTAATTAAGGTAATTAAATGTCTAGACGCCAGCAAAAAATAACAAATCACACTAGGAAAATTGAAGATATGGCCCAGTCAAAGGAACAAACCAACAATTCAAATGAGATACAGGAGCTGAAACATTTAATTCAGAATATACAAACAGACATGGAAAATCTCATCAAAAACCAAATCAATGAATTGAGGGAGGATATGAAGAAGGCAACGAATGAACAAAAAGAAGAAATTGAAAGTCTGAAAAAACAAATCACAGAACTTATGGGAATGAAAGACATGGTAAAAGAGATGAAAAAACAATGGAAACCTACGATGGTAGATTTCGAGAATCAGAACATAGGATTAGTGAACTGGAGGATGGAACATCTGAATCCAATGAGAAAAAGAAAATATAGGGAAAAAATGGAAAAATATGAGCAGGGACTCAGGGAATTGAAGAACAATATGAAGCACACGAATAAACGTGATGTGGGTGTCCCAGAAAGAGAAGGGAAAAGGAGGAGAAAAACTAATGGAGGAAATTATCACTAAAAATTTCCCAACTCTTATGAAGGACTTAAAATTACAGATCCAAGAAATGCAGTGTACCCCAAAGGGAATAGATCCAAATAGATATACTCCAAAACATTTACTAATCAGAATGCCAGAGGTCAAAGAGAAAGAGAGAATCTTGAAAGCAGCAAGAGAAAAGCAATCCATCATATACAAGGGAAGCCCAATAAGACTATGTGTGGATTTCTCAACAGAAACCATGGAGGCAAGAAGACAGTGGGAGGATACATTTAAATTATTAAAAGAGATAAACTGCCAACCAAGAATTCTATACCCAGCAAAATTGCCCTTCAAAAATGAGGGAGAAATTAAAACTTTTTCCGACAAAAAATCACTGAGGGAATTCGTGACCAAGAGACCAGCTCTGCAAGAAATACTAAAGGGAGCACTAGAGACAGATATGGAGGCAGAAGAGAGAGGTGTGGAGAAGAATGTAGAAAGGAAGATCATGAGTAAAGGTAAAAAGAAGGAAAATTAGAAGGACATATAAAAGGCAGAAAGAAAAATGGTCAAGGAGGGTACTGCCTGGGCAGTAATAACACTGATGTTGATGGATTAGGCTTCCCAATCAGGGGACATGGACTGGCAGAATGGATTAGGGAATGGGACCCATCTATATGCTCTCTCTACTCAAAGGACATGAGGTCAAGAACACAAATGGACATTTGCACACCAATGTTTATAGCAGCATTATTTACAATCACAAAGAAATGGAAACAGCCAAAATGTCCATCAACAGACGGGTGGCTAAACAAACTGTGGTATATACATACAATGGAATATTATGCAGCTGTAAGACAGAATAAAGTTATGAAGTATGTAACAACATGGATGGACCTTAAGGACATTATGCTGAGTGAGATTAGCCAGAAACAAAAGGACAAATACTGTATGGTCTCACTGATATGAACTGCCGTTAGTGAATAAACTTGGAGAATTTAGTTGGTAACAGAGACCATCAGGAGATAGAAATAGAGTAAGATATTGGGTAATTGGAGCTGAAGGGATACAGATTGTGCAACAGGACTGAATGTAAAAACTCAGAAATGGACAGCACAATACTACCTAACTGTAATGCAATTAAGTTAAAACGCTGAATGAAGCTGAATGTGAGAACGATAGAGGGAGGAGGGCTGGAGGCACAAATGAAATTAGAAAGAAAGATAGATGACAAAGATTGAGATGGTATAATCTAGGATTGCCTAGAGTGTATAATGACAGTGACTAAATGTACAAATTTTAAAAATGTTTTTGCATGAGGAAGAACATAGGAATGTCATTACTGCAGGGTGCTAAGGGTGGATGGTAATTAATATTTTTAAATTTCAACTTATGTATGAGACTAAAGCAAAAAATGTCTATTTGGTACAAAGTTTGTGTTTTGACTAGTGCATTTCCTAATATAACTTGTGTAGATAGCTTGGTTGAACAACATAAGTGCATGGAACCTTGGGTCGGACATGAGATTTTTTCGGTTTGTCCAGAGTGATGCCCCAATGAATCCCAGAGTGATTTGATCAGTGAGCTGAAAAGTGTTTGTGAAGTTCCCTTTGGGGAATGGTGAGAATGGGGGAAAATTCATCCTCCCCACATTGGATTCTTGATATTCTCACAAGCACTGTGGACAGCCAAAGCTATAGGCTGAGCCCCCAGTCTTGGGGTTTGTTCATATGAAACTTAACCCCACAAAGGATAGGTCATGTCTACTTAAAATTAGGCCTAAGAGTCACCCCCAAGAGAGCCTCTTTTGTTGTTCAGATGTGGCCTCTCTCTCCAGCCAACACAACAAGCAAACTCACCACCCTCCCCTGTCTACATGGGACATGACTCCCAGGGGTGTGGACCTTCCTGGCAACGTGGGACAGAAATCCAAGAATGAGCTGAGACTCAGTATCAAGGGATTGAGGAAAACCCTAGACTGAGCTGAGACTCAGCATCAAGAGATTGAGAAAATCCTTTTGACCAAAAGGGGGAAGAGTGAAATGAGACAAAGTGTCAATGGATGAGAGATTCCAAACAGAGTCAAGAGGTTATCCTGGAGGTTATTCTTACACATTAAGTAGATATCACCTTGTTATCCAAGGGGAAATGGAGAGGCTGGAGGGAGCTGCCTGAAGATGTAGAGCTGTGTTCCAGTAGCCATGTTTCTTGATGATGATTGTATAATGGTGTAGCTTTCACAATGTGACTGTGTGATTGTGAAAACCTTGTGTCTGATGCTCCTTTTATCTACCTTGTCAACAGATGAGTAGAACATATGGAATAAAAATAAATAATAGGGGGAACAAATGTTAAAATAAATTTAGTTTGAAATGCTAGTGATCAATGAAAGGGAGGAGTAAGGGGTATGGTGTGCATGGTTTATTTTCTGTTTTCATTTTATTTTTCTGTTGTCTTTTTATTTCTTTTTCTGAATTGATGCAAATGTTTTAAGAAATGATCATAATGATGAATATGCAACTATGTGATGATATTGTGAATTACTGATTATACATGTAGAATGGAATGATCACATGTTAAGAATGTTTGTGTTTCTTTCCCGTAATTTTTTAATTAAAATTTTTTTAAAAGGTACAGATTGGCAGAATGAATTAAGAAACATAATCCAGCTATATTCTTTTTACAAGAAACTCATCTTAGACACAAGGATGCAAATAGATTGAAAGTGAAAGGATGGAAAAAGATTTTCCACACAAGTTGTAACCAACAGAAAGCAGGAGTAGCTATACTAATATCGGTCAAAATAGATTTTAAATGTAAAGATATCATAAGAAACAAAGAAGAACACTATCTACTAAAGGGTCAATTCACCGAGGAGATATAACAATCATAAATGTTTATGCTCCCAATCAAGAAGCCCCAAAGTGCATGAGAAAGACATTGGCAAAACTGAAGGGAATTATAGATGTTTCAACAATAATAATAGGAGACTTCAATACATGACCCTCCTCTATAGACAGAACAACCAGACAGAAGACCAACAAGGAAATAGAAAAGTTAAATAACTTGATAAATGAATTAGACCTAATAGACATATAGGTCATTGCACCCCAAGAAATACATTGTGCTCATAAAACATTCTCCAGGATAGATCATATGCTGGGGCACAAAGCAAGTCTTTATACATTTAAAAACATTGAAGTTATTCAAAGCACTTTCTCTGATCACAATGAAATGAAGCTGGATCTCAATAACCACCAAAGAATAAGAACATTCGCACATATATGGTGATTAAATAACACACTTTTAAACAACCAGTGGGCCCAAGAAGAAATTGTTAGAGAAATCACACTATCTAGAGATGAGTGAAAATGAGAATACACCTTATCAGACCTTATGAGATGAGGCAAAGGCTGTACTGAGAGGGAAATTTATTGCCCTAAATGCCTATATTAAAAAACAAGAAAGAGCAAAAATCGAGGGCTTAACAGCAAACCTGGAGGAATTTGAGAAAGAACAGCAAACTAACCCCAAAACATATAGGAGAAGAGAAAAAACAAAAATTAAAGCAGAGATAAATGAATGGGAAAACAAAAAAAAAAACAATAGAAAGAATCAATAAAACCAAAAATTGGTTCTTTGAGAAAATTAATAAAATTGATGGGCCATTAGCAAGACTGACAAAGAAAAAAAGAAAGAGGGCGCAAATAAACAAAATCAGAAATAAGAAAGAGTGCATTACCACAGACCCTGAAGAAATTATAAGAGGATACTATGAACAAGTATACACCAACAAACTAGACAACTTAGATGAAATGGACAAATTCCTGGAGACACATAAACAAGCTACACTGACTCAGGAAGAAATAGAAGACCTCAACAAACCAATCACAAGCAAAGAGATTCAATCCATCATCAACAATCTTCCTACAAAGAAAAGCCCAGGGCCAGATGACTTCACAGGGAAATTTTATCAAACATTCCAGAGAGAACTAACACTAATCCTTCTCAAACTTTTCCAAAAAGTTGAGGAAAAAGAAACGCTACCTAATTCATTTTATGAAGCTAATATCATTTTAATACCAAACCTGAGTAAAGACACTACATAAGAAAGGAAAACTATAGATCAATCTCCCTAATGAATATAGATGCAGAAATTCTCAATAAAATATTAACAAATTGAATCCAACAGCACATTAAAAGAATTATTCACCATGACTGTGCTGGTTTGAAAGGATGTATGTCCCCTAGAAAAGCCATGTTTTAATCTAAATCCCATTTTTTAAAGGCAGAATAATCCCTATTCAATATAATATTTTTGAATCTGTAATTAGATCATCTCTCTGGAGATGTGATTTAATCAAGAGTGGTTGTTAGATGGATTGGTAGAGGCATGTCCCCACCCATTTGCATGAGTCTTGATTAGTTTCTGAAGTCCTATAAAGCAGGAAACATTTTGGAGAATGAAGGAGATTCAGAGAGAGCAGAGCAGAATGACCTAGTCACGAGAAGCAGAGAGCCCACAAGCCAGTGACCTTTGGAGATGAAGAAGGAAAATGCCTCCTAGGGAGCTTCATGAAACTGGAAGCCAGGAGAAGAAGCTAGCAGATGATGCCATGTCTGCCATGTGCCCTTCCATATGAGAGAGGAACCCTGACCATGCTCACCATGTGCCTTTCCAGATGAGAGAGGAACTGTGACTGTGTTAACCATGTGCCTTCTCACTTGAGAGAGAAACCCTGAATTTCATCAGCCTTCTTGAACCAAGGTATCTTTCCCTGGATGCCTTTGATTGGACATTTCTATAGACTTGTTGTAATTGGGACATTTTCTCAGCCTTAGAACTGTAAACTAGCAATTTATTAAATTACCCTTTTTAAAAGCTATTCCATTTCTGGTATATTGCATTCCAGCAGCTAGCAAACTAGAACAACGACCAAGTGCAGTTTATACAAGGAATGCAAGGATGGCTCAACACAAGAAAATCAATTAATGTAATACAGCACATTAACAAATCAAAAGGAAAAAATCACATGATCATCTTGATTGATGCTAAAAAGGCATTCAACAAAATCCAGCATCATTTTCTGATAAAAACACTCCAGAAAGACTTCCGGAGAAGATGGCGGCTTAGTAAGATGCGTGGGTCTTAGTTCCTCCTCCAGAACAGAAACTAAAGAAACAGAAACAATACGAAACAGCTCCCAGAGCCACGACAGAGACCAAAAAGACAGCGTACCCCATTCTGGAATGGCTGACGGGCAGGGAGAATCCGCTGTGGTGAGATACCCAAGGGGCGCGCGCTTTCCTGGGCCGGGGCGGCTGGCAACCAGGCTCCCTTCCACACACGTGGCTTCCCAGTCTGACTGGGAACGTTGGATAGTGGGGTCCTCCCACCACGCTTGGCGTCTCGGGCCAGCTGGGCAATTTGGACCGGCACTCCCCCAAGCTGCGGTGGCCGGCGACCCCCCCTCCACGCGCGACTGTGAGATTCCCGGATTGGCAAGTTAAGGAGCCACAGCATCTTTTACTGGTGAGACCTGCAGACAGACGAGCGCCACAAGCGCCACCTACTGGGCAGGAAAAGAAAAACAGAGCCCAGAGATTTCACAGAAAAACCTTTCAACCAGCCGGGTTCCACACCCAGGGGAATCTGATCAAATGCCCAGACACTAGCAGAAAATAATGGATCACGCTCGGAAAATTGAAGATATGGCCCAGTCAAAGGAACAAACCAATAGTTCAAATGAGATACAGGAGCTGAGACAACTAATGCTGAATATACGAACAGAAATGGAAAAACTCTTCAAAAACCAAATCAATAAATTGAGGGAGGACATGAAGAAGACATGGGCTGAACAAAAAGAAGAAATAGAAAATCTGAAAAAACAAATCACAGAACTTATGGGAGTGAAGGACAAAGTAGAAAAGATGGCAAAAGCAATGGATACCTACAATGGTAGATTTAAAGAGACAGAAGCTACAGTTAGTGAACTGGAGGATGGAACATCTGAATTCCAAAAAGAAACAGAAACTATAGGGAAAAAAATGGAAAAACTTGAGCAGGGGATCAGGGAACTGAATGACAATATGAAGCGCACAAATATGCGTGTTGTGGGTGTCCCAGAAGGAGAAGAGAAGGGAAAAGGAGGAGAAAAACTAATGGAAGAAATTTTCACTGAAAATTTCCCAACTCTTATGAAAGACCTAAAATTACAGATCCAAGAAGTGCAGCGCACCCCAAAGAGAATAGACCCAAATAGGCATTCTCCAAGACACTTACTAGTTAGAATGTCAGAGGTCAAAGAGAAAGAGAGGATCTTGAAAGCAGCAAGAGAAAAACAATCTGTCACATACAAGGGAAACCCAATAAGACTATGTGTAGATTTCTCAGCAGAAACCATGGAAGCTAGAAGACAGTGGGATGATATATTTAAATTACTAAAAGAGAAAAACTGCCAACCAAGACTTCTATATCCAGCAAAATTGTCCTTCAAAAATGAAGGAGAAATTAAAACATTTATAGACAAAAAGTCACTGAGAGAATTTGTGACCAAGAGACCAGCTCTGCAAGAAATACTAAAGGGAGCACTAGAGTCAGATACAAAAAGACAGAAGAGAGAGGTATGGAGTAAAGTGTAGAAAGAAGGAAAATCAGATATGATATATATAATACAAAAGCCAAAATGGTAGAGGAAAATATTATCCAAACAGTAATAACACTAAAAGTTAATGGACTGAATTCCCCAATCAAAAGACATAGACTGGCAGAATGGATTATGACCCAGCAATACCACTGCTAGGTATCTACTCAAAGGACTTAAGGGCAAAGACACAAACGGACATTTGCACACCAATGTTTATAGCAGCGTTATTTACAATTGCAAAGAAATGGAAACAGCCAAAATGTCCATCAACAGACGCGTGGCTAAACAAACTGTGGTGTATACCTACGATAGAATATTATGCAGCTTTAAGACAGACTAAACTTATGAAGCATGTAATAACATGGATGGACCTAGAGAACATTATGCTGAGTAAGTCTAGCCAAAAACTAAAGGACAAATACTGTATGGTCCCACTGATGTGAACCGACATTCGAGAATCAACTTGAAATATATCATCGGTAACAGAGACCAGCAGAAGTTAGAAACAGGGTAAGATAATGGGTAATTGGAGCTGAAGGGATACAGACTGTGCAACAGGACTAGATACAAAAACTCAAAAATGGACAGCACAATAATACCTAACTGTAATGTAACTATGTCAAAACACTGAATGAAGCTGCACCTGAACTGTAGTTTTTTTGTTTGTTTGTTTGTATCTTTTGTTTTGTTTTTTCTTTTTCCTTTTTTATATATATATATTTTTATTATTATTATTATTTTAATTTTTTTCTCTATATTAACATTCTATATCTTTTTCTGCTGTTTTGCTAGTTCTTTTCCTAAATCGATGCAAATGTACTAAGAAATGATGATCATACATCTATGTGATGATACTAAGAATTACTGAGTGCATATGTAGAATGGAATGATTTCTAAATGTGTTAATTTTTTTTCTTTTTTTAATTAATAAAAAAAAACACTCCAAAAGATGGAAATCAAAGGTAATTACCTCAATATGATAAAGGGAATATTTGTAAAACCAATAGCCAACAACATACTCAATGGAGAGAGACTGAAAGCTTTCCCCTAAGATCAGGTATAATACAAAATATAGGGGACTTAGAGATACATAGAAGCTAGATATGGGTGAAGTATCAGCTAATGAGGTTGAACTCCAATGTAAGGGAATAGATAGAAGTGAAGGTGGTTATCTATTGGATCTGTAAGTAATATTACCATACTGAAGATGGCAAGATTGAAAGGGGTTGTATAGACCTACATGTCTCACTGATTAACACTAGAAATATGAACTCTCACAATAATTGCTTCAAAGATATGATTCTTGTATAAAGAGTGTTTAAGTTCAGGGTACAGGGGGGAAACTGCTATTGCATTCTATGAGTTATGTTCAAAAGGAAACCATCAGCACTACCACAGCAACAGCAGAGGTAAATAATGGGGGTGAAACAAGAATTAAGAGGAGGTTTATATTTTCATTTGGTGAGGGTGTGTTTGTTGGTTTTCTTTCTCTTGGGAACAATGAAATTATCTAAAATTGAGAATGATGATGTACTGTGGACTTTGGGCCTTCTATATTATGCCCGATGAATGCAGGTAGTTGGAGAATGCACTGATGGAGAAGTAGATTGTGAACGATGGTGTACACTTATGAATGAAGGTTGTGCTGCTACAAAAAGGAACAAAGTCCTGAGGCATGCAATGATGTGAATGAACATGTAGATCATTTGGTGAGACAAAATAAGCCAGAAACAAAAGAACAAGAATGGTATGGTTACCTTTAGAAAATGCTTATAAGAAAATAGGGGCCTAGATTGTAAGCTTTTAGAGTAGATACATTAAGTCCAGAGTGGTGATTATTATTTCCGGATTTTGAGAGGCC
This sequence comes from Tamandua tetradactyla, assembly GCF_023851605.1. Classification (NCBI taxonomy): domain Eukaryota; kingdom Metazoa; phylum Chordata; class Mammalia; order Pilosa; family Myrmecophagidae; genus Tamandua; species Tamandua tetradactyla. Next base: position 8,542,740 of record NC_135342.1, read on the forward strand.
ATTTCGTATATATATAACTTGATATTTAGAGATAGGAATGAAGCTGAACTGGTTGGGGTTAAAGTAATTCAGAACATGGGAGAAAGGAAGACAGTATCTATATTTTAGAACCATGCGTGCTCTTTGAGACCAATGGAAGAAAGGTTTACTTGGTCTGGAACTGAAATTTTCTGTAGTGCATAATCTAATTCAACCTATCTGTATAGCTCATTTGAACAATTGAAACACAGGGAGCACAGAATAAGAAAGAGGTCCTTAGTCTATTCTCCTGCAACACATGTAGTAATAAACTCTTCCTCTCTTGGAAACCCCGGTGTCTCAGGAATTGGTAATTGTGTATGTTGGGCAGAAAAACCCATAGCCTCTGTCTGGTAACAATTTGGTGACACAGATGGGATGAATGCCTGAATCTCTGGAGCCCCAGCAGAGCAGTGGTCTGGTACTTAACCTGTAATATTTCCAAGCTGTTCCTGTACATTGATGGTTGACAGTACAATAATATATGGGGGAGGCCACAGTGACTCAGCAAGCAGAGTTCTCACCTGCCAAGCCAGAGACCTGTGTTCAATTCTCAGTGCCTGCCCAAGTGAAAAAGAAAAGATAAATGGCCCCTCCTCCAAAGTGAATACTTTTGCACATCAAAATGAAAAGTCAGCTGACTCAATGGGAGAAAATACTTGGAAACCACATATGTGATAATTGGTTACTATCTGGAGTATATAAATTAATACCACACTCAACAACAACAAAAAAAAATCCAATTAAAGAATAAGGAAAGAACTTGAATAGATACTTCTCCAAATAGTAAATACAAATGTCAAAAATGCATTTGAAAGGAGGCTCAACATCACTAGCTATGGGGGAAATGAAAGTCAAAGCCACAATGAAATTTAATTTCACATGTTAGTATGGCTGCTATTGAACAAATAGAAAAGCCGTAGAGTTAGAGAGAATATGGAGAAATAAGAATACATTTACTGTTGATCAGAAGGTGAAATGGTATAAACATTATGGAAGGCAGTGTGGTAGTTCATCAGGAAGCTAAGTAAAGAATTATCATATAACCTAGCAATCCCACCAATATGTAGAAGAACAGAAATCATTTGTACACCACTATTCATAGCTGCAATATTCACAATTCAGGAAAATGGAAACAACCCAAGTTTCCATCAACCAGTAAATGGTAAGCAAAATGAGGTATATACATATGATGGATTATTATTCAGCAGTAAGAAAGAGTGAAATCCTAAAGCAGGAAACAACATGGATGAAAACTTGAGGACATTATTTTGAGTGAGATAGGTCAGGCACAAATGGGTAAACATTGCATAACTTCACTAATATGAACTAACTTATAGATTTAAAGTCTGATTATGGGTAACCAGGAGCTAGAATGAGGGGAGAGAATGGGGAGTGGATGCTTAACATGCTCAGAAGTTTTAACTAGGGTGAATTCAAATGTTTAGCAATAGAGAGAAGTGATAGTGGCATATTATGGTGAGTGTAATTAACAGCGCTAAATTAGAGTTGTGATTGTGGTTGAAAAGGGAAATTTAGAGTTTTATGTCACTAAAAGGAAATTTAGAGGATAAAACACAGGTCTATGTAAGAGAGTGAACTCTGTGATAGAAAATGACTGTGATTAACAGTTCAAATATAAAAAATGTTCTTTCATGAACTAGAACAAATGTACATGATGGTTATAAGGAGTTCATTATGGCATGGTTCATGGAAAAATACAGTTATTGCAAACTGTGGACTATATTTAGCAGTAATATATTAATATTCATTCATCAACAATAATGAATGAACATCACCAACACTAAGGGTCAATAATAGGAAGAAGAGGGGTATGGGATGTTTGGGGTTGTTTTTGGGTTTTGTTGAAGTGATAAAATATTTATTAACTAGATTGCAGTGATGAGTAAAGAACTGTGTGATGACACTGTAGAATGTTGATTGTACACTTTGGATGGATTGTGTAGTATGTGAATATATCTCAGTAAAATTGCTTTAAAAATAGAAAAAAAAGAAAGAGGTCCTTTAATCCTGTATAGGTTATTGTAATGCCTGGATACATCCTAGAGTATATTAAGCAGATAATCAAAAAGTATTGGCAAAGTCCCCTGAGGGATGAGAGAAAGACTATGGAACTATTAAACCTTACCATCAGGGAACCCCCTGATACTTTGTCAAACTTTAGGGACACCTAAATCAATAGGCCATGCCCTTGATTGGGAGACTTGCATTTGTGAAGCATATGTAGGTAGCATAGAAGCTTAGACTACCTATAGGCATGCTAAGAGTTACTTCTGGAGGCCCTCTTTTGTTGCTCAGGTATGACCTCAGTCTCTCTAAGCCCAATTCTGCAAGTGAAATCATTGCCCTCCCCCCTATGTGGGACATGACATCCAGAGGTGAAAGTCTCCCTGTTGACATGGGAGACAACTCCCAGGGATGAATGCAGACCTAGCACCGTGGTATCAACCATTCCATTCTGACAAAAGGGGGAGGAGGGGAGAAGAAGTGTAACTAATAAAGTATCAGTGGCAGAGGGAGTTCAAATAGAGTTTAGAGGTTACTCTGGATGTTGCTCTTATGCAAGCTTCTGTTAGACTTCACTACTTATCATAACCTGCCAACCCCCAACCAAGACCATTCCAGCCAATCCTAAAGAATACCTAGGGAAATATGTAAGATTCCACAAGGGTTCCAGACACTAGAGTAACTTTCCAGAAACCTACAACCTCCAGAGGGGTCCCTGGTCCAGAAAAGTCCTGAAACCTAGCCCAGCCTCTCCAGAACATCAGATAGTTCCATCTCCCTACCTCATATTAGTGACAGACCATTCCAATATGAGAAATTTAGAATTGCCATAGCCCAAACACCCCTAAAGAGAGTGATGGAAAGATCAAAGGTGATTGTGGAGTTATACAGAGAAGAGAGGATTTAACAAATGAGTATGAATGCTGAATCATTAAAGTGATATCTCTTTTAGTCTCCAGTATCTTAGAGCAGCTAGAAGTAAAAACCTAAAATTGTGAAGTTGTAACCCTTGTCAAAGTCTGAAATATGTTCTACAACTAATTGTGTTGCTTTGCTTTGAAATTTATACCTTTTTTTGTACATATGTTATTTTTCACATAAGAAAGAAGGAAAAGTCCATCGTGATTATAAAAAAAATATTTAAGCCCTCTAGCTTCCCATATTCTGGAGCTAGCTAGAACTAAAAATATGAGGGATCATATGGTAGCCCATGACAAATTCTGGGATCTGTCCTGTAATACCTGTTGAAGAGTGCTTTGAAAACTATTGCTTTTTTATTTCTTTGCTTTGTACATATGCTATACCATACAATAAGAAATATTAAAAAAAAGATATACATGCACACACTGACAGTTTGAGTGTAATTTGATGCATCTGAGTAGGAGTGAGGGAGTTTGTGTACATTGGTGTGTATGAATGTGAGTATGGGTTTATATGTCATGATTGTGTGGATGAGTGTAACTGAGGAAATGTACATATGTGATGTATGTGTGTAATTGTGTGAATGTATGTGACTGTGTGTCTGTAGTGGTGCATGTATCAGTGCCTGAATCTGCAGGTAAGTGTGCAAATGGTATGTGTATACATGGTAAGGATGTTCATCATTAGGGCTCATGCCAGTTTGAAAGGATTATGTACTCTAGAAAAGCCATCTTTTAATCCTAATCCATCTTGTGGAGGCAGCTGTTTCTTTTAATCCCTATTTAGCACCATAAATTGAAAACTTGATTATATTATTTCCACAGAGATGTAACATACCCAATTGTGGGTATTAACATTTGATTAGAGGGAGATGTGATTCCACCCATTCCAGGTGGGTCTTGATTAGCTTACTGGAATCCTTTAAAAGAGAAAGTATTTTGGAATAAACTTCAGAGCCATTAGAATGAGGAGAACCCACACAGCCAGAGACCTCTGCAGATGAAGAAGAAAAATGTCCCCAGAGGAGCTTCATGAAACAAGAAACCTGGAGAAAAAGTTAGCAGATGTCACCGTGTTCACAACGTGCCTTTCTAGTTGAAAAAGAAATGCTGATTGTCATCAGCTTTCTTGAACCAAGGTATCTTTCCCTGGATGCCTTAAATTGTACATTTCTATAGACTTGCTTTAATTTGGACATTTTCATGGCCTTAAAACTGTAAATTTACACATTATGAAATTTCCATTTTTAAAAGGTGCTTTGTTTCTGGTTTATCATGTTCCAGCAGCTTTCAAACTAGAACAGCATCCTAATCCCTGTCTTGGAAATTGAGAGACATTTGATAGTAGATCTTGTAAAATATGAGTTAATCTGTGGTAAACCAAAGGGTTAATTTGAACTCATGAATTGATTACTAAGGCAACAAGGGCCCATTACTGAAAGTTCAGCCAAAATTAAGGGTAGCAGACTATCTAATGCTCCCCAATTGGGCAAGTAGCAGCAGTTTACTTGATCAGTAAATGAAGGACCTGTTAAAATATTTGATCTGGGGTTTTTATTTCTGAGAGTCTTTTACAAACTTGCCCCTCTCTATAATTATTGTTCCATTTACACTTCCTATCACTATTGGGTGCTTGACATTGGTAAAGTATACATTCTGACCAAATTTCTGTATCATCCAGATTTCCACATTAGCTGACATTCATTGCTTGGCATCATGTTCTTCCTTTGACCTGGATCTCTGAAAATTGTCAGATGTTTTGATTCTATTTCTTGAGTAATAACTTAAATGATTGTGTGGCTTAGTGGTCAAAAGATCTCAAAAGCATTTATTTTGGGCTTATGGCATCAGAATGCAAACTGAAACACACCACCTTGTTGCCAGTCTCTCCTGTGTCAGAACTCAGACACAATTGTCCCCTCCATGGGAGACCCTGCCTGCCCCAAGGAGCCTGGAAAAGGAAATGCCTCTATCAAACCTTTCAGTGATCTCTTTGTTGATGCTAGCTAGAAATGTGTAATTACTTTAGGTAATTAGCAACAGAGTAGAATGTTTTTCAGAAAGCTTCTCATCTCCCAAACCTGCACTGTCAAGATCACACCAGCTGAAATGATAATTGCAGTTCTGTGGGGAGGTGAGGTCACAGAACCACAAACCCATAACTCATGATCTGGCTGCCTCCCTTCTACAGACACACTGGCCATTGTGACAGTCACATGGATCCCATGTCTTGGCAGCCAGAAGCAGTTGGTGAGTATTTTCTATTTCAGTCTGAGAGACAGAGTGGGTAACAGAAGGAGGCATATCGGGAGTCTGGGGAAGTGACCCTCTCAGAAAAAGGATCCTTCAGAGTTTGAATGGGGTCCAGTTCCAAAGCCACACACAGGAATGGCAAATCATTCCCAAGGCAGGGGCTGAGCTAGAAAAGAGAGATGTGGGTCCCAGACCAGTACACATCAATCCTTGTTGGCCCCTAGTAGGATTAAATGTAAACATCACTGATCAGGAATGTGGTGTTTAATCTAGGGGACTAAAAAACCTATTTTTTAGAAAAGGCATTCAAGACCTGTAGTTCTGAAATCAATTGCTGTTCAGTCACCCTTATAAGAATCATGGAAACAATTTTCAGGATTATAATAGGTGTGCTTATAAAAATTCTAAACTTGTAATAAACAGTAGGATGAATCTACTGGAGTCATCTTATATTGTGCAGATACAGTGTGTGTGAACAGTAATTGTTGGGATGCAAATGTTTCTCTAACTCAGGGAGTAATATGTATATAATGGAGACAGTAATTATGTCTTTACAGAAAACATCCAGGGTCTGTTGATTATGGTGAGTTTGATTTCCCACTTAAAGTCAGGGAAGCAGAATTTAAGGAAAAGCTAACATTTTCTTCTTATAGTTTTTTTTGCAATTTTATCGAGATATATTCACACACAATATAATCATCCAAATAATATGATCAATGGCTCACAATAACTTTTTAATTGTGGGTTTCACACAGCAGCTGCCAGCCTCAAATACATCTTATGAGCTATCTCTGGATTAAAAATATTCTAATAACAATCCAAAAAACTACTCTTTCAATTTATAAAATGCACAAAATTTTTCACTTTACAAATTGTATTTTGTATATGTCCTCATTTAAAAATCCTTAAGAAATCTCACTACATTATTAATAGTTTCAATTGACAGGCATTAATATATATCTATACAGTAACATAGTTTCTACCCTATAATGTTTTATGTTACTGCTCCAGAGTGCTCAGCATAAGAGAAGACATAAGATTGTTCCATGGTTGCTTTTATAGGTGACATAGTATTTATCTTCTTGACACAAATGCAATGAGTCTTTTTGCTGCTACCTTAATATGGAGACATTCTTTCTTTCATAACATCCTACTGGCTCATGGGGCTGGTTCTAGAATGTTCTACTATTTTACAATCAAACTTTAGTTAGGGTCTACATTGTATTAAGATCTCTAAATCTTCAATCATGGACAATATTGGCCTATAGACAATATATTTACACATAAATGGAAAATTGCTACCACCAAAATTTTAAAATGATGTATCACCAGGTTAAAATCCAACAACAAGGCATAAAAACAAAACTAAATATAAATCTACATAATTGGAAGAACACACTTAAATAGCTTTGTTCCTATAGTATGGTGGTTAAAGGCAGTGTCTTTGCACCAGGTTCAAGCACCACTTTGTGCTTAAGCAGGATGTGAATTTAGACAAATAAATAAACCTTTCTCCATGTGTGTTTTCCTCATCTTTTTAAAGAAAGTCCTAGTAATGTCCACCTCATGGATTTGTGAAGAAATACAGAAGTTACCTCATGTATGACTTTTGAGATCCCTATATTTAAAGGCCTTTTGCATATCATACAATCAACTCTTAAAAGTCTCTTAATAAAGGGTGGACCATGGTGACTAAGTGGCAGGAGTCTCGCCTGCCATGCTAGAGACCTGGGTTCAATTCCTGGTGCCTGCCCGTGCAAAAAAAAAAAAAAGTCTCTTAATAAAATAGCAAGCTTACATATTCTAGGGGAGAAATGATGGTAAGTGGAAAATAAAGGATTTTAGTAGAAATGGTAATTATAGCATATGTCTCATATTTCCTTGCAGGCTTCTCTGACTCTAAAGTCAAATATCAGTCACTGGAAACTGGCAGAATGTCATCCAGGGATTTGGTGATAGGAGTGGTTTTCTTAATTCAGACTACAGTTGGAGTCCTTGGAAATTTCTCTCTTCTCTATCATTATCTTTTCCTTTATTTCACTGGGGGCAGGTTAAGAACCATAGTGTTGATTCTCAAGCACCTGATTGCAGCAAATTCCTTAGTTCTATTCTCTAGAGGAGTCCCCCAAACAATGATAGCTTTGGGGTGGAAACAATTCCCGAGTGATTATGGATGCAAACTTCTTTTCTACATTCACAGAGTGGGCAGAGGAGTGTCCATTGGCACGACCTGCCTCTTGAGTATCTTCCAGGCCATCACCATCAGCCCCAGGAACTCCAGGTGGGCAGAGTTTAAAGTAAAAGCTTCCAAGTACATCAGCCTCTCCATAGCCCTGTGCTGGCCCCTCTTCATGTTGGTAAATATCATTATTCCTATGTATATGACTGGCAATTCAAGAAATTATACCATCAAAATGAAAATACATTTGGGATACTGTTCTGCTGAAGTTTCTAACAGAATCAAGGCCTCAGTGCATGCAGCATTTTTATCATTCTCTGATGCTGTATGTTTGGGGCTCATGCTCTGCGCCAGCATCTCCATGGTTTCCATCCTGTACAGGCACAAGCAGCGGGTCCAACACATTCACATGACCCACCTCTCCCCTAGATCTTCCCCTGAGTCCAGAGCTACCCAAACCATCCTTTTACTGGTGAGCACCTTTGTATCCTTTTACACCCTCTCCTCCATCTTTCAAGTGTGTGTCACTGTTTTTGATAATCCCAGTTGGTTGCTGGTGAACATGGCTGCACTATTTGCTACATGTTTCCCAACCTTCAGCCCCTTTATTCTCATGAGCCAAGACTCCAATGTCTCCAGACCCTGTTTTGCCTGGATAAGGAATTAAAAGTCTCCTAATCTTATTAGTAATACATAATGCATATCTTTGTGCACAATGGTCATTTTTTTTAATTCAGCATTCCCCACAGACCTGGAAGTACAATTATGAAACTTTCATAGTACAATAGAGGGTTGAGCTGGAAACTGATTGTTTGTACCCAAAATAAAATAGAAATAGTATATTTAAATAAATATTAATTAATTATTATAGAGTACTTATAGAACAGAAATTTTAATATTACTTTCAGTGCAGTTATTCAGAGTCAAACAGTAAAAACACAGTAGTAAAAACACAATCTTAAACATTGTGAAGATTATGTCGGAAATCTTTGTGTGTACAACTTTGAATCTGAAATTAAGTTTCTCCTGAAATTCACTAAGCATAGAAACTTTGGAGAAGTTCTTTTAGAAAGGAACATGTGAAAGTCATTCAGAATTCTGAAGAAAAATCTGTTCTCATGTAATCATTAGGTGGCATAACATGAAACTTCAGTTACAGTACAAGCATTGGGAATAGAATTATGAAATGTGTATGTTAAATTCTTAGAGAGATGGTATTCATTTAAAATATAATTATATGGAGTAATATTATCATATTTAAAACATTCTCTTGCAGAAATGGCCAGATTCAACTGCAATGGGATAAAGGATAGCACAAAAATATGTTTTCACTGATTAAAAACATTAGATAAATGTTGACAGTTTAAAAACAAATGATGGTCAACTGTGAAATTTGACAAGTTAAAGCATGCATTAACTTAATTCAAGCTAGTATTTCCTTGCTAAAAACCACCATATCTTAGTACTTCATATTCTCATCAATTCTGCCATCAGCACTAGTGACTGACTTTCTTTTTGGAGATAGTTTCCATCCAGAAACAAAGTTAAATTAAAATGTACACACTAAAAAAACAGGATCAAGACTTGCTCCTATCATGTACAAGTACTTAGGGCATATATTGGCAACCGAACTTTTAAAAATTATAAAATGTTACTGTCATGACTCATAATGGAAACATAAAAATGCTGTAATTCAAAATGATAAATGCATGAATTTAAAAAATAACTATATGGGCGGGCCACGGTGACTCAGTGATAGAGTTCTCCCCTGCCATTCTGGAGACCAGGGCTCGATTCCCAGTGCCTGCCCATGCAAAAAAAAAAAAAAAAAACCAACTATATCAAATATTGGAATTCTAAATTTTTCATTTCTTTTCTTGGTACTAACAATTTCCTGACATACTTTCAAGAGATTATTTATAAATGCAAACTCATAGGGCCTGGACAAAATTAAGCCAAAATCCATATTAATTAATTTACTTCTCTTGGCCTTTATGAATGTGAGAGTGTATTTTTGTATCTGTTGTTCCTAATTCAGAAAAAGTTAAAGGTATCACACCTAGATATTCTCAGAACTTTTAATTATATTCTCAAAATTATTAATCACATGAACTCAGAAACAGTTGGAAACATTTTATGGAAAAACAATAATAAAAGGCTGAGAACAAAGAAAATGAAAAGTCAAGTATCAATCTCCTCTTAAGAAAGAATTAGCTTTAATTCAAGAGAAACCGGGGAATTCCTTAATTGGAACTGAAAGCATTTTTTAATTCAAATACTATATAATAGTAAGTTATTCCTTTTTGCTGACAGAAAAGCAAAAGATTTTATATGGAATATTATCTGATGCAGAACTCTAAATATTAAAGAACTTAGTCTGTGGCTTATCCAGGTAAGGTGAAAGTCTCAATAAGGAATTTGATAATTATCTGTTCTCTATGATAAAAACAGATTTTCTCTATGTTTCATGTCATTCAAGAAAGAAATAAGACTTATTGTTACTAAACTGGTTTACCACAGAACCTGTTTTATTCACCAAAATGTAAACTTCAAGTTTATATGGAAGTCAGTATATTTTTGAAGACTGCAGAAAACCTAGAGAGTAGGAGAGTAATAGTTCATTAATTGTACATTATATATAAATAATTAATGATTGCATGTTAATAATTAAAGACTCTGCACAACTTCTGTTGTTTTAAAGTATGCCGTTTGCATTTATGCTGACCACCTCAAAATTTAGATTTAAATAAAATGGTTTCTAAGCCAAAAAAAAAAAATGATGGTTGGGATAAAACTGCATGTATTTTGGGGATCTGCAGAAGGAAGACATTTCTGTGTAATATTCTGTGATGATGCCAATTGGATACATTAGAAAGAAAGAGTTTTGGGAGTGCACTCCCACATCTCTAAGGTGATGAATTAAGTGAAGCCTTTAATGAAACTTGAAACAGTGTAGAAATAGCACTTTGGGGTAGAGGGAGTGGGGGTAGTCTTGAATCTCTTTTATGTCAAGTTTGTAGCTTATGGATTTCCAAAGGAACACAACAAATAATTCTCAAGTGTAGGAAGGATTTTAATATAGCTCTCTCTGTATTGACATTATAAGGATGATCCAAAGTAATGATTCAATATTGAAAAACAAAAGAATTAGTTTGATCTAATGCATATGTATTGAACCTTGTAGTACAAAAATAGAGAAATATTTTTATTTCACATAAGACACATAGAAATACCTTACACCTATTAGACTGCACAGCAAGGCATAGGAAAAGGAAATATGCATGTGCATGTATACACATATTCACAAACACATATAAATATGTATGCACATACATTTGCCAACATATATGTCTGTGTATATGGGTTTATATAACTATGTGCATGAATATGTTTTATACATGCATGTATACACATGTATAATTGAAGGGAAACATAAGAATTCTTACTCAGCATCATATTTATTTTCTTAGTAAAGCAGGGAGTGCGCAGAAACTTTTTGTTTATGTTTATTCTCTAACAATGTGTGCAGACAGAGTGCCTGTTCCTTCATTATTGGGGTAATGATTATGGGACAAAGTGCATGTTTTTGCTCTGTCTTTACTGGAGTGTTAGCCAAATGAATGTTTCTCAACCTTGACTGACTTTAGTTTTCTAAGTTAACATTCCATCATAACCCACAGGCCTCAGTGTTCTGAGTCTGCAGATGTTTTGTAAAGCTGTTGCTTTGACTTCTTCTCTTATTTTTCCCTTCACTGAGGGAAAGAAAAGGAAAAACAATGAAACCAGGAAGACACATTGGAAGGTCTTTTTAATGTTTCTAATAAATTATTATAGTGGCTTGGACCAGTATTGGCAGTAGAGATGAAGGAACATGAAACTGGGTCAAGGTACATTATGAAAATAAAATCCATTAAACTTAATCACACATTATGTGTGAAAAAGAAAGGAAATGGATAGATTAGGCTTGACCAACTGTGATGGATTGGATCTGTAGGTGCCCTGGAAAAGCACATTCTTGAAGCTAACCCATTACTGTGGGTGTGGACCCACTGTAAATAGGATCTTTTTGTGAGTAGGATCGTAATTTAAGATGTGACCTAACTCACTCAGGGTGTCTTAAGACTCTTACTGGAGTCCTTTATAAGAAGATAATAGAAATAAGAGACAGAAAAAGCCCCCAAAGAAGATTAAGTGAGGGCCACACAGAAGCCACAAGACAGAAAAGCTGAGAGAGAAAAGCCAGAAGCAGAAAGCAACAAAACCTGGGAGAAAAGGACCAGTAGATGCCATATGGCAGAAGAGCTGAGGCTCTGGTGGCTCATCTTTGGAGAGAAAGCATCTCCTATTGATGCCTTGATTTGGATATTTTTTATGGCCTAAGAACTATAAACTTGTGAGTTAATAAAATCCCCATGTAAAAGCCAAAAGAAACAATTCTACTTTACATTCTTCAATTTTGGAGGTTTTACACTCAGTATATCAGTTTTTTAATCTAGATTTTACAACATCCTTTAAAAATGCAGTTTAATGTTTCTCATGGGTTGCTTGAGTAGAATCTCAGTAATTGAATATAAGAATCAGGAGTTGCCTTTGAGCTTGCAAAAGGAAACAGAGTTTTCATTGTAGATTTGTGCATGTGAGTACAAAGGAAAGTAACAATGTCTCATTTAAAACCTTCCAGATATTTTTATCTTTTAGATGATAAATAGTTGCCAGTGAACCTTTTATCAACTGACACCATAATTTGGAATTAGATGTTTTTAAAGATAGTTAAGATAAATTTTACAAAACTTTAAAATTATCCCTTATATTTAGCTGTCTTCCAAATAACCTTTCAAGGTACAGATGATAATAAAAGAAAGGAGAATAGAAATTAATAATTATATTTATACATATTACCTTATTTCACAGAATAAAGGATTCAGCATCTTATTAAGGTTATCAATGCGACACCTCATAAATTCAGATTCTTTGAACAGGTTATAATGCAGAAATGCATCTCTTGCTGCTATTGTTATGGGAAGGAGAAATTCATCTTATCTCAAAATTCTTCCTGATGTTTTTACCAAGCATAAATGCAGTCAGAAACCTTAATTAATTAATTAATTAATTATAGTATGCAGTTATTTAATACCTTCAACTTCCATTTTGGCAATAGATGGATGCTTCAATACTACTTTACTTCTCCCAACTTTTGAAAATTTGTAAGTAAGTACTTAAAAATAACTTTCAGAGACAAATGTATGGTTTTAAGGGCATAGCACAATGCAGCTTTACAAACTAAACCCAGTCCTAGATATAGCTCCTAGATCATAAAACAGAATATTGTCAAACCCAAAGGCTCTTCTAGGGATCCCTCCAAGTCCTCCAAAGAGAAACTAGTATGAGTACATCTAATAGCACAAAGCACTTTCACAACTTTGTACTATATATAAATGGGATCATAGAGAATGGCTCTTCTATATTTGGCTTTTTCTATTCCATGTGTTGTTTGTGAACTTACCTTTATCATTGCAGGTTTTCTAGATGATCCATTGACATTGGTGGGGAGAATTCCATTGTGCGACTGCCTAGTAAATTATTTAATCATTCCACTAAATGTACATGTGAATGGATTTCAGTTTTGAGGTATTATAAATACTGCTGGCATGTAAATACTAGAATTTACAACAAAATGCAAGTACAAATGACACTGTCCTAGAATTATTTGTTATTTTACATGAACTAACAGTCTTAGACTTTCCTCAGTCTTTACTTCAGACTTGCCATTCTAATCTGTCCTGGCTGCACATTAACAGACAAATATAAAGCCTCACTCTTCTATTCCCAAAAGAATACCCTTCACCAGAAAATACTCAGCCAAGTGGTTATTATTAAAGACAATATAAGGTTGAATATGTGTGTGTGTGTTTATGTGTTTGGGTATGAGAGAGAGAGATAGAATGAAATTATCTAAAATTGAGAGTTTTGATGGTCTGGACTTTGGGCACTATACATGATGCCTGATGAATGCAGGTGACTGTAGGGCACACTGACTAAGAAGTACATTGGTGAACTGTGGTGCATACTTTAATGAATGAATGTTGTGCTGCTACAAAAAGCTATAAATTTCAAAGCACAGCACTACAATTAGTTGTACAACATATTTCAGAGTTCGACATGGGTTACAATTTCACAATTCTAGGTTTTTACTTCTAGCTGCTGAAAAATACTGGAGACTAAAAGAGATATCAATTTAATCACTCAGCATTCATATTCATTTGCTAAATCCTATCTTCTATGAATAATTCCACCATTACCTTTGATCTTTCCATACCTCTCATTGGGGTTGTTTGGCCTATGGCAATACTAAATTTTTGATATTGGAAGGGGCTGTCACTAATATGGGGTAGAGAAATGGAACTATCTGATGTTCTGGAGAGACAGGGCTAGATTTTAGGACTTATCTGGACTAGGGGGCCCTCTAGAGGTTGTAGGTTTCTGGCAATCCTTGTGTAATCTTCCCAAGAGAAAGAAAACCAATAAACACACAGTTGCCAAATAGGAAATCTAAACCTCCTCTTAACTCTCATCCCTCCTGCCATTATTGACCTCTGCTATTGCTGTGGTAGTGCTGATGTTTTCTTTTTAAATATAGCCCATAGCATGCAATAGCAGTTTTTCCCCTGTACCCTGGACTTATTTGAACATGAATCATACCTTTGAAGTAGTTCTTGCAAAAACTAATTTATATTTCTAGTGTTAATCAGTGTGACACATGGGTCTATACATCCCCTTTCAGTCTTGTTCATCTTCAATATGGTAATCTTACTTATAGACCCACCAGAGAACCACCTCTCTGTCTCTCTTATAAATTGCCCTAGGTGTTCTTTAGGATTGGCTGGAATGGTCCTGTTTGGAGGTTGGCAGGTTATGATAGGTAGCAAGTTCTACTGGAAGCTGAAGCTTGCATAAGAGCAACCTCCAGAGCAGCCTCTCAACTCTATTTGAACTCTCTCTGCCACTGATACTTTATTAATTTGGTCAGTATGGAATGGTTGATCCCACAGTGCCAGGTCTGGATTCATCCCTGGGAATCCTCTCCCATGTTGCCAGGGAGACTTTCAACCCTGGATGTTATGTTCCCTTTAGGGGGGAGGGTAATGATTTCATTTCCAGAATTGGGCTTAGAGAGACTGAGGCCACATCTGAGCAACAAAAGAGGGCCTCCAGAAGTAACTCTTAGGCATGCCTATGGGTAGTCTAAGCTTCTATGCTACCTGCATAAACTTCACAAGAGTAAGGCTCATGATCGAGGACACGACCTATTGATTTGGGTGTCACTAAAGGTTGACAGTATCAGGGGATTCCCTGGTGATAAGGTTTAACAGTTCCATAGTCTTTCTCCCATCCCTCAGGGGACTTTGCCAATACTTTTTGATTATCTGCTTAATGTACTCTAGGATGTTTCCAGGCATTACAATAATCTATACAGGATTAATGACCTCTTTCTCATTCTGTGTTCACTGTGTTTCAGTTGTTCAAATGAGCTATACAGATAGGTTGAATTAGATTATGTACTACAGAAAATTTCAGTGCCAGGTCAAATAAACCTTTCTTCCATTGGTCTCAAAGAGTATGTGTGGTTCTAAAATACAGACAGTCTTCCTTACCTCTATGTTATTACCTCTATTACTTTAACCCCAACCTGTTCACAAATAAAGAAGGAAAAAAGTTGATTCCCATGGCACACTCTGGGATCTATCCTGGAACCACTTTTTGAAGAATGCTTTGAAAACTATTGCTTTTTTGTTTCTTTGCTTTGTACATATGCTATACTATACAACATTTTTTAAAGTTTCATTTTCATTGACTATTTGGCAGTTTCTTAGGAAACTAAATATCAAGCTGACCCATGACCCATAAATAGCACTACTTGGCATATACCCAGAAGAGCTGGAAGCAACAACAAAAACAAACATTTGCACACTGATGTTCATAGCAGCATTATTCACAAATGCCAAAAGATGGAAACAAACCAATGCCTATCAACAGATGAGTGAATGAACAAAATGTGGTATATACATATGATGGACTATTATACTGCAGTAAAACAAAATGACGTCCTGAAGCACATGAAAAGATAGATGAGCTTTGAGGACATAATGCTGAGTGAAATTAGCCGATGCAAAAGGACAGATACTGTATGATTCCATTTTTATGACCAGCAAAAGGTATAATCAGAGACTTATAATACAGAATACCGGGTACTTAGAGATACATTGAAGTTAGAGATGGGTGAACTGATAGCTAATGAGGTTGAACTCCAATGTAAGGGAATAGATAGGAGTGAAGATGATTCTTTAGTGGGTCTAGAAGTAATATTACCATATTGAAGATGAACAAGATTGAAAGGGGTTGTATAGACCTATGTGTCTCACTGACTTACAGTAGAAATATTAATGAGTTCTTGTAAGAACTACTTCAAAGGTATGATTCATGTTCAAAGAGTGTTTAAGTCCAGGGTACAGGGGGGAAACTGCTATTGCATGCTATGAGCTATGTTCAAAAGGAAACCATCAGCACTGCCACAGCAACAGCAGAGGTAAACAATACAGTGAGAGACAAGGGTTAAGAGGAGGTTTAGATCACCTATTTGGTGAAGGTGTGTTTATTGGTTTTCTGTCTCTTTGGAACAATGGAATTATCTAAAAGTGAGAATGTTGGTGGGCTGTGGACTCTGGACCCTCTACATGATGCCCAATGAATGCAGGTGACTGAAGGATGCACTGACAGAGAAGTAGAATGGTTAACGACGGTACATACTTATGAATGAAGGCTGTGCTGCAACAAAAAGAAACAATGTAGTGAGGCATGCAATGATGTGAATGAACATGTGGAACGTTTGGTGAGGCAAAATAAGCTAGAAACAAAAGAGCAAGAATGGTGTGGTCACCTTTAGAAAATGCTTATAAGAAAACAGAGGCCTAGATTGTAAGCTTTTAGAGCAGACACATTAAGTCCAGAGTGGTGATTATTTCTGGACTTTGAGAGGCTGTTTTATATATATAGCCTGATACTTAAAGATAAGAACAAAGTGTTAATAATGCAATGGTATATGGGGGAAATTGCCCATTGCATGCTACAGACTATCAACAGGGAACACCTCGCAAATACAAAATTTATAAAAGTGTCTCACATGACCGTGGGAACGCCGAGTCCAAAATCCGCAGGACAGGCTGTGAAACCGATTATTCCAATGGAGGGTCTAGATGAACTCCACAGGAGGGGCTCGCCAGCTGAAGCAGGAAGAGAGCCTGTCTCTTCCGAATCCTCCTTAAAAAGGCTTCCAGTGATTAGATTAGCATCACTCATTCAGAAGACACTTCCCTTAGCTGATTACAAATGGAATCAGCTGTGGATGCAGCTGATGTGATCATGATCTAATTCTATGAAATGTCCTCATTGCAACAGATAGGCCAGCACTTGCCCAACCAGACAAACAGGTACCACCATTTGGCCAAGTTTACATATGAACCTGACCATGCCAGTATTTTTTACTGTTATTTTTCTCTTTGAAGCAATGAAAATTGTCAAAAATTGAGTGTGATGATGTTTGCACAACTAAGTGGTGATACTGTGTGTGCCAAGAAACCTCGTGCCAGGAGAGTAGCCCCACCCATGCACTTGGAGAGGGTGAGTTTTTCCTAAAGGCAGAGGGCAGTACTTCTGCCTTGATATTCAGGAAGAGTTTTGGTGCCCCAGGCCTCAGAGAAGGTGAATCACAGTCCTTGGGGGCTGGTAGGAGCCTTGTTTTCACCACATCTTTCTGTGGAAGTTGAGCCTGTGCCCTGGAGATGTCAGAGAGCCTGGCTGCTGTCTTGATGCTCAGAGAGGGTGGAGCAAAACAAAAGATGGCCTCCCCAATGTTCCCTAACATTGCAACCCTCACCCCAGAACTTGGAGAGAACAGAACCACTGCATAGGCCCTTGGAAAGTATGGGACTGCTGCTTTCTAAAGCCCCAGATGAATGACTCTCAGACTTTCTAATCTAATGGAGTTTGACCTGCAGGTTTTTTAAATTGTTTGAGTCCAATGACCATGACCCCTATGATCCTTCACATTTCTCCCTCTGGAAATGAAACATTTGTCCTATGACTGTTCTTCCTTTGTATATTGGTGGCAGATAATTTGTTCTGAGTTTTACAGGTCTAGAGCCAGAGGGGAATTTTGCTTTAGGACAGACCATGCCTGTAACTGACTTTGATGGGATTTTGTACTGGTTTTAACTTTGTATTGTATTTATATTGTTACTGAAATGGTTTAATGCTATGTGGCATTTTAATGGAATGAATGTATTTTGTATATGTAAAGAACATGTCTGGGGGGGGACTGTCCAGAGGGTGGAATGTACTGGTTTGAAACTGTTGCATACCCCAGAAAAGCCATGTTTTTCCATCCTCATTTAATCTTGTTAGGTGGGATCTTTTTTATTAAGTTGTTTCCATGGAAATGTGACCCACCCAATTCTGGGTAGGACCTTTTGATTAGGTGGTTTTCATGGAGATGTGTCTCTACCCATTCATGTTGGGGTTGCCTACAGGAGTCAATTTAGTCATTTTTCAAAAAGCTTCAGAGCCAACAGGAAACTCAGATGTTTGGAGATGCATAAGAAAATATCTCCAAGGAAGCTGTTTGAAACCAGAAACCAAAGGACCAGCAGAAGCCAGCCGCATGCTTTACTAGGTTGTCCTTTCTTGAGTCAAGGTATCTTTCTTTGCATACCTTTGCTTGGACATTTTATGGCCTTAGAACTGTAAACTTATAACTTAAATTCCCTTTATAAAAGCCAACCCATTTCTGATATACTGCATTACTGCAGTATTAACAAACAAAAATAATTGTATACTTCAGATGTAATATACATATGTGAATACATCTCAATAAAAATTCAAATTCAAAAAAGCAGCAATTTAAAAATAACATTCAGACAATTTAGTAAATTCAACTGACAATGTAAAACAAAGTAATATTGTGGTAAGTTATCCTTTGTAATATGAGAAAATGGAAAAGACTGGACAACAATAGCACAAAGGGCAATACAATATATATATATATATTGCTTTTAGCTAAGGACAAATGTTAAGTGGAATGAAGAGTAGGAAAGAAGAGGGACTGTGAAGTTGGAAGTGAAATAAAGGAAATAAAAGTGTGAAGTATCATGCAAACAGTGGGCATTGACATTTCCTGCCTGGCAGAGCATTCTATAATTTTATTAATGTTTGGGGGGAGTTGGACATAGTTAGGCCGTCTTATACTATCTCAACTTAAAAGGTAATTCAACCATCTTTTCCTACAGCTTTTGAAGGCGTTATTTCATAAGGAATACAAAATCTCCTAAAACTATTAGTAATACTTAATACTGTTTTTGCATGATTTACATTTGTTTCTTCAGCCATCTCCACAGAACTGGAAGCACAATTATGAAACTATTACATTACAACAGACTGTTGAGCAGGACACTCTGAGCTTCTGCCCCAAAAATACAAGAATAAATAGAAATAGCAAATGTAAATGAAGACCTGAAGCTTGGATAAGCATTCCCTTCTTTTTAACATAATCATTGTTTTTAAGAGAGTAATTGGATTTATATATCAAATATATAACATAATTATCATCTTGCTTTAAATCTCACCAAAATTACCTCCAGGAACTGCAAAGAGAGTAGAATTTAACACAATTTGCAAGCAAATAAGTTAACCTACAATAATTTATTGATTCTGCAGAAAACACAAGACTCCTGGGTTAGAGACCAAGGACTTTATCCATTATGGCACAGCAAATAGCATGAGCTTAAGGGTTTAATCTTTCTCCTTGCCCTCCAAGCCCCATGAGAAAGATGTGGAGAATCTCATGTGGACATAGCACATGCATTGGGTTTAAATCACTGTTGAGTAATGCTAATCTTAGGAAACTCCAGTCTTTTTAAGGAGATGATTACTACACCTGCCTCACCCTTTGCCCTGGTGGGAGACAGTATCTTTTTTTATAGGAAAGCAAACAAGTCTGTGCTCTGTCCAAGAGGTAGCCAATATATCTAACTCCCAAGTTATTTTCTGGGCAAACACCCTTGTAAATAGAGTCCAGAACAAAATATGTCAATGCCTCTATCCAGGAGACATGTACACCAGAGGGAAACAAGGACAATTGTTTCCCAATGATACCTACCCCTCACTTCTTACTGCCTTGCATTCTGGAAAATTTCCCCATGAGTGCATGATTGATTAACCTGACATAGGGGGTGGGAAGAAATCTTTATTTACCTTATGTGCCTTTTATGAATACTATTATCAATAGGGTTCCAAGCAACTGGATGAGGCCAAAAGGTAATATATACCTCAGCATTGTCCCTTAGGTTCCCAGACCCTACTTGATGAACTCATCTCATCAACCATTAGGATCTACCTATTAAAATCAGATGGACTTCTCCCTGTATTTCTGTACTGACTTTTCTGCTGGGCCACTGGCACAAAATCAGGTATAACAGGATAGATTACTGATTATACAAATTCCACTTTGGCCTCAAGGAGAAAGTTAGGTTAAAACCAACCACAACACCCCTGACCAGAGAGCTGACGCTGAAATGAAAATAGCTGCTAACATTAATATGAAAAATACACAATAGAAAAATGTATAGAGAGTGAAAGTAGATTAGTGTGATCCTAGAGATGGAATGGGAGGGGGAGGAGGGTGAATTTTGTGCCTTTTTTGGAGTGATGAATATATTAACAAATTAGATTATATTCATAGTGGCAGCACTCTGTGGATATACTAAGACACTGAGTGTAAACTTTAAAGGCAAAACATTCTTGTATATAAATTACCCTTTGTGATATTTAGATTCAGGTGTCAACTTGGCTAGGTGAAGTTGCCTAGTTCTATTGCTGCAGACATGAGCCAATGGCATATGAACCTCATCAGTTCCTGAATACATCTGCAGTTGGCTAAGAGGCATGCCTGCTGCAATGAATGATGCTTGATTTAATTGGCTGGTGTGTAAATGAGAGACCTAAATGTAGCACAGAAAGAGCAGCTCAGCATACCTCATCTCAGCACTCACAGCTCAGCCCAGGCCTTGGAGATGGAGAAAGTAATCACCGTGGGGAAAGTTGTTGGAACCCAGAGGCCTGGAGAGAAGGCCAGCAGAGATTACCCTGTACATTCCCACATAAGAAAGAACCTCAATTGAAAGTTAGCTGCCTTTCCTCTGAAGAACTATATGTTAACTAAATAAATCTCCTTTTGTTGAAAGCCAATCCATCTCTGGTGTGTTGCATTCTGGTAGCTAGCAAACTAGAACAGATTGAGTTCCTTTTTCCTTAATTTTGTGGAAGAGTTTGAGCAAGACTGGTCCTACTTCTTTTTGGAATGTTTGATAAAATTCCCCTGTGAAGCCATCTGGCCCTGGGCTTTTCTTTGTAGGAAGATTGTTGATGACTGATTGAATCTCTACTTGTGATTGGCTTGTTGAGATCTTCTATTTCTTCCTGAGTCACTGTAGCTGGTTTGTGTGTTTACAGAAATTTGTCCATTTCATGTAAGTTGTCTTGTTTGTTAACATATAGTTATTGATAGTATCCTCTTATGATTTCTTTTATTTCTTTGGGGTCTATGGCAATGTACCCCTCCTCTGATTTTGTTTATTTGCATCCTCTCTTTTTTCTTTGTCAGTCTTGCTAGTGGCCCATTAATTTCATTGATTTTCTCAAAGAACCAACTTTTGGTTTTATAGATTCTTTCTATTGTTCTTTTGTTCTCCCATTCATTTAACTCTGCTTTATATCTTTGTTATTTCTCTTCTTTTATTTGCTTTGGGATTAGTTTGCTGTTCTTTCTTAAGTTCCTCAGGGTGGGCAGTTAAGTCCTTGATTTTTGCTCTTTTTTGTTTGTTTGTTTGTCTGTTTGCATGGGAAGGCTCCAGGAATCAAACTGGGTCTCCAGCATGACAGGCGAGAATTCTGCCACTGAGCCACTATTGCACAGAGCTGTTTTTTGTTTTTTAATATAGAGATTTAGAGCAATAAAATTCCTTCTCAGGACAGTCTTTGCCACATTCCATAAGTTCTTATAAGTAGTATTTTCATTTTCATTCATCTCCAGATAGCTACTGATATCTCTAGCAATTTCTTCCTTGACCCACTAGTTGTTTAAGAGTGTGTTATTTAGTCTCCATATATTTATAAATGTCCTCATTCTTTGGTGGTTATTGAGATCCAGCTTCATTCCATTGTGATCAGAAAAAGTGCTGTTAATAATTTCAATCTTTTTAAATTTATAAAGACCTGTTTTCTGCCCCAGCATATGATCTATCCTGGAGAATGTTCCATAAGCACTAGAGAAGAATGTATATCCTTGTGTTTTGGTGTGCAATGACCTATATATGTCTATTAGGTCTAATTCATTTATCAAGTTGTTTAGCTTTTCTATTTCCTTGTTGATCTCCTGTCTGGTTATTCTATCTATGAGAAAAGTGATGTATTGACATCTACTATTATTGTTGAGACATCTATCACTCCCTTCAGTTTTGCCAGTGTCTGTCTCATGTACTTTGGAGGTCCTTGATAGGGAGGACAAACATTTATGATTGTTATATCTCTTGGTGAACTGTCCTTTAGTTAATATATAGTGTTCTTCTTTGTCTCTTGTGATTTTTTACATTTAAAGTCCATTTTTCCTGATATTAGTATAGCTACTCCTTTCTTTTGATTACAACTTGAGGGGAAAATCTTTTTCCATTCTTTCATTTTCAATCTATTTGTATCCTTATATTTAAGATGAGTCTCTTGTAAGCAGCATATAGCTGGATTATATTTCTTAATCCATTCCAGCAATCTGTATCTTTTTGTTGATAAATTCAATCCATTATGTTCTAGTTTGCTAGCTGCTGTAATGCAACACACCAGAGATGGATTGGCTTTCAATAAAAGGGGATTTATTTAGTTGACATATAGTTCTTCAGAGGAAAGGCAGCTAACTTTCAACTGAGGTTCTTTCTTATATGGGAAGGCACAGGGTGATCTCTGCTGGCCTTCTCTCCAGGCCTCTGGGTTCCAACAACCTTCCCTGGGATGATTCCTTTCTCCATCTTCAAAGACCTGGGTGAGCTGCGAGTTCTGAGATGAAGTATGCTGAGTTGCTTGGGCTGTGCTACATTGAGCTCTCTCATTTAAGCACCAGCCAATTAAACCAAACATCATTCATTACAGCAGGCACACCTCTTAGCCAACTGCAGATGTAATGAGCAACAGATGAGATTCATGTACAATTAGCACATGTCCACAGCAACAGAAATAGGCACCTTCATCTGGCCAAGTTGACAGCTGAATCTAATTACCACATATTAATATTCAAAGTTATTACTGAGAAGACGTTTCTTGAATCCACCATCTTATCTTTTTTAATTTTATTTGTCAGATCTTTATATTATTCTCTTCTTTCTCTTTTTATCCTTTAAGTTACCCTTACTGGTACTCTAAAATTCCAAGTCCTCCTCCAGACCTTCCTCTCCTGTCTTTTTTTTTTCAACTGATAGAACTCCCTTTAGTATTTCTTGTATGGCTACTGTTTTGTTGACATATTCTTTCAGGATTTGTTTATCTGTGAAAATTGTAATCTCTCCCTCAGTTTTTAAGGACAATTTAGCTGGGTACAGAATTTTTGGCTGAAAGTCTTTCTCTTTTAGGATCTCAAATATATCATGCCACTGCCTTCTTGCCTCCATGGTGCCAGATGAATAGTCTGAACTCAGTCTTATGTGGTTTCCCTTGTATGTAGCAGATTTCAGAATCTCTTGCCACTTTCAGAATGTTCTGCTTCTCTTCAGTGTTTGACAGATTGATCAGTATGTGTCTTGTGGAAGGTCTATTTGGATTTATTCTGTTTGGAGTTCATTGGGTTTCTTTGACATGTATATTTATGCCCTTTATAAGGATTGGGAAGTTTTCCCCCATCATATCCTCAACTATGATTCCTAGGCCTTTACTCCTCTCTTCTCCTTCTGGGACATCAATGACTCTTATATTTTGTGTTTTGTTTTGTCTATCATTTCCCTGAGATCCAATTCAAATTTTTCCATCTTTTTTACCATTTGCTGTTCTGAGTGTTCAAAATCAATTATCATGTCCTCTAGTTTGCTTTTTCTTCCTTCTCTCTCCTCAAATCTGCTGTTGCATGCCTTTAGTATGTTTTTCATTTGGTCAACAGAGTCATTAATTTATGTGATATCTGCTATTTTTCTATTTATTCTTTCAAGTTCCTCTTTATGCTTTTCTACTGTCTTCTTGATCTCCTTTATGTCTTTAGCCATCCCACTTATTTTGTTAAGTAGAGTTATATGAACATCTTTTATTAGTTGTTCCAATGTCTGCAACTCCTCTGACATTTTAATTTGCCATTAGACTGGGCTATATCTGTCTGCATTGTGATATGCTTAATGATCTTCTGTTGTTTTCATCACATATAAAATATCTTGATTGATTCACTTTGGGAGTTGATTTCCTTCAGTAGTCTGAAGCCTTGGGTTTGTGGAGTGGATGTGTAACAGGATGAAGGGTATAGAGTGGGACACCACAGTGCAGTAATGTATGTATGCATGCAGGTATGGGCACCAGTTGGGAATGTTATGCTAGTGCTTGTAAGCATGGGTGCCCAGTGGCTAGAGAAGATGTAACTGTGTGGATATACAGGTCTGGGGGTTGTAACCCTGGAGTGCACTGGTCTAGGGCACAAGACCCTTTATGCACATGCACAAAGCTATGGCAGTGGGTTGGCATAATACCTGCATGAGTTTGGGGTGAATGTGACCCTGCTGCACAGGTCAGTGCTTTCTCAGAGCTGGGAAGCATGACTGAGGTCTATGTGCGTGCGCGGGTCTATGAGTGTCATAAACTGTTGTTCCCAGAGCTGAGGGGTGTAGCTGAGGGCTGAGCACATCCATGGGTCTAGGAGTGCAGTAAACTGATGTGTAGAACTTGGGGGGGGGCTGAGCGAGGTGAGGCTGTGAGACACTATGGGTGGGGGGCGGGTGTGGCCTGGGTATGGAGTTAAGTGTCCACAGCCTTTATGCACTGGCAGCAGCCTGCAGAGAGCAGGAAGTGGGAGGTAGTGATCAGGAAGGGTGCAGGAAAGGTGGGTTGGGCTGCACCTGGAGTGGGGGTGTGGGGCAGGTATGCGTGTTTGGGGTTGGTGGGGCAGGGCACTTGGAGCACCAGACATGGGGGTAGATGATGCTATTCAGATTTGTGGGGTGGGTTGTCAGTCACAGGACTGTACTAGTGAAATTAGCACACTCAAGGAACATGGCTTGGCTTACCTCTTAGTCCCCATCTCCCTGTCTGTTGACTCCTGTGGACTCTGGGCTTCTGCTTTAGGTTCCAGTTTTCTGCCTCTCAGTTCATCAGCTTTTGCAACCAGGGCCACCCTATGTGGTGCAGAAGACTCTCCTAGTCAGTTGTGCTCTTGAATAGCCATCTCAGTCACCCTCCCATCCTTTCTCTAACTTTTCCTTGGAGCAGGGCTGAACTCAAGCAACTCTATTCCTCCACCTTCCTGGAACTCTCCAGGATTCACCTTTGAAGGTGATTATTTTTTCAACTCCTTAATTCCCATACCTTTTCAGCATGAAACCAGGCCCAGCTATCAAGGGAACATTCTTTTGGCAACCAAATGTCAACCAATAAATGTGGAAGGATAGTAGAGTGCTGGTTTGAAAGGATGTATGTACCTTAGAAAAGCCATATTTTAATCCTAATCCCATTTTGTGAAGGCAGTTGTTTCCCCTAATCTCTATTCAGTACTTTATGTTTGAAACTTTAATTAGGTCATCTCCCTGGAGATGTGACTCAAACAAGAGTGGTAGTTTAGCTGGATTAGGTAGAGATGTGTCTCCAACCATTCTAGGTAAGTCTTGATTACTTTACTGGAATCCTACAAAAGAGAAATTCAGAGAGAGTAGAAAAGAATGACAGAACCATGAGAAAGCCACAAAAGAGACTGCCACAGAACCATGAAGCAGAGAGTCCACCAGCCAGTAATCTTTGGAGATGAGGAAGGAAAATACCTCCTGGGGAGCTGGAGAGGAAGCTAGCAGATGACACCATGTTCACCATGTGTCCTTCCAGATGAGAGAGAAACCCTGACCATGTTTGCCATGTGCCTTTCCACTTAAGAGAGAAACCCTAAATTTCATTGGCCTTCTTAAGTAAGGGTATCTTTCCCTGGGTGCCTTAGATTGGACATTTCTATAGACTTGTTTTAATTGGGACATTTTCTCAGCCTTAGAGCTGTAAACCAGCAACTTATTAAATTCCCCTTTTTAAAAGTCATTCTGTTTCTGGTATATTGCATTCTGGCAACTGACAAACTAGAATCATAGAAAACACCACTTTGAAACCCCTAATGAATGAACCATTTCAGGGAAGAGTCTTTGGGGATGCTGAAACCATTTACTGAAAGGTTGTTGGAGGGTCTGGATATTCTCATGTCCCCCCAGAGATCTTCCCACAGGTGGTCTACCAGCAGCAAGGAGAAATAAAATAACAGCAGAAAGACCAGCATTTCCCAAAGTGACCACTCTTGGCAGCATAACTATGAGACAAACTGGATGACCAGCTCCTGCTATGATGAGATAGCATATCAGTCTGGGGTCTCCAGAAAACAGAACCAATAGGAGATAATATATATATATATATATATTTGATTTATTATAAGGAATTGGTTCACATGAATATGAGACTGGCAAGTCCAAACTCCATAGGACAGGCCACAAGTCAGGAACTCTGACACAGGTAAAACAGAAGTTCTTAGTCTAAAATCCCCAGGAGGAGCAGACTGGCTGGCAATTCCAATAAGAGCCAATGCTAAAATTGAAATCCTCTTCTGACCTTCATAATCCTCATTTCTGGCTTTTAAGACCTCCAACTGATTGAATGAGGACCACATTGCTAAGGGCCATCTACTTTGTTAATTGTAGATTCAATCAATTGATTATATATAGATGCAAACCCCATCTTCTTAGTGGTAAAGGTCAATAAGACCAGTTTTAGAAAATATGTCCAGCTAATATGGACTGTGCTCTTCTGAATATTGTAATGCTTTATTAGGACCATTCTTGATGGATTTGCAGTTGCCAGTTTCTTGTCCTTTTTGTGTGCAAAATGTTGTTTCAGATTTGAATGTTTTAGTTCCTTGATTTTGTTTTCTACTGATATAAGACATTTGGGAATTTTGTAATTCAGTAAACCCTTTTCAAAATTTATTGGCAATCATTGAAGGCTGAAAACTCTGGAAAACTCAAAAGGTACCATCTCCTTTATCCTTTAAGCTGTGCATTCATTGTTACAGACATCAGTGAAAAGCCTGTTTCAGAGTTGGCAGAGGCATTTAGCAATATATGATGCAAGAGCTCATAGCCTTCATCCAAGTAGCACTAAGAGATTAATAGTGGGCTACAAGGTTTGGACATTAACTAAAAGATGGTGTCATTTTTTAAAAAGTCCCCTAAACCTAAAGTAAAGAACCAAGAAATGTCAGGATAGGATGATTTACCTTACTCCCCACCTGCAAAAAAAATGGGCAAAATGTCCAAAACCCTGTGAAAATTGGGGGAGTGGAATTCAACAAGGAGAGTCTATTCAACATGCTCTTTGTTCAGAAAGTGTTCCAATTTAAAAAGGGGAGAAAATTATTGAATGTATCAAAAAGGATTGGCTTTGTTAATGGCATATAGAAAAGTGTGTAAACAGAGAGACCAAACAATTTCTGATAAAACTAAATACAAGAAGGAATTAACAGAACTACAGAAAAAACTGTCCATGCTATAGTGTCAGAATTCTACTTTGGGAGATCAAGTTCATAATTATCAGTCAATACCTGAAAAAGCTGTAGTCCATGTAGTCTAATATCAATTTAAAAAGAGACAAGATAAAGTGAACAAAAGAAAAATGCATGCTGTGATAATAACTGCTTTTGTTGACTGGGATCCTGATAAGTGGAATGGTGATGTGTGGGATAAGACAGACGATGATGATGATGAAGGAGGTTGGAATACTTTATATGAGAAGGTTTGTCAGAAAGAAAAAAGTAAATATTCTCCAGAAATAGGAGCTCACCCAATGCAAATGCAAAAGGAAGAGAAACAGGGCAATCATATTATTTTCAAAACCACTATAGAAGATTGTACTCAACAAGAAATAGCTGGCATTCTTAGTTGTTTTATTCAGAAAACTGGTGAGCCATTAATTGCCTGGATGGTTAGAATTGCTGATGCAGTGGCTGGAGAAGTGGTGTTGGACTATGCCAGTTGAACGAAATTTGTAACAGTTAGCACTAATTCCTTCACATAGACTGCTTTTCAGGAGTTTAGTTGGCAGACTGGAGAAAGTTTTAACTTGGTGGCATTGGCTGCACAAGGGTGAAATAAACAACACCCTACTGACACTATATGGCTGAGAAGTGATTGACCCTGGTACACTTTGAGATGCTCTGCAGAGACTGAAAAAGAAAGTTATGAAATCAGCAATTATGTTAAGAGAAGCTGACACATATCACCTCCTCCTTGTCAATGCTTCACAAAGAAATGCTATCATTAAGACAGCACCTCCAGCATATAAACACTTGATGATGACTTTGTTAGGAGAAACAGGCAATCCAGCTAGCAAAGTCTTAAATAAAATGGCAGAGCTGGGAGACATAGGAGACTGAAATGCAGGAGAAGGAGAGACCAAGAGATATGATAGGAATTGATTTCCAATCCCAGTAATAGGATTTCCTGCAGAGATACATTTCAAGCCCTGCTGGAAGCTGGGATCAACTGAGAAAGTATTAATAGTTTGCCAAATAAAGAAACAAAGAGGATGTATGAAGAAAAATGTAAATCAAGTTATAATCATATAGTGAATACTGATAATGCTCTTACTCTTGGCAAGGCAGAAGATCTGCATCCAGCTTCTTGGCACCTCTGTACCCTAACTTATCCCCACTATCTGTGACCCCAAATTTGTGGCTTCCTGTTAATTTTATATTTTTGTACTAGAGAAACTGTTTGGCATTGGAAAACTCCTTGTCTGCATGTTATTCTTCATATTTTTAAATTGAAAAATCTTTTAACATTATATAAGTTGATCTATATGTGCTATTAATACTTGTTTTAAAATTATATATTAATGTTTCAAAAAATGCATTGCATTGACTAAAATATTTTAACTATTTGACATTATTCTAACAAGTTTGATTTTGATAGTAATTGTATGTGGTGAAATGTTTGCTTGAAGAAAGTTTCCAAAATTACTTTAATAACCTAAATATGAAAGATAAAAAGGATGTGTTTTTATTTCAAAAAAAAGTAGTTTTGTCATAAGATAAAATGAATGGCTGTTACAGAATGAAGAATATATAAAACCTAAAGCCTGAATAGATATAATAAGTTGCTAAAGGCTGTTGAAAAGGAAATTATGGTCAAAGTTAAAAGAGAGTTGATGAGTCTATCTAGGAATTTTTGAAAACTTTGATATTAAATAATATAGTGATGCAAAACAAAAATTTAGTTTTCTCTCTGTTAAAATGACAAAGTTTTCTTGATCTGTTAACTTGTTTTAATGAAAAGTTACTAAAGTATTTTCTAAGCTATCAATGTAAAAAGCAAAGAGTCTATGTTTTATCAAAATAACTTCTTGAACTTTGTGTTAGCTTTATCATGTCCCTGGGTGTAAGAAGAATGAATCATCTCACTATTTGAAAAGGCTAAGCTTTTTTTTCCTCAGCTTTAGTTAAGTAAAAAACCAAGCACTGTTTCAAACCTGACAATTTCTAACATTTTTCTTTCTCAAAGTCAAACTCTAAAATACATTTTTTATTCCAAACAGTCACACAAAAATAAAGTTCATTTATTATGTTTTAGCCTGCATAAAAATGTTTAAAGAATATTATAAAAATTAAGATATTTTCTAACCTTCTGTCAATAACTGATCTGTATAATATGAGACAACAATACAATAATTTGTTTAACCAGACCTTCTCAATTCTGCTTACAAAAATAAGGCAACAGAACAGCATCAAGAACACTCTGTGGCCCAGTGAATCAGTGACTTCCTCCTCAAAAAGACGAAAGTTTAAAAGCAGTCATGACAAAAAGGCAATAATCAACTAGCATAATTGAAGGCAGGGCACCAGGCCCTGGTGCATGAAAAAGGAAGGGAATGTCATTTATTTACTGATTCATGGGCAGTGGCCAATGGATTAACTGTTTGGATGTCTATCTGGAAACAGAATAACTGGAAGATACATAAAAGGAAATTATGGGAAATACATTATTAAAAATGTGGGAAACTGTTCAATGTACTAATTCATCTGTTTTTCATGTAGATGTCCACTCAACCCTAAGTTCACCTGAACATGAGTATAATGCTAATGCAGATGTCTCAGCAGAAATTGCTGTGAATGCTATTACTGAAAAAGACACCACTCTTGCACAATGGGTGCATCAGCAATCCGGACGTTTAAACACACAAACTATGCACAAGTAGGCATGAGCCCAAAGGATTGATTTACCTTTTTCTATTTTAAATCAGAGTAAAAATAAAAGTGATTTTAAAAAATCATTGTGATGGAACATTGAGCAGGGCATGAAATTTTGTTGGTTTATCCAAGTTAGGGTGATGCACCAATAAATCCCAGAGAGATTTGAACAATGAATAAAGTATTTACAAAGTCCCCTTGGGGGAATGGGGAGAAAGGGAAAAATTGAACTTCCCCATTTGGAGAACTCTTAATATTCTCGCAAGCAGTGGGGACAACCAAATCAAAAGGCCAAGCTCTCAATCTTGGGGTTTGCCCCTATGAAACGTAATCCTGCAAAGGATAGGCTAAGTTTACTTAAAATTAGGCTTAAGAGTCACCCCCAGAGAGCCTCTTTAGTTGATCAGATGTGGCTTCTCTCTTTCTCTCTCTCAGCCAAAATGGCAGGTGATCCCACTGCCTTTCCCTCTCTACATGGTACATGACACTCAGGGGTGTAAACCTCTCTGGCAATGTGGGACAGAAATTCTAGGATGAGCTGTGACTCAGCATCAAGGAATTGGGAAAAACTTCTCAACCAAGAGGAGGAAGAGAGAAATGAGACAAAATAAAGTGTCAGTGGCTAAGATTTCAAACAGAGTTGAGAGGTTATCCTGGAGGTTATTCTTACACATTATATAAATATCCCCTTATTAGTTTATGGTGGATTAGAATGGCTAGAGGGAAGTATCTGAAACTGTAGCACTGTGTTCCAGTAGCCATGTTTCTTGAAGATGATTGCATAATGATATAGCTTTTGCAATGTGTTTTAGTTTGCTAGCTGCCAAAATGCAATGTACCAGAAATGGAATGGCTTTTTTAAAAGGGGAATTTAATAGGTTGCAAGTTAACAGTTTTTAATTAAAAGTCCCAATTAAAGCAAGTCTATAGAAATGCCTAATCTCAGGCATCCAGGGAAAGATACCTTGATTCAAGAAGGCGGATGAAGTTCAGGGTTTCTCTTTCTATTGGAAAGGCACATGGCAAAACACTGTCAGGGATTCTCTCTTGGCTGAAAGAGCACATGGCAAACATGGCATCATCTGCTAGCTTCTTCTCCAGCTCCCTGGGAGGGATTTTCCTTCTTCATCTCCAAAAGTCACTGGCTGGTGGACTCTGCTTCATGGTTCTGCAGCATTCTCTGTTGTGGTTTTCTCATGGCTTTGTCATTCTTTTCTGCTCTCTTTGAATCTCCTGCTTTCTCCAAAATGTTTCCTCTTTTATGGGATCCCAGTAAACTAATCAGGACCCACCTAGAATAGGTGGAGACCCATCTCCACCTAATCCAGTTTAACAACCACTCTCGATTGAGTCACATCTCCAGGGAGGTAATCTAATTAAAGTTTCAAACATACAATACTGAATAAAGATTAGAAGAATCATCTGCCTTTACGAAATTGGATTAAGATCAAAACATGGCTTTTATAGGGTACATACATCTTTTCCAACTGGCACACATGTGATTGTGTGATTGTGAAAACCTTGGTCTGATGTTCCTTTTATCTATGATGTGGACAGATGGGTAAAAATATGGATAAGAAATAAATAACATGGGGAACAAAGGTTAAAATAAATTGAGTAGATTGAAATGCTAGAGGTCAATGAGAGGGAGGGGTGAGGGGTATGGCATGGTTGAGTTTTTTCTTATTTCTTTTTTATTTCTCTTGCTGGAGAGAGGCAAATGTTAAAAGAAAATGGTCATGGTGATGAATACACAACTATGTGATGATATTGTAAGTCACTGTTTGCAACCATATCAAGAATGTTTGTGTGTTTGTTATCTAGAAGAAAAATATTTTTAAGAAATCAATTTATAAAAAAAAAGATGCTTTACAAACAATACCAAATATAGTAATAGGGGGATTGACAAGAAGAACACTCCTTGCTCAAATATGGCAAATTGATTATGTTGGATTATTGCCTTGTAATAGAGGGTGTCAATACATATGCACCTGTGTAAAAACCTACTGGAGTGCTTGTTGTCTGTGCATAACTGACATGCCACTCAAATAAATACTTGTAAAACTTTAGATATTATTACACCATATTATAGATCCTCTTTTACTAATCAAAAATGGCAATCATCCCCATTTTAAGATAATTAATAATTATTCTTTATAAAAAGGAAACTGGGAAAATATAAATCATGCTCCTAATGTAACAATTCATGTAGGAGGATTTGGCTCCACTTTTCAAAATTAGCTCTAAAGTCTGAATCAAAGAAACACAGTCCAGACAGGCCAAAGGCCATTGAAATAATTGCAGAAGGAAAATAATTATAGAATGATAGTGACCTATGCTGGAAAGAATATATTAAAAATATTGCCTACTAATCAACTTTTTCTTTATAAATAAATGTTACAGTGTCCATCATCTTCAACTGAATGATTGCCAAAGCTACTAATAGTCTAACCTCATAGGCTCATACTTATACCCAAGTACATCATCTCTCACTGTTGGATTTGTGCTGAACTCTCAACTGATGCAACTGAAGGACTTCCATGGTGAATAACACCAACCACTGACAGAAATGAACTTGGCTAAATCTAAGAACTGCTCAAAAAAGAACTGGTGTTGTTATATATGAAAAATGTTGTATATATACCACTGATAATTAAGATTCTGTTGAAAATATTTTACAAGAAATAGATGAGGAAGTAAAAGTCATACACACCCTTTCCCAAGACTTTTTGCAGTTATAGTGTAAATAGCATTGGCCAATATAATAACATCTCTAATTCTACTATGTTCATTCCTTGGAAATTGGGGAAAGCCTGGCAGCCCAATGGAGAGTGGAGCCAAGAAGAAGCTGTCCTCCCCAATGTCCCCTAAGATTGATGTTTCTTGGGGATTGAGGAGAGCCTGGCTGCCACCACATGGAGAGTGGAGCCAAGAAAAGGGTGGTCTCCTCAAAGTCCCCTAAGGTTGAAGAACACTGTACTGACTGGGTGATCTTTCCTTTCTTGTCCCAGACCAGGTAGCTTAATTTCTTATACTCTTGTTGTATGAGCTAAATAATGTTAAAATCATGTAAATCCTGTATAAGATATTTTAATACTTTGTCTGATATTTAAATGAAAATATATGTATAGACTAAATTTACTCAAAAAATGACCATGGCTGACATCGTGAACAGATCAGACACCAAGGGCTAAATGAAAGGGAAAGATAAATCTGTAGAGTCTGTTCTATACAACTGATGTTCACGTTGTGTGACCTAAGTAATAAATTGTTGAAATGTGCACTCCAGCTGGGAGGACTGACCATCCTCCCAGAAAGAGATGTACTTTAATAAAGTTATCTAGGTCCCAGGAAGTTCTTCTCAGTCCCTAACCAGTTCCCAGAGGACCAAACTGAGACTGGTCATGTAAGCTAATTGAAATTCAGTCACTATTATATAAAGATACTATATAAATGGTATGCGAGCAGTTAGAGGAGTAGGAGAAGAAGAAAAAAGGAGAATCTCATGAATGAGAGAGACAGAGAATCATATTTGAGAGGAGAGGAAGATGCTTTTGCTCAGGATTTGTCTAATCAGACCCTGAAAAATGCTGTCTTTGGGATTCCTCAGCGTTTCTCTTTGGGTGTTGATGCTATTCCATCTGGCAATCCCTAGTGATGTAACTATGTCTTATTTCTAATAATCTTTTAATTATGTTAATCTTTTAATTACTTCCTGTACTGGTTTGAAATGATGTATGTACCCTAAAAAAGCCATATATTAATCAAAATTCCATTTTGTAAAGGCAGCCATTTCTTCTAATCCCTATTTAGTATTGTATGTTTGAAACCATGATTAGATCATCTTCCCAGGGATGTGATTTAATCAAGAGTGCTTATTAAGCTGGGTTAGGTAGAGGTGTGTCTCCACTCACTTGGGTGGGCCTTGATTAGTTTCTGAAGTCCTATAAAGGAAACATTTTAGAGAATGACGGAGACTCAGAGAGAGCAGAGCAGAATGACATAGCCATGAGAAGCAGAGTCCACCAGCCAGTGACCTTTGGAGATGAAGAAGGAAAATGCCTCCTAGGGAGCTTCATGAAACAGGAAGCCAGGAGAAAAAGCTAGTAGATGACACTATGTTCACCATGTGCCTTTCCAGCTGAGAGAGAAACTCTGACTGTGTTTGCCGTATGCCTTTCCACTTGAGAGAGAAACCTTAAACTTCATCGGCCTTCTTGAACTAAGATATCTTTCCCTGGATGCCTAAGATTGGACATTTCTATAGACTTGCTTTAATTGGGACATTTTCTCAGCCTTAGAACTGTAAAATAGCAACTCATCAAATTCCTCTTTTTAAAAGCCATTCTGTTTCTGGTATATTGCATTCTGGCAGCTAACAAACTAGAACACTTCCCTAATAAATTCTATTTTTATATCACTGGAGTCTGTGCTGTCTGCAAATCTGAGCATCTAAATTAAATGGCCACAAATATCACATTGCCTTTCATGCAACAGTAGTGCCTTTCCTAGTTTCACTTGTATGGTCAGTTTAGTTGAACACCATATGTACATTGAATCTTTAATAGGGTGTGAGATTTTATTGGTTTGTCCAGGTTAGTGTGATGCACCGATAAATCCCAGAGTGATTTGGACAGTGAATAAAGAAATATTTTCAATCTCCCCTTTGGGGAATGGGGAATGTTCTAGTTTGCTAACTGCTGGAATGCAATATGCCAGAAATGGAATGGCTTTTAAAAAGGGGGATTTAATAAGTTGCTAGTTTACAGTTCTAAGGCCAAGAAAATGTCCCAATTAAAACAAGTCTATAGAAATGTCCAATCAAAGGCATCCATCCAGAGAAAGATATCTTCATTCAGGAAGGTCGATGAAGTTCAGGGTTTCTCTCTCAAGTGAGAAGGCACATGGCAAACACAGTCAGGACTTCTCTCTCAGCTGGAAGGGCACATAGCAAAGATGGTGTCATCTGCTAACTTTCTCTCCTGGCTTCTGGCTTCATGAAGCTCCCTGGGAGGCGTTTTCCTTCTTCATCTCCAAAGGTCACTGGCTCATGGACTCTCTGCTTCATGGTGCTGCAGCATTGTCTGCTCTCTCCAAATCTCTTTCATTCTCCAAAATGCTTCCTCTTTCATAGGACCCCAGAACCTTATCAAGATTCACCCAAATGGGTAGAGACATGTCATCACCTAATTCAGTTTAACAACCACTCTCAATTACACCACATCTCCAGGGAGATGATCTAATTACAGTTTCAAACATACAATGCTAAGTAGGGATTCGAAGAAATGGCTGCCTTTACAAAATGGGATTATGATTCAAACATGGCTTTTTTAGGGAATATACATTCTTTCAAACCAGCTCAGGGAAAGAGAGGGAAATATTCAACATCCCCACCTGGAGAATTTCTGACATTTTTGCAAGCCATGGGAACAACCAAATCAATAGTGCGTACCCTCAATCTTGGGGTTCAACCCTATGAAACTTATTCCTGCCAATGATAGGCTAAATTTATTTAAAATTAGGCCTAAGAGTCACCCCCAGAGAATCTCTTTTGCTGCTCAGATGTGCCCTCTCTCTCTAAGCCAACACAGCAAGTGAACTCCCTGCCCTACCCACCCCCACGTGGGACATGACTCCCAGGGGTGTATATATCCCTGGCAACATGGGACATATATCCCAGGATGAGACAGAACCCAGTATCAAGGGATTGAGAAAAACCTTCTTGACCAAAAGGGGAAAGAGAGAAATGAGAAAAAAATAGTGTCAGTCATTGAGAATATTTCAGAGTTGAGAGGTTATCCTGGAGTTATTCTTACACATTATATAGATATCTCTTTGAAGTTTGTGGTGTATCAGAGTGGCTAGAGGGAAGTACCTGAAACTGTGGAGTTGTGTTTCAGGGACCTTGTTGCTTGAAGATGATTGCATAATTAATACAGCTTTTACAATGTGACTGTGTGATCGTGAAAACCTTTTGTCTGATGCTCCTTTTTTCTAGGGTAAGGACAGATGAGTAAAAAACATGGATGAAAAAATAAACAAATAATGGGGAAGGACAAAGGTTCAAACAAATGAGGTGGATGGAAATACTAATGGTCAAAGAGAGGGAGGGGTGAGGGATATGGTACGTATGAATTTTTTCTTTTTTCTTTTTTATTCCTTTTTCAGGAGTGATGCAAATGTTCTAAAAAATGATTATTATGATGTATACACAACTATGTGATGATATTGTGAGCCATTGATTGTACAGCATATATGGAATGTTTGTATATTAAGAATATACATGTTGTTTTATCAATAAAAATATTTTTTAATAAAAGAGTCCCTACCTTACCTGATAACATCTTCATAGGTTCTATTTCCAAATGGGTTCACACCCACAGGCTGGGGATTAAGACTTGAACATGTCTTTTGTAGGGTACATGATTCAATCCCTAACAGGAAAACTGGAAAAGGAAAGTACAAAAGCAAAAAGAGCAGTTCTTTTTGCTTTATTTTGTTTGGTTTCATTTATAAGTATATGTATTAAGATAATTTTTTCAGGTGAAAGTTTCTGTCATCCCAAGTAGATCATTACATTGGTTTCTTTTCTCCCTTGTCTAAAGCAGTCCATTCTTTCATAGGCCTATGATAACGTACTTCATCTTCTGCTATCAAGAGGCAATACATCCTCTGTATTGCCGCAGCCAGGGATGAGGAGGCTGAGATCACACATTGGTACAACTTCAATTCAAATCAACAGGTAGTATTAAGAGTTTCTGAAGGTGTTGGGTATGTTTTATCTGTCATCTGGATGAAATTTGTTTTGATCTGCTCAAGCTGACAAAATGCAATATAGCAGAAATGAGTTGGCTTTCAAAATGGGGATTTATTACCTTACAATTTATAGTTCTTAGGTCATGAAAATGCCCAACTCAGAGTACCAACATAACAATAACTCCTCCCCAAAGAAAGACTGCTGGAGATCCAACACACCACTGTCAAGTGGGAAAGCACATGTGGTCTTTCCTCCTGGGTTTCATTGCCTTCAGGTTCTCAACTTCTTTGTGTGTTTCTCTTTCCTAGTTTCTGTCTCTCTTAGCTTCTGTGGTCTTTTTCTGTATTTAATCCTCTTTAAAAAGACTCCAGTAAGAGGATAAAGACACTCCCTGAATGAGGTGGATCATATGTCAATTAACACTAATTAATCAAAGATCTCACCCATAATTTGTCTATGCATACAGGAATTGATTAAAATACATTACATTTGTATGCTTTCTCTCCAGGATATATATTCTGATATTTAGTGAGATATGATGACTGATTAAAAGCTTTGCCACATTCATTACACTGTTAAGGTTTCTCTCCAGTATGGATTCTCTTGTACTGAGTAAGCCTTGACCACTCAGTAAATGCTTTGCCATGCATTACATTTGTAAGGTTTTTATTCAGTATGAATTCTCTCACAAGCCCTAAGGTGTGAACATTTGCTGAAAGCCTTATCAAACTCATTACATTTGTAAGGTTTCTCACAAGTATGCATTCTCTGATGATTTTCAAGGTTTGCATTTTGACTACAGACCTTGCCACACACATTGCATTTATATGATTTCTCTCCAGTATGGACTCTCTAGTCCAGTATGGATTGCTATCTAGTGAGGTTTGAGCACTACTTGAAGGCTTTGTTATATTTGAAAGGTCTCTGTCCAGAATGAATTACTTGATAATTAGTTAGGTTTGATTTTTTGCTAACTGCCTTCCCATAGTCATTACATTATGTTTTTTTTCTCTAATGTGTTCTTGTTCTTCTGTTTTGTGTATATACTGAAGGGTATGTACCAATATTCCCATATTTATTATGTGTTGGTTTGCCACTATGAGGAATAATTCTTTGAAGCTGTGAAACTGAGCAACCATTATTGACCAGCTTCTCAACTTGATTGCAATTCATAAATATTCCCCTCAGTTTGAAATCTCTGCAGTTCAACCAGATGTGACTGAAAGCTTAAGACAGTCTTATTTTTATAGCATTTCACATACTTGTTTACTACACAGCCTGTGCAACTTTTGGCTTCTCATATTTGTTGTATGGATAGGTACATTTTCTTATGGAAACATTCTGATTTAGAGGAATATTATTCCAGGATCAGTTATGCATCTCTTCTTTTTGACTAGTGTGATTTTTAGTGTGGCTTGTAGTCATTTTTTCAGTCTTTCTTTATATGCCCATTGATGCTCAAACTCACATATATTTTCCTGAGCTTCCCTAGAGTCAAAATTTTCAATGCCATGGCTTTCATGGCTTCCTAACATCACTGTTTGGAATAATTCTCTTTCATTAACATTATTTTTTGGTAATACATTTTGGTGCTACTGCTTGATCATACATCTAGCAGAAATAGCTGAGAGACACAAAGAACCAGAAGCTTCCTATTAACTAAATGGAAGATGAATATTTTGTACTGCAATACATAATATCATTCCAAAATAATTATACTGAACAGAGCTGTGAAACTTCTTAACCATTGTCTTCAAATATGTAGGAACACAAAGAGAATAATAATCAACTATAAAGAAAGGGTGATTGCATGTAATTTAAATTATTTTACTTTAAGGGAAGCCTAGTTTTAAGCATTCTGTCAGCAAACCACTCACACCATGGAAATCCACGTAAGCAGAAGGGGTATTTTTTTCATCACCACTGCATTTGTTTTATGTATTAAGGATCAATTTTAAAAAAACTCACAGACCCATAGTTTTTGTGTGAAATTTTATGATAATTGACCTCAAGAATGTTTAAATAAGTTAACAATGTAGAGGACTTAGAATATTACCTGGCCCTGTAGTATGGTTTGAAGAGTTACCAT
The DNA here is from genome assembly GCF_023851605.1 of Tamandua tetradactyla. Lineage (NCBI taxonomy): Eukaryota > Metazoa > Chordata > Mammalia > Pilosa > Myrmecophagidae > Tamandua > Tamandua tetradactyla. The sequence continues at coordinate 8,581,536 of NC_135342.1, forward strand.
TGTTTGGTAAGATATGTTAACTTTTATGTTTCTTATGAAATTGACCTTTGCCTGCATTATATCATGCATGTTGTTATTTTATTACGTGTTCCATATTAGTATTATCTCAAACCTTAGAATATAAATTTCCTAAGCACACATTCTATATTGTATATATTTTGTAATTGCAGAGCTGAAATAGTAGAGAATGTTCCATAGCAAGGGATTCGCTTTATTTAATGCCTATTACATAGTGGCTGGCATGGAATCATAATTGTGATTTCAGCCTGCTCTCCCCAATTTTTAATCTTTATAATATTTTATATTCACTTGAATCTGAAATTTAAAATTCAGGGATTCTCAGGTGGGCATTCATGGCTCAGTGGCAGAGTTCTCCCCTGCCATACTGGAGACCCAGGTTCGGTTCCTGGAACCTGCTCATGTAAAAAAAAGTCAGGGATTCTGAACATATTTTCCAATTCTCCTATTTTGTGCTACTTCTGATATAGAAGTCCTTTCTTTTGTTCTTAAGGGAGAGTTCTTTAGTATTCCACTGTCTATGTTATCTCATATAACCATGGTGACATTATTTTCCACTTAGATATATAAAAAAATTACTATATATTTTATTTATTTTTATTATGATTTATGGGTGATGGTTTTCAGTATCTGTTTTAGACATAACTGCCATAAACAAATTTTTAATGTTACAGAATGCTTAACATGCTGTCGTTTAACATTTATTTGTGCACAGTAATTATGGAATAATTGTGTATTAATATGATATTTGTTTCTCTTGAGGCAGCCACATAGCTACACTAGTTTGTATGGGCTTTGTGGGTATTTAAATTAAGTTTTTAGTCATAAGCCAAATTTTGCTCCTTACTCAAAGTTTGACATAAACTGTTTCATCTTTTGCTTATTCAACAAACTATAATTACCATTTGAGTCTCATTTTTCACCCAGATGTGTCATGAAAGTGTTTCATTGTTTTAAAAATAATTAATTTTACAAAGGAGCTGAATATTTTAGTTATATAAATTTTGTTAAATTACGGCAAAGGGGGGAATATAGTTTAGAAAATATCCAGTTTTCTAATACAGAGTTTTAAGATAAAGTACATGATTTTTCTAAGTACTTTGTGGTATATTATATATATCACTAGATAAGGGATCTGCATTATATATATAAATTATGTTAAGTTTAGTGACCCAATTTTTTTTGTTTCATCACCTTAAACCTCATTTCAAATAAATACTATGCTACTGGTAGAAGGATGTGTACATGTAAGAGGAACTAAAGGGTGATAAATGAGATGGTGGGTACAAAAGAGAGATCATGGCAGACTTAATTCTGCAATTGGGAGAGTCCAAGGATATAGTGAGCTTAGTGGTCTCTTATCTGCCCTTCACAGGGCCATAGAACACCTGGGAGAGTAAAATCCCTGATGGATGTTGTATTAGCTAGGATTCTCTAGAGAAACAGAATCAGCAGGTGATTCCTGTAGATACAAAATTTTTAAAAGTGTCTCATGTAATTGTGGGAATGTAAAGTCCAAGGTCTGTAGGATGCACTACAAGCTGGCAACTCAAATAAAGTCTGCAATGAACTCTCAGGAGAGGTTAGCTTGGCAACTGTGGGGATGGAAGAGTACAAATCCATAGGGCTGGCTGTGAAGTTGGCAACTCCAATGAAGGGTCTGGATGAACTCCAAGGGGAGGCTTACTGGCTGAATCCTCCTTAAAAGCCTTCTAGTGATTAGACTAAGTATCACTCATTGAAGAAGACACCCCCTTGACTGATTACAAATTCAGTCAACTGTGGATGCAGCTGATGTAATCATGATGTAAGTCCATGAAATGTCCTCATAGCAAAAGAAGGACCACTACTTGCCCAACCAGACAAATTGGCAACACGACCTGGCCAAGTTGACACTTGAACCTGACCAGAACAGATGCCAATGGAAGAGGGGAAACAGTTTTTAAAGCTGGTTTGGATCCCACAAAGAGATGTAAGTATGGGAGATATTGGATTAAGTGAGACATACATAGAATGAGGTAGAGTCAAAGTCTAGGGTCAGGGTTGAGGCAGTACTCCTCCCATGACCAAGTGTGACCAGTATGAGAACCTGAGAAAATGGGCTCTGAGCATTCAAAATCAACTTGCACCAATTAGGATAGACAGCCATATACAACTGCTGTGACCCTTCAATTCCAAACTGCAGACCAATAGTATTGGTGTTCAACCTTTGGTACCACTCTGAGGTAATCAGCAAACTCATGTGGGTTGTAGAAGAGTGAAAAACTTTACAGTCTGATTAGTATTACACAAAGAGTGCAAGAAATTAAATTTATCTTCTATTATCATTAGACTTCCACCTGCATGGAGAACTCTGATTGTACCTTGATTCTCTTTTCTATCAGATTGATTTGATGACAGAGAAATGGATATTTATTGCCTCTGTGGAGGTTCTGCTATGATTTCCTCTTACCAGAAGAGTGTCTAACAGCCCATTGTGTTTCAGATGCAAAATCTCAGGCTTCATTGGATTTCCCTCACTCTACCTAATAAAATCTTGCAGATTGAGAGCAGGAGTAACACAAACATCAGGGAGGAAGGCAAGTAATATCTGGATGGACCTACTATGGGGCATAGATGTAGGACCTCAGATTTCTCCTCATACACATCTGGAGTCTTTTGTCTTATATGTCCCTTACATAATATAGGATTTTATTTATGAGTTCCTAGATGTGAGCTAGCACATAAGTGTTTGTTTGCAGAGGCATCCTCAGACTCACAGTGTGCTGCTCTGCATGCGTCCATGTGAAACTTTGCATGGGTTATGTGGGTCATGTAAGAAATTTCAAAAATGCTCATTAGCATAACTTTCAGATTTGCTAAGCCTTATCAGAGGATTTGGTAGGTTTACTCAGTAATAAATTAGTTGGTGAAACAAGTGAGTTTCTGGAACTCTGAAAAATATCAATAGTTGCTGGGTGCCTGTGTATCGACTTTAATGAACACTAGTAGAAGTTTACATTCAGGGGGCATGGCTGGACATAAATGCAGAGCAAAGACCTCACTTGCATTGAAATTCTCTGTGAGGAAATGCACAAACATTCTTGACCATCACAAAATCTGAAGAATCAAGCACTCAATGGTAAAAATCCAAATCCACCATTTATAAATCCAGTGCTCTTTCTGAAAGCATATCTTATTTTGGGAGGAATTCATGATGGTAGTGCATGGCCAGTGACATAGAATGGACCATCAATTCAAGAGAATACCAAATAATTGGGGTATGGCTTAGTGGCCAGTGGACAATGCTTCCAATTCTACTTGGGGAAGTAAGGAGGATTTTAGTATAGTATGAGGGACTTTAGTTTCTGGGACCATGTGAGATTTTTATTTCTGTGACTTAGAAAATCAAAGAATCAGTTCCTGAGGGAGCATGACCTGAGGCCCAAAGACATGAGGCAGATGGCTGATCACTACGTACACTATCAACCCCACAGACCCACTAAAATCCAGAATCTGCAGAAGTAAAGGAGGAAATCAGTGGGTCAGAGAGTGTCACCACCAGAAGAGAATATAAGGGTAAGTAGAAGCTTGGCCTTCTAAGCAATCAGCAGGAGTACATAGACCCCAGAGAGTGAGATCATTGAATGTGGAAAATTCTTTTCCCATAACTCATTTGCCCTCGCTGACCAAGACTGACCTGGCTTCTGCTCTCATATCTGGCTGATTGTCCCATTCCAAGATTCTAAGGAGTAACTTCATTCCCAACTTCGTGTCATATTCAGACTTTGTTTCCCCAATTCTTAAATTCTTGTTCATCATAATCACCCTTAGACACATACAAGACCTTTATTCTCATATTCCTAAGTAAAATTGGCTTTGGCAAGGACCATAATATCCTGAATTTCCTGGCAACTAATGGAACATGAATTATGTCTCTTCCTCAAAGCTGTTATCCAACTCTAAAAATCTGTACTCATGCACCTTTGGAACCTGCCTGTGGTTGGTAGTTGTTCACAGACTGTCCTCCTTCTCTACCCTCAGGTGAAGTGCAAAAAATAGTGGAGTCTTTGGGCACATGGCAAGCAGCAGCAGGTGTCCCATGAAGTGCTGGTGTGGGGCCATCACACCTCTACCCTTGGCCACAAGTAAGAAGAAGGAAAACTTGGAACCAAGGAAGCCCCAAGAATTCCTAACATCAGAGCCTTTTAACAGGACTCACAGAAGGAAGGAAAAAGGCAAAGGTGAGGAATCATCAAGATCAGAACTGTCCTTGAGCATTATAACCTAAGGATTCTATGCTTCTACTTCCCCTATTTGTAGGTTTATCTTGACCAAGGCTGGGGTGGCAGGACCCACCACAGCTATGCATGCCCGCAGTACACCAACATGGCCAGGCACTTCCAGAACCAGAGTTTTTCAGAGAACTCACTCCACACCAGTGTGTGGGCTACAAGAGCCTCCTTGCAATCTGGTCTTTTGGTCAATTTAGGCCTTCAGATCACCCATTTACAATCCTTTCTGCCCCAAACTTGCTCCAAATAGCATCTGTGCTAGTCATAATTAAACCTTCTTACAGAGGAACTGGAGACTCAGATTCCTTCAGTAGAGAATTCTAGCAATAATGACAATCTTACCAAGCTCCTTCAGAAAAAGAGAGGAAACTAAAGAGCATCTTAACTAAGGCCAGAATTACCCTGATAAAATTATGCAAAAACATTACAAGAACAGAAAAGGGATATTATACCTTGTAAACTTGAATGCAAACTTCCAAAAAAATTTTTACCAAATGAAATGCAACATTTTATTTAAAATGAATATAAAAGTGAGATTTGACATTGTACTGGAAGTTCTAGCAAGAGCAATTAGACAAGAAAAAGAAATGAAAGGCATCCAAGTTGAAAAGGAAGAAGTAAAACTCTCACTGTTTGCAAATTACATGATACTATATGTCAAAATCTCCAGCAAATCTCCAACAAAGCTACTAGAGCCAATAAATGAAAACAGAAAAAAGAAGCACAGAATTCAAGATCAATGCCCCAAAATCAGTAGTGTTTCCATACACTAGTGATGAGCAATCTGAGGAGGAAATCAAGAAAACAAATTCCATTTGCAATAGCAACCAAAAGAATCAAATATTTAGGAATAAATTTACCTAAGAATACAAAAGACCTATATACAGAAAACTATAAGAAATTGCTAAAAGAAATCATGGAAGACCTAAATAAATGGAAGGTCATACTGTGTTCATGGATTAGAACACTAAATTAAGATGTCAGTTTTACCCAAATTGATTTATAGATTCAATGCAATACCAATTAAAATCCCCAATACTTACTTTGCAGAAATAGAAAAAATAGCAGCCAAATTTATTTGGAAGGGCAGAGCAATGCAGATATCTAAAAATATCTTCAGAAATGAAAATGAAGTGTGAGGTCTCACACTACCTGACTTTAAAGCATAATATGAAGCTACAATAGTCAAAAGAGCATGGTACAGGCATGAAGCTAGATATACTGACCAATGGAATAGAATTGAGTGTAAAGACACCCTCTCATCTATGGACAATTGATCTTTGATAAGGTAGTCAAACCAATCCATCTGGGACAGAGCATCCTCTTCAATAAATGGTGCTTGGAAAACTGGATATCCATATGCAAAAGAATAAGAGAAGATCCATATCTCATACCCCATACAAAAATTAACTCAAAATGGATCAGAGACCTAGACATTAAAGCTAAGATCATAAAACTTTTCAAAGAAAATATAGTGAAATATTTTATAAATATTGTAATAGGAGGCAGTTTCCTAGACCTTACCTCCTAAGTACAAGTATTGAAAAAAAGAAATAGATAAATGGGATCACCTCAAAAGTAAACACTTTTGTGCATCAAAGAACTTTGTCAGGAAAGTAAAAAGGTGGCTTATGCAATGGGAGACAATGTTTGGAAACCATATATCACATATGGGCTTATTATCCAGAATATATAGAGAGTTTTTCAACTCAACAACAAAAAGACAAACAACCCAATTCTAAAAATGGGCAATGCTGATTTCAAAATCCTTTCTTTGTATTTGTATTTTGACAAGTTTTCTGTAATGTGTCTCGGTATATATCTATTAGAGTTTATCTTGCTTGGAGTTTTTTGAGCTTCCTGGATATCTATATTTATGAGTTTTGAAATTAGCATTACTGAAGTGACTTGTCATGAACAAGGGATCCCCAGAAATTTCACATTGGATTTCTCATCAGAAACCAGAGTGGCCAGAAGACAGTAGGTGACATTTAAAGTCCTTACATAAAAAACCTAACAACCAAGCATTCTATGTCTGGCAAAATTGGAAAATCAGAAATGAAGAAGAAATTATGACATGTACAGATGAGCCAGTTTAAAACTAGTTGTGTACCCCAGAAAAGCTATGTTCTTTAATCCTGATTCAATATGGTAGAGTGGGATCTTTTTGATTAACTTATTTCTATGGAATTGTGACCCACTCAATTGTGGTTGGGACTTTTTATGAGGTGGTTTCCATGGAGCTTTATCTTCACCCATTCAAGGTGGGTCTTAATTTGCCTAATGGAGTCCTTTAAGAAGGAATAATTTTGGAAAGAATTGATAGAGCCCACACAGCCAGAGAACTTTGGAGATGAAGCAGGAAAATGCCCCTGGGAAAATCCTTTGAAATGAGAAGCCAGGAAAAAGATAGCAGATGTTGTTATGTACCTTTCCAGCTGACATAAGCATTCCAGACCCATTGGCCTTTCTTGAGTCAAGGTTATTTTTCTCTGGATGCCTTAATTTGGACATTTTTCTGGCCTTAGAACTATAAACTTGTAACATAATAAATTCCCTTTATAAAAGCCAAAATAAAATTAAATAAATAAAAAATGGGCAAAAGACATGAACAGACACATCTTAGAAGAGGAAATATAAGTGGGTAAAAGGCACATGAAAAGATGCTCAACTTCACTGGTTATTAGGGAAATGCAAATCAAAACCACAAAAATATCATCTTATACTCACTAGAATGACCATTATAAAAAAAAAAACAGAAAATGACAAGTTCTGGAGAGGATGTGGAGAAAGAGGAACACTTATTCACTGTTGGTGGGAATGTAAAATGATACAATCACTCTGGAAGGCAGTTTGGCAGTTCCTTAGGATTGCCATATGATCCAGCAATCACCATTGCTAAGTTTATATTCAGAGGAATTGAAGGCAAGGACACAAATGGACATTTCCGCAGCAGTGTTTATAGTAGCATTAGTTATGAGTGCCAAGAGATGAAAACAGTCCAAATATCCATCAACAGATGAGTGGCTAAACAAGCTGTGGAATATACATACAATGGAATATTATGTAAGTGTAAGACAGAATAAAGTCATGAAGCATGTAACAATGTGGATGAATCTTGAGGACATGATGCATGATTGAGGGAGAAGGGCTGGTGGCACATATGATACTAGAAGGAAAGATAGAGGATAAAGACTGAGGATGGTCTAACTTAGGAATATCTAGAATGGTCAATGATGGTGCTCAAATGTACAAAAAAAAGTTCTTGCATGAGGGAGAACAATGAATGTCAACATTGTGAGGTGTTGAAAATGGATGGTATGCAGGAAAAAGTACAATCAATGCAAGCTGGGGGTATAGTCAATAGTGATAGTGTAATATGCCTCCACTGAATATAACAAAGGTATTATGTCAAAATTAAATGTTGGTAGATCAGCAGGCAGAGTTCTTTCCTGCCATGCCAGAGACCCAGTTCGATTCCTAAGGCCTGCCCATGTGGAAAAAAAAAAGAAAGAATAAGAAAAAAAACTAAATGTCAATAGGCGGAAGCTGTGAGGAAAGGGTTTGTATTCTTTGTGGAAGAAAAGGAAATGTCTTAATATAGATTATGGTGGTAAAGGCATGTCTGTTTACTTAGGTTAGATTGTATGATGTGCAAATAAAACTGTTTAAAAGTGAGCAGAGATAGTGCAGGGGTAGAATGCTCACCTTCCATGTGGAAAACCTGAGTTCGATTCCCAGATGATCCACCCCCCCAAAAAAAAAAGTAATCTAAAAATGGGAACAGGGAGAAAGAAGTGCTAGAAAAAATGTGGAGAAAGAGATGTACCATTCGTGGTTGGTATGGAAACTGAGAGGGGCAGTTCCTTGGTGGGTAGTGTGGTAATTCCACAGGAGGCTATGGATGAGGTTGCCATATGATCCTACAACCCTGTTGCTCAGTACATACCTGGAGGGAGTTAGTGTGGAACATGAATGGACATTTGCACACTGAGGTTTATGGTGGCAGTGTTTGTGATTCACAATGGATGCAGGTGGCCTAAGGGTACAACAACTGAGGAATGGAAGGGGGAACTGGGCTGTATACATAAAATGGACTACTGAGCAGCCACAAGAAGGGATAAAGTTATGAGGCATGCAACTATGTTGCATAAACCTTAAGGGTGAATGAAATGTCAGAAACAAAAAGACAAATATTATCAAGCCTCATTCATATGGATTAACTATAATATAAAAAGTCAGTGAACTGAAGTTGAAAATATGGTTTATCAGGTTGGGGCCTATTGCAAAGGGTCCTAGATTGTAAGCTCTTACAGCAGTCACATATATTCAGGAGTTGTAAATGTTACTTCGAAATTCTGAGATGCTCAGCTGTTTGCATATAACCTAGTCATTCACAAAAACTCCAGGTAATTATGTGACACCTGAAACTGCAGAACTCTGAAGCTATGAAAGTCAGCAGTACCCCATACAGGAACTGTTTAAAAAGTTAAGAAAGAGATCAGACTTAGACTAGAGATATAAATGAAGTTGATCTGGATAGGAGTCTGATAAATCAGAATATAGGGTAAAGGATGATATGGCTCATATTTTAAAACTTCAACTTCTGTGTGAGACCAAAGGGAAACATGTTTATTGGGTACAAAATTTATACTTTGGGTAGTGCATTACCTAATTTAACTTGTATAATCAATTTAGTTGAAAACCACAAATACGTGGAACATTGGATAGAGTGTGAGAGCTTGTCAGTTTGTCGAGGTTAGTGTGATGCCTTGATATATCCCAGAGTAATTTGGGCAGTGAATAAAGAAGGATTTGCAAAGTCCCCTTGGGGACTGGGGAGAAAGGAAAAAATATTCAACTTCCCCATTTGGAGAATTCCTGATATTCTCCCAAACAGTGGGAACAAACAAATCAATAGGCAGAGCCCTTAATCTTGGGATTTGCCCCTATGCAACATGTTCCTGAAAAGGATAAACTAAGCTTATTTATAATTATGCCTGAATCACCCCCCAGAAAATCTATTTTGTTGCTCAGATGTGGTTTAGAAGCCAGTTTTGCAGGTGAATTCACTAGCCTCCCCATACATAGGACATGACTCCCCGGACATGTCCCTGGCAATGTGGGGCAGAATTCATTGGATGAGCTGGGGCACAGCACCATGGGATTGAGAAAGCCTTCTTGACCAAAATAGGGAAGACAGAAATGAGACGCCACAAAATTTCAGTGACTGAGAGATTTAAACAGAGTCAAGAGGTTATCTTGGAGGTTGTTCCTGTGCATTACATAGATACCCTTTTTTGGTTTATGGTGTATTGGAGTGGCTGGAGGAAAGGACCTAAAACAGTTGAGCTGTGTTTCAGTAGCCTTGATTTTTGAAGACATTTGTATAATGATATTGCTTTTACAATGTGACTGCGTGATTGTGAAAACCTTGTGTCTGATGCTTCTTTTATCCAGAATATGGACAGATGAGTAAAAAATATGGATGAATAAATAAATAAATAACTACTTATTATTTATAATAAATAAATTTATAAGGGGGATAAGAGGTAAAATACATTGGGTAGGTTGAAATACTAGTGGTCTATGAAAGGGAGGAACAAAGGATATGCGATGTATGAGTTTTTTTCTTTTTTCTTTTTATTTTTTTTCTTGGAGTGATGCAAATGTCCTAAAAAGGATCATGGAAGACACAGTTATGTGATGATATTGTGAGCCATTGCTTGTACACCATGTACGGACTATATGTGTATGAAGATTTGTCAAAAATATTTTTTAAAAAACTGCTTCCATGTCTAAGCAAAGAAAACTGCTTGCATATTGGCTTTTCCTGGTGAGGGATAAAAAGGATAACTTGCTTCAGTCACAAGTGTAATTATTATAGGTCCTTTAAGTTTTAGAGCACTTTCAAGGCTGTGGTAGATATCCCATGGATCTTACGTGTCGAACCCTATGTATCTGTGCAATATACAAGCTCAATGTGCATAACTTGGAGATAGCTTCTGAAGTGTTCTTTGTTTAGACAAAGTTGTAACTCACTTTTTCTGGAGAATGGCAGGCACTATTGGCTTTCCACTATTTGTAAAGCTACCTGCTGTTTGTTTTATTTTATTTTATTATTATTACTATTATTTTGCATGAGCAGGCAGGAGAAAATGAACCTGGGTCTCCGGCATGGCAGGCAAGAACTCTGCCTGCTGAGCCATGGTGGCCTGCCCTGTTTTAATATTTTTGTAACACCTATTTTATTTGTATTTAAATGTTTTAGGCAACTTAAGAACAAATGTACAAGTAATAATACAATCAAAATAAGCTGTTCAAAGGTGGTGCAATGGTGGCTCAGTGGCAGAATTCTCGTCTGCCATGCCAGAGATCAGGGTTCAATTCCCGGTGCCTGCCCATGTTAAAAAAAAAAAATGAGTTGCTCTATATCCATTATTTTACAAATATCAAGCACAGCAGTAAAATGAAAACTCAATTCAAGTGTTTAACTTTTGTTAGCTTTTTGCATTTGTGATTTTTTTGATATTGCCTAACATGCACATGCTGTAAAAATAGTTAAAAATCAATGGCTAACTTTGTTTAATGTCTTATGAAATTTTAAATGGACAATCCAAGCATAATTTTCAAGAACAGATGTATTACGTTGATGTAAGCAGACTAAAATTTTTATGAATGGAATTTTCAAAAAAAGTGAGAGTAATTTAGGAATATAAGATTAGTTAAAATATGAAAATCAATATAATTCATCATACTAACCATTCACTAGAATATTAAATCACTATCCTCTGCCTATAGTAAGAGTTGTACTTTCCAGAAACCTGCAACTTCCAGATCGGTCCCTGGACAGGATAAGTCCTGAAAACTAGAAGGCCCAGCCTCTCCAAAACATCAACTTAATCCATCTCCCTACCCCATATTATTGACAGCCTCTTCAAATATGAAAAAGTTGGATTGAGTATAGCTCAAAATACCCTTAAAGAGTGGGAGAAAGATCAAAGGTGATGGTGGAGTCATACAGAGAAGATAGGGTTTAAGAAACAAGCATGATTGCTAAATCATTATATTGACATTTCTTTTGGTCTCAGTATCTTAGAGCAGCTAGAAATAAAAGCATAAAATTGTGGAACTGTAACCCAAACCAAACTCTGAAATCTGTTCTACAACTAATTGCTCCAATGTGGTCTGAAATTTATTGCTTTTTTGTATATACATTATTTTTCAAAAAAAGGGGGAGGAAAAGTCAATTTGTGATTATCAGAAAAAAAAGAGTTGTGGGGTCCAGAGAGTGCAGTTGGAGGTCAAACAGGATTGAAGAGAGTGTTGCCCTCTACCTCAAACACGCCAAAGAAAGCAATCTTATAAAAGTGGAACACTAGTTATTTAAAATGTAAAATACTAGAAAACATTAAAATTTATTTCATTATAATTATTACTTGCTAAATTAAGCAAAGGGCAAATAACTGGAATCAAGAGCCAGGTACTTTAATTTTATTTTTAATCCATAATGTATTATATATTGAAATATTGAATATATATACATTATATATAGTGCATAGGTTTTTAGAGACATTCCATTAATAGGTGTAAATGCAAATAGGAAATTGGAAGAAATATATAAACAATATATATCAATATATACAACTTTTATTATTCATTTATATTTTATTAAATAATAAATGAATAATTTTTCAAGAAATATTTCTTATATGGTAGCCAGAGAGGCCATGGGTTTTTCTGGAGTGATAATGCTGGTCTCCTGGGGACAAGAATTGACATTTCTCAGTGCCAGAACTCCTGTGTCCCCACTTGCTGAAATTCTTGGTATCCTTTGACTCACTGCTTTTTCCAGAATCTGGTGCCTTTCATTTCTATTCCAACTTCATTCTGGACTCAGCAACAGGAGAGTCCACTGGGAGGAAAACATGTAATTGAGAGACCAGCCTGATTGGGGCCCATGAATCCTGCACACAAGGATCTCTCCAGAGTGTTCTCATGAACACAATCTATCATATCCTTTGCACTCTAGTCTCTAGAAGGAGGAGAGAATATACTCCATCCTCAATCTGCAAATCTCCCTGGATCTTGGGATCTACAAACCATTCTCAGCTACTGAGCACCTTGCTCCCTATCTACTCACTGGATGTGGACCTCCTTGCTAACATGTTCCCTTTGGCACTAAAAAGCAAGATCCTAACTGTTACATAACAGCACATGTTCCTGGAACTGATTTTGTATTCCTGGAGTTCAGCCCGTCTGATCTGGGCTGTGGTTCTGTTGATAAATGGTGAGTTAGATGATCATGGTTTCCTTTAGCTCTTAGAGTATACATAAGACAGTTAATTGAAAGTATGAGCTTCCACAGAGATAATTTCTGACAATTTATTATTTGTTTAGTGATTTTTATAAACTACTTTTTGCAAAGTCTCTATTTTTTGTTGTTGGGGCTGTGTAGTTTGAAATTGTTGTCTACTCTAGAAAAACCATGTTCTTTAATGCTCATTCACTATTAGATTATTGATTTGATAATCTCCATAGAGATTTGGCACACCCATTTGAGGGTGTGACCTTTTGATTACATGGAGATGTGACTATGTATTTATTGTGGGTCTTGATTAGTGTACTGGAGTCCATTAAAAGAGGAAACAGTTTGGAGAAACCTCAGATAAAGAAGCTTGGAGAATAGAAGCAAGAGAGCTGACAGAGCCAACATGAGACTCACACTTCTGGAGATGCAAGGGCCAGCAGACATGACCATGTGACTTCTCATGAGAGTATGAGTAAACCAGTACCTGTAGACAGCCAAGGGAAGCCAAGAGATGAAACCCAACCCTGGAGAAGCCAACTGAGGAACCCCCACAGGAAACAAAGACTGAAACCAATGGAGCCCAGGAGCAAGTAAACAACAAAAGTCAACCAGATGACTTTCTAGCTGACAGATTGTTCCAGACAGCATGAGCCTTTCTTAAGTGAAGATAACCTCTTGTTGGTGCCTTAATTTGAACATTTTCATCACCTTAGAACTGCAAAATTGTAACATAATGAACTCCCTTTTTAAAAGCTGTTCCATTTCAGTTATATTGCATTCTGGCAGCTTTAACAATCTAATATAGATTTTGGTGCCAGGAGTGAAAAACAGAATCTTGAAAATGGGCTTTTACAATTGGTTTTCTACTCTGATTAGACACAAATGCACTAATGAGTGTTTCCAATAATCAACATGGCACTGAGAGTCAGTGGTATGAGTTGGCAATGGGGATATGCAAAATATCACCAACTGATTTGCTAATAGCTTGCTTATCTTAGGCAAGGCTCTGGGTGAGGGTATTCTTGGCATCTTAACAGAGTTTTGTGGAATTAAGAGGTATAATGATGTTGGCTGTTCTTAGATAAGCTGGATACAGTCATGAGGGAAAGGGACGAGCTGAATGCCTCAAGTTTGCAACTTAAATGGCAAATGAAAGATGTGAAAATTTCCATGTTTGCCTTGAAAAAAATCTTATTTCATGTGGTCACAGGCTTCATATCTCAGAAAGAGTCTTATTGTGCAAATAGCAGATTTACAATGTAAACCAAATTCTCAATCTTGCAGGTTTTATGTAAGGACTTTGATTAGAAAAGAATGAAATCCTGAAACTTGAGATGGTGACATTTGGGTTGATAATAATGGCAGTGGGGATAGGGAGACTCAATATTTAATATATTGACCTGTAATGGTTTTCCCTGAGGAGACAGCTATCCAACCTCCAGCCTGACCTGAGGAAAGAGATTCCCATCCTCCAGTCTGTCCTGAGTAGTCTGCCATCCAACCTCCACCTAAAGAGATTAATGCTTTAGTGCATGCTAAACCTGCAACCACGTTCCCTGGGGAAAGAGTCCTCATTTCTTTTTCTGTAGAGATTAACCCCGTTTCCCCAGGTGAAACTGCAACACAATGCCCTGAGGTAATTGGCTTGAAAGACACTTCTAATTCTTCTCATGACCTAGCCCAAACACCAATTTTTCTTCAATACATTTAACTAAACTAAAGTTCCAACAGGCTCCTAAAGGTGAGGTACAAAGTGTGACTCATGAGGAGGTACACTATACTCCAAAAGAAGTGCATGAGATTTCCAATTTATATAGACAGAAATCAGGAGAATATGTGTGGGTGCTGGATAATGATGGAAGGAATATAAAGATGGATCAAGCTGAAGGTATTGTCATGGGCTCACTAAGCAGAGAGTCTGTACATTGTAGATTGATGGGTTAGAAATGGCATTAACAGCTTGTTTGGGTGGTTAGCTGAAACATGGATGAAAAGGTGGCTGACATTATCTGAGGTCAATATGACAGGGCTGCCCTGATGTAATGGATCCCAAAGCTTAGAGAGATTGGAATATTAGAGTAGATTTATCGTGGAAGACTTCCACACCCCAGAAATGCCCAGAGGACACAAATTTTACCAGAACTTTGAGGAGTACATTTGTGAGACTAGCTACATCATCCCTGAAGAGCTCTGTATTCACCCTTCTCTGTAGGTCATATATTATTGTGGAAACTGCTATCACTGAGCCAGAATCCTTAAAAACAATGGAGATGATCAATATTGAGTTGGCAGAAGCCATGTGACAGAAGTGGTGGATGTAGCCACCATAATGAACAGCAGATTCAAGGCAGCAGTCAAAATTAACCAATTTGCAGAGACTTATGGCATTGGAAAGGAGATCATGGGATTCCTAGAAGTGAAATAGGTAAGCAGTCCACTAAATTCTTCTTGTATGAGATGTAGAAGCAGAAGGGTTCAAGATCAAGAGAATAGAAGTCTAACTTGAATTACAAAGGCAGAGAGTCATGGCCCCTTAATCAATTCCCAGACTTAAGATGGTTTACAGACCCAAAGGTCTGTAATGATGGGAGGGCCAGCTACCCTTGCAGAAGGGCCCTTTTTCGCTGCCCAAAATTTACACCGTTACCCTTCCTGCAGCCTTCCCCAAAGAGATTTACAGCCTTTATTTTACCAGGGTAACTGCAATAGGGAAAAGGAAATGATCTGATTATTTCAGGGATTATTAGACATTGGCTCAGTATGGAGGGCCAGGAGCAATCAATCAGGCCCAAGCAGGAGCAATCAATCAGACCCAAGCAGGGAAATTCTCCACAACATTGGGGCGGAATGTCCCCAAGAGTTAAACAATAATCAATGTTAGGAAACTGAGGGAATGGGATGTGTTTTGGCAACAGCTAATGGCATTTTTCTGCTTCTATGATACACTTGCTTGCTAGCAACTTCAAAACCACAGCATGATTTTAGCCTTTATAAGCACACTTTGAAAACCTCTGGGGGCTGCTCTCTGAATCTTCCTTCTTGGAGGTTTCTGAGGCTGTTGCTGGCCAGCTAATAAGGACTCCAAATTGGCTTGTGGTTTTGAATTATATGGTCTCTCTTTTGGTGCACCCCACAACACTCAGAAGTGACATTGATTCCAGGAGATCCAAAATGACACTCTGGCCCGCTAGTCAGAGTTGGATGTCAGGTGATCAATGGAGTTTTAGCTCAGGATCATTTTGCAGTGGGTCCACTGGATCCCTGAACCCATCCTGTGGTTATTTCCCCAATCCTGGAATGCCTAATTGGAATTGGCATACTCAGCAACTGGAAGAATCCCCACATTGGTTCTCTGAGTCATGGAGTGAGGGCTATTATGGTAGAAAAGACCAAGTAGAAGCCACAAGAACTGCCCCTACCCAGCAAAATAGTATATCAGGACCAATACTAGATTTCTGGAAAGATTGCAGAGATTGGTGCCACCCTTAAGAACTTGAAGGATGCCAGGGTGGTGATTCCCACCACATCCCCATTCAACTCTCTTATTTGGCCTGTGCAGAAAACAGATGGGTATTAGAGGATGACAGTGAATTATCATAAACTTAAGCAGATGGTAACTACAATTGAAGCTGCTGTTCTGGATGGAGTATCAATGCTTGAGCAAATCAACACAACCCCCGTACCTGGTGTGCAGTTATTGATCTGGAAAATGCTTTTTTCTCAATAACTGTCAGTATGGTTTGCTCTCAGCTGGCAAGTTCTGCAGTATATCTTCACTGTCTTACTTCAGCAGTATATTAGCTATCCAGACCTATGTCATAATCATGTCAGCAGTGACTTTGATCCTTTCTCTCTCCCACAGGACATCATGTTGTTCCATTATATTGATGATATCATGCTGATTAAACCTAGTGAGGAAGCAATAGCAACTATTCTAGACTTATTGTTAAAATGTCAAGAGATGGGAGAGAAATCCAACAAAAATAAAGAGGCCTTCCACCTCAGTGAATTTCCTAGGTGACCAGTCATGCAGGGCCTGTTGAGATATACTTTCTATGGTTAAGGATAAACTGTTGAATCTGACCCCTCCTATGACTGAAAAAGAAGACAATGCCAAGCTGGCTTCTGTGAAGTTATGCTCTGGTGTCAATTTGGCCAAGTGATTATGCCCAGTTGTCTGGTTAGGCAAAAACTTGTCTGACTGTTGCCCAAAGGATATTTCATGGATGGTTGATAACCTGGAAGGCTATTGTATTAATTCATTAGTCTGTTGATTGCATCTGTGGCTGATTACATCTATGATCAACTAAGGCACATCTCCCACCAATTAAATAATCCAATTAATTGAAGGCTTTTAAAGAAAAAGAGACATTTTTTCACTACACTTCAGCCAGCAAGCCTCTCCTATGGATTTCGTCCAGTCGAAATCAGAGCTGTCCATTTCACAGCTTGCCCTATGTTTTTTTACTCTTCCTTTCCCACTGTTGTGTGAGACACCTTTACAAATCTCATATTTACAGATATCTCCTGTTGATTCTGTTTCTCTAGAGAACCCAGAGTGACTCTTGAGACATAAAAACCTTTAAAATGGGTTTCTATAATTGGTTTTCTACTTGGATTAGATGTAAGGTACTAATGAACCTGTTTCAAATAATCAAGATGGCATTGAGAGTCCATGGAGTGAGTTGGCAAGAGAGATACTCAAAAATCACGATTAGTTTCTGGTAAGTGTATGCCTATATGAGGCAAGGCTCTGGGGAAGAGTGTTTTTGACATTTGTGTTAATGAAGGGTTTTGTAGAGAAACAGAACCAACAGGAGATATCTGCAATTATGAGATTTATAAAGGTGTCTCACACAACTGTGGAAAAGGAAGAGTCCAAAACCTATAGTGCAGGCTGTGAGACTGGTGGCTCTAATGAAAGGTCTAGATGAACTCCACTAGAAGAGGATCTCTGGCTGAAGAAACAGTGAAAGAGACTCTCTTCTCCCTTAACAGCTTTCAACTGATTGGATTATCCCACTGCAGGAGATGCCTTAGTTGATCTCAGACATAATCAGCCACAGATGCAATCAGTTGACTGATGATTTAATCAACCAGCCATAAAATATCTTTGCACCCACTTTCAGGCCAATTCTTGCCTGATCTGACAACTGGGTATGATCACCTGGCCAAGTTAATGTCACAACCTAGCCATCACAGTCCACTTGATTCTTGGACCCATGAATCCTGGTTATTGGAAAACAGCACAATAGAGTGGATACTGATTCAGAGCTAAACAGCCTCTTGGAGAACATTGCCTCTGCCCTGCATTGTATTGCCACCTAGTTGGCACTAAAATTGAGTCTTCAAAAGGCCATTCCACTGTTCCATCAAACCAGCTGCCTCTGGATGATGGGGAACATGGTAAGAACAGCCTTTCCTCTGAAGGACTATAAGTTTTTAGCTAAATGAATCCCTTTTTATTAAAAGCCAGCCCATCTCTGGTGTGTTGCATTCTTGCAGCTTTGTTAGACTAAAGCAATGTCTTTCCAGAGTTTTGTGGAACTAAGAGGCATAACAATGATGGCTAGAGGTTATTAGATATGCTGAATTCAGTGATGAGGGAAAGGGATGAGCTGAAGACTTCAAATTTGCAACTTTAGCACGATATGAATGATTTAAAAGTTTATATGTGTGCCCTTAGAGAAAATCTTATTTCCTGTGGTTGCAGATGAGAACCAGACACAGAGCCTCAATGTGAAGGGAGCAGATTTACAATGTAAACTAAAATCTCAACCTTGCATGGTGTCTGCTTGTAAAGTAAGGGTTTTGATGGAGAAATGGGGATTCAGAAATGTGGAATGGAGACATATGACTTGATAATCATAGTGATGGGGAGATGGAATCTCTGTAATACGCTAAGCCTTTGCTAGATATACCTGTAATGCAATGCCCTAAGAAAAGAAACGCTGATCTCCATCCTGCCTTGAGGAAACAACTTCCCAAGCTCCATTCTGCCCACAAGAGTCTGCAATCCAACCTCAACCTAATGAGATTAAGCCTTCGGTGCTTGCTAATCCTGAATCTACCTCCCCTAGGGAAACAGCCCTCACCCTTCTGTCTAGAGCAACTAATCTTGTTTTACCAGATGAAACTGCAATGGAATGCCCTGAGGTAATTGGATTGAAAAACCCTTGGATTTCTTTTCAGGAACCACCCCACCACCCCTCTTTTCCTCAAGACACATAGCTAAACTAAAGTCCCAACAGCCCCAAAAGATTGGGTACAAAGTGGGACCCATGAGGAGGTATGCTTTACCCTCAAAGCTTCCCCTACCTTGCAAAATAGTGAATCAGAAGCAATACTGGACTCCTGGAAGGATTGCAGAGATTAGTGCCACTCTTAAGGACTTGAAGGATGCAGGGGTGGTGATTCCCACCACAACCCCATTCAACTCTCCTATTTGGCCTGTACAGAAAACAGATGGGTCCTAGAGGTTAACAGTGGATTATCATAAACTTAAGTAGGTGGTGACTCTAATTGCAGCTGCTGTTACAGATGTAGTATCATTGCTTGAGCAAATCAACACATTCCCTGATACCTGGTATGCAGCTATTAATCTGGAAAATACTTTCTTTCTTAACAGCTGTCAGTAAGGACCACCAGAAACAGTTTGCATTCAGCTGGCAAGGCCAGCAGTATACCTTCACTAGCCTGCCTCAGGGGTATATTAACTCTCCAGCCCTATGTCACAATCTTGTCCACAAGGAACTTGATCATTTCTCCCTTCCACAAGACATCACACTTGTCCACTATATTGGTGATATCATGCTGATTGGACCTAGTAACCAAGAAGTAGCAACTAATCTAGAATTATTGGTAAGGCATTTACATGTCAGGGGATGGTAGATAAATCCATCAAAAATAGAGGGGCCTTCTACCTTAGTGAATTTTTTAGGTGTCCAATGGTGTGAATTGTATTGAGATATCCCTTCTAAGGTAAAGGATAAGCTGTTATATCTGGCCTCTCCTATGACTAAAACAGAAGCACAATGCTTAGTTAGCCTCTTTGGACTTTGGAGCCAACATATACCTCATTTGGGTGTGCTACTCCAGCCCACTTACTCAGTGATCAGAAAAGCTGGCAGTTTTGAATGGGGTCCAGAACAAGAGGAGGCTCTGTGATATGTCCACGCTGTTGTACAAGTTGCTTTGCCACTTGTGCCATATGATCCAATAGATCTAATGGATTTGACTCTGGCAAGTAGTGATGCTGTCTGGAGCCTTTGACAGACCTCTATAGTAGAATCACAACACAGACCCTTAAGATTTTGGAGCAAAGTCTTGTCATTCACTGCAGATAACTGCTATGCTTTTGAGAAGCAACTTTTAGTCTGATACTGGGCATTAGTAGAGACTGAACACCTAGACATGGGCCCCCAAGTTACCATGAGCTCTGAGCTGCCTATCATGAGCTGGGTGTTGTGTTGACCCACCAAGCCATAAAGTTGGGCATGCACAGCAGCACTCCATCATAAAATGGAAATGGTATTACAATAGATAGGCCTCAATCATGTCTTTAAGGCACAAATAAGTTACATGAGGAAATGACCCAAATGCCCATGGCCACCCCTGCCACATTATCTTCTCTTTCCCAGACCAGAGCTATGGTCTCTTGGAGAGTTCCTTATAGTCAGTTGACTAGGGAAAAGAAAAGTCAAGCCTGTTTTACAGATGGCTATCCATTATATGCTGGTACCACCCAAAAATGTATAGCTGGGGCACTACAACTCCTTTCTAGGTTGTTGAGCTATGACCACCTGACCAGTTACAGACATGAGGACTGTGAAGGTATGCATAGTTACTCCTTGTTTACTTATGAGTATGCTTGTATTTGCACATAAAGGAAATGTGTTATTTTCATCTTATCAAATGGTGTAAGTGGTTTTGTTCATGGTATAGTATTTAAGTTATAGGATGTCAAGTTTAAGAGTGAATATTACCTAATGATTTACACCCTTTTCTGGAGAGATTTAGTGTGTTTCTGAATGTGCACAGGGCAGTTGAATATTGTTAGGTGAAACATATATCTGTTATTGTGTTTTATTTAGAAATTAAGCATGTTTCAATGTGATATGTATAGCTACCAACTTGACAAGGGTTGGACTGTGACAGTTCAGTTCAGGTGTCAACTTGAGAAAATGATGATGTCCAGCTGTCTGGTCAGGCAGTTACTGTCCCAACCATTAGAGCAAGGGTATTTTTTGGGTGGTTGATAAACCAGAAGTCTGATTTATTTAATCATCAGTCAGTTGAATTGCAGCTTTGGCTGATTATATCTAAGATCTACTAAGGGTAAATCTCCCACAAGCAAGATAATTCAATCAGTTGAAGGATTTTAAGGGAGAAGAGAGAATTTTCGCTGTTTCTTCAGCCAGAGAGTCTTTCCTATGGAGTTCATGGAGACTCTTCATCAGAGTTGACAGCCTTGTAGCATCCTTATGGATTTGGGACTCTTGCATTCCCACAGTTGCATAAGATACTTTTAGAAATCTTATGTTCACTGATATGTCCTGTTGGTTCTGTTTCTCTAGTGAACCCTGACTAATAGAGGAGCCACTGAAGTCTGTGTTCCATCAGTTTCATGGTCTTAAGTGTTTTGACAGAATTTTCTTGAATGCCTGGAGTCAAAAAGGAAAAAATAAATTATAACATTTTAAAAAGGAGATGAAAAAGAAACAAAGAATTAAAATAATAATGCCCCAATTTTGGCAGATTAACTGTGTTGGTGCATTCCTTCAATACTTAAATAGTCCATTAGCAACTTTGCTTTAGCAAAGTGTACTCCTTGCCTATAAAGATTCTGAAGGCTACTCTGAGAATAAGGATTATTGTGTTCTTATACCTTTTTCTGAGCATTTGACCCTTCAATAACCTGGTGTTTTGGTTTGCAAGCTGCCAGAATGCAATATATGCCAGAACTTGAGTGGCTTTTGAAAAGGGGAATTAAATAAATTACAAGTTTGCAGTTATAAACCTATAAAATTGTCAAAACTAAGGCATCCAAGGAAAGACACCTCAATTCAAGAAAGTCTGATGCATCTGGAACAGCTTTGTCATCTGATTAGTCAGGTGGCTGGCATTTGCTTGTCCCTTGCTCCTGGGCTCCATTGCTTTCAGCTTCTGTTCCTGTGGGCTTCCTCACTTTATTTCTCCAGGGCTGACTTTCATCTCTTGACTTCCCTTGGCTCTCTCCAGGTTTTGCCTTGTTTAACATCACATGGAAACATGAGATGCTCCAAGCATATCCAAATAACTGTATCTTTGTCCTCCATATGTCTACATCTGTGTCAGTTCTGCTGTCAAGTTTCTGTAGGCTCTGAGGCATCTGTCATTTCTGTCACCTCTGTCATTTCTGACTCTCTCCAAAATGTTTCTTCTTTTAAAAGATCCTAGTAATCCTATCAAGATCCACCTGGAATGAGTAGAGTAGCATCTCCATCTAATCAAAAGTCACACCCACAATTGGGCATGTTAAACGTCCATGGAAATAATCTAATCAGAAAGCTCCAATCTACCATATTGAAGCAGGATTAAAAGAAATGTCTGCTTCCACAAGATTGAATCAGGATTAACACATGGTTTTTCTAGGGTTCATAATACTTTCAAACCAAGACACCTGGTATATTATGGACATTTTAAAAGCCCTTATTCTTCCTTGTACCTGACTTCAAAACTAATTCCTTTCCAGGTCTTTTGTTCTGTTTATTGGTTATACTTACAGTCATCCCTTGCCCTAGTTGACTGTAGTCAGTTCTTGTGTCTTTAAATCCTTCCCAGGAGGCTACCCAGTTCTGGGAATGCTCACAATGAGGCCAAACAAAGGAGAGCTCTTTCATTGCTTTTCAGATAGCTGCCAGATAATTTGAAGCATGCAATTCTTTGGGAGTAAGATCCATATTGCTTCCTTTGACATAAGTAGCCTACATCAGTAGTGTGGGTGAATATATTCATTGCTGCCCTGGATATGAGGTGTTGGGGATAGATGTCAGGCAGTTTAATACACAACAGTACTCAGTACAAAGCTGCATCTTCTTTCTTCATCAATTCTTCCATTCATTGTTGTTTTTGACTAGATATCAAAGTTCTGAAAACATTGGTTCTGAGTTTTTGCTAGTTCATTTGTTGGTTTTCTGGAGGGATAGAGCTCCAGAAAGTTTCCTACCCTGCCATTTTCAGTGATGTCATGCCACTAACTATATTTTTAATGAAGTTTAATTGGAAGGCAGTTTCATCCATTTGTTTACCTACTGTCAATATAACAACAGCAGAGTAGGGTAGTTGCAATTGAAACAGTGTGGCTCACAAACACTAAAATATTTAACATTCAGCCTTTTACAAAAAAAGTTTGCTGATTTAAGATTTATATTGCTATATTTTATATCTTCTATTGAATTAGTGTAAAATTTGTGAAATAAAAGCATACTGAAATGTCAATTTTAGAATCGATATTCAGCAAGGATTATTCAAGAATGGTCTCAACTAAAAGAGTAAAATGAGCATTTTTTAGGAGTTAGCAGGTTTTGCAATTTTGTAATTAAACAAGGAGAACATAAGAGATATGGGATTGTGCTGCAATTTTGCTTAAACTACAGTATTTTATATATATTTGGATATGTTTGATGATAATGACTTTGAAGGTTTCCTGAGGCTTAAAAAACTAAATTTATTTGATGTGCACTCACAAATGAGTGCACATTATACCCCTAGCTTGGTAGGCTACAGTGGTAGGCTACTTGAAAAGAGTGCACCCTCAAAATTCCCTTCAGTACTGGAATCACTTCTGACAGATAGTTTTGGCAAATGACATTTACTCTTTCCTTAAACTCATTATTCCACTCTAAACCTCATGTCCACCAGATATTACTGAAACTGTCCTAAAGGAATTTGTCTGTGCATTCCCTGAATTGTTCATCATGTGTATGAATTCACTACTCATCTCTTTAAAATCTCTAGAGGGTTTTGTTGTTTTAAAGCAGATGCTTCAACTATCAAAAATATACACAACCATGTAATATAGGTCTTGACTTTTAATTGCTGAAAAATCAAAAAGTAGTAATTAAAAGAAGTCCCAAGGCTTAAATGTCTATCACGGAAACTAATTATCACACACCTCACCAAACTACATACTAATCCTAGACATTTCTGAACATTATATATTCCCACCCTGGGAATTTCCTCCTCTACCTAATTGCTTTTCATTTGCATGACCTATTCCTTCAATTATCTTCAGGATTCTACTAAATATCAATTTACTATATAGGTATTCCCTTAACACACTATTTGAAATTAGCATACACTGCCGATTATACATAAAATTTCTGTAGAAGTGGACAATTTGAGCATGGCCTGTAACTTTTCCCTGAGACCCACAAATAAACCCTGTGCTTGGGTTAGATAAGTTATCCTGACTCATAGAATGGAATGATCATTGGGAGTTGACTTCCTTCTTGGGCAGGCCTGGAGAGAAACACATCCCTTAGGAGATACTAGCCTGCTAGCATATTTCCCCTTCTTTACTTCAAGCATATATAAACCTTCCTTGGAGACTGCTTGATTAAGTGTGTGTGTTTTGTGGCATATGGCTCATCCCCACTGCTGTATAGGTTCCCAGAAGAGGTTCTTCAGCTAAAGTGCACAAGGATGATATATGAAGATCAACCTTCTGAATTAGCTGTGGAGCAAGAACCACTGGCCAAGGGGGACTGATGCCCACTAGTGAAGCTAACCTTGCTTTTTCTCATCTCTGTGTGACTAAAAATTGTTATAAATAGTGCTTTTGTGGGCCATGTCTTTCTTGGTGACCCTGACACCTGCACTGGACTGTGCTTAACAATAGGGACAACCAAACAACAAGCCAAGCCCTTGATCTTGAGGCTTACTTTTGTGGAACTTATATAGGTAGTGGAGAAGCTTAGCCTACCTATAGGTATGCTCAAGAGTAACCTCCAGAGGACCTCTTTTGTTGCTCAGATGTGGCCTTTCTCTCTCTAAGCCCAACTCTGAAAGTGAAACCATTGCCTTACCCCTCTACATGGGACATGATATCCAAAGATGAAAGTCTCCCTGGTGGCATGGGAAATGACTCCCAGGGATGAGCCTCACACTGGCACCTTGGGATCAGCCAAGTCATCCTGACCAAAAGGGGGAAAAGAAGTGTAACGAATAAGATATCAGTGGCTGTTAGAGTCCAAATAGACTCAAGAGGCTACACTGGGGTCACTTTTACACATACTTCAATTAGACATTGCTCCCTATCATAACTTGCCAAACCCCAACCAGAACCATTCTTGCCAATCTTAAAGAATACTTAAGGCATTATATAAGATTTTACAAGGTTTCCATGTTCTAGGATAACTTTCAAAAACTTCCTACCTCAAGATGGGTCCCTGGGCCAGATAAATCCAGAAATGCAGATGGGCCAGCCCTTACAGAAGATCAACTAGTTCCATCCCTCTACCCCATATTATTGACAACCCCTTCCGATATGAAAAAATTAGAATGGGCATAGCCCAAATACCCATAAAGAGTAGGAGAAAGATCAAAGGTAATGGTGGAGTTATACAGAGAAAGTTAGGTTTAAAAATGAGTATGGGTGTTAAATCATTACACTGATATTTCTTTTTGCCTCCAGTACCTTAGAGCATCTAGAAATAAAAACCTAAAATTTTGGAACTGTATAACCCATACCAAACTCTAAAATCTGTTTTACAACTAATTATTGTGCTAGGCTGTGAAATTTACTGCTTTTAAGTATATATTTAAAGAGAAGTATAACAGAGAAGATAGGATTTAACAAGTAAATGTGACTGCTGAATCATTTTATTGATATTTCTGTTGGTTTCCAGTGTCTTGGAACAGCTAGAAGAAAAAATGAAAAATTGTGGAATGTAACCCATACCAAACTTTAAAATTTTTGTTCAATAGCTACTTGTTAAAGTGTACTTGGAAATTTATTGCTTTTTTGTATATGTGGTATATTTCACAATAAAAAAGGTTAAAAATTTTTGCTTTTTAGAACAGGTGCTGATAGTGGTATGACTTGATGAATACATTAGAAACCATTGAATTGTATACTTTGAAATGGTGAATTTTATGGTATGTGAATGTATCTCAATAAAAATTTAATATCTTCAAACTGAATTCAAAAAAGTTTTGATCTACTGACACTGTCCTACAAAGCGTTAGAGATATGGATGTCAGTATCCATTGCATTAATGGATGGAAGAGATGATGATGATGGCAATGACAATGATAAGAAGGGAAGGAACTGGATAGACAGTTTTAAGATAAAATTTACATACTGCTCATTTCATCTTCCCAAAAGCCCAGTTTAAGACTTATAAGGTAGCCATACATCTCCTGTTTCAACACTGTGAGATTTCAATTCATCAACTTGTATCATCCCAGTGCTTTCTTTCATTAAACTTAAGAGTTAAGGGCTTATTTTCCCTTAATGTTTATAGAACACCTATGTTGTACCTATCCTTGATCTAGGTGTACTTTTTTCTTCATGGGCAGGAACTGGGGACCTAAGTGTACTTTTATTTCACACAAATCTCAAACAACAACTTAATTTGTGTATCTTCTAAATATTTCACCAGAGTAATAGGGAAAAGAAATATAAATTAATTACATAAGCTGAATTAAAATATGCAAAAGAAAAACATAATGGTAAAAAGATTCCAAAAATAAACTTTACTGACTGAAAAAGAATCGAGCAACATAATGCCACATACCATAATCACATACTGATATTTTATGTCCTTTGGAACACAGCTCTTCTGGTAAAAGTATTAAATACTTATCATTTGATGAACACTTCCACTCATTGTCATAAACCATCATAGAAATGCCATTGGCAATTTATGTCAATGCTTCACACTTTCAATAATAATATTGGGCAAAGGGTAGTATGCATGTGGAAGGAAAATGTGTAGGAAATTACTGGCATAAGGAAAATAGTGGCCTTGCCAGCAATGTAGTCAGAAACTTCAAGAGTAAACATTGTGTTGTATTAAAGTCAGAGTCCAACTTCTGATGTTTCACTGATACCTTTTAAGTTCAACATTCTGACTCTTCCCTGTTCTTCTCATATCTGGGCAAACTGGAAAGCTCAGGTGCTTCATCCTTTAGCACCACTGACAAGATCAACCCATATATGGATACACTCACACAAGTGTCACCTAAACACCATGAAAGTCGCATGCCAGATTCCTTTCCCTCCTCTCTCAGAGTTCCTTCCCAGCACAACCCAAAACCAAAGAACACACCAGGCAGAAAATTAGATACAAGTTTTAATTTTGGACTTATGAATAGGAGAAAATTCTATCCAATGGCACTGGTTTGGAAATGGAGTCAGCATTTTGCACAAAACACAAGGGAGAGTGAGTGTCAAGGGGGTGGGGGAGGGCTTATGAGGTTAGGCAAAATATCAAGAGATTTGGTTGCAATGGAGTCTCACAGAGTCTTGTGAGAGTTGGCTACCAACAGGGATTAGAGGAGGGAAGTTTTAATGAATGTCTGTGCTCTGTTGATGTGGGCTGCTACATCCTTCCCTTCAGCATTTTTGAAACAGATTTGAAGCCTGTCATGCTCACCCCAGTCTCATGATGTAATAAATTATTGCACGTATACTTTCAGTTTTGAACCTTACATCTGAAACAAATTTTGTGTTTCAATACATGACTCTGTGGGCTGCACTCAAGCACAAATTAAAAATGATTATGGGGGTTGATTATATGAAAGTCCTAGTATATCTACAAAACCAAGAATGATCCCTCTTAAATATGCATTTTCATTCATAATCGGAATCACATACAGATTCC
Organism: Tamandua tetradactyla; assembly: GCF_023851605.1. NCBI lineage: Eukaryota > Metazoa > Chordata > Mammalia > Pilosa > Myrmecophagidae > Tamandua > Tamandua tetradactyla. The sequence goes on from NC_135342.1 coordinate 8,609,009, forward strand.
ATTTAGGGCCATTTGGTGACTAGGATCTATGTACTCTAGAAAAAACACATTCTTAAATGTCATCGATTCCTATGTGTGTGACCCCACTGTAAGTAGGAACTTTTGATAAGGTAGCTTCATTAACCCAGTAAGGATGGGTCTTGATGCTGTTCTTGCAGTCCTCTATAAACAGAATGAAATGCAGACAGAGAGAAATCTACAGAACCAAGGTGTGGCAGGTCAATAGAATTCAGGTGGGCAAGGAGAGGCCAGTGTACATTGCCATGTTCATAGTAGTCAGAACTAAGGATAACTGGCAGTCAGCCCCAGAATGCCAGTCATCAGGAAGAAAGCATTGTCTTGGTAATGCCTTAGTTTGGACTTTTCCTGGCCTAAAAACTGTGAACCAATAAATTCCCATTGTTCACGTAAACCTGTTACATGACATTTTCTTGAGCAGACAAGGAAACTAAAACAGGCTCCAAGCAGAAAAACTGTTTTTAATCTTTAACCCACTATTGTAACATTTTGGAGACACATAATATATTCATTTTTCACATTATGTAAATTAAGGCCAAAGCAATCAGGTCATGATCTTATTTGGGTATAATAAGGGTGTGTGGAAAATATAGTCACATGGTTCATATTCATAAACAGTGATGCAGGTGTTAGGAGGGCAGGGTCTGAAATTGCACTGCTATGATATTTCCATTATTGCAACAAAAAAATCCAAGGGGCAAGGGTAGGGAGAATAACTCAAGTGTAGGTTATGGGTATACATTTCAAAATGGTATGAATAGAAATTGTTGAATACACAACTCAACCTTGAGAGCCCAAAGGTATATCATTAGTATTTTTTATGAAACACTCCAACGAAGTGAGATAGATTTGGACTGAAAAAGGGAACATGATTTAGAGTTAGGAAAAGAAAATTTATTGACTATTAAAAGGAATTACAAATAAAACTACCAAAATGAATATATGTCAGGAATTAAATGTGAATCCTGCACATCCACTGTATTATTTTTTTATTATACATTTCTCTCTTCAGTTTCCAAGAAAATATTTTGGAATATTTCTTTCTTCATTTTCCAAGAAAATATTTTCCCTGTAAATCTTTGATATGCAATATCTATTTCCTTTGAAAGGAGGAAGACCCATCATTTCCCCTCCATTATTTCTACCACATAACCAACCAACAATAACCAATATTCTGCTCCCAGGATAATCTCAGTCATTCAATGATGTGGCCTACTGTTTCATAGACACCTGATGGAGCAATGTACTCCAGTAATTCATAGTGGCCTCTATCATAACAAAACCTGTACAACTGGATGCTGAATATATTGTGATAATTAAGATCATCAATTTACATCTACTTTCTGCCCTTCCCCATGCTCGTTCAAATTAACTCAATACTGCACCTTAAAATTCAGTATCATTGGTTTTCCAAGGAATGCAGGTATAAGTGAACTAGGCACTTCCAGCTTACTGACTCCTTCCTGGAATCATCATAGTACATGTAAATCTGTGACAAAAACATACTATCAACATATGTCAAAGTTTAGGTGAAAGCAATAAATACTCATGTAGCCTTCCAAGAAACCTCAATTACAGAATAAGGGTATAGCTGAAGATAATTAGACCATTCCAGTAATTTCCTTCTTCTTTGACAACCATCACTTCATGACTGTTAATGACTGTGACTTTTAAATACTGGAGAATTTAACATCTGAGGTTGACTAACCTTTGAGAAAGATTTAGTGACTTAGTTCTTCCTAATAGGAATTTTCAAATGCATGGTCTATTGTGAAAACTGGTGAAAGGATTTGCAAGGTTTTTAGTTTGCTAAAGCTGCTGGAATGCAATATACCAGAAATGGAATAGCTTTTAAAAAGGGAATTTACTAAGTTGTAGGTTTAGATTCTAAAGCCATAGAAATGTCCAAACTAAGGCATCAAGAGAAAGTATCTTGACTCCAAAGAAAGGGACAATTAAGTTTGGGGTTTCTCAGCTGCAAAGGCACATGGTGACTCTGCTACTTTCCTCTGCCAGCTTCTTCTTCAGTGGGCTTCGCCAGGGGGCATTTTCCTTCTGCATCTCCAAAGTTGTCTGGCTGGACAGGGTTTCTGGGCACTCAAGTTTTTTCAAAAAGGTTCCCTCCTTGGAACTAGTAAGCAACACACCTTGAATGGGTAGAGATATACCTCCATGGAAACCATCCAATGAAAAGTTGCCACCCATATTTGGTTTTATCAATAAAACTTAAAAAAAATCTTACCACCCGCAATTGGGTCAGTCACATCTCCATGGAACTAATCAGAAAGATCTCACCTAGCAATAATGATTGAGGATTAATGAACATGGCTTCTCTGGGGTACAAATTTCAAACCAGCACATTCCACCCTTTTGGACCCCCAAAAGACATGTTCTTCCAAATGCAAAATATATTCATTCCATCACAGTATCAAAAATCCTTAAGCCATTTCAGTAACAAGACAAATACAGTACAATTGAGAAACAGTACAAAAGCGCATTAAGAGCAGTTAAAGGCATTGTTCTAGTTTGCTAGCTGCCAGAATCAGAAACAGAACGGATTTTACCTTTTTTTTTTTTTTTTTTTTTTTGCATGGGCAGGCACTGGGAATTGAACCTGAGTCTCTGGCATGGCAGGCAAGAACTGTGCCTGCTAAGCCACCATGGCCTGCCCAACAGAATGGCTTTTAAAAGGGGGAATTTATTAAGTTGTAAATTTACAGTTCTAAAGCTGTGAAAAATGTTCAAATTAAAGCAAGGATATAGAAATGTCCAATCTAAGGCCTCCATGGAAAGACACCTTGGTTAAAGAAGGCTGATGACATTCAGGGTTTGTCTCACAATTGGAAAGGCACATAGCAAACATGGTGACATCTGCTAGCTTTCTCTTCAGGCTTCTTGTTTCATGAAGCTCCCTGAAGGGCATTTTCCTTCTTCATCTCCAAAGGTCTCTGGCTGCATGTGCTCTCCTGATTCTAATGGCTCGCAAGCTTTCTCCAAAAAGTTTTAAAGTATCCCAGGAAACAAATCAAGACCCACCTGGAATGGGTGGAGTCACATTTTCATCTATACCCACAGTTGGGTGAGTCAGATCTCCTTGGAGAGAATCTAATCAAGTTTCCAACCTACAGTACTGAGTAGGGATTAAAGGAAACTGCTGCCTCCATCAGATGGATCAGGATTAAAACATGGCTTTACTAGGGTATATAATCTCACCAAACTGGCACAGACATGGTCTGTCCTAAAGCAAAATTACCCTCTGGCTGTGGACCTGTAAAACTCAGAACAAGTTATCTGTTGCCCATATACAAAGAAAGGACATTCATAGGGTGCATAATCCCATTCCCAAAGGGAGAAACTAGAAGAAACACAGGAGTCACTGAATCCAAAGAGTTCCAAAAACCTGCAAGACAAACTCCATTAGATTTCAAAGTCTGAGAGTCATTTATCCTCAAGGCTTGAGAAAGCAGCAGTCCCACCCTTTCCAAGGGCCTGGCTCTCTCCAAATAGTGGAATGGGGATTGCAACCTGTAAAACCATTGTGGACACTACCTTTTGCTTGGGTCCACCCTCTCCAATTTACTGAAAATGGATCAAAGACCTAACTGTAGGACCTAACATTAAAAAAAGTCTTAGAATAAAACCTAGGTGTAAATCTTCAATACATTGGGTTAGGTGATAGTTGCTTAATATGGCACTAAACTACAAGAAATCAAAGAAAAAAGTGGATTAATTGGGTATCAGAAAAATTAGAAACCTTTGTGCTTTTAAGGAGACTACGAAGACAGTGAAAGCGCAATCCAAAGAATGAGAGCAAATATTTGCAAATCATTTATCTTAAGTTCTAATATCCAGGATATAAAAGAGCTCTTACCATTTAACATAAAAATTAATCTAACTTAAAAAATGGGTAAAGGATTTGAGTAGACATTTCCCCAAAGAAGATACAAAAATGGCCAGTAAGCACATGAAAAGATTCTCAATATCATTACTCACTGGGGAATACAAATGCAAACCATAATGAAAAAACCTACCAATACTTCAATAATAACAAAAAAATTAAAACGAGTAATAATAAAACAATAGTGTTGACAACTATGTGAAGAAATTGGGATCATCACACATTGCTGGTGGGTAATGAATCTAGCAGTTCCTCAACAAATAAACTTAAGAGTCACCATATAATCTAGATTTGACTCCTACAAATATATACCCAAGAGAAGTGAAAACATACCAACAAAGACTTGCAAGTGAATATTCATAGCAGTATTATTCATAGTAGCATAAAAGTGAAAAGAATTTTTTTAAAGCAAAAAGAATTTTTTAAAAAGTGAATTCAAATGACTTTCAATGGGTGAGTGGATAAACAAAATATGGTATGTGCATACGAAGAAATATCATTTAACCACAAAAATGAATGAAGTACGGTTTTACTTTGTTAAAGATGCTTGGATGCAATATAACAGAAATGGAATGGCTTCTAAAAAGGATTTATGATGTTGCAAGTTTATAGTTCTAAATCCATGAAGATGGCCAAATTACGGTATCTGCAAGAGGTTATCATAACTCAAAATAAAGGGCCAAAGACGTTCAGGCTTTCTCTCACAGCTGGGAAGGCATAGGAGATATCTGCTAGCATTCTCTCCTGGCTTCTTGTTTCATGAAGCTCCCCTAGGGATGTATTACTTCTGCATCTCCAAAGATCTCTGGCTATGTGGGCTCTGTTGGTTCTGAAGCTTTTTCAAAATACTTCCTTCTTAAAAGGCTCCGGTAAGCAACCCCATTTTGAAGATGAAAGTGGAGTGGTTTCCATGGAAACCATTTAATCAAAAGTTTCCACCCACAATTGGGTGGGTCACAACCCCAGGGACACAATAAAATAGATTCCACCCAGAAATATTGAAAGAGGATTAAAGAACTTGGCTTTTCTGGGGGTACAAGACAGTTTCAAACCAGCACAAGTACTGATACATGCCACAACACAGATGAACCTTAAAAATGTCCTAAGTGAAAGAAGGCATGTGCAATAGAGACATATTATATGATTGTGTTTATATGACACGTCCAGAATAGGTAAATCCATAAAGGCAGTATAGACTAGATGTTGCCGAGAGCTGGAGTTCTAGAAGATGAGGGGATCAAGAGTGGAAACAAGCATTTTCGGGGGTGCGGTAGCAAAAATGTTCTAGAATTAGATAGTGGTGATAGCTGCACAACTTTGTGACTATACTAAAAACTACTAAGCTGTACATGTTAAGTGATTTTTATTGTATGTGTAAAATATCTCAATAAAGCCAAAAAAATATCTAATAGCTTCATACTGAACAAGAAAACAAATTTCAATCTACGTCCCTGTTCTGTAAGGACTTAAGAGACCTATCATTCAATATCCACCACAATAATGGAGGCAAGAGATGAATGCTGATGACAATGACAACAACAGGTAGAGGAATTACAGACAAGATTTTAAGGTAAAATATACATATTGTGTTCCAAAAGTCCCAGTATGAGAATCGTAGGGTAGCAACAGGTCACCTGCTCCCACTTTACAATATTTCTATCCATCGTCTTATATCTTCTGGTTCTTTCATGAACTAAAGATTTATAGAGCACCTACTTTATGTCATTGCTGTAGGTGCATTTTCATGTCACACAAGTCTCAAAACAATCCTGATCTCATGTATCCACTGATTTTTTCACTGAATACAAGGAATTCTACTCAATTTGTAAAAGAATTAATGTAAGATGCTATAAAATCACAAGTTGAGATTTAGTCTGAAAAATTGCTCTACTAGCTTACTGAATAGCTTTTATGCCTCCCTCTTTCCTCTACTTCTGACACACATTTGGGCAAGCTGATAACCGAGTCCTCCCTCCTTTAGCAAAGCAGGAATATCAAACCATGCCTGGGTACTCTCATCCCAGGCCCATGTCCTAAGCACTACAAAGAGCCCAGGCAGTCTCCTTGCCCTAATCTCTGAATCCATTTTTGGAATGGATTGTGAAGCCTGCATGGCTTTCTCTAGAAAGCTTCTTCACGTAATATTCTCAATCTCCTTTTTTGTGTGGAATTATCAGTCTCAAGATCCAAATCCAATTTTTGGAACCAAACTTGTGCCGTGAAATGGTTAAAAGTACAACTTAACTAAAAATGTTTTAGGGATAAACGTGTGAAGTTATCTAAAAAGGAAAGCATTTCCCCTTTATTTTGTATCCTCATTTATGATAAGGAGAAATCCATAAACAAGGATTCTTTCAAATTACTAAATGACAGCCCCAAGCAAGAAAAACACTTTTCTTTACCTTTATCCCTAAACTTTTCTTTTATTACCTAACACTAAAGTGACCCTCATGAAATCAAGTCCAATGCAAGCCATGGATCTTATTTAGGCACAAAATGGGTATGTGAAAATACAATCATATGATGTATATGCATGAACACTACCGCAAGTTTAAGAAAGGCAGTCTGAAATGGCAGTGTTGTGGTATTTTGATTACAGCCACATGAATATCCAAGTGGCAGAATACAGAGACAATAACTCAAGTGTAAACTATGAAAATATATTCCCCAAATTATGTTTGATTCCACAATGGAAAGGTATCATTATGGATGCCATTCAAGCTTGGGAGCCTATTGGTGTATTGTTGATGTTTGTTATGAAGAACTGCAACAAAGTGGCGGAAGTGTTAAGCTACAAAAAGGAAATGGATTCATGCAGTTATGAACACTTGTTTTATTAAATGAAATGAGACCTATCACCCACTTGAAACAAAATGCTACTGCGTGCATGCAGAGAAGTGATTAAATGTGAATCCTACATGCACACTATACTGCTTTTCATCAAACTTTCCTCTCTTCAGTTACCAAGATTAAGATTAGCTTTTCATTAAACTTTTGATATAACAGATATTTCCTTCCAAAGGAGATGGTGACTATCATTTGCCTTTGGTTATTTCCTCCACATGAGCAGTGTCTAATAACTTATTCTGTTCCTATGAAAATCTAAGTCTCTTAGTGTCCTGGCCTGCTCCTTTTGTTTCATGGTAAGCTGGTAGAGGAATCCTGTGTGATAATCCAGCGGTCCTCTATGGCACCACCAAGTATGTAGAAGAGGACCCTGAACACATTAATAATGATGATTGAGACCACAGTTTTACATACATTCTCACCCATTCCACAAGATCTCATTCACACAATATTTTATCATAATATGCAGTGCTCTTGTTCATCCAGGGAACACAGATACAAATGAACCCCACTAATGAAGTAGGTCCTTTCATCCTACTCATCCCCTCCTGCAGATCTTCAGGGTGACAACTGAAAGGGCTGCGATGAAAGCATAATGACAAATTTCAAACCTCAGGTTGAAAATTATCAATAGTAACATAGCCTTTTCAAGAAACTTCAAATAGAAAAAAAATATTTCATAAACCAAAGAAACTACCTTTCCACAGATCTCCCTGGTTCAACATCTATCATCTCATGAGTTTAAAATGGTTTTCTCTTTTTATTACTGTGCAGTAACAAAATTACAGTACAGAATTTAATATCTGAGGTTGATGAATACTCGAGGACAAAGACTTAGCTCTCTACTTGGAATTTCCTGATGTCTAGTCCACAGTGGAAAATAGTTATGTGATTTACCACACTAGCTACATTTTTAAGGTTTCTCTCTGGTATGAATACTTTGGTGAATCTTGAAGTCAGACCACTGCGTAAAGGTCTTGCTACAATCAATACATTTGTATGATTTCTCTCCAATATGATTTCTTTCATGGTCCCAAAGATGTGAACATTTGACAAAAGCTTTACTACACACATTACATTTGTGTGGCTTCTCTCCAGGATGTATATTTTGATGTCTAGTGAGGCTTGAGGACTGCTTAAATGCTTTGCCACATTCATTACATTTGTAAGGTTTCTCTCCAGTGTGAATTCTCAGATGAATTGTAAGGGTTGAATTTTGGTTAAAGGCCTTGTCACATACATTACATTTATATGGTTTCTCTCCAGTATGGATTCTCTGATGTCGAGTAAGGCGTGAACTCCAGTTAAAGGATTTGCCACATTCATTGCATGTGTACAGTTTTTTTCTATGATGAATTCTTTGTTGTTCCCCAAGGTTAGTATTTTGGATCAAAACACCATTACACATATTAGATTCACCATGTTTATTTTCAGTATGTATTCTGTGATGTCTACTCAGGTGTGCAAAGTGGGTGTAGGCTTTACCACATTCATTACATTTGTAAGGTTTCTCTCCAGTATGGTTTCTCTTATGTTTATTAAAGCTCGAATACACAGTAAAAACTTTCCCACACTCATTACATTTGTAAGTTTTCTGCCCAGTATGAATTATCTGATGTTTCACAAGGCTTGAACTTTGGATAAAAGCCATACCACATTGATTACATGTGTGTGGTTTTTCTGTACTATGAATTCTCTCATGGTTTACAAGGCTTGAACTATGGATGAAAGTCTTGTCACATACATTACATTTGTGTGGCTTCTCTCCTGGATGTATATTCTGATGCCTAGAGAGGTGTGAGTACTGCTTAAAGGCTCTGTCACAATGATTACATTTGTAAGGTTTCTCTCCAGTGTGAACTCTTTGGTGTATCCTGAGGGCAGACCATTGCCTAAAGGCCTTGCCACATCCATTACATTTGTATGGTTTCTCTCCAGTATGAATTCTCTCATGATCCCAAAGGGATGAACGTTTGGTAAAAGCTTTACCACATTCATTACATTTGTATGGTTTCTCTCCAGTATGAATTCTCTCATGACACCAAAGATTTGAACATTTGGAAAAAGTCTTACCACATTCATTACATTTGTATGGTTTCTCTCCAGTATGAATTTTCCAATGACTTGCAAGATTTGAACTTTGACTAAAGGTCTTGCCACATACATTACATTTATATGGTTTCTCTCCAGTATGGATTCTTTGATGTCTTGTGAGGACTGAGAAATGGTTAAAGGTTTTGCCACACTCATTACATTTGTAAGATCTCTGCTCAGAATGAATTCTCTGATGATTAGTGAGGACTGAGTGATGGCTAAAAACCTTCCCACAGTCATTGCATTTGTAAGGTTTTTCTCTAATGTGCGTTTTTTGCTCTTGTTGAAACAACGAACAATTCATGAAATCCTTCCCATTTTTATTGCAAATGTTGGTTTTGACACTAGCAGGAAATCTTTGAAGTAGTGAGACCGAGGAGCAATTTTTGATAGCCTTCTCAACTTGATTACATTCATATATTTTCTCTTCAGTTTGAAATCTCAGCAGTTCAGCTGAATGTGAATGAAATCCAAGTTTACTTTCAAAACATTTAACATACTTGTTTCCTGCATGGCCAATGTCATTTCTTAGCTTCAAAGAATTCCTTAAAAATGGCTTCTCATATTTGATATATTGATATGCACTTTTTCTAACAAAAACATTCTGCTTCAGAGCGAAATTATTACAGTATTTGATATACTGTTGAACTTTTCTACAAGTGAGATTTTTGTTATGGGCTATTGGTGGTCCTTTGCAATTTCTTCTGTCATAACCCCAGTGAATCTCAAATTCATGTATATCTTCCTGGAATTCCCTGAAGTAAAAATCTTCAATGCCATGACTTTCATGTCTTTGCAATGTGAGTGGCTGGCATAATTCTTCCTTATTAATATCCTCTTTTGGTAATAGTTCCATGAGTGCACATTTTGGAGAAATATCTGAAAGATATAGAAAGCAATAAGGTTCTTATTAACTAGAGTTGGTAGATGAATAATTTATACTGGAAAACATAATATTAAACCAAAATGAACAGAATTATGAAATTTTTCAATCATGGTCTTCAAATATTTAAGTACACAGAGAGACCAGGACTCTTCAACAGAAGTTAACGACATGTAGTTCAAATTCTTTTAAGGGAAGCCTAGGTTTATATAGCTTATGACCAAGCCACTGATACATTTACATATGACCTAAAAAAAGAAGTATGTTTCCACTGCCATCTCAAAGCACATACCAACTGGCAACACGCATATGAGTATTTGCTATTTGGAGAGAAACAGATATTATATTACTGCATATCTTCTGTATAAATACTGTGCATAAATAAATGCTAAAAGTACAGTAGTATGTAATATAATGGTAAACAGTATAGAAAAACTTATCTAATGAGTAACATGAATACATGGTAATTCAGAACTGCAAAACAAAAATAGTAACAGGGAAATCAGGAAGAACTTAATAAGAATCACTGGAGGAATACCAAATTTTCTTCTGAATAGCTATTATAAAACTAGCTTTATCCATGCATTATAAGCATTTTGCAACATTAACAGTTAGTGCCTTACATTTATAGTCTACAACAGATACTGAAAATCATACCTGTAAGTCATAATGAAAACTAATAAAACATTTTAATAATCCAAGCTAAATACAACAGATGAAGAATAAATAACCACAATTATACTAAATTAAAATGTGAGGAACTCTAAGGCATTCTTCCTTAGGAACAAAGGAAAGGACTTACATTCCAGAAGGAGCACAAAATATGAAATGTGACTTCTGAAATATAATCTTGAAAAAAAAACAAAGTATAAAGATTAAGAACTGGGAAAGTATGGTGCCAAAGAAAATGGAGGAGTAGGAAGCTCTTTAAAAGTGCATTCCAACCTTCCCTGTATATCAGTATTATATTCTACAAAGGTTCCATACACTAGGGTAACTTTTCAGAAACCTACAACCTCAGATGGGTCCCTGGACCAAAAAAGTCCTGAAATGCAGAGAGGCCAGCCTTTTGAGGACACCAACTAGTTCCATCCCCCAATCCCATATTATTGGCAGCCTCTTCCAATATGAAAAAGTTAGAATGGGCATAGCCCAAATACCCATAAAGAGTGGGAGAAAGATCAAAGGTGATGGTGGAGTCATACAGTATGCTGGTTTGAAAGGACCCTAAAAAACCCATGTTTTGACTCTGATCCAATCAGTTCTTTTAATCCCTATTCAGCACTATAGGTTGGATACTTGATTTAATGCTTTTATGTATATGTTATTTAAAGAGAAGTAGGAATATAACAAAGATAGAATTTAACAAATGAGCATGACTGCTGAATCATTATATTGATATTTCTGTTAGTCTCTAATGTCTTGGAACAACTAGAAGAAAAAACAAAAAATCTGTAATTTTTTACTGTAATCCATATCAAACTTTAAAATCTATTCTATTACTACTTGTCAAAATGTACTTGGAAATTTATTGCTTTTTTGTATATATGTTATATTTCATGGTAAAAAAAAAAAGGTACAAAAAAAAAAACTTAACCATAGAGGTACTAAATGCTGAGTAACTGTACTCCTAGGTGTATACCTAAGAGAAATGAAAATATATGTCCACAAAAGTGTACATGATTATTCATAGCATCACTGTTAATAATAGCCAAAAAATGAAAACAACCAAAATGTCCAACAATGGATGACTGGATAAATAAATATGGTATATCAACTGACAGAAATATATTGCCAATAAAGAGAAATGAAGTATTGTTACATGATATGGCATGGATGAACCTAGAAGATATTATGCTAAGGGAAAGAGCAGTCACAAAAGACTACAAGTTATATGATTTCATTTGTATGGAATATTCACACTAGGCAAATCTATAGAGTTTGAAAGTAAAAAAATAAAAAACAAAATGACTGGTAGACTGTTAAATAGATGAATTTTATGGTATGTGAATTGCATCTCAATAAAGGAGTTACCAAAAAAAAGGGGCATCCAAATAACAAAAATAGCAAATAAACTGGCAAAAATAGCAGAATCAAATTTATCACAACTCTGGAAACTAATCAGAAGTAGACAGCAATCAAATGAACACCTAATCAAGAAAAAGGCAGCTAAATCTAATTAGAAGAGCTTTATAGTGTTTTAATTTACCCTGGACCCATACCATCCTCCCCTAATCAGCACCAGCCTTGAAAACAGCAGCCCAAGTTCCTGGTAAAAAAAAAATGTCTAGTACCAGAAGAAACAGACAGATCTCAATCTCAAAGAATTAGCTGTTAATTTTTTTTTTACCTGTCTGATGGGTATTGACTACCTGAAAGCATAGCTCAAAAAGCATGCCTTTATTTTGCTTAACTCAACTCTCACACAGGAAAGGTACTTCTGGGGGGAAGAGAAGGGTTAGCAAGGGAGACTGTCCAATACTTAAATTTAAAGGCAAATGTATTAGCTGATGATGTCTGGAGCAAGGGATTACAGACATGCAGAACAACAGACATACTGAAGAAAAGCTGGGGAGTTAGACACTTTAGGGAGTAAGGGCTCTGAAAGGCTCCCCCATATTCTTGGGAATGTAGAAGGTCATGTGTGTGTCCATGGCTGGGTACATACAGAGAAAACATCAGGAAAGGCCCAAGTTCTTACCTCTTGCTGATGTTCAGGCTCTGTGTAAGCAGAAGGCCAAGACTAAGGCATAATTTTAAATTTCACAACTGAATGTTAAAGGTGTTCTCCAACACAAAGTACCCATTTGCAAGGAATGGGAGACTTTTTTGTCATTGTTCCATTTGTATAAGAAAATTTCTCTAAAATTATCAGCTGACAAGTAAGCTAACCAAATACAAAATTCTTTGTGACAAAAAAAAACAGACATTACAAAATTAGTTCAGAAAAGTTACTAAACAAAGAACAAAAACCACAACAAGAAGCAACAAGAAACCTTGTAAGGGGGGAGTTATGATTTCCAGAGGCGCCACATTATAATACTAAAAATATCCACCTTAAAAAAAATTACAAGGCATGCAAAGCAACTAGGATGCATGGCCCATATACAAGAAAAATAAAAAAGAAATTAATAGAAATTGTCCCTCAGAAAGTCAAAATATGGGCTTTACATGACCAAGACTTTAAATCAACTACTTAAATAAGTACAAAGAGCTAAAAGAAACCACATACAAAGAGTTAAAGACAATAATGCCTTTCCAAATAGAGAATATAAACAGATCAGAATTATAAAATGACATCAATTGAAATTTGTCAGCAGAAAAATACAATAGCTGAAATGAAAGATATGGTACAGGGGTTCAACACAAAATTTGAAAAGGCAGAAAACATATGCAGTGAACTTCATGATAGATGATTTTGATATGAAAGAAAAAAGTGAAGAAAATAGAACAGAATCTAGGAAACAAGTGGGACACTATCAAGCATACTAACATATCCATAATTAATGAATTCAGCAAAACAACATGCAAAAACAAGTTGTGATGTTATATAGGGATAATGAGCAAACTGAAAAGGAAATGAAGAAAACAATTTCCTTTATATTAACAGCCAAAGAGTATAATACTGAGGAATTCATTTAACCAAGGAGGTAAAAGACTTGCACATTGAGAACTACAACATATATTTGAAAAAAAAAAAAAAAAACCTAAAGAAATGTAAAGACATCATATATTCATAGGTTGAATGACGTAATATTGTAAAGATGGCAAGAGTCCCCAAACTGATCTCAGATTCAATGCAATCTGTATCAAAATCTCAGTAGATCTTTTTCAGGAAATGGAAAAAGTTGGTCCTAAAATTCATGTGGAATTACAAGGCACCTCTACTGCTAAAATAATCTCAAAAAAAAAAAAAAAAAAGGAAACACAAAGTTGGAGGACTTAAATTTCCTGATTTCAAAAGTTATGACAAAGTAAAAGTAATCAAAGCAGTGTGGTTGGTACTGGCACAAGGACAGATACATAAATCAATGGAATAGAACTGACAGTCCAAAAATAAACCCATACATCTATGGTCAATTCATTTTGATAAGGTGCCAAGTCACTCAATGGGAGAAAGAATAGTTTCTTTAAGTGGCATGGAAACACCTAAATATCCATATGCAAAAGAATGAAGCTGGACACTATCCTCACACCACATAGAAAATTTAATTATCAAAATAGAAAAAGGACCTAAATATAAGGGCCAACTTCTTAGAAGAAAGCCGAAGTAAATCTTCATGTCCCTGTGTTTAGCAATGGATTCTTAGATATGGCACCAACTGCATAAATAAGAGAAGAAAATATACATAAATATGATTTCTTCAAAATTTAAAACTATTTCTCACAAACCAAACTCAGTGAGATACCACTTGAGGCCTACAAAGATGGATGTTGTTTAAAAAAAACAGAAAATAAGTGTTGGAGAGGATAAGACAACTAGAACTCTAGTACATTCTTTTTGGGAATGTAAAGTGGTCCAGCTAATGTGGAAAGTAATATGGTAGGTCCTCAAAAATTTAAAGATAGAAATACCATATGAACTGGCAATTCCTCTTCTAGACATATACTAAATGAATGTGAAAATGAGGTCTCAGATAGATACATGCAGACCAATGGTTACATCAGCATTATTCACCATAGAAAAAAGGTAGAAAAAACTTAAGCCCATGAACAGAAAAATGGTTAAACAAATGTAGTACATACACACAATGGAATATTATTCATCATAAGATAGAATTATTACAAATAGGATGTCTTGAAGATGTTATTTCAGTTAAGGTGCTCAGCCCAACTGAACTAGGCTGGACTTTAATCAAGATTACTGGAGTCCTTTATAAACAGAAAAGGCCCAGGGAGAAGACAGAAATCAAGAGAACCTAGAGGAGAAAGAAGACATTGCCATGTGACAGAAGAGCCAAGGAATCCCAAAGAATACCAGCCAGCCAGAAGATACCATCCCTAGGAGGAAGCAAGCCTTGTAGTGTCTGAAACCATAAGCCAATATATTTGTTCGTAAGCCAACCCACTGTACGGTATTTGTTTTAGCAGGTGAGAAACCAAAAAAGGTACACTTACATACTCCTGATAGGAATGTAATAAGGCATAGCCACTCTGGAAAACAGTCTGGCATTCCCTCAAGCAATTAAACACAGAATTACCATACCCAGCTACTCCACGCTTATGTATATACCCAAGAGAAATGAAAACATGTGTTCATGCAAAAAACTGAATATGAATGTTTATAGTAGCATTATTCATTATAACCAAATAATTGGAAACCACTCAAATATCCACAAAGTGAAAAATGCATAACAAAATATGGTATAAAATGGAATACTATTTGGCCATAAAAAGGAATGATGTACTGATACATGCTACAACATGAGTGAATATTGAAAAATGCTAAGAGAAAGAAGCCAGTCAGAAGAGTATATTTCACTTGATTTCACTCATAGGTAAATGTACAGAGACCAAAAATAGATTAGTGGTTGCTTAGGGCTCAAGGGATGGGGTGATATGAGAGTGATAGCTCAGGAGTAATGGATTTCTTTTTGAGGTGATGTACATATCTGTAAACATAGTAAAAACCACTGAATTGTACATTTTAAATGAGTTAATTGTATAGTATGTGATTTATATATCAATAAAGCTGTGAAGAAAAAAGTGGGAGGATGATATGGTCCATATTTCAAAACTTCAACTTCTAGCATAAAACCAAAGGGAGATGTTTATTTGGTGTAAAATTTATATTTTGGGTAACACATTACCTACACCATAAGTACATGGAATCTTGAAAAGGGCATGACATCTTGTCAGTTTGTAGGACAGGTTAATGTGATGCCCCGATATATCCCAGAGTAATCTGGGCAGAGGATAAGTTTTGTAAAGTCCCCTTAGGGGACTGGGAGAAAGGAAATATTCAACTTCCCTCAGGTGGTTTCACAGGAGGTTAGGGTGGGGTTGCCATATGATTTTGCAAGCCCCACTGCTACATATATAACTGGAGGAACTGAGATTGGGGACACGAATGGACATTTGCACACTGATGTTTATGGTGGCAGTGTTTGCAAAATGGGTGGCCATTACAATGACTGAGGAATGGAAAGCGAAAATGTGGTGTTTATACCCAAAGGACACCTAAGTAGCAATAGAAGGAATGAAGTAGCAAGGCATGCAACAAGGTGAATGAAACTTAAGGATAGTATGTTGAATGAAATCCCAGAAACTAAAAGACAAATATTATCATGCCTCATTCATACGGACATTATATACAAAGTTAGAAAACTGAAGTTGAGAGCATGGATTATCAGGTTGGGACCTATTGTAAAGGTTCCTAGACTGTAAGCTCTTACAGCAGTCACATATATTTAGGAGTTGTAACAGATATTTCTAAATTCTGAGATACTATTTGAATATAACCTGGACTTTCCTTGAAATTTCAGGTATTTATGTGACATCTAAAATTCACAGTTAGATCACTGAAGCCATGAAAGTAATCCTTACCCCATTCAGCAACTATTTAAAAAGCTGTAAAAGTGATCACACTCCCCTAGAGAAATGAATGAAGTTGATCTGGACAGGACTAAGGTGAATTGCAATACTGAGGAAAGGAAAATATGGCCCATGTTTTAAAGTTTCAACCTTTGGTATGAGACCAAAGGAAGAGTTGTTTATTTGGTGCAAAATTTATAATTTGGGTAGTGCATTACCTAATTTCACTTGCATGGTCAGTTTACTTGAACACCAAAATTATGTGAATCTTGAATAGGGTGTGAGATCTTGTTGGTTTGTCCCAGTTAGCGTGATGCCTCAATATACCCCAGAGAAATTTGGGCAGAGAATGAAAAACTCCCTCCTTAGGGGACTGAGAAGAAAGGAGGAAATATTCAACTTTCTCACTATTCAACCTTTCTTACCTGGGGAATTCCTGACATTCTTGCAATCATTGGGAACAACCAATTCGATAGGCTGAACCCTGAATCGTGGGGCTCACCCCTATGAAGCTTATTCCTAAAAATGACAGGCTAAGCCTATTGATAATTATGCCTAAAAATCACCCGCAGAGAACTTCTTTTGTTGCTCAGATGTAGCCTCTCTAAGCCAACTTGGTAGATGAACTCACTGCCTTACCTCCTTTGTGGGACATGACCCCAGGGGTGTAAATCTCCTTGGCAATGTGGGACCTGACTCCCACAGATGAGCTGGGACCAGGGATCATGGGAATGAGAAAGCCTTCATTACCAAAAGGGGCAAGAGAGAAATGAGACAACATGTTTCAGTGGCTAAGCGACTTCAGGACCAAGAGGTTATCCTAGAGATTATTCTTATGCATTATACAGATATCCCTTTTTAGCTTATGGTGTAGATTGAAGAGCTAGAGGGAAGTACCTGAAATTGATTAACTGCGTCCCAATAGTCTTGATTCTTGAAGAGGGCTGTATAACTAAATAACTTTAACAATATGACTGTGTAATTGTGAAAACCTTGTGCCTGATGCTCCTTTTATCCAGGGTATGGACAGAGGCATAAAGAAAAAACAAAAAGGATAATAAATAAATAAATAATAGGGAGAGATAAAGGGTAAAAATTGGGTACATTGAAATACTGTGGGTCAATGAGAGAGAGATATAAGGGGTATGGGATATATGAGTTCTTTTTTTTTTCCTTTCATTTTTTTGTCTAGTGTCACGCAAATGTTCTACAAATGATCCTGGTGAAGAATACACAACTATGTGATTATATTGTGAGCCTTTGTGTAATATAATTGGACGTTATATATGTGTATACTTCTCAATAAAAATACTTTCAAAAAAAGAAAAAAGTGACATAAGATTCTGCACTTGCACAAGTCCTTAACCCACCATTAGCTGTGTATGAAGTGTGTGGTTAAAGTCCAGATGCTACACGAGGATGCTTTTCATTTCTGAAATAAACACAACTTAATCTCAGTTAAGCAGTGCTGAGGATCCCAAGCAACTCACAAGAGAAAAGGCAAAGATACCCAAAGGCACAACCTGACTTCTAGAAGGAAGATTCTCACCCAGGGAGACCAGGCTCCTGTAGTTCTCCAACATCACGTCCCTGTACAAAGTCCTCTGCTCAGCATTCAGGCAGTCCCACTCCTCCTGAGAGAATTCTATGGCCACATCCTGAAATGTCAACAGTCCCTGAAACAAAAAACAAATTACACCAAGAGGCCATAGTGAGAGTTCTCATCCTCCCACAAAATGAAAGAACAGCGGTCTTAAGAGCAATTAGATTGAAGAGACAAATCCATGTAAGATAATTTTGAGTAAGTTATATATCCCTAATTTTGTTTCATCATACGTTTCCATCAAAGGATATGAAATACATAAATCACTATGTATTTCAAGTTTTTGTGGATGATAAAAGAAATATACAATTGAAAAATCATCAACACAGGGTCTTCTATAAAGAAGTGCTAGATATGATGCTCTACACACTTAATGATAATTCATTTCTCGATGAGCTAGAGCAAGAATGTCTTCAGGGATGTCAACGTCCACAGTGGTCTATAAAGGTCAGGATCCGAAACTCATTGCAGAGACAGCAAGAGAAATGACTAACAGTTTTTGAGCACTTCTCATGTACTAAGCATTACTCTAAATGCCTTACTTGAGTTAACTCCAATAATGACATAAAAGTTTAATAGAGAAAGATTAAATTCTAACTTGGAAACAACCATGTCACAAAGCATGTAGGGCACTTGTTTCAGGTCACCAGCTAATAAATGGCAGAGCTAGCACCTGAACCCAAGAAGTTGGGCTTTAGAATCAAAACTAAAAAATCAAACAGCTAAGTAACATATATAGCATTAAAAGTATATTGGCAGAAGGTTTCCTTATAAGTATTAACTTGCTAATGGATTGTGTAAAAAAAAAAAAAAACCTTTAAGTCCATGGAAAACATTCCAGACATATTTTCTAATGTTAATATGAATATAAAATGCATTTATGAGATGACAGTCTGTTGTAGACACCAGGGGTTCCTCGGCATGGACATATACATATAGACACACTTAAATTAACTACAATAAAAACAGCAGTCTCTAAGTGACAGATTTTCTTGGATGAAATTTCATGATCCATCATTTTACATGCATACCCATTTCAGTATTTTTGGTACAGGGAACATGTATAAATTGTACTTAAATGAAACTAGGTTGTCAACATTGTTCTATGTAACCTATTAAAAAAACAATGGTGGAACTAGAATTTGGTCTCACTCTCTTTGATGACAAAAATAAAATCCTCTGCTTCATCACCTAGAGCACCTGCTATATGACACTTCCTATGTGAATACCACGGTCTCCTTGGGATGGATGTACTTAGACATTATGTGGATGACACATTTTAAGCCAAATATGGAATAAAACATCCTCTATCACTGCTGTATGTTTCTGAACATTCCACTCTATCCCAAACCATTAGAATTTTGGAGCCAGAAACAATGATTCACTTGTTTAGCTTAAATACATTATAAAATCAGGCAGAGCAGATTTCTCTTTATCACGTTTCTTTTCCAGAATTTTCCTGTGTCCATGTGCATTCATTCAGCACATTAATGTAGTTTCATCAATTCTGGTCTGTATCCTAATCCACATGTGCAATCCTAAGGAATCTCTGCTGCCCATCTTCACATGGGACCCACTCCTGTCTCCAACCCACGTCAATCCTTCCCATGACAACCTTGGAATGGAGCCTCTTCTCAAGTTCCATGTTTGAGTCAGAGTGGGATGGAATTTGCATAGGAGGAGGGAGACTAAGAGAAGGACCTGGGTGAGTGTGAACAGATGTGTTAGGTATAAAATACTTCAGAGTCAGAGAAGGAACAAGTCAAAAAAATAGTATTTCAGGAAACAGAGATAAAATAAACAACAAAGAATATGACTTTTACCTGGGAAAGAGCCATTCCTGACCCTTCTTTCTCAGGTAAACTCTCCAGACTTCTTTCTCAGGCAAGATTTGTCTTGAGATGTTAATCCTAAGGTTGAAAATATGCTGTTTAATGCTTAGATTCAACATACTGCATACCTGTGCCACAACCACACAAACAAGAAGGACCTCAACATGGGGAAAAGGCAGTTCACTGTCCACTGCAACAGGTGGCATTCAGAACAACAAATTCCTTCATGGAGACCAGCAGAGAGTTTCTCATACTTTCTTCAGCATGCCCTCCCCTTCTAGTGAAACCACAAATTTTTCTGCAAGAGTGAGGTTTTGGGCTAGACAAAGAGATAGATTTAAAAATAAATAACCTGATATCCTGAAAACCAGGAAGAGAGTTGTAAATCAACTGTGCAACATGCTGGTCTTAGGAAAAATAAGATGAAGAGGAAGAATTATTTGACTGGAGTTAGAAAAGGGGAGGTCATTAGTGACCCTGACAAGGAAAGTATCAGTAGAATGGTGAATGTGAAAGTATGATTGGATTGGGTTCAAGAACAACAGAAGGCAAGAACTGAAGTCAGAGAATATGAACAAATTGTTGGTATATTTTACTGCAAAATGGAAAATAGAGAGGGGCACTTACTGAATGGAAAGTTGTGCTTAATAATAAAAGAGAAGGTACTGAAAAAAAGAGGCTTTGGTTTTTTTTTTGTATTATGATGGAACACCACCACCATCTGTGTATGCTTACCAACTCCCTAAAGGTAAAAGTAGATGATGCAGTGACAAAAGTGTAGTGGTGTTCTATGAGGGGTCTTGGGACTGGTGCACAGTCACAGGATTGGTAACAGCAGGGAGCAGGGACAGATGATTCCCAGTCAATAGCGAAACAGAGAACACAGATCTGAGTCACATGGGCAACCCCTTTGGGAAAGATCACTCTCAATGCTTCCACAGAATAGGAAGTAACAGCAGGCTGAGAGAAAAGATGGAGAATGAGAACTTGGACTTCTGAGGGGCTCGGGAGGAAAAGGTATGGAATAGATGCATTACGGAATATGAGAGGAACTAGGCCAGGTATCTGAAATGTGACCACTCAGTGTAGGGTTAATTTTTCCTCCAGCGGGGATCAGCCACAAGGGGAAACAAAACAGAGGAGGCAGAGTTGAATGTGATGATGATGTGAGGGAGAAGCAGAGTCAGGTGTGAGAGAATGATTGCATAGGTCCTTTGATTTGGGGGCATATGGAGTATTCTTGGATCATAAGGTTATTAGTAACTGAAAGAGCTTTCCTCCATATAGCATTCAACAATAATCCGAGAGGTCCAGAATATTCCACCGTTTTAATCTTTTTTTTTCTAACCCAAGGTAATAACAAAAATATTGCCACACACAGTAAGGGCTGCATAGGTATTGAATAGATGAATGACTGAGATGGTCAGAATGACAATAGCTCACCACCTGGCTCAGCCTTCACTTTGGGGTCTGATGTTTGCACGATTCCTATTTCAAGCGTAAAATTCAACCAGAAATCCGTGTGGGAATCACCAGGGGTAGCAGCCTGAAGCTGAACAGACCCACTTCCTCAGCAAAAGAGGCAAACTCAGCAGAAAGAGAAGCTTCCTGGCTACCCAGAATTTCCTAAGAGGGGTTGGGGTGGGGAGGAAGAAAGAGCTATCTCTGAATTAGACGACCTCTATCGCAGTGATTTTCAACATTTTCGAGGACTGGGACCCATTAAGATTCTAATTACAAACGGGCATCCTCTCCCAGAAAAATTCCACAGAGACACACACTGAATTTTAAAAATCACTTCAGGGACTGCTATTTCTCCAGATTTTTCTTATTTCCTTTTCTCGCTCCCTTATCCTCGAAATTGTTCTGATTCACACTCATTTTTCATTTATGTCCCAGACTTACATTTCTCGTCCTCCCGCCGTAGGTCTTTCACATTCGCCAACCTCCGCAACCTCCCCTACGCCCAGCGGGGCGCTGCACATTCACGGTTAAGGAATACAGATGTCCCCAGCCCAGGAAGAGAGCTATCCACTCGGGATTTGGGACAGTAAACACACCATGACGATCACAGCCAGTGGGAGGTGACTTGTGCAGAAGAAACACAGAGTCTCCCCGAACAGGCGCGGGTCACTTCCCCCAGAACGGGCTAAGGGGCCTCCCCAAGGCGGAGACTGAAACAAAGAAGACTAGGGAGGGCCCCGCCCGACTCACAGCCGCGCCGGGACTCACCGGGTGTGGGGATCCTAACGTCCGGGACAAATGCCAGACTCCCGGTGTGCAGGACTGGTATCTGACGGGACGCGACAGGCAGGTTTGAATCAGAAAGTCGGAAACTCACTGAAACGTGCGCCTCGCACCGTTCTATCCGCTTCCGGGTCTGCGGGCATCTGCGCCTGCGCACGCTGGCGGTTGCTGAACGTGCGGGGCTCAATGGGTGGGGCCGGTGAGGGGCGGAACCCGGGCAGACTAGCTGTTGCGTCCCACACAGATGGTTCCGTCTGTTGGCCCTCCGGCCGTGGGAACCTTGTGGTCAGTGTTTGAATATCTTCTACCTGTGGGTGGGCCAAAGCTGCGTCGTCCCTATTGTCAGTGACTGGTTCAGACACTGTACAAGGCCTTGGAAGCCGAGATGTTGTCGACGCAAGAGTGAAAAGTCCTGAGAGGAGGCCGGGGCGCTGGGACCGCGGCTGGCTCGGACCCGGAGGCGCGCGAAGCTCCCAGACCTTTGGAACTTGTTGTCTGATTGAGCCAGAATGACTGGCCTGCGTAGGTGAAGGAAACAAGGATGTGAAACGCGAACCTCTGCCTGTGCAGTGTAATCTTGCCTCCCACCAGAATGAAAATTCCATTTTTTGGGACGCGGTGCAACCCACCCCTCAGTTCCTGGAACTTCGTGGGGACAAGTCTGGGCTGTAGGATTGAGAAGTTACTTTTAAACACGAAAAACTAACGCTTGTGTAGATGCAAGTTCATTTTTATTTCTTTGTATTTAACCTGTTTTCTAGTCCACACATTTTGAGGTGAATTCAAATACCTTGGAGACATACTGATTGGCATCCCATATTCTGCTTTCATATACTAGTAATTTCAAATTTATCTTTTTTCTCAGTTATTTGGAAGAGTATTTTTAATGTGAAAACTAAGAAGGTTAGATATGTTTTTTGTTTCGGAATGTTTTGTGTCAAGTGCAAAAAAACGAAGCTTGTAGAAGGTGTACTCTTTCAGAGATATTTTAATTTGCTTTGGACTAATGAAAAATTAATTTTGCAATATTCCCAGTGGCATTTGAGAGGATTTTCTGATCTTTTACGTGAACAATAAAATTACGTAATAAAGCTAGACTTTTCAAATCTTCAAAAGCATCGTTTTACACCTTTAATTTTTAATTTGAAAAAATGTGAATGAATATTTTTTCTATTTCCTGTAGAAATTTTGAAGGTTGTGCTGGGTGGACTTTGGTCCTACCGGATCACACTGCAGAAATTTCAGGAAGATGATTTCCAGTAGAGGCACCATTCTGTTTTTTCCAGAAATAATACCAGTAACCCTGGCCTTTAAAAGTTTGGGAATTTTTCCTGTAATATTTTACTGTAATTTTATTTTATTCTTTAAAGTAATTACATGCTTGAACTTCAATTGATTTAAACTTTGGAAGATAAATTTCTCTTGGGCAAGAGAACAGAAACAACCCTGAGGCACATATAGGAAAGGTAAGGAGAGGACCAGTCCCGTCCCACTCCCACACCCACCCCTGGGTTCCCGGGTCTGAGTTCAGGCCCCCTGAGCTCTGCTCACTCCACTCCAGCCTACTTTGAAGTTGACTCAGACTCAGATTAAAGAGCCTAGGTCAGTAGGTTCCTGATATCCAAACTCAACATTTAATTTTTCTTTAGCCCTATCTTGCCTGACATGGGGGACCCCAGTGCACCTTCTTCACCAACTATTCTACCCCATGTATCATGTGCTTGGTCATTCTCCAAATCAACTAAAGTGATTTCCTCTTGGTTCTACGTCAGAATTTCTGAATAAGTCGCAGTCTGTCACCACCTCTTTGGGTCCCTGTTATCCCCAATTCTCAAATGCATCAGCTCTGACTTAAATTGTTATTAAAATCGGGCGGGCCACGGTGGCTCAGCAGGCAAGAATGCTGGCCTTCCTTGCCAGAGGACCGGGGCTTGATTCCCGGTGCCTGCCCATGTAAAAAATTTTTAAAAAAATTTTATTTAATTAATAAATTGTTATTAAAACCTCCTGTACTGCTTCCTGCGCTTCACCCCAACCAGGTCATGCTGCCCATTTTTACCTGGAAATATTTGAAACATGCCACTCCACACCCCAGAAAGTTGTGTATTTCAACAGACATCATTCCTCTCATGATTTAAGGTAAAATCACAAAACTGGTCTTCAGTGTCCTATAGTGTCTGATATATATCCTGCTCCATCCAGGGCCACTAGCTACAGAGCCATTATTTTTCCCTTTTATGATCTTAATTGATAATCACAAAATTGATAATAATTTCATAAATTGTTCTCACATTTCTCTACCTAGGTAATTCCAGGTAAATTTTAATTTATTGGGTCTAAAATTAACATACTCATATAAGTCGGTTCCATTATCACCAACTTACTAAAGACCCTAATTATTAATGTCTTCTCAGATTCCATACTTCTCCATTGCAACATTTAATAAAATGGAAATTATAAAAGTATTCTGGCACACTGATGTTCATAGCAGCATTACTCACAGTTGTGAAAAGGTCAAAGCAACCCTAATGTCCAACAATGAATGAATGGATAAACAAAATGTTACACATACATACAATGGAATATTATTCAGCCATAAAAAGAATTCAGATAAATGTGACATCATGGCTATACTTTGAAGACATCATGTTGCGTGAAATAAGCCAGCAAAAAGATAAATGTTATATTATCTCAGGTGAAATAATTAGAACATGCACATTCATAAAGAAATTTGAATACTGCTTACCAGTGGCAGGGGTGGATGTGGAGAATGGGCAGTTAATGCTTAGTTGGTACACAATTTCCGCTTGGAAAAATTTTAGAAATGGATGGTGGTGGTGGTGGCGGCACAACATTGTGAATGTAATTAACACCAGTGAGTTGCATACAGGTATACCTTAGAGATATTGCAGGTTCAGTTCCAGACCACTGCAATAAAGCAAATATCACAATAAAATGAGTCACATGATTTTTTTGTTTTCTGAGTACATATAGAGGTTTTATTTATTTTACTCTATAGTCTATTAAGTGTACAACAGCATTATGTCTAAAAAACCAGTTCAAATACTTTAATTTGAAACATTGCTAAAAAATGCTAACCATCATCTTAGCCTTCAGTGAGTCATAAACTTTTTGCTCCTGGAGGGTCCTGTCTTGATGTTGATGGCTGCTGGCTCATCAGAGTGGTGCCTGCTGAAAATTGGGGTGACTGGCGATTTCTGAAAATAAGACAAAAATGAAGTTTCCTGCTTCATTTGACTCTTCATTTCATGAAAGATTTCTCTGTTCCATGCAGTGCTGTTTGAGAGCATTTAACCCACAGGATAACTTCTTTCAAAACTGGAGTCAATCCCCTCAAACCTTGCTACTACTTTATCAACCAAGTTAATGTAATATTCTAAATCTTTTGATGCCATTTCAATATTCTTCAGCAGGAGTAAGTTCCATCTCTAGAAACCACTTTATTTGCTCATCCGTAAGAAGCAACTCTTCTCCATTAAAGTTTTATCATGAGTCTACAGCAATCATTTACAACTTCAGTCACCACTTCTAGTGCTCTTACTATTTCTACCACATCTGAAGTTACTTTCTCCGCTGAAGTGTTGAACCTCTCAAAGCCATCCATGAAGTGTTGCAATCTGCCCTTTCCAAACTCACATTTAATGTTGATATTTTGACCTCCTCCCATGAAGCATGAATATTCTTAATGGCATCTAGGATCGTAAAACTTTTCCAGAAGATTTTCCATTTCCTTTCCCAGATCCATCAGAACAATCTATATCAAAGGGAGCTAGAACATAGAACCTTTATAAAATGTATTTCATACGTAAGACTTGAAAGTCAAAATGACTTATTTATCCATGAATTGTGAAATGGATGTTGTGTTAGGCATGAAAACAACATTCATCTTGCACATCTCAAAACATAAGATGTCTTTGGTGAACAGGTGCATTGTCATGAGTAGTTATATTTTGAAAGGAATATTTTTTTCTGAGCACTAAGTCTCAACGTGAGCTTAAAATATTGGGTAAACCATGTTGTAAACAAATAAGCTGTCATCTGGGATTCATTCTTCTATGTTTAGACCACAGGCAGAGCAGATTTAGCATACTTCTTAAAGGCCCTAGGATTTTCAGAATGGAAATTAAGCCCTGTCTTCAACTTAAAATTATAGCTGCATTAGCCCCTTACAAGTGATTCAGCCTATCTTTTAAAGCTTTGAAACCATGCATTGACTTCTCCTCTCTAGCTATGAAAGTCCTAGAATGCATTTTCTTCCAATAAAAGACTTTTTATTTCCATTGAAAATAGATTGTTCAGTCTAGTCACCTTCATCAATATTCTTAGCTAGACTTTCTGGATCATGTGGTGAACATGGCATCATCTGCTAGCTTTCTCTCCTGCCTTCCTTTCGTGAAGCTCCCTGGGAGGCATTTTGTTTCTTCATTTCCAAAGGTTGATGGAATCTCTGTTTCTCATGACTATGTCATTCTGCTCTCTCAGAATCTTCTACTTTCTCCACAAAATGTTTCCTCTTTTATAGGACTCCAGAAACTAATCAAGACTCACCCAAATGTGTGGAGACCCACCTCCACCTAATCCAGTTTAACAACCACTCATCTCCAGGGAGATGATCTAATTACTGTTTCAAGCATACAATGCTGAATAGGGATTAGAAGCAGCAGCTGTCTTTACAAAATGGGATTAGGATTAAAACATGGCTTTTCTAGGGTACATACATCATTTCAAATAAGCACACAATGCCAAGGTATTGACAAAAGTCAGGTGCCTGAGAACCAAATCTATGACCCTTAACCTGTATCCCCTGAGATAAATAAGGATAAAATGATAAAGAGAAATTCCCCCAAGATTCCACCTATCATCTGTGATAAGAATACCTATTACTGAATCTCTGGTGGCAGTCCTCCACTTACCAAATACTGATATTCATATTGAGAGTGAGGGAGTCCTAAAGAGAAACATAAGATTTGTATTACTTTCATTGTGACAAAAGAAATCCACTATTTTCCACACAGAAGTAAATAGTTTTCATTACAAAGTGATCGCATAAGTTTGCATATTATACTTACATGGTGTTCAAAATAAGAGTCACTGCTATTGATAATATATATGTAATCACTGATGGAGTCAATAGCAGAAATGGTAGTGGTTGCTGTGCTGTGTCTTGCCACTACTCCTCAAAACTGTCAAGGTTGTCAAAGATAAAGGAAGTTTAAGAAACTATGTAAAAAATGAAATGATCTAGTTTGCTAGCTGCTGGAACGCAACACACCAGAGACGGATTGGCTTTTAATAAAAGAGGATTTATTTTGTTGGTTCTTCAGAGGAAAGGCAGCTAACTTTCCACTGAGGTTCTTTCTTATGTGGAAGGCACAGGATGGTCTCTGCTGGTCTTCTCTCCAGGCCCCTGGGTTCCAACAACTTTCCCCAGGGTGACTTCTTTCTGCATCTCCAAGGGCCTGGGCTGAGCTGTGAGTGCTGAGATGAGGAATGCCGAGCTGCTTAAACTGTGCTACATTGTGTTCTCTCATTTAAGCACAAGCCAATTAAGTCAAAATCACTCATTGCAGCAGACACGCCTCCTAGCCGACTGCAGATGTAATTAGCAACAGATGAGTTGCACCTACCATTGGCTCATGTCCACAGCAACAGAACTAAGTGCCTTCACCTGGCCAAGTTGACAACTGAATCTAACTACCACAAAATAAACAAAACAAAACAAAAACAATTTTTTTTAAGTTTTTTAATGGGAAATCTTAGAAATGAGAAACTGTCACAGCCAAGAGTAATCTAAGGATAACTGATGATAAATGTGATGAGGTATTCTGCACAGCAACCTTGAACAGAAAAAGGACAAGGAATTCTGAATAAGGTATGGACTTTGGTCAATGATACTATGTCAATCAGTGGCTAATTAACTGTAAGAAATGTACCAAATATTATGAAGATAGAGGAATAACCTAGCAGCATATATAGGAACTCTCTGTATTACTTTTTTCAGTTAATTTAAAACTGTTCTAAAAATAAAGTCCCTTAAAAATTAAAATAAAACACTGGATAATTTCCACAACTTCATGAATACTGATGTGAAAACCCAGAGGAAATGGAAAATTTCTCAGAACATGTAATCTACCAATTTTGATGTTATAGAGATAGGAAATCTAAGCAAAGCAATATCCATTGAAGAAATTTAGATTTACATGGTGGTTTGAAGCTGTATGCACCCCAGAAAAGGCCGTGCTCTTTATGCTGGTTTGAAAGGATTATGTTCCCTAGAAAAGCCTTGTTTTAATCCTGATCTATCTTGTGGAGCCAGCTATTTCTTTAAATCCTTATTCAGCACAGTAGGTTAGAAGCTTGATTAGATTATCACCATTAACATGCGACACACCCAATTGTGGGTATTAACCTTGGATTTGAGGGAGAAGTGATTCCATCCATTCCAGGTGGGCCTTGATCAGCTTACTGGAATCCTTTAAAAGAGGAAACATTTTTCAAAAAGCTTGAGAGCCAAGAGACCCACAATAGCCCATGCAGCCAGACACCTTTGGAGATGAAGAAGGAATATGCCCTCAGGGGAGCTTCATAAAACAAGAAACCTGGAGACAAAGCTAGCAGATGTCACCATGTTTGCCATATGCCTTTCCAGTTGAGAGAGAAACCCTGAACTTCATCAGCCTTTCCTGAGTGAAGGTAACCTCTTGTTGGTGCTTTAATTTGGGTATTTTTATAGACTTACTTTAATTTGGACATTTTCACAGATTTAGAACTGTAAATTTGCAACTTAATAAATTCCTCTTTTTAAAAGTCATCCTGTTTCTAGTATATCACATTCTGGCAGTTAGCAAACTAGAACACTCTTTTAATCCATTTGTGTGGTTGCATGCCAGTTGTATGTGGGACCTTTGTGGTTATTTCAATTGAGATGTGAACCACTCCATTCAAGGTGGGTCTTAATCCTTTTACTGGAAAACTTTATGAGAGGATTAAAAACACACACACACACACAACAGAAAAAGTTCTCAGAGCTCAGAGAAGCCCCCTAGAGAAGAAGTGAAAAAAGAGCAAACCTATAAAATCTGTGGGAGGAAACCATTAAAGCCTGAGGCTGAAAATAATGAAACTTGGGAGAGAAAGATCAGTAGACACTGGCCATGTGCCGTCCCATGTGACAAGGTGGCCCAGGTTCCTGTCCTGTTGATGCCCTAATTTTGACATTTTCAAGGCCTTAGAGCTGTACATTAATAATAAATTAATAATAAATCCCCATTGTAAATACCAACCCATTTCTGGTATATTGCATTTCAGCAGTTTTAGCAAACTGAAACACTTTATAAAAAAAATTCCTCACATACAAAAGCATGATCATATGATTTAACAGAGAAATTCCACCAATCTTTAATCATAAAAATTAAAGCAACTTGAGATATTCAAAGAGTATTGAAGAAGTAAGAAAACTTCAAAACAATCTTTCATATTTGCATTGAACAGAGATACTTAGAGCTCCTAAAATTTTCTGCATGTAAAGCCATGGAGAAAATGTTCTTATATACATACACATAGAAAAATCTTATATAAAATATTGTTAGCTTGCAATTGCCCATTAAATTGCCCCTGCATGATGAACAAATATAATTTATAACAAGAATGCAGAAGTGATTCAATATTGGGAAATCCACTATTGTAGTTACCCATAGTTTTAAAGGTAAAGAGAAAATATTGTGTTCATGTTCATAAATGCAAAAATACTGTTGGCAGAATTCAGCAGAGATTAATGTTAAATAAAACAGTGAGTTAGGATTTGCTGTCTATTCATAAAATTGACAGGTGGAGTGTCTTGATATTTCTGGAGAACTCTAGAGAAACACACATTAAAGTCAGAAATAACATTAAGGAGCTTCTAGTCTCTACATATAGCATTTACTTGGAGGGAATCACCAGGGCAATTTAGCAAGGAAAGTAAGAAGTGACAAAATGAATCATAAGCTAAGGGTTAGAAGCCTATTTTCATAAAAAAGCATAAAAATCTTAAAACATTAATAATTCAAGATTAAACAGGATGAAAAGTAAAAAAGAGACAGTTGTAGCCTTTGGTTACCAAATCTAATCGAACAAGGTATAATGGAAGGTGAGACTGAAATTACAAAAGCATCTACTAAAATTCAGTTGAAAACAATATAAGACAAAATAACACATACAGTATAATTTAATTTATATGAAAAATGCTGAATAGGGAAACTGGTAGAGAGAGAAAACAGAATAGTGGTTGCAGAGTTTGGGAAGAGGCAGAGGATAGGAAGTGACTGCTCAAGGGATACAGGTTTTCCCTTTTGAGGGTAATGAAAATGTCTTAGAATTTGATAGCAGTGAGGCTTGCACAACATTGTGACTGAACTAAATGTCACCAATGGTAAAATTTGTGTTGTGTATATTGTACAAAAATAAAATGATATTTTAAAAACTAAGAGGAAATACCTAGGCACAAACCTAACAAGCAATGTCCAAACTTTATATGAATAAAACTTTCTAACATTCTTGAAACATATCAAAGAGCCTTGAACATCATTTTTACACAGAAAAGCATCAGCCATCATAAAGTGAACAGCTCCTTTAGACAGTTTACAAACTTGATGTGATCTCATTATAGATACCATAAGATTTCTTACTGGAAGCAAATATTTTAGTGAAAATTTCATTGAAAACCTTAAACAAATAAGAATCATGGGGAAACCTTGAGAAAAGAAACACTGCGAGGAGAGCTGGCCTGATGTATTTTTAAAGAAAAGCATTTGAATTTAATTGACAAATAGATAGACTAACTGAACAATGAAACAGAACATTCAGCCAAAGATAGAGTATTTAAAGTCAGCATTAAATATTTCTAATGTTTGGGTTACTTAAAGAAAATGTGAAATTATTTCCTACCTATTCTAAACAAAAGGTCAAATATAAAACAAAGGTGATAAAAAATAAAAAGATTATTCAAACACTGAAAAAAACACAGTGAATTCCTTTGTGAGCAGGAATGGGGAAAACTGGCCTTATGAGCTCAAACCAAAAATATATTAATAAAAGCAAAGATCAAGAAATCAGAGTATGTAAAATTTAAAATATTCTTCTTGGGAAGAAACAGTAGAGCAAAGCAAAATAAGCAGATGAGAACTAGGTCAACTATTTGAAACTTATGTAAAGACAAAGAGGAAACCCATTATGCATGTTTGTTTGACAACAAGGAAGCTTTCAAAATTCCTGAGGTCATGGAACACAGGAGTCACTCAGTAGACACTCCTCCTGGTGAAATGGGACAATTTTAGCTCAAAAAGAAAAACACCTGCAGGAAATTAGTGACATTAAATATAGGCAAAACCCAACAATTCATAATGATCTTAAAATTCTCCGATTCCTTTCAAGGTCTGTGGGGTACAAACTCATTTTTCTGTTGTATCAGTTAAAGTTGCCAGAATGCAATATATGAGAAATGGAACAGTTTTATAAAAGGAATTTATTAGGGGTACAAGGGTAGTTCAGTGATAGAATTCTCACCTGCCATGCAAGAGATTTGGGTTCAATTCCAAGCCTTTGCAGTTCCAAAAAAAATCAACAAATGGTGCAGCAATAATGAGATAGTCAAATGGAAAAAGAATGAAATGTGATGCCCACCATACAGCATACAAAAAAAGAGGAATTTATTAAGTTGCAAGTTTACAGTTCTAAGGCTATGAAAATGTCCAAACTAAGATATCCAAGGAGAGATAGATTTTCAGGGTTTCTCTCTCACCTGGGAAGGCACATGGTAAAATCTTCTGGCTTTCTCTCCTGGGTTCTTCAAATAACTTCCCCAAGAGTGTTTTCTTTCTGAATGTCCAAAGGTCTTTCGCTGTGTGAACTTTAAAACACTTTCCAAAATGTCTCCCTCTTAAAGGATTCCAATAAGTGACTCACCTTGAATAGGTGGAGACACATCTCCATGGAAACCACCTAACCAAAATTTACCACCCACAATTTGGTGAGTTACAACTCCATGGAAATGTTCAAAAAGATCCCATCCCACAATATCGAATTAGGATTAAACCTGTTTTTCTGGGGTACACAATTTCTAACCAGCACCTTCCATCCTCTGGACCTCCAAAACACATCTTCTTTCCAAATGCAAAATACATTCATTCCATTACAATATCACAATAGCCTTAAACCACTTAAATAACAAAAACTGCAGTATAAAGTCAGAAACAGTACTAAATCTCATCTAAGTTAGTTACAGGTATGGTATTTTCTAAGACAAAAATTCTCTTCTGGCTGAGAAACAGTGTAACTCAAAACAAGTTGTGTGCTACCAGTATACAAGAGAGACAGCCATAGGATGAAAACCTCCTTTCTGAGAGGGAGAAACTGGAAGGAACACAGTGGGCACTGGACCCAAACAACTCTAAAAGTATGCAGAGCTAACTCCATTAGATTTTAAAGTCTGAGAGTCATTTGTAGTTGAGGATTTAGAAAGAGCAGTCCCATGCTTTCCAAGGGCCTATGCAGTGGCCCTGCCTGCTCTCTGCAAACACTGGGATGTTGGTTGCAACCCTGGGGGACATCGAGAAGAACACCTTTTTCTCACTCCATTCTCTCTAAAAATTGGGGCAGCACCCACATTCTTTGCCATCTCCAGGGTAAATGATCAAACCCCTCAGAACAAAGGGGCAATCACCAGACTCTCCCCAATCCCCCAAGGAATGTGCTCCACACTCTCTGAGACCAGAGGCACCAAAACTCTCTATGAACAACAAGGCAAAAGGACTGTCCTCTGCCTTTGGGGCAAACTCATACTATTCAAGTGCATGTGTTGGTCCACTCTCTGGGCCCAAGGTTTCTTAACTTCAGACATTAGTTTCCCTGGTCCTGCCTTTGAAGTTATTTTTCCTTTAACTTGTTCCTTTTCTACCCCTTTTATTCCAGACTGACAGTGGTTCTGTTTATACAGATCCCACAACATTCTTAGTAGTTTTATATGCAGTTCACTGTGATCATACCCATCAGACAATAGGACTTTCCACAAATTCCTTCTTGGATAACTCTATCTCAAATCCTTGCTTGTCCTGTACTGGGTGATTGCTTTCACATTTGGTTAAATGTTCATGTGGTGCACTGTTCTCTAGGGCCTGGATTTCTGGAAGTCCATAATTTTCCAGACCATAAATTTCTGGTTTCTTTTGTACCCAAGAGTTCAGTTCTCCATGTACCTCTTCCCTCTCATGTTTTTCTATAAGCTGCAAGGAGAAACCAGGCCTCATTTTCCTGCATTAGTTTGGAAGTCTTTTCAGCTAAGTACCCTGAATCACCACTTTTAAATTCTAACTTCCATTCAACAGCAGTGCTCAATTTGGCAGAAGTACCTGCCATTTTAAAACAAGGGTCACCTTCTTCCCAGTTTGTAATGACACATTTCATCATTTCTGTCTAAAGCCTGATCAGAACTATCTTTAGAGTATGCATTTCTACCAACAGTCTCTTCAGAGCTTTCTAGGCCTTCTCTATCCAGCTCCTCACAACTCTTCTAGAATCTTCCCCTTATCCATTTGAAAAGCAGTTCCAACACCAGTGCTCTCTCAGTACCAAAATCTGTATTGGTTTGGTAAAGTTGCCAGAATGCAATATACCAGAAATGGAACGGCTTTAATAAAAGGAATTTATTGAGTTGCAAGTTTACAGTTTGAAGGCCATGAAAATGTCCAACTTAGGCATCCAGGAAAGGATACCTTGATTCAAGAAAGGCCCGAGGACATTCAGAGTTTCTCACTCAGCTGGGAATGAATATGGCAACAGTGGCTAGCTTTTTCTTACTGCTTCCCCTGGGGGTGTTTTCTTTCTGCATCTCCAAAGTTCTCTGACTGTGTGGGCCATTTTTTTCCCAAAATGGTTCCCACTTAAAGTACTTCAGTAAGCAACTCACTTTGAATGGGTGGAGACACATTTCCTTGGAAATCACTTAATCAAAAGTACAACCCATAACTGGGTGAGTCACATTTCCATGGAAATGGACAAAAAGATCCCACAACCATACTGAATTAAGTTTAAAGAATGTGGCTTTTTGGGATACACAGCATTTTTTCAAATCAGCATATCTGATAATTGATAAAAGAAAAGAAACAAACATTTATCTTTTCTTTCCTGACAGACTATGATTTAAAAAAACACAGAAATAATGGAAGAGAGGCAAGCTTTTCTTAATAGAAGGCTCAGAACTAATTCATGCACACTAATACTTCCAAAGGAAAGCCACAATTAAAATTTGCCATTTTCAATTACCAATGAATTAAATGTTTAGAAGACATTAATTAAAGAATTCTAAAACCACTAGGTAATGGTTGATGGATGGAGCATGCTCACATACCCCATTCATCAACTTGAGCACAAAGTGGGAGAGCAAGAGCTGCACATCACAACATGATGGAAAGAGAAGTACAGAGAACCATCTTTGAATTATTCTTTCAAAAAAAACTATAAACAGAATATTATATAAACAAGCCTCTAAAAAGAATTAACAGATAACATGAACATCAGAAATTGAACTACATGTTCTTTAAAACATGAACAAATAATTAGCTAGAAAATTGATATGGGCAACTGAGATTCATTTTATAATAAATAGTTGTGATAATGAAGATTGAAGAAACAACAAGAGACATAATAGACACGTGAGCCAGATGTGATATATGGGTCTAAAATTTTGGGTGTGAAACTGTTTAGTGGTTTATATTTTAAATGTTATTCCTGGTGGCATTTATAAATAAAAGTATGCAACATTGGATATGCTTCAAATACTCAAGATATGTACGTGTGCATGTATATCTGTCCCCATTCTTTCCATCACCATCTTCTTGTTCATCATCTGTCCTGAGGAGCTGTGTAGCTGTGCCAGGAACATGCTTACTATTAATAAATGGGGGATCCCTCTGGCCAGTGAGGAAGTTGTCAAGGCAAGTTCAATGTGAGTCCTTGTGGTAGAGTGAATCATGTACCCCAACAAAAGATATGTTATCAGTAGTAATCCATGTTCCTTTGGGTGTGAACCAATTTGTAAATAGACTCTTTGAAGATGTTATTTTTAGTTAAGGTGTGGTTAAATTGAATCAGTTGAGTCTTGATCCATATTGCTTGAAGCCTCAGAAGGAGGGGAAATTTGGATGCAGTCATTGAACAGAAAAGAGAAGCCAGAAAATATAGAAGCCAGAAGGCAGAAAAAAGCCTCAAGAAGAGACCATATGATAGAGGCAGAGATGAAAGCCAATGGACTCCAAGGATTGCTGCAAGCCAGCACCAGAACAGCATAGACCCCAGGAGAAAGCACAGCCTTGCTGATGCCTTTATTTCAGAATTTTATCCTTCAAAACTATGAGTAAACTGTTGAATGGATAAATAAAATGTACTTGACCATAGAAAGGAATGGCCTTCTGATATATGTGACAACATGGATGAATCTTCAGGACATCATGCTGAGTAAAATAAGCCAGACACAGAAGGACAAGTATTGTATTACTATATTGATTTGAATACCTTGATGTCTTCAGCCCTGACCTCTCCCCTTTAATCCAGATTCATGTGTCCTGCTGGCTTCCTGATATCCTTGCTGAGGTGTCTTGAACTATCTCTACCTTCAAATGTCCAAAATGACCTGGTTGCCCCTAAAATTGTTCCCCCTGTAGTCTTCTACATCTCAGTTAAGGGTGGCCCCCAACTTCCTGTGGCTTAGGTGAATGTCCTGGTATGTCTTAAAAATGTACAAGATCTTATATTATTTGTGAGTGTTTTAACTTAGGATAAAATAAGCCTTATATGTTTACTTAAGTTGGTGAGGGAAAATTTGGTGTGGAAGAAAAATGTTTGAAGACCAAGGCCCTTTCTGATCTGCTTGCCCTGATACACTTTGACTTTGCCTCCTTCTTGACTTCTCCTCACTCACTCTGCTCCAGTCACACAGGCCTCTCTGTATTGCCTGGGGACAGGGACACAGGTGCCTCAACACCTTCATGTAGATGTCCATCTGACTGGACATCACTAGCCCTGAGGTGCACCTGACAAACACCCTTCCTTCCTCAGGTCTTTGTTCTTATTTCACTTTTTCAGGGGAGCCTTCTCTGACCCTTCCATTTAACATTCCAGCCACACGCTCACTCCCACTGCTGATCCTTAATGCCCACTCTGCATGTTTCTCTCTGCTTCTTCCCTACCTGGTTACCACATTCAGTTCACAAGGCCCCAGGGGAGTGCAGCATCACAAGGTAGAAGATGTGCTGGGCTTGCCTTCTGAGTCATGCTCACCTCAATTCACATTGGATTACTGAAGTATTTGACAAATGCAGT
The DNA here is from genome assembly GCF_023851605.1 of Tamandua tetradactyla. Taxonomy (NCBI): domain Eukaryota; kingdom Metazoa; phylum Chordata; class Mammalia; order Pilosa; family Myrmecophagidae; genus Tamandua; species Tamandua tetradactyla. The sequence continues at coordinate 8,645,338 of NC_135342.1, forward strand.
TCTTGTGCTCCCTCCCCAGGGATTCCCATTCAGGGTGGGGCCACACCTCATTAATGTTGAAAACATCCCAAGTTATTCTAATCTGTATCCAGCATTGAACACCTAGGCACTGGCTCACCCATTTCTGAGGGCTGAGACCAGCCTCTTATTCGGGGAGAGATAAAGAAGGCTCTGCTATTCATGGGGTTAAGTATCAAGGCCACATCTATGATCAGAATGGGAGATGTTCTAAAGAAGGTGTCAGAAACTCATTGTTGGTCTCCATGTAGCAATTTATTCTGTCTGAACCCATCCTGTCATGGTAGACAGCAGATGGCCATCTTCTCCCCATCCTGAGGTCCATCATATGTATGCATTTGTGGTACAAGGAGGTGTGTTGAATACTAGCATTAACTAGTATATTTTCTGCATGCAGAGTGTTCTGGCCTGAGAAGCTGAGAGGAGGAGAAGGAGGAAAGAAAGGAGGAAAGAGTCAGAAATGCCTCTTTCCCAGGTAAAAGTCATATTCTCCATTGATATCACTTGCCTGAAGTGTCATTTTTAAGACATGCTAACCTTCTCTGACTCTGAGCTATCTTGCCTAACACATTTGCTCATGTTTACCCACGTCTTTACCTCAATCCCCCTCCTCTCCAGCAGATTCCATTTCACTGTGACCTAGGCATATAGAACTTAAGAAAAGGCTCTATTTGGGGGTTGTCATGGGAATTGTTTCCCACCCGCTATGGATTAAAGATGATAGTGAACACCAAGGGTCTGTGAGGATTGGCAGCAGGGATTGATTAGGAACTACTTCGGGATGCATGGTCAGCTTTCTGAAGACCATAATTTAAGAAATTGCACCTGGAAATGATATATAAATATGCACAAATACCTGGAAAGTTTGGGAAACAAAGACTGTTAAGGGAAAACCTACTGTCTGATTTTATAATGCCTTCTAAGTTCACCAAGTGAACCAGCATGTTTCTAACTCCAAATTATTGACGTGGAATGGAATCAAAAGGTCTGAAGCAGACATTGATGATAGAGGTATTGAACATGTTGGTTCAATCTAAGTGTGTCATACTAGGAGATTCTTTAAATCATTGTTAGTACTTCCATCTCAAAGAGACAGTGGGGTTCACACAGGGATTCTCATGCAGCAGGTGTTTTAGGTAAAAATGGTTATAATTCAATGAAGAGCACAGAACTTTGTCATCAGAGAGGCTAGAGCCAAATTCTGGTTCCAATTGTTAACTACTATATTAATTTTATTTTAAACATCATATGACATGTATAATTTTTTTTGTGGTAAATTTCCAAATGGATGCAGCTTAGAGAGTAGGAGATAAAACATCCCCTTCCCTGCCACATCCTCCACCATCACTCACTCTCTTCATTGGGAACCACTTAGTTGTCAGCTCTGTGACAAGATGTGGAGCAAGTTTTATACAAATGCTTTTTTACATTGTTAAGTGATTTTTGAAACAATTGTTCAGTTAATATTTTGTCGGGATATTTTATTCTGCAAATTGAAAATTATTTATACACCTATAGTGGAAATACTTCCAGTGTTTACTACTGATAATGATGTTTGGTGAGATTTTCATGCTTAATTACTTTTTTAAAATATCCTAATCAGCATGATTTTTAATGATTCAGTAATTTCTTCAAGTGTCTATTGCTATAGTTGTTTTCTATTGTAATATATTAAATTAATGTGTATCATTAATATATTTCTAATTTTGAATCATTTTGTTATTAGTGGAATAAATTCTATTTGGCTTGAGTTAATGGCTAAACCTTTAATGGATAAAATGGTATTTATATTTTTGTATATGTGCATTTAATGGAGATTAGAATCAAAGTTTTGTAGGTATATATTTTGTGTTTTTTATTAGCCTAGTATAGAATAAATTTAATAAACTAACCTAAGTACAATTTCTACATTTTCATTGTGGCAAAAATGCTGAAATCCACATGGGGAAAATGATAATGAAATTCATTCCAAAATATATGTCATAGAAAGACTACTCTTCTATCAGTGCATTTATGAGCATTGGTGTGTGTGCATGAGTACATGTATGCATGAGCCTGTGGATTTTTTAAAGGACAAATCATCATTTCATAAATAGCTTTTATATTTGTAGAAATTGAAAATACATCAAATATTTTTCATGATCTTCAATTTTTCTACATTATGTTAGTACAAGGCTAGTAACTCAGTATGTATTTGAATATTTGTGTGTGCACATATTTAATGTTTTTCATCCTCCACATTGTTAGCCTTGAACTTGTTTCTAGTTTTTTCAGGTAGGAAATCCACTGCCAACATACTCTAATGCTGTATCTGTTAGTTAGCTATTTGTCTTTAGATTCAGTTCAGTTCTTAGAATACAGGTGTCCATGGTGCCATTTATCAGTTCTTTGGCCTAAGGCAAATTTCTTGGAGTACCTGTGATAGTTGTCTCCTCTCCTCAGGAAGGGGAAAACAGATCTTTCTCTAATGGACTGTTAGAACTTTATACAAGTTTGTACATGTAAAGCATCTAGAGGTACATGTGAAGTGTCCAAAATTTTTCAGTTGTTGCTATTATAATATTTCCACAATTTTTAGATTCTGGCGTTTCTTTAAAACAACTATGTGTGGGTGACACCACCTATGGCAGTTTTTCTTTGTCCAGCAAAGAACTGGTTCAGGAAGAAAAAAAATCTTTGACACAAAGTCAGAAAGCCAGGAAGTCTCTGACCCAAGAGTGAACCAGAGCCCTGAGTTTATTTTTTGCTAGCTATTTAACAGATAAAGGGGCCATTTGGAGTTAAGCTATCCATTGAACATGAGGGGGGGGTTCCTGTTTGCCTAGAGGAGGTAACTTTAATTTTAAGAAAAAAGCAGGAATTTCCCCATGAGTGGGAGGATATGTTCCAGATAAGCAAATGCAAAGCAGGTGGATATGCAAATGACACAGATAGGCAAAGTAGACAAGAACCTTAAGCTGTTTTCAGTTTAACAAACAAACAGGAAGACAAGCTCAATGGTTTTCCACTGCTTGAGGACATGCAAACACAGAGCAGACTTGTAAGTGCTTTAACCATATCCTCCCCACATCTCCTCCTTTATTATTTATTATTGCTGTTGATGTTGATGGCAACAAAGGTGAAGCTGTGATTGGCTACTAGTAGTTATGTCTGGCAAAGATGAGAAATCATAGAGCAAATCACTCTGAGGACTGAAAATAACAGAAAAGCCATAAGTATACCATACACAAATGAGATCCAGATTTAAATATTTAATCCATGAAACCAATGAGACAGATTAAGCCAATTAAGGTTATCATTTAAGGTGTTGAGGACTTTTTATTGAGTATGTATCTGAATTTGGGGTAACTTTTTTCTAGATGACATTGCAATGTTAGCACTTCTCCTTGAAGATGAGAGCAGAAATCTCCTTGAAGGTGGAATTTTTTTTAGTTCCCAAGAATGAAGTGATTCATTCCAGGGCAATGGAGTAACACATATTTTATTATATTCCCAATCACATTGCAGCTTCTGCTTTGTAAAAAGAGTTTGCTGTCTTTCATCTAACTATAAGATTGATGTTTTTAAAACATCAAGTGAGGTCAATATCCCATTATTAACTTGGGTTTGAACAGTAATTTCATTAGTGACATTGGTCATAATTTGATTGACTGTATGAGCAGTTTGAACAGATTCAGCTAGTACTGCCATGGCAGTAGCAGTTATCACAATATCAGAAATGATAAAAGCAATAAGGAAGTCCAATAGACATGTTGCTCTGTTAGCCCAAATGGGAGATTTATAATTAAAATGAGAATGAAGTAAATACCAATACTTGTACCAAATTAGAAGCAACCACTTCCAGGTAGGATAGAAATTTATTTTCTGGCATGGAGGGAGCTCTAGTACAGAGAAGTCTTCATTAGCTTTTTTATTTAATTGTTTTAAATTTCCCAAATTAATCTCTGTGCATTGAGTGTATTACAACAGGTACATGTTTGATGGTTTTCAGCTTCTTCAGCAACATCTTCTTTATCTGGGGAATCAGACTGAAGGGTTGATTTTTCCAACTCAAGATAGGGTTTCATGTTCTTTGCAGGCAGCCACTGGAGACCTGTGGGGGTAAGCACACAAGCATACCCTCACTCCCAAATTAGTAATTCCTGAGGTCCTTTCCATGAACCATCACTTAGAGGATTTTTATATAAAACTTTAGCTTTGATGGGATTTTGATGTTGAGGAGCAAAAGTGTTTCTGCTGGAGGAGATCCAAGATGGCGTCTTAGTAAGGTACATGCGTCTTAGTTCCTCCGACTCCAAATCAACTAATAGGTGAACAGAAACAGTACAGAACAGCTCCCGGGGCTACAGCAGGGAATGGACACACAGCGTAACCCAGTCTGGGCTGATTAGTCTGACTGCGAAACTCGGCTGCGGTGAGTGAGATCCCCGAGCGGCAGGCGATTTCGCGAGCAGCCGCAACTGCGGCGGTCCGAGCTAATCCCTCCCTCCTTCCCGGGCTGGCTGAGAGACTCGGAGAGACAAGCTTCCCAGCCAAGGCGGCCGGCACCACACTTTTGCGGGCGGCTTCGAGTCTCAGCTTCGAGTCCGCAGCTACGAGTCTCGGATCAGAGGGCTATACAAAGTCTGGGCTGGCTAGACTGACTGCGACTCTTGGCTGCGGCGAGACCCCCGAGCAGCGCGTGGTTTGCCGAGCAGCCGCAGCTGCGGCGGTCCGAGCTAATCCCTCCCCCCTTCCCGGGCGGGCTGAGAGTATCGGAGAAGTAAGTTTCCCAAGCCAAGGCAGGCAGCGCCCTTCTTCTGCGGGCAGGTTCGAGTCTCGGCTTTGAGACCGTGGCTACGAATCTCAGATCAGAGGGCTATCCAAAGTCTGGGCTGGCTAGACTGACTGCAAGACTCGGCTGCGGTGAGACCCCCGAGCGGCGTGAGATTTCCCGATCAGCGGCAGCTGCGGTGGTCCGAGCTACTCCCTCCCTCCTTTCCAGGCCGGCTGAGAGTATTGGAGAAGCAAGTTTCCCAAGCCGAGGCAGGGGGCACCCCTCTTTTGCGGGTGGCTTTGAGTCTCTGCTTCGAGTCCGCGGATACGAGTCTCGGATAGGAGGGCTATCCAAGCAGCGGTAGCCCCCCCCCACGGGAGGCTTCCTGGTCCGGTGGGGAATCCCCCAGGCCCGCTGCGGCCCGCAATCAGCCACAGGGTCCCCTCAAGCCGCGGCAGCTGACGCCCCCACCCTGCGCGGCCCCTGAACCAACGGAGAGAATTGGATCCGAAATCCCCAGGCCACGGAGATCGGTGACTGGGGGAGACCCATTCCAAACACTTGAGACAAATGTGTGCCACGTGCGCCACATACTGGGCAAGATAAGAAAAACAGATCCCAGAGATTTCACAGAAAAATATTACAACCTTGCTGGGTCCAACACCAAGAGAAATCTGAATAAATGCCCAGACGCCAGCAGCAGAAGATAACTGTCCACGCTCAAAAGATTGAGAATATGGCTCAGTCAAAGGAACAAACCAATAGCTCAAATGAGACACAAGAGCTGAGACAACTAATGCTGAATATACGAACAGAAATGGAAAACCTCTTCAAAAATGAAATCGATAAATTGAGGGAGGACATAAAGAGGACATGGGCTGAACATAAAGAAGAAATAGAAAAACTGAAAAAACAAATCACAGAACTTATGGAAGTGAAGGATAAAGTAGCAAACATAGAAAAAATAATGGATAGCTACAATGATAGATTTAAAGAGACAGAAGATAGAATTAGTGATTTGGAGGATGGAACATCTGAATTCCAAAAAGAAACAGAACCTATAGGGAAAAGAATGGAAAAATTTGAACAGGGTATCAGGGAACTCAAGGACAATATGAACCGCACAAATATACGTGTTGTGGGTGTCCCAGAAGGAGAAGAGAAGGGAAAAGGAGGAGAAAAACTAATGGAAGAAATTATCACTGAAAATTTCCCAACTCTTATGAAAGACCTAAAATTACAGATCCAAGAAGTGCAGCGCACCCCAAAGAGATTAGACCCAAATAGGCGTTCTCCAAGACACTTACTAGTTAGAATGTCAGAGGTCAAAGAGAAAGAGATGATCTTGAAAGCAGCAAGAGAAAAACAATCCATTACATACAAGGGAAACCCAATAAGACTTTGTGTAGATTTCTCAGCAGAAACCATGGAAGCTAGAAGACAGTGGGATGATATATTTAAAATACTAAAAGAGAAAAACTGCCAACCAAGACTCCTATATCCAGAAAAATTATCCTTCAAAAATGAGGGAGAAATTAAAACATTCTCAGACAAAAAGTCACTGAGAGAATTTGTGACCAAGAGACCAGCTCTGCAAGAAATACTAAAGGGAGCACTAGAGTCAGATACAAAAAGACAGAAGAGAGAGATATGGAAAAGAGTGTAGAAAAAAGGAAAATCAGATATGATATATATAATACAAAAGGCAAAATGTTAGAGGAAAATATTGTCCAAAGAGTAATAATACTAAATGTTAATGGACTGAATTCCCCAATCAAAAGACATAGATTGGCAGAATGGATTAAAAAACAGGATCCTTCTATATGCTGTCTACAGGAAACACATCTTAGACCCAAAGATAAACATAGGTTGAAAGTGAAAGGTTGGGAAAAGATATTTCATGCAAATAACAACCAGAAAAGAGCAGGAGTGGCTATACTAATATCCAACAAATTAGACTTCAAATGTAAAACAGTTAAAAGAGACAAAGAAGGACACTATATACTAATAAAAGGAACAATTAAACAAGAAGACATAACAATCATAAATATTTACGCACCGAACCAGAATGCCCCAAAATACGTGAGGAATACACTGCAAACACTGAAAAGGGAAATAGACTCATATACCATAATAGTTGGAGACTTCAACTCACCACTCTCATCAATGGACAGAACATCTAGACAGAGGATAAACAAAGAAATAGAGAATCTGAATATTACTATAAATAAACTAGACTTAATAGACATTTATAGGACATTACATCCCACAACAGCAGGATACACCTTTTTCTCAAGTGCTCATGGATCATTCTCAAAGATAGACCATATGCTGGGTCACAAAGCAAGTCTTAACAAATTTGAAAAGATTGAAATCTTACACAACACTTTCTCGGACCATAAAGGAATGATGTTGGAAATCAATAATAGGCAGAGTGCCAGAAAATTCACAAATACGTGGAGGCTCAACAACACACTCCTAAACAACGACTGGGTCAAAGAAGAAATTGCTAGAGAAATTAGCAAATACCTCGAGGCGAATGAAAATGAAAACACAACATATCAAAACTTATGGGACACAGCAAAGGCAGTGCTAAGAGGGAAATTTATTGCTCTAAATGCCTATATCAGAAAAGAAGAAAAGGCAAAAATTCAGGAATTAACTATCCATTTGAAGAACTGGAGAAAGAACAGCAAGCTAACCCCAAAGCAAGCAAAAGGAAAGAAATAACAAAGATTAGAGCACAAATAAATGAAATTGAAAACATGAAAACAATAGAGAAAATCAATAAGGCCAGAAGTTGGTTCTATGAGAAAATCAATAAGATTGATCGGCCCTTAGCAAGATTGACAAAAAGAAGAAGAGAGAGGATGCAAATAAATAAGATCAGAAATGGAAGAGGAGACATAACTACTGACCTCACAGAAATAAAGGAGGTAATAACAGGATACTATGAACAACTTTACGCTAATAAATACAACAATTTAGATGAAATGGACGGGTTCCTGGAAAGACGTGAACAACCAACTTTGACTCAAGAAGACATAGATGACCTCAACAAACCAATCACAAGTAAAGAAATTGAAGCAGTCATTCAAAAGCTTCCTAAAAAGAAAAGTCCAGGACCAGACGGCTTCACATCTGAATTCTATCAAACATTCCAGAAAGAATTAGTACCAACTCTCCTCAAACTCTTCAAAAAAATCGAAGTGGAGGGAAAACTACCTAATTCATTCTATGACGCCAACATTACCCTCATACCAAAACCAGGCAAAGATATTACAAGAAAAGAAAACTACAGGCCGATCTCTCTAATGAATATAGATGCAAAAATCCTCAATAAAATTCTAGCAAATCGTATCCAACAACACATTAAAAGAATTATTCATCATGACCAAGTAGGATTCATCCCAGGTATGCAAGGATGGTTCAACATAAGAAAATCAATTAATGTAATACACCATATCAACAAATCAAAGCAGAAAAATCACATGATCATCTCAATTGATGCAGAGAAGGCATTTGACAAGATTCAACATCCTTTCCTGTTGAAAACACTTCAAAGGATAGGAATACAAGGGAACTTCCTTAAAATGATAGAGGGAATATATGAAAAACCCACAGCTAATATCATCCTCAATGGGGAAAATTGAAAACTTTCCCCCTAAGATCAGGAACAAGACAAGGATGTCCACTATCACCACTATTATTCAACATTGTGTTGGAGGTTCTAGCCAGAGCAATTAGACAAGAAAAAGAAATACAAGGCATCAAAATTGGAAAGGAAGAAGTAAAACTATCACTGTTTGCAGATGATATGATACTATACGTCAAAAACCCGGAAAATCCACAACAAAACTACTAGAGCTAATAAATGAGTACAGCAAAGTAGCAGGTTACAAGATCAACATTCAAAAATCTGTAGCATTTCTATACACTAGCAATGAACAAGCGGAGGGGGAAATCAAGAAATGAATCCCATTTACAATTGCAACTAAAAGAATAAAATACCTAGGAATAAATTTAACTAAAGAGACAAAAAACCTATATAAAGAAAACTACAAAAAACTGCTAAAAGAAATCACAGAAGACCTAAACAGATGGAAGGGCATACCGTGTTCATGGATTGGAAGACTAAAGATAGTTAAGATGTCAATCCTACCTAAATTGATTTACAGATTCAATGCAATACCAATCAAAATCCCAACAACTTATTTTTCAGAAATAGAAAAACCAATAAGCAAATTTATCTGGAAGGGCAGGGTGCCCCGAATTGCTAAAAACATCTTGAGGAAAAAAAACGAAGCTGGAGGTCTTGCACTGCCTGACTTTAAGGCATATTATGAAGCCACAGTGGTCAAAACAGCATGGTATTGGCATAAAGATAGATATATCGACCAATGGAATCGAATAGAGTGCTCAGATATAGACCCTCTCATCTATGGACATTTGATCTTTGATAAGGCAGTCAAGCCAACTCACCTGGGACAGAGCAGTCTCTTCAATAAATGGTGCCTAGAGAAATGGATATCCATATGCAAAAGAATGAAAGAAGACCCATATCTCACACCCTACACAAAAGTTAACTCAAAATGGATCAAAGATCTAAACATTAGGTCTAAGACCATAGAACAGTTAGAGGAAAATGTCGGGAGATATCTTATGAATCTTACAATTGGAGGCGGTTTTATGGACCTTACACCTAAAGCAAGAGCACTGAAGAAGGAAATAAATAAATGGGAACTCCTCAAAATTAAACACTTTTGTGCATCAAAGAACTTCATCAAGAAAGTAGAAAGACAGCCTACACAATGGGAATCAATATTTGGAAACGACATATCAGATAAAGGTCTAGTATCCAGAATTTATAATGAGATTGTTCAACTCAACAACAAAAAGATAGCCAACCCAATTACAACATGGGAAAAAGATTTGAATAGACACCTCTCAGAGGAGGAAATACAAATGGCCAAAAGACACATGAAGAGATGCTCAATGTCCCTGGCCATTAGAGAAATGCAACTCAAAACCACAATGAGATATCATCTCACACCCACCAGAATGGCCATTATCAACAAAACAGAAAATGACAAGTGCTGGAGAGGATGCGGTGAAAGAGGCACACTTATCCACTGTTGGTGGGAATGTCAAATGGTGCAACCACTGTGGAAGGCAGTTTGGCGGTTCCTCAAAAAGCTGAATATAGAATTGCCATACGACCCAGCAATACCATTGCTGGGAATCTACTCAAAGGAATTAAGGGCAAAAACTCAAACAGACATTTGCACACCAATGTTTATAGCAGCGTTATTTACAATTGCAAAGAGATGGAAACAGCCAAAATGTCCATCAACAGACGAGTGGCTAAACAAACTGTGGTATATACATACGATGGAATATTATGCAGCTTTAAGGCAGGATAAACTTATGAAGCATGTAATAACATGGATGGACCTAGAGAACATTATGCTGAGTGAGTCTAGCCAAAAACTAAAAGACAAATACTGTATGGTCCCAATGATGTGAATCGACACTCGAGAATAAACTTGGAATATGTCATTGGTAACAGAGTTCAGCAGGAGTTAGAAACAGGGTAAGATAATGGGTAATTGGAGCTGATGGAATACAGACTGTGCAATAGGACTAGATACAAAAACTCAAAAATGGACAGCACAATAATACCTAATTGTAAAGTAATCATGTTAAAATACTGAACGAAGCTGCATCCGAGCGATAGGTTCTTGTTTTGTTTTGTTTTGTTTGTTTTGTTCTTATTATTATTACTTTTATTTTTTTTTCTCTATATTAACATTCTATATTTTTTTCTGTTATACTGCTAGTTCTTCTAAACCGATGCAAATGTACTAAGAAACGATGATCATGCATCTATATGATGATGTTAAGAATTACTGATTGCATATGTAGAATGGTATGATGTCTAAAAAAAAAAAAAATGGTCAGCACAATACTACCTAATTGTAATGTAATTATGTTGGAATGCTGAATGAAGCTGCATCTGATCTATAGTTTTTTTTTGTTTTTTTTTTCTTTCTCTCATATATTTTTGTACTTTTTATTTTTATTTGTGTTTTCTCTGTGTTATCACTTTATTTCTTTTTCTGTTGTCGTGCTATTTCTTTCTCTAAATCGATGCATATGTACTGAGAAATGATGACCATACACCTATGTGATGATATTAAGAATTACTGATTGCATATGTAGAATGGATTGATTTCTAATATTGTGTTAGTTAATTTTTTTTAATTAATAAAAAAAAAGAATAAAATATATAAAGTAAAAAAAAAAAAACACAAGGCTCCATAGTTTGAAAAGAGATATAGACATAGCTAGCTAGAGGCAAAAGGGAACTGGGAATGGGTAGGACTCATCTCCATAACTCATTACACAAGGAACCTGAAGTATCAGTTAAGGGGATTTCATATACCTTAGCAGAGAGGGATGTCATGTTGGAATGTAGTTACTGGCCATAGACCTTAGGAAAGGACAGACATTTGAAGTCCTTTGACAGCAATTTGATGGACGGGCACGAGGGCTGCTTGTCCAGCCAGAAGGAATGCAAGACAATGGTTTAGAGGCGAGTAAGTGATCTAGGTTGGGAGCGCCAGCAGTCAGGATGATGATCTGTGGTTTGAAATACTAAGAGAAGGCTTTGGAGAGAAGGAGAACTAGGACAGATGCTTAAGGTTTTACAATGAAGGAGTACCCTTGAGAAGAGGAATTGGAGGTTCTTTGCACTGAGATCACTGTTGAAGATTTGTTTCCTTTATCTGTTAAGGAATTTTCTTAAATGGTTTCAACCTCAACTTCCCCCCCCAAATTATGTCATTTTGTGTGATTGTGAAAACCTTGTGTCTGATGCTCCTTTTATCTACCTTGTCAACAGACGAGTAGAACATATGGAATAAAAATAAATAATAGGGGGAAGAAATGTTAAAATAAATTTAGTTTGAAATGCTAGTGATCAATGAAGGCAAGGGGTAAGGGGTATGATAGGTATAATGTTTTTTTCTTTCCTGAATTCGTTTCATTTCTTTTTCTATTGTCTTTCTGTTTCTTTTTCTGAATTAATGCAAATGTTCTAAGAAATGATGAATATGCAACTAGGTGATGATATTGTGAATTACTGATTATGTATGTTTTATTTTGTTTCTTATTTTTTAAATTAATAAATAAATTTTTAAAAATTGTCAAAAAAAAAAGTGTTTCTGCTGGTGTTAAGCTGTTTTTGTCACAATTTAGAAAAGTTAAGATATATAAGGCTAATGAAATATTCTTTAGGACAGGATGTCATACTCCCCCTTTTTTGCTGTTTTTGTTTTTTTAATAGTTGTTTAAATGAACTAACATTCCCTTTTAAGATATTGAATAAACTGATTAGTTGGTAGGTGGGAATGCTTAGATTGGGTTGTAACTAATAGTTTTCACATATTATTTAAAGTTGGTTTTAATGGAAGCATTATAGTTATTGTTTAAGGCCTCACTGTACAATTAGATATGATATGACCCAAATATTTCCATGGCTGAGATCACTGAATTTTTCTTTCTGAGCTACTTGTAGCCCTGCAGTAGTTAGAGATCATAAAATAACATGATCATAAAATAAAACAGATAATTCATTTTCAGTTTGTGATATCAAGATATTATTTATATAATGATAAAGATAACTTGGAAACTTATTTTAACTAGGCTATAAAGTCTGATGTACAAAATATTGGCATATTGTGGGACTTTTTAACATTCCCAGTCGTAATATTTTCCTTTTTTTTTTACAGACTTATGGTTATTTAGTACTGGAGCAGAGAAAGCAAATCATTCTTTGTCAGATGGATTCAAGAGAATAGTAAAAAAGCAATCTTTTGACTTCCTGGAAGATGGCGACTTAGTAAGACGCGCGGATCTTAGTTTCTTCTCCAGGACAGCTACTAGGGGAGTAGAAACGATACAGAAAGCGCCCAAAGCCACAACAGAGATAAAAAAGACAGCGTACCCCATCCTGGAACGGCTGGCTGGCTGAGAGAAGCAGCTCGGGTGAGATCGCCAAGGCGCGCGGGTGGCGCTCCCTTCCCCCTTCCCGGGCCGGAGTAACTCCCTTCCCCCTACCCGGGCTGGCTGGGAGAATTGGAGAGGCGGTCCCCTGAAACCAAGGCGGCTGGCGCCCACACCATGCGCAGCCCCCCCGGACCAACTGAGAGAATTGGATCGGAAATCCCCAGGCTGCGGAGAACGGTGATGGGTGGGGGAGGCCCCTTCCAAACCCGTGACTCCCGGGGAACATGCACTCTCTCGGGCGGGCCGCTGCCGCTGGTGCCCTCCTGCCACGCTTGTCACCCAGGGCCGACTAGGAAATTCGGACGGGCTCTTTCCCGGGCTGTGGCGACCAGCAACCCTCCCTGCGTTCGGGCCCCGGGCTGGCTCAAGCCGCTTCGGCTAGCGAACCCCCCAGACGGCGAGAGTTTTCCAAAGTTTAAGGTCCCACAGCACCTTCTACTGGTGGGACCCGCAGACAACGTGTGCCACGAGCGCCACCTGCTGGGCAGGATAAGAAAAACAGAACCCAGAGATTTCACAGAAAAATCTTCCAAACTTTTGGATTCAATACCCAGGGAAATCTGTCTAAATGCGCAGACGCCAACAGAAGATAACGGATCACGCTCAAATAATTGAAAATATGGCCCAGTCAAAGGAACAAACCAATAGTTTAAATGAGATACAGGAGCTGAGACAACTAATGCTAAATATACGAACAGAAATGGAAAACCTCTTCAAAAACGAAATTGATAAATTGAGGGAGGACATGAAGAAGACATGGGCTGAACATAAAGAAGAAATAGAAAAACTGAAAAAACAAATCACAGAACTTATGGAAGTGAAGGACAAAGTAGAAAAGATAGAAAAAACAATGGATACCTACAATGATAGATTCAAAGAGAAAGAAGATAGAATAAGTGATTTGGAGGATGGAACATCTGAATTCCAAAAACAAACAGAAACTATCGGGAAAAGAATGGAAAAATTTGAACAGGGTATCAGGGAACTCAAGGACAATATATATCACTCAAATATATGTGTTGTGGGTGTCCCAGAAGGAGAAGAGAAGGGAAAAGGAGGAGAAAAACTAATGGGAGAAATTTTCACTGAAAATTTCCCAACTCTTATGAAAGACCTAAAATTACAGATCCAAGAAGTGCAGCGCACCCCAAAGATATTAGACCCAAATAGGCGTTCTCCAAGACACTTACTAGTTAGAATGTCAGAGGTCAAAGAGAAAGAGATGATCTTGAAAGCAGCAAGAGAAAAACAATCCATCACATACAAGGGAAACCCAATAAGACTATGTGTAGATTTCTCAGCAGAAACCATGGAGGCTAGAAGACAGTGGGATGATATATTTAAATTACTAAGAGAGAAAAACTGCCAGCCAAGACTCCTATATCCAGCAAAATTGTCCTTCAAAAATGAGGGAGAAATTAAAACATTCTCAGACAAAAAGTCACTGAGAGAATTTGTGACCAAGAGACCAGCTCTGCAAGAAATACTAAAGGGAGCACTAGAGTCAGAACCGAAAAGACAGAAGAGAGAGGTATGGAGAAGAGTGTAGAAAGAAGGAAAGTCAGATATGATATATATAATACAAAAGGCAAAATGGCAGAGGAAAATATTATCCAAACAGTAATAACACTAAATATTAATGGACTGAATTCCCCAATCAAAGACATAGATTGGCAGAATGGATTAAAAAACAGGATCCTTCTATATGCTGTCTACAGGAAACACATCTTAGACCCAAAGATAAACATAGGCTGAAAGTGAAAGGTTGGGAAAAGATATTTCATGCAAATAACAACCAGAAAATAGCAGGAGTGGCTATACTAATATCCAACAAGTTAGACTTCAAATGTAAAACAGTTAAAAGAGACAAAGAAGGACACTATCTACTAATAAAAGGAACAATTAAACAAGAAGACATAACAATCATAAATATTTATGCACCGAACCAGAATGCCCAAAAATATGTGAGGAATACACTGCAAACACTGAAAAGGGAAATAGACACAAATACCATAATAGTTGGAGACTTCAATTCCCCACTCTCATCAATGGACAGAACATCTAGACAGAGGATCAATAAAGAAATAGAGAATCTGAATATTACTATAAAGGAGCTAGACTTAACAGACATTTATAGGACATTACATCCCACAACAGCAGGATACACCTTTTTCTCAAGTGCTCATGGATCATTCTCAAAGATAGACCATATGCTGGGTCACAAAGCAAGTCTTAACAAATTTAAAAAGATTGAAATCATACACAACACTTTCTCGGATCATAAAGGAATGAAGTTGGAAATCAATAATAGGCGGAATGCCAGAAAATTCACAAATACCTGGAGGCTCAACAACACACTCTTAAACAACGAGTGGGTCAAAGAAGAAATTGCAAGAGGAATTAGTAAATACCTCGAGGCAAATGAAAATGAAAACACAACATATCAAAACTTATGGGATGCAGCAAAGGCAGTGCTAAGAGGGAAATTTATTGCCCTAAATGCCTATATCAGAAAAGAAGAAAAGGCAAAAATGCAGGAATTAACTGTTCACTTGGAAGAACTGGAGAAAGAACAGCAAACTAATCCCAAAGCAAGCAAAAGGAAAGAAATAACAAAGATTAGAGCACAAATAAATGAAATTGAAAATATGAAAACAATAGAGAAAATCAATAAGACCAGAAGTTGGTTCTATGAGAAAATCAATAAGATTGATGGGCCCTTAGCAAGACTGACAAAAAGAAGAAGAGAGAGGATGCAAATAAATAAGATCAGAAATGGAAGAGGAGACATAACTACTGACCTCACAGAAATAAAGGAGGTAATAACAGGATACTATGAACAACTTTACGCTAATAAATACAACAATTTAGATGAAATGGACGGGTTCCTGGAAAGACATGAACAACCAACTTTGACTCAAGAAGACATAGATGACCTCAACAAACCAATCACAAGTAAAGAAACTGAATTAGTCATTCAAAAGCTTCCTAAAAAGAAAAGTCCAGGACCAGATGGCTTCACATGTGAATTCTACCAAACGTTCCAGAAAGAATTAGTACCAATTCTCCTCAAACTCTTCAAAAAAATCGAAGTGGAGGGAAAACTGCCTAATTCATTCTATGAAGCCAACATCACCCTCATACCAAAACCAGGCAAAGATATTACAAAAAAAGAAAACTACAGACCAATCTCTCTAATGAATACAGATGCAAAAATCCTCAATAAAATTCTAGCAAATCGTATCCAACAACACATTAAAAGAATTATACATCATGACCAAGTAGGATTCATCCCAGGTATGCAAGGATGGTTCAACATAAGAAAATCAATTAATGTAATACACCATATCAACAAATCAAAGCAGAAAAATCACATGATCATCTCAATTGATGCAGAGAAGGCATTCGACAAGATTCAACATCCTTTCCTGTTGAAAACACTTCAAAAGATAGGAATACAAGGGAACTTCCTTAAAATGATAGAGGGAATATATGAAAAACCCACAGCTAATATCATCCTCAATGGGGAAAAATTGAAAACTTTCCCCCTAAGATCAGGAACAAGACAAGGATGTCCACTATCACCACTATTATTCAACATTGTGTTGGAGGTTCTAGCCAGAGCAATTAGACAAGAAAAAGAAATACAAGGCATCAAAATTGGAAAGGAAGAAGTAAAACTATCACTGTTTGCAGACGATATGATACTATACGTCAAAAACCCGGAAAAATCCACAACAAAACTACTAGAGCTAATAAATGAGTACAGCAAAGTAGCAGGTTACAAGATCAACATTCAAAAATCTGTAGCATTTCTATACACTAGTAATGAACAAGCTGAGGGGGAAATCAAGAAACGAATCCCATTTACAATTGCAACTAAAAGAATAAAATACCTAGGAATAAATTTAACTAAAGAGACAAAAAACCTATATAAAGAAAACTACAAAAAACTGCTTAAAGAAATCACAGAAGACCTAAATAGATGGAAGGGCATACCGTGTTCATGGATTGGAAGACTAAAGATAGTTAAGATGTCAATCCTACCTAAATTGATTTACAGATTCAATGCAATACCAATCAAAATCCCAACAACTTATTTTTCAGAAATAGAAAAACCAATAAGCAAATTTATCTGGAAGGGCAGGGTGCCCCGAATTGCTAAAAACATCTTGAGGAAAAAAAACGAAGCTGGAGGTCTCACGCTGCCTGACTTTAAGGCATATTATGAAGCCACAGTGGTCAAAACAGCATGGTATTGGCATAAAGATAGATATATCGACCAATGGAATTGAATAGAGTGCTCAGATATAGACCCTCTCATCTATGGACATTTGATCTTTGATAAGGCAGTCAAGCCAACTCACCTGGGACAGAGCAGTCTCTTCAATAAATGGTGCCTAGAGAACTGGATATCCATATGCAAAAGAATGAAAGAAGACCCATATCTCACATCCTATACAAAAGTTAACTCAAAATGGATCAAAGATCTAAACATTAGGTCTAAGACCATAAAACAGTTAGAGGAAAATGTTGGGAGATATCTTATGGATCTTACAACTGGAGGCGGTTTTATGGACCTTACACCTAAAGCAAGAGCACTGAAGAAGGAAATAAATAAATGGGAACTCCTCAAAATTAAACACTTTTGTGCATCAAAGAACTTCATCAAGAAAGTAGAAAGACAGCCTTCACAATGGGAGACAATATTTGGAAATGATATATCAGATAAAGGTCTAGTATCCAGAATTTATAAAGAGATTGTTCATCTCAACAACAAAAAGACAGCCAACCCAATTACAAAATGGGAAAAAGACTTGAACAGACACCTCTCAGAGGAGGAAATACAAATGGCCAAAAGGCACATGAAGAGATGCTCAATGTCCCTGGCCATTAGAGAAATGCAAATCAAAACCACAATGAGATATCATCTCACACCCACCAGAATGGCCATTATCAACAAAACAGAAAATGACAAGTGCTGGAGAGGATGCAGAGAAAGAGGCACACTTATCCACTGTTGGTGGGAATGTCAAATGGTGCAACCACTGTGGAAGGCAGTTTGGCGGTTCCTCAAAAAGCTGAATATAGAATTGCCATACGACCCAGCAATACCATTGCTAGGTATCTACTCAAAGGACTTAAGGGCAAAGACACAAACGGACATTTGCACACCAATGTTTATAGCAGCGTTATTTACAATTGCAAAGAGATGGAAACAGCCGAAATCTCCATCAACAGAAGAGTGGCTAAACAAACTGTGGTATATACATACAATGGAATACTATGCAGCTTTAAGACAGGATAAACTTATGAAGCATGTAATAACATGGATGGACCTAGAGAACATTATGCTGAGTGAGTCTAGCCAAAAACTAAAGGACAAATACTGTATGGTCCCACTGATGTGAACAGACATTCGAGAATAAATTTGGAATATGTCCTTGATAACAGAGTCCAGCAGGAGGTAGAAACAGGGTAAGATAATGGCCAATTGGAGTTGAAGGGATACAGACGGTGTAACAGGACTAGATACAAAAACTCAAAAATGGACAGCACAATAATACCTAATTGTAAAGTAATCATGTTAAAACACTGAATGAAGCTGCATCTGAGCTATAGGTTTTTGTTTGGTTTGGTTTGGTTTGGTTTTGATTTTACTATTATTACTTTTATTTTTTTCTCTATAGTAACATTCTATATCTTTTTCGGTTATGTTGCTAGTTCTTCTAAACCAATGCATATGTACTAAGAAATGATGATCATGCATCTATGTGATGATGTTAAGAATTACTGATTGCATATGTAGAATGGTATGATCTCTAAATGTTGGGTTAATTTCTTTTTTTCCGTTAATTAAAAAAAAAGAGAGAAGGGATAATTGGAGCTGAAGGGATACAGACTGTACAACGGGACTGGATATAAAAACTCAGAAATGGACAGCACAATACTACCCAATTGTAATGCAATTATGTTAAAACACTGAATGAAGCTGCATGTGAGGTATAGGTTTTTTGTTTTTTTGTTTTTTTTCTTTCTATTATTGTTTTAATTCTTATTCTGTTGTCTTTTTATTTCTTTTTCTAAATCGATGCAAATGTACTAAGAAATGATGAATATGCAACTATGTGATGTTATTAAGAATTACTGATTGTACATGTAGATTGGAATGATTTCTAATTGTTTTGTTAATTCTTTTTTAATTAGTAAAAAAAAAAAGGAGCATCAGACACAAGGTGGTCACAATCACACAGTCACATGGTGAAAACTCTATCATCATACAATCATCTTCCTGAAGTGTGGCCACTGGAACACAGCTCTACATTCTCAGGCATTTCCCTCCAGCCTCTCCAGTGAGCTCTGCCAGTCATCGTCTTTGTCTTTGGTGGCGCCCAGGGGCCTCCCCTCTCTGGGCCGACCCAGCAGGTGAACTCAGTCATTGGAGCTGAAGGAATGCAGACCGTGCAACAGGACTGGGTGCAAAAACTCAGAAATGGACAGCACAATAACACCTCACTCTAATGTAATCCTGTTAAAACACTGAATGAAGCTGCATCTGAGGTATAAAAAAAAAAAAAAGCAATCTTTTAAACTTGATGATTAAAGGCCACTCTTTTGTTATCATAGTTGGATTAGGGAGTCCCCATTGAAGGGAACCCATAGTGTAATAAAACACTGATTTGTCATAAATTATGTAATAATCTCTGTTTTCCAGATTTCTTTGGAATTACAAAAATAGGAGTATTCCAGGGGTTGGAGATGGTTCTATATGCCCTGCTTTGAGTTGCTGTTTAACAAGCAGTTGATCTTGAATTAACTCCTCTTTTAACAGCCACTGCTCTACCAAATGAGACTTGTTAACCACTTTAAGGGTAGAGGAGGAATATGAGCAGTGACCACTAGACAAAAAGTGTCATCTGGATGGTTAAATTCCAGAGTTAATAAATTTCTTCTGCATAGGTTTAGGGGTGTTGGCAAAATATACGGTTGAATACATCCAATTTGCCTATCAGATCCTTGGCACTGTAATATTTTTAAGCTTTGCATGGGAGTTTGTGGTAAAAAGACTTATTTTAAATAACCCAAATGATAGAGCAATTGGCCCAATAATCCTGTATGGGTTGAAGTATGCGAAATAAAAATGATTAAATGGGAATTTGGGGATCTTTGCAACTTAGCTTTTTAAACAGTGAGATGACTTATTTATATTTATATATTTATATATAGCCAAGGACATGATAAAGTTATCATAAAGCACAAGAAGTTATTTTGATAAAACAGATTTTCTGCTTTCTCTGCTGATTATTTATAAAAGATTTTTGTAACTTTTCATTAGAATAGACTAACAATCCAAGAAAACTTTGTCATTTTAACAGAGAGAAAACTAAATTTTAGTCTTGCATCAGTATATTATTTGATATTAAAGCTTTTAAAAATTTTGTAAATAGACTTATTAAATATTTGCTGACTTTGACCATAATTTCCTTTCCACAAAACTTCAGCAACTTACTATATTATATCTATTCATGCTTTGCCCTACACAGTCCTCACTCTGTAACAGTCATTCATTTTATTTTAGAACAAAACTACTTTCTACTTTCCTTTTTCTTTTTTTTTTTTTATACTTTTTTTCTTTTTTTTGGCATGGGCAGGCTCCGGGAATAAAACCCAGGTCTCTGACTTGGCAGCAGAGAACTCTACCTGCTGATCCATTGTGACCCTCCCTTCCTTTTCCTTTTAATAAAAACATATCCTTTATATCCTTCATACCAAAATGATTTACAAACATTTCACCACATACAGTTACCATTAAAATTAAACTTGTCAGAATAATTTTAAATACTTAAAATGCTTTAGTCAATGCACATTTGAAACATGAATATATGTTTTTAAATAAGAATTGATGGCACATATAGATATTATATTTGTTTTTTTAATTTATATTTCTTTAAAGTTTTATGATTACTATATATATATTTTAAAAAGCTGGAATATAAGGCACTTCATTTCATTTGTGACTTTTTACAAAATGAATTTAATTATAAGATGCTATAGAAATTTAAAGCTTCATTTTTGGGCTTTTTTTTTTTATTGATGTCCAATTTATACAATGGTCAGGCAGTGTTATAAGGGAAAGTTAATTTTTTTTTTACTTTTAAATTCCTTTCCTACTTCAAAAATAGAAAATACAAAACCAAAGGAGAGCCACAAATTTGGAGTCACAGATAATGGGATTTAAACTCTTCAAGTTCACATTAATGAGCTGAGGCCAATTTAATAGTTTTTTTCTTTTTCCTTTTTTTTTCAAGCAGATTGTGAACATAGCACAAATGGACTGACAAGGTGAAAGCAAATTAGAAGAGATGATATTATATATTTATTTAGCTCAAGAAAAGTTTGAATTTTAAAATCATCATCACATAAATGTGCCTAGTGCCTGCCCACAGCAGAAGCCTTGCCAAGAACCTCCAGCCCCAGTCCTCCAGAGAAATCCCCAGGCAGTTGCTAGGCTTGGAGCTGAGGGATTCAAGAAAATACTACAGCAGACAAGACACAGATTAGGGCTACATTATTTTTACACAGTAGTGGCTGAATTTCAATTAGCTTAAATGACCTGGCCTAAGGTGGTCCTCTGGGAACTGGCTAGGGACCAAGAGTTGCTTCCTGGGACCTAGATAACTTTATTAAAGTATGCTCCTTCTGGGAGGATATCCAGTCCTCTCAGCTGGAGTGCACATGTCAACCTTTTTTACCAAGTTCACACAGTGGAGTATCCAGGAGCACATTTGCTTCAATGGGAATTTGTCAATGGTTTGAAAATTTTTGAAAATTTTGAGTGGTTTGTTGGGTACAGCCTTCTTAAAATTCTAATCATTAAATACTACATTAAGCAGGAGTTACACTTGTTTTAACAAGAGTTTTCAATTTCAGGGCACATTTCATAATTGCAAGCATAGATTCTATGATTCTTTTTGTAGAGGAGTTTTGGAGCCCATGGTTAGTAACACTCCTTCTTAGGTCTTTTAAAATATCATATAAGGAAAGGATTCATTCTGAAGTTGCCCATATTGAATAATTATAAGGAAAGTTTGATTATTCCCTGAAGCCATGGATTCCTTTAGACATTTTTCCATGGCTGGTCATGCCTGTTCTAGATTTTATAGGAAAGCCAGGAAAGGTAAGGGAATATTGAATTTTTCCCAATAGGAGGTGGAACAGGGGGTGGCTTTGACTCTGGATCCTCAGAAGGAGCTATGGGATGGGATGGAATATGTAGATAAAGTAGTTTTTACAAGTTTCCATGTCACAAGAACCAATACTGTGATTTTCTCACCCTGCTCATATTTTTCTTTTAAAACTGTTCTCTGCATACAACTTCAAGGTTTCTCAGGCTCCAGCTGCCCCAGGAAAGGGGGGAATTAAGTTTATCTGAGAGGGAAAAAGAGGATGGTCAGGTGAAAGGAATTAATTCCCTGGAGGCTATGCCTTCCCCAGGAGAGGAGTGGGGCCCAGCTCAAATCCCTCCCTCAAGTATTTCAGACCCCAGGGTCTGGAAAACTGAAGCAATTAAAGCCAGGCTACAATCTTTCCTCCATCTTGACCATGGCCCAGCAAGAAGAGTCTGCTGAAGTTAAAGGTACCACAAAAATTTATGCTGGTGGGACTCACAGGCAGACAAGCACCAAATACTGGTCAGGATAGAAAAAACACAGAGTCAAGAGGCTTCATAGGAAAGTCTGTCAACCAGCTGGGTCTCATAACCTAGGGAAAACTGATGCAGGTGACTCTTTCCTCCTGAGAGGAGGCCAGTCTGGTCTGGGAAAATCTGACTGGGGTCTATAATACCTAAGTAGACCCTCCTAAGGGGAAAAAAGGGCACCATATATAGGCAGGGCAGGAAATAAGAAAATAAGAAGTGAACCATTCTGATCTGTTAAACAAAACCTAAGTTAGAGGTCTAGAATAAGCTGAACTGGATGTCAAAGAACAGAAGGACAACAAACTCATCCAGAAAGAAAATCCTAGGTAAAAAAAGTGAAAACAATCTCCAGAATAAGCTAAGTAAGGAAATTAAATGTCTAGACACCAGCAAAAAATAGAAAATCATACTAGAAAAATTGAAGAAATGGCCCAGTCAAAGGAACAAACCAACAATTCATATGAGATACAGGAATTGAAATAATTAATTCAGGATGTTTGAACAAACATGGAAAACTTCATAAAAAATCAAATCAATGAATTGAGAGAGGATATAAAGATGTCAAGGGATGAACAAAAAGAAGAAATCAAAATTCTGAAAAATCAAATCACAGAACTTACAGAAATAAAAAGCACAATAGAAGAGATCAAAAATACAATAGAAACCTACAATGTTAGATTTCAAGAGGCAGAAGATGGGATTAGTGAACTGGAGGATGGGATGTGTGAAATCTGACAAGCAAAAGAAAATATAGGGGAAAAATGGAAAAATATGAGCAGGGACACAGGAAATTGAATGAAAATATTAAGCATGTGACTATACATGTTGTGGGTGTCCCAGAAGGAGAAGAGAAGGGAAAAGGAGGAGAAAAATGAATGGAGGAAATTATCATTGAAAATTTCCCAACTCTTATGAAAGACTTAAAATTACAGATCTGAGAAGTACAGCATACCCCGAACAGAATAGATTCAAATAGACATACTTCAAGACACTTACTAATCAGAATGTCAGATGGCAAAGAGAAAGTGAAAAGAAAGCAGTAAGAGAAAAGCAATCCATCACAATCAAGGGAAGCCCAATAAGACTATGTATAGATTTCTCAGCAGAAACCATGGAGGCAAGAAGACAGTGGTAGGATATATTTAAGATACTAAAAGAGAGGAACTACCAACCAAGAATTCTATATCCATCAAAATTGTCCTTCAAAAATGAGGGGGAAATTAGAACATTTTCAGCAAAAAAGTCACTGAAGGAATTTGTGACCAAGAGATTGGCTCTGCAAGAAATACTAAAGGGAGACTAGAGACAGAAGAGTGTAGAAATGAAGACTATTAGTAAAGATAAAAAGAAAGAAAATTATATATGACATATAAAATCCAAAAGGCAAAATGTTAGAAGAAAGTACTGCCCTTATAGTAGTAATGCTAAATGTTAATGGATTAAACTTCCCAATCGAAAGACATAGAATGGCAGAATAGAGTAAAAAAACAGGACTCATATATATGCTGTCTACAGGAGACATATTTTAAACCCAAGGATAAACATAGGTAGAAAGTGAAAGTTTGGGAAAAGATATTGCATGCAAGCAGCAATCAGAAAAGAGCAGGGCTAACTATACAAATATCCAACAAATTAGACTTCAAATGTAAAACAATTAGAAGAGACAAAGAAGGACACTATATATTGACAAAAGGAGCAATTCAACAAGAAGACATAACAATCATAAATATTTATGCACCAAGCCAGAGTGCTCCAAAATACATGAGGCAAACACTGAAAACACCAAAAAGAGAAATAGACACATCACCATAATAGCTGGGAGACTTCAATTCCCTGCTCTCATCAATGAACAGAACATCTAGACAGAGGATCAATAAAGAAACAGAAAATTTGAAAAATATGATAAATGAACTAGACTTAATAGACATTTATAGAACATTACACCCCACAACAGCAGGATACAGCTTTTTCTCAAATGTACATGAACCAATCTCAAGGATAGACCATATGTTTGTTCACAAAGACTCAATAAATTTAAAAAGGTTGGAATCATACAAAACACTTTCTTAGATCATAAATGAATGAAGTTGGAAATCAATAATAGGCAGACAGCCAGGAAATTTACATAAGTATGGAGACTCAACAACACACTCCTAAACAACCAGTGGGTCAAGGAAGAAATTACAAGAGAAATCAGTAAATATCTAGTGGCAAATGAAAATGAAAATACGACATATCAAAATTTATTGGATGAAGCAAAGGCAGTGCTAAGAGAGAAATTTATCACCATAAATGCCTATATCAAAAAAGAAGAAAGAGCAAAAATCAAGGAATTAACTGTTCACTTGAGAACTAGAGAAAGAACAGCAAACTAACCCAAAGCAAGCAAAAGGAAAGAACTAATGAACATTAGAGCAAAGATAAATGAAATTGAGAACATGAAAACAATTGAGAAAATCAACAAAACCAGAAGATGGTTCTAAGAGAAAATCAATAAGATTGAGAGACCCTTAACAGGGCTGACAAAAAGAAGGAGAGGATACAAATAAATAAAGTAAAAAAATATGGAAGAGGAGATATAACCACTAGCCCTGCAGAAATAAAGGAGGTAATGAGAGGATAATATGAACAACTTTATGTTAATAAACTAGACAATGTAGATGAAATTGACAACTTCCTAGGAAGGCATAAACAATCAACATTGACTCAAGAAGAAATAGATGACCTCAACAAACCAATCACAAGCAAAGAAATTGAATTAGTCACTAAGAAGCTCCCAGAAGAGAAAAGTCCAAGACCAGATGGCCTCACATGTGAATTCTACTAAACATTCAAGAAAGAATTAGTACAGATCTTGCTCAAACTCTTCAAAAACATTGAAGAGGAGAGAAGGCTACTTAACGCCTTCTATGAAGGCAACATCACCCTCATACCAAAACCAGACAAAAATGCTATAAGAAAAGAAAATTTCAGACCAATCTCTCTAATGAATATATATGCAAAAATCCTCAACAAAATTCTTACAAATTGAATCCAGCAGCACATTAAAAGTATTATACACCATACCAAGTAGAATTCATCTAAGGTATACAAGGATGGTTCAACATAAGAAAATCAATTAATGTAATATGCCATATCAACAAATCAAAGCAGAAAAGCCACATAGTCATCTTGATCGATGCAGAAAAGGCATCTGACAAAATTCAATGTCCTTTCTTGTTGAAAACACTTCAAAGTATAGGAATAGAAAGGAACTTCCTCAACATGATAAAGGGTATATATGAAAAACCCACAGCTAATATCATCCTCAACGGGGAAAGACTGAAGGCTTTCCCCCTAATATCAGGAACAGGACAAGGATGCCCACTGTCACCATTGTTATTCAACATTGTGTTGGAAGTTCTAGCCAGAGCAATTAGACAAGAAAAAGAATAAAGGCATCAAAATTGGAAAGGAAGAAGTAAAACTCTCACTGTTTGCAGATGAAATGTTGAAAGCCCTGAAAAATTTACAGCAAAACTACTAGAGGTAATAAACAAGTACAGCAAAGTGGCAGGTTACAAGATCAACACTCAAAAATCTGTAGTGTTCCTATACACTAGTAATGAACAATCTGGGGGGAAGTGAAGAAAAAAATTCTGTTTCTAATTGCAACCAAAAGAATAAAATATTTAGGAATAAATTTAACTAACGATATGAAAGACCTATACAAAGAAAACTACAAGAAATTGTCAAAAGAAATCACAGAAGACCTAAATAAATGGAAGGACATACCGTGTTCATGGATTGGAAGACTGAATATAGTTAAGATGTCAATTCTACTTAAATTGATTTACAGATTCAATGCAATACCAAATAAAATCCCAAACACTTACTTTTCAGAAATAGAAAAACCAATAACCAAATTTATCTGGAAGGGCAATATGCCCTAAAGAGCTACAAATATCTTGAGAAAGAAAAATGAAGTCAGAAGTCTCACACTACTTGACTTTAAGGCATATTATGAAGCTACAGTGGTCAAAACAGCCTGGTACTGGCATAAAAATAGATATACTGACCAATGGAATAGAATAGAGTGTTCAGATATAGACTCTCTCATCTATGGACAATTGATCTTTGATAAGGCAGTGTTCTAGTTTGCTAGCTGCTGGAATACAATATACCAGCAGCATATGGAATGGCTTTTAAAAAGGGAAATCTAAAAAGTTGCTAGTTTACTGTTCTAAGGCTGACAAAATGTCCCAATTAAAGCAAGTCTATAGAAATGTCCAATCTAAGGTATCCAGGGAAGGATACCTTGATTCAAGAAGGTCAGTGAAGTTCAAGGTTTCTCTCTCAAGTGGAAAGGCATATGGCGAACACAGTCAGGGCTTCTCTCTTGGTTGGAAGTGCACATGGTAATCAAGGGTCATCTTCTAGTTTTCTTTCCAGCTCCCTGGAGGCATTTTCCTTCTTCATCTTCAAAAGTCACTGGCTGGTGGACTCTGTGCTTCTTGGTTCTGCAGTGTTCTCTGTTGTGGCTTTCTCTTGTGTCATTCTTCTCTTCAGTCTCTGAATCTTCTGCATTCTCCAAATGTTTCCTCTTTTATAGGATTCCAGTAAACTAATCAAAAAATCATCCAAATGGGTGGAGCCACATCTCTATCTAATCAAGTTTAATACCAACTATTGATTGAGTCACATCTCCAGGGAGATAATCTAATTTAAGTTTCAAACATATAGGGATTAGAAGAAATAGCTGCCTTTACAAAATGGGGTTAGGATTAAAACATGGCTTTTCTAAGGTACATACATCCTTTCAAACCAGCACAGCCAGGAAAGCCAACTCGCTTGGAACAAAATAGTCTCTTCAATAAATGGTGCCTGGAGAACTGTATATCCACATGCAAAAGAATGAAGGAGGGTGGGCCATGGTAGGGGCAGGCCATGTTGGTTCAGCTGGCAGAGTTCTCACCTGCCATGCTGGAGACCCAGGTTCAATTTCCCAGTGCCTGCCCATGCAAAAAAGAAAAAAAGAATGAAAGAGAATCCATATCTCACACCCTACACAAAAATTAATTCAAAATGATCAAGGACCTAAACATTAGATCTAAGACCATAAAACTTTTAGAAGAAAATGTAGGAAATATCTTATAAATCTTATAATAGGAGGTGGTTACCTAGATCTTACTCCCAAAGCATGAGCATTGAAGAAAGAAATAAATAAATGAGGCCTCCTCAGAATTAAACACTTTTGTGCATCAAAGAACTTTGTCAAGAAAGTAGGAAGACAGCCTATACTATAGGAGACAATATTTGGAAATGATAAGTCAGATGAGGGCCTAGAATCTAGAATATATAAAGCAATTGTTCAACTCCACAACAAAAAGACAAACAACCCAGTTATAAAATGGACAAAAGACATGAACAGACAATTCTCAGAAGAGGAAATACAAATGGCTAAAAGACACATGAAAAGATGTTCAACTTCCCTGGTTATTAGGGAAATGCAAATCAAAACCACAATGAGATATCATCTCATAACCACCAGAATGACCATCATCAATAAAACAGAAAACAACAAGTGCTGGAGAAGATGTGGAGAAACAGGCACACTTATTCACTGTTGGTGGGTATGTAAAATGGCACAACTGCTGTGGAAGGCAGTTTGGTGGTTCCTTAGGAAGCTAAGTATAGAATTGCCATATGATCCAGCAATGCCATTGCTAGGTATCTATTCAGAGGACATGGGGGCAAGAACACAAACCAATGTTTACAGCAGCACTATTGACAATTGTCAAGAGATTGAAACAGCTCAAATATCCATCAACAGATGAGTGGCTAAACAAGCTGTGGTATACATATACGATGGACTATTATGCAGCTGTAAGACAGAATAAAGTCATGAAGTATGTGACAACATGGATGGACCTTGAGGATATTATGCTAAGTGGGATTAGCCAGAAACAAAAGGACAAAAATACTGTATGGTCTCACTAATATGAACTAACATTAATGAATGAACTTGAAAAATTTCAATTAAGGACAGAGGCCATCAAGAGATAGAAATAGGGTAGATTTGGGGTAATTGGAGCCAAAAGTATACAAATTGTGCAACAGGACTGATTGTAAAAATTCAGAAATGGGTAGCACAATACTACCTAGTTGTAGCACAATAATGTTAGTACACTGAATGAAGCTGAATATGAGGATGATAGAGGGAGGAGGGCTGGGGGGCACAAATGAAACCAGTAGGAAAGATAGACAATAAAGACTGAGATTATATAATCTAGGAATGTCTAGAGTGTACAATGATAGTGACTAAAGTTACAAATTTAAAAATGTTTTTGCCTGAGGAAGAACAAAGGAATGTCAATACTGCAAGGTGTTGAAAATAGATGGCGATTAATATTTTAAAATTTTAACTTTTGTGTGAGATTAAAGCAAAAAATGTTTAGATGGTACAAAATTTATATTTTGACTAGTGCATTTCATAATAAAACTTATATGGACAGTTTAATTGAACACAATAAGTACATGGAAACTTGAATAGGGCATGAGATTTTGTAGGTTTGTCCAGAGTGATGCCCCAATAAATCCCAGAGTGATTTGAACAGTGAATAAAACAGTATTTGCAGAGTCCCCTTGGAGGAATGGTGAGAAAGTGGAAAAATTTAACTTCCCCATTTGGAGAATTCCTGGTATTCTCACAATTAGTGGGGACAACCAAATCAACAGGTGAGCCCTCAATCTTGGGGTTTATTCATATAAAATTTATACCCACAAAGGATAGAGTAAGCCAACTTAAAATTAGGCTTAAGAGTCACCCCCAGAAAACCTTTTTTGTTGCTCAGATGTGGCCTATCTCTCTCAGCTAACATGGCAAGCAAACTCACCAATTTCCCCCTCTCTATGTGGGACATGACTTCCAGGGGTGTAAATCTCCATGGCAACATGGGACAGAAATCCTAGAATGAGCTAGGACTCAGCATCAAGGGATTGAGAAAACCTTCTCAACTGAAAGGGGGAAGAGTGAAATGAGACAAAATAAAGTGTCACTGGCTGAGAGTTTGGAACAGAGTTGAGAGATTTTCCTAGAGGTTATTCTTACACATTTTATAGATATCCCCTTTTTAGATTTAGGTGGATTAGAGAGGATAGAGGGAAGTGCCTGAAACTGTAGAACTGTGTTCCAGTAAACATGGTTCTTGTAGATGAATGTATAATGGTATAGCTTTTGCAATGTGACTATGTGATTGTGAAAACCTTGTGTCTGGTATTCTTTTATCTAAAATATTGACAGATAAGTAAAAAATATGGATTAAAATAAATAAATAATGGGGGGGCAAATGTTAAGATAAATTGAATAGATTGAAATACTAGTGAACAATGAAAGGGAGTGGTAAGGAGTATAGAAAAAAATAGGGGAAACAAAGGTTAAAATCTATTGAATAGATGGAAATACTAATGGTCAATGAGAGGGAGGGGTAAGGGGTATGGTATGCATGAGTTTTTTCTTTTCTCTTTTTATTTCTTTTTCTGGAGTGATTCAGATATTCTAAAAAATGATCACAGTGATGAATATACTACTATGTGATGATATTGTGAGCCATTGATTGTATACTATGCATGAAATGTTTGTATATTAAGAATGTTCATGTTTGTATGTTGTTTGGTTTGATAATACAAAATAAGTTAAACAAAAAATAATACTCTGCCTACTTGTTCCCAGAGCTTCAAGTCAAAGGTCCCCATATCAGGGAACCATGCCAGTGAATTTAAACTAATTTGTAACAATGATAAAAGCTATCTCTCCTTTGCTGAGCATTCTGCGGCTTTTAATAACTTTTGAAGTCTTTTAATTTATATAGTTTGTTCCTTGGGAAGCCCCATCTCCATCTTGCTAAGAAAGGGATGTGAAAAGGTAATTCCTCACTTGAACTAAGTAGGTGGGCAGCTCAAGTGAGCAATGCTGTCCCTTACCTTAGGATGAATGGCCTCAGTTTCTATTCTGCAGCTGTGATTCTCCTCCACTTCATGTACTGACCTTCCACACCTGATGCTACATCCATAGCTGAAGCCTTACTCCATGTTTTCCTCACGTGCACCATTTGTGGATGACACCACCTATGGCAGTTATTCTTTGTTCAGCAAAGAATCAGCACAGGAAGAGAAAACCTATGACACAAAGTCAGAAAGCAAGGAAGTATCTGACCCAAGAGAGAACCAGAGCCCTGAGTTTATTTTTTGCTAGCTATTTTGCAGGTAAAGGGGCCATTTGTAGTTAAACTATCCATTGAACACCAGGGGGGGGTTCCTGTTTGCCTATAGGAGGTATCTTTAATTTTAAGAACAAAGCAGGAATTTCCCCATGAGTAGGAGGATATGTTCCAGATAAGTATGCAAAGCAGGCAGATATGCAAATGACACAGATAGGCAAAGTAGACAAACACCTTAAGCTGTTTTCAGCTTAACAAATAAACAGGAAGACAAGCTCAATAGTTTTCCACTACTTGAGGGCATATTAACACAGAGCAGGCTTACAAATGCTTTAACCATATCCTCCCCACACTATGGACTTTGTAATCCCTGAAGACACCATGTCTGCTCTACCTCATTTAGAATTTGAATGTCCCATGTAATATAGCACACAATATGTCAAGTTACTATATAAACAACCTTGATTTTCTTTTGTTCTACACAAACATGTGACATACATAGCAAGTTAGTGGAGTTTATCTGATGGAAAATATAATAAAACAAAATTAAGGAAAAAGAACTTTCTCAAAAATTCTTAGGTAAATTTGTCAGAATAGTCACTTCAACCAAATCCAACCTTACTTGTTGAGATGTGTTTTTTGATTACAGAGACTGTGACATTCCAGTATGTGGACATAGAACTCTCTGGAAAGGAGTGGGAATGTCTGGAAAGGAGTGGGAATGTCTAGACTCTCATGTTCAACAGGAGCATGAGGTTGGAGAACTACAAGAACCTGGTCTCCCTGGGTATCAGCATCTGCTCTTGTGGCTCTTCACATTTTCCTTTGAAAGTCCCTTGGGAGCCCCTACCTTACTTGATGGAGTTCCAAATCATTGCTCTTATTGGAGAGGTTGAAGTTGGTTCAGAAACAAAAAGCTTCATAAAGCAACATCCAGACTTAACATTCTCTGTCGTGAAATGATTGGCCCACTTCATGCTGGATCAGTGCAGCTTGTGGAAATTGAGTATGCACAAAACTTTATGACAGACTTTCTTGGTTAACAACTGTGCTTTTGATTCATTGTGTATTGTAAGAGAGCTAGATTTCTGTATATTTAAATTTTTCCCTAAGCATTCAGAAGGGAGTTGACAGTGTTATGTGAAAAGAGGGACAAGGCTTTAAGCCTCCTGGAACATTATATAGAAATAGAATAAACCAGGCTGAGGCTCTGAAGTTTCAGGAAGTAGGTTTTATTTTCTATGGCCATAGGGTTCAGCCAAGTAGCCTCTGAAAGTCTGAGCCCTGAACAAAAGGCAACCTTAGCTTTTATAGACTGTATTACTTGATAGAGATAAGGTAAATTTAATATGGTGACTGGCAGTGTTAGAGGACAAACAATTGGTCAGTTTAAGGAGCAAAGCAGGTAACAGAAGCAGATGAACTGTTAGGGGAGGGTCTCCATTCCAGGTGTCTTATCTCACTTGCCTGCAGTTTTACCCTGTCCTGAAGGCTAGGAGAGGGGGTTTCTATCCCAGGAATGTGTCTTATCTTGCTTTCCTGCAGTTTTACCCATTCCTGAAGGTCAGGAGAGGGGGTTTGGGGATTTTCCACAGAGAAGGCAGCTGAACCAGAAGAAGTGGGGGAGAGGACTGCCTTCTTTAAAGCCTGCTTGCTACAACAGCAGGCAAAATTGTGAAATATTTTCCTAGACCCATTTGTAATATCTTCTCTTTTCAGTTGAGCAAAGAGCTGGAGTTATTCTGGAAAAACCACAATATATTCCTTTTAAAAATGTTTTAAATAAGCAGGAATCTATTTCTGAACTGAATATTATCTCCTTTTGAAGCAAAGCAAAGAGCCATGGAATGTGTAGAGCCAGATGAAGATAGTGAAAAATCTAGGTAGTCAGAAAAGTCACAAGATGCAAAAATAGGTAAGAGCTCAGATGAGGAGAGAGCAAGCTGTGCTATTAAGGACTGTTTGGGAAGTCCCCCAGTGATAGAGGTCTATGTGAAAACAAAAGTTTCTTTTCTCATGCATTCACAAAAGATATTTTTCAATTCACCCACTGTGCTGGTTTGAAAGGATATATATACCCTAGAAAAGCCATGTTTTAATCCTAATCCCATTTTGTAAAGGCAGCTGTTTCTTCTAATTCTTATTAAACATTGTATGTTTGAAACTTATTAAACATTGTATGTTTCTCCCTGGAGATGTAACTTAATCAAGAGTGGTTGTTAAGCTGGATTAAGTGGAGGTGTGTCTCCACCCATTTGGGTAGGTCTTGATTAGTTTACTGGAATCCTATAAAAGAAGAGACATTTTGGAGAAGGTGAGAGATTCGGAGAGAGCAGAGAAGAACAACATAGCCATGAGAAGCAGAGAGTCCATTAACCAGTGACCTTTGGATATGAAGAAGGAAAATGCCCCCCAAGGAGCTTCATGAAACAGGAAGCCAGGAGAGAAAGCTAACAGATGATGCTGTGTTTTCCATGTGCCCTTCCAGCTGAGAGAAAGAGAAGCCCTGACTATGTTTGCCATGTACCTTCTCACTTGAAAGAGAACACCTGAACTTCATCAGACTTCTTGAACCAAGGTATCTTTCCATGGATGCCTTTGATTGGACACTTCTATAGACTTGCTTTAATTGGGACATTATCTCAACCTTAGAACCATAAACTAGCAACTTATTAAATTCCCCTTTTTAAAAACTGTTCTGTTTCTGGTCTGTTACATTCCAGCAGCTAGCAAACTAGAACACCCACCTTCCATATGAATTTATACTCCCACTCTCCACTGGTGCTCCAGCTCAAGCAGAGAAAGGCAAAGTCTTTCTTAATCCCTACAACACTCTTTACCTGGTCCCTAGTTTCATTTGGAGCTTTGGCTGAGGGGCTCAGATAGGACTGTTTCACAGGTATCCTATTCCCCTTTGATCTTTCTCTGACAAAATTCTATCATCTGCTCAGTTCTTGATCTACACACCACATCAGAACTGAGGCCTCTGTTGTCCTGACCCCAGTACCCGTGAAGGTTACTTTTCCATTTCACATATTTGGGAGATGACTCTGGAGATGAGAAGACACTGGCTTCTCTTCTTTTGCTTCTGGGGCCTCAGGGAACTGAATGAGGCTGTCTCTAGTTCTCTCCCTATTCAGATTCCTCAGTCATTTCTTCAGTTCTGCTTCTGCTACACTTCAGAAATGTGTGCAACATGGGAGTGGGTTGGATCTTCTGGAATTGTTACTCAGCGGTGCCGTAAAGATGGTGGACAGAGCCGTCCTTTGAACTTCAGTCCTGCACAGGACCCTATGTCAGTCTCTCAGGAACTCAGTCTGGGTTTTGTGGGCAGAGCCCACTGGACCCTCTTATAACCCCTACAAAAATCTGACCCCCTTACTTTACTCTCCTAATTTGTATTTTTCTCTCTACCTTGTCTGAGGATGTGGAAACACCTTGACTCTCTGTGATTTCACATTCTCCTGAGATTATATGACTTCTATCCCTGAAACTTGCTTTTGATATACACATTTCTACAGTCTAAAATTTTATTCTCTTTTTCTGCTGTGATTGCCCATGTTTTAGGGAATGGGACAACCTCTGATGGACTCCCTTGGTAACTTCCTACTTACCAAAAATTCTCAGTGGAAAACTTTTTGATTACTATATTATAATACCATCCTGCCTGTTCTAGTTTGCTAGCTGCCAGAATGCAACACACCAGAGACGGACTGGCTTTTAATAAAAGAGGATTTATTTTGTTAGTTCTTCAGAGGAAAGGCAGCTAACTTTCCACTGAGGTTCTTTCTTACGTGGAAGGCACAAGATGGTCTCTGCTGGTCTTCTCTCCAGGCCCCTGGGTTCCAACAACTTTCCCAGGGTGACTTCTTTCTGCATCTCCAAAGGCCTGGGCTGAGCTGCGAGTGCTGAGATGAGGAATGTCGAGCTGCTAGGTTGTGCTACATTGTGTTCTCTTATTTAAGCACCAGCCAATTATGTCTAACGTCACTCATTGCAGCAGACACACCTCCTAGCCGACTGCAGATGTAATTAGCAACAGATGAGGTTCAGGTACCATTGGCTTGTGTCCGCAGCAACAGAACTAGGTATGCTCACCTGGCCAAGTTGACAACTGAATCTAATTAACACACTGCCAAATACAGAATCCTCCCCCCCTTGAATCCACTGAATAGAGTGGTCAGCATATCCCAGGATGTTAAGATTGAAAATATCAGGAAATTCTGCAGATCAGTGGGTCTAGTTGTACTTCTGGTATTTGTGGAGTGTCACAATATATCTCAAGGGAAGTATTTCCGTGTTGATCAAATATACTATGGTCATCCTCTTTGAGCCAGCAATCATAGTGGAGGAATTTGTCCTAGGGAGAACATTGCCCAAGTTCACAACCTTATATATCCAAGAGACTGTTGATCAAATTTGTTCCTGCTACATCGGTCATCCAAGTGTGTGCCACTCTTCATTCAATAAATAGGACTTTTACACATAAACTCAAAGGGAACCTTTGAAGTTGAATAATGTCTCCATTTTTAAAAAAGTTTTAATTTTTTTAAACATAACAACATACAAACACAAACATTCTTACCACATGATCATTCCATTCTTGGTAAATAATCAATAACTCACAAATATCATCACACAGTTGTATATTCAGTACCATGATCATTTCTAGAATATTTGCATCAATTCAGAAAAAGAAATATAAAGAAAAAAAAACTCACACATACCATACCCTTCACCTCTCCCTCTCATTGACTGCTAGTATTTCCATCTACCTAATATATTTTAGCCTTTGTTTCCCCTATTTTTTCTTTACCCCTTATCACTCTCTTTCATTGATCACTAGCATTTCAATCTACTAAATTTATTTTAACATTTTTTCCAAGGTTTGTCCTTTTTCCTTCTGTGTTAGAGGAAATCCTAATGTATTTTTTATTTCCCCCCTATTATTGACATTAGTCTGCCAGTTTCCTTTTGTCCTAATGTTCTTATTGTTTTTACATGTTTTTACCATTTATTATGGTCAATTTTCACTTTAGACAATTTGATGATCCTGAACCCTGAAGTGTCTAATGTGAGGTTTCTTCCCTCACAGAATCCTTCCAGGCCTATATCATTCCAAACAACTAAGAAGAGATCTTCAGTGGCTGCTGTTCTCACAGACTGACCACCTGTTAAGACACCTGACATAAGAGCATTCAGCCTAGTACAATTGGTCATCAAAAGAACCTAACCTGAGCACCTTACCCTCACATCATTGACCAGCTAAAAGATGTGATGGACTTGGCTAGCTCTTCTCATCCTGTTCTCAAGAACTTTTGCCAAGAACCAAGCAGACATTCAATTGGCTTGATGTTTTATCTGAGGATGTTCCCCAGTCTTCCAAGAAATCACATGCCCAGGACATGTCATCAATCTCCCAGTATGAGTCAAGTTTTTTGATGTGGATTCAAAGCCTAGGTTACAGCCTGTCACTCAAATATTCCTGAACTATGAGTTCAATATAAAAGAACCAGGTCAGCATTCTTTTGAAGTCTCCATCCAGACATGCCAGAATCCTCTATTTAAATCAAGAATCATCCCCTTCCTGACATCCCAGCATAGTATTCATATACATCATCTGGGGTTTTTCCAGACTCTCCAGCCTCCACCAGTACAACTATACATGGAGCCAATGAGGTACACCAAGTGACAATGAAGACATTTGTCCTGGTGCCAGGTATTAATTTTCAGCCTCCATTCAACACTCATTACCAGGCCTCCAGCACACCCAATCACTCACCATTCAGCCATGTTCTGGGCCAGCCACACAAAATGGCCTTCATGAGCTGGAAAAAAAGATTGAGGATCTCTGGATTCAAAAGAGCTGCTACTGCTCTCCTTCCTGAGAAGCCTACATCTCCTGCTCAGAGCCTTAATATCTTAGCGGTATCTGAGGGACACTCTACCCATGTCCCAGTACATGCTGTCTATGATCTCTTCTTCTCTTGGACTATAATTCTGGATTCCTCTATTGAGGAAAGTGACTGGGAGTGACATTTCCTCAGGACAAAGAAGACTGAGCCACCAGCTTCACATGACTTGGAGACAACTTAAGGACTGTAACATGAAAAGATGAAAGGAGCAGAGAGCATCTGATCAACCAACGCTGTGGTGTGTGTTCAAATGGTGAGATGCCAAACAATATTGATGGATGAATGGATAGACACTGCTTATTAAACTTCATAAATATAAGTCATATTTTATATGGAGCTGATAAAACAGTCATATGTCATTTTGTAAATTAGACAATTGTATAAGGAACTGAGTCAATAAGAGTTAGAAATATTAGACTATATACTTGGAATCTCAGGTAGGACATGAGATTTTGCTGGCTTGTCCAGAGTGATGCCCCAATGAATCCCAGAGTGATTCAATCAGTGAGTGGAAAAGTATCTGCAAAGCCCCCTTCAGGGAATGGTTGAGAATGGGGAGAAATTCCACTTCCCCAAGTTGAATTCTTGATATTCTCACAAGCAGTGTGGACAATCAAAGCTATGGGCTGAACCCCCAGTCTTGGGGTTTGTTCATATGAAACTTAACCCCACAAAGGATAAGTCAAGTCTACTTAAAATTTAAGCCTAAGAGTCACCCCCAAGAGAGCCTCTTTTGTTGCTCAGATGTGGCCTCTCCCTCCAGCCAGCACAATGAGCAGTCTCACCACCCTCCCCCTCTCTATGTGGGACATGACTCCCAGGGGTGTGGACCTTCCTGGCAATGTGGGACAGAGATCTTGGAATGAGCTGAGACTCAGCATCAAGGGATTGAGAAAAACCCTAGAATGAGCTGAGACTTAGCATCAAGGGATTGAGAAAACCTTCTTTTCTCAAAAGAGGGAAATGAGACAAAGTGTCAATGGCTGAGAGATTCCAAACAGAGTTGAGAGGTTATCCTGGAGGTTATTTTTATGCATCAAGTAGATATCATCTTGTTATTCAAGATGTAATGGAGAGGCTGGAGGGAACTGCCTGAAAATGTAGAGCTGTGTTCCAGTAGGCATGTTTCTTGAGGATGATTGAATAATGATACAGCTGTCACAATGTGACTGTGTGATTGTGAAAACCTTGTGTCTGATGCTTCTTTTATCTACCATGTCAACAAAGGAGTAGAGCATATGGAATAAAAATAAATAATAGGGGGAACAAATACTAAAATAAATTTAGTTTGAAATGCTAGTGATCAATGAAAGTGAGGGGTAAGGGGTATGGTAGGTATAATCTTTTTTTTTCTCTTTCCTGTGTTTATTTCTTTTTCTATTGTCTTTTTATTTCTTTTTCTGAATTAATGCAAATGTTCTAAGAAATGATGAATATGCAACTAAGTGATGATATTGTGAATTACTGATTATGTACGTTGATGTTTTGTTTCTTTATTTTTTAAATAATAAATAAACTTTTAAAAAAAGAAATATTAGACTATAATGTCAATAGAAAGCTATGAAGCTTATCAATATTTGTGTGCAAATGACTGAAATTTGCTTAACTCCATAAAAGGGACCCAACTATGGGTGTGTAAAGGGCCTGCATGTTTTAAACAGTTCGGTCTCCTGAGGCTAGAATTTTTTATTCAGAGGATAATTTAGAGGATATCTTAATGGGGAATATTCTCTAGTTCTTATATATTCTGTTATTAAAAATCATTGTAAAATTGCATTGGCTTAATTTTTCTATATTAATGAAATTATCTGCAATATGTATGACATGTTTTATAGTAGTTTGGGTACTTTCCTCTCACTTCACGCAATTTTAAAACTTCCAAAAAAAATTTTAATTCACGAAAATTTATTTACCTGACAGTAAAGAGGACTTTGGTATATACAGTGTGTGCTGCATGAACCTGGAGTTTGTAAGAAATACAGACTCTTAGGTATAAGCCAGCCCCACTGAATCGGTAACTATCCTTTAATTCTAGGTGTTTCATATGCATACGAACGTGTGATAATTATGAAAAATCGATTTTTCTTCATTTGTCTGCACATCTGAGTCATCTGGTGTTTTAAAGATACTGTCTGCGTTCCTACCCGCAACAGCAATTGTTTCATATGTAAATATTTTTATAAGCCAATGCAAAGAGCCAAAGCGCTACTGTAAATAATTTATTTTTAATATTTTTAAACAAACTGCCTGTTTTAATTTCTTACTAAAGGCAAACTTGCTTAAAATTCCCTCAGTTCCTCAGGGAGCCGCCGGTGGAACTGCCATTCTGTAAGCCCTCTTACCGCGAGGCCAACTGTCCTCAGCGAGGGTGACCCAGGTGGGTCCCTCGTGGCCAGGACGGGTCCCCTAGAGGAAGGGAGGTTTTACCCCACAGCGCTCTGACATCCAGATGGGTCTCCTTTGGTTCGTAGATTCCAAACCTTCCAGTGTCACATCGGGGCTGTCAAGCCCGGGAGACTCAGCGAAAGGAAACCAGAGACAACGACCCTGCCACCACAGCCGCGCATGCCCGCTGAACACCAGCGCGGCTGCGCACCTCGGCAACTGGCTTCTTCCAGCGAACTCGCTCCCCACGGCGCCTGCGCTGCAGGAGCATCCCTGGAATCTGGGCTTTCGACCAAACCTGGGCTTGTGGATTTACCGTTTCCAGTTCTGTCTGGACCAAGCTCAACTTGTAGCACCTGTGCTAGCCATACTTAAACCTGCCCACAAGAAAACTGAAGACTCAAATTCCTTCACTAGAGAATTCTAGCAAAGATACCAATCTTACAAAGCCCTTTCAGAAAATACAGAGGAAATTTCCCGACATCTTAACTGAGGCCGGAATTACGTGATAAAACTCGGCAAAGCATTACAAAAAAATTTCCAAATGAAATGTAATATTTTATTTGTAAGGGAAATAAAACTGAGAGTAATTTAGGAATATAAGATTAGGTTAACATTTGAAAATCAATATAATTCACCATAGTAATCCATTCACTGGAATATTAAATCATTATCCTCTACCTATAGGAAGAGTTGTGGGGGTCCACGGAGGGCAGCGTAGAGATGAAACAGGATTGAGGAGAAAGCTGCCCTCTACCTCAAACGTACAATAAAAACAATTTCATATAGATGAAATATGTATTTAAGATACAAAATACTAAAAAACATTAAAATTTGTTTCATTATAATTATTACTTGTTAAATTAAGCAAAGGTCAAATGACTGAAGTCAAGAACCAAGTACTTTCATTTTATTTCATACAGTATTATATATTTAAATATTGTGTGTATATGTTGATAAAGAGATTCCATGAGTAGGTGAAAATGCAAATAAGAAGTTGGAAGAAATATATAAAACTATATGTCAATATATACAACTTTTCTTATTTAAATTTCATTAAATATTTAAGTGTGGGGCCCGGAAAAAACTACTCATTATAAACAGCCTGCTAAGATGGCCTTCATAAGTTCCAGCAGAACATGATACAGCATAGCTTGTGTAACCAATGATGTAATTAATATACATATCTCTAATCATGTATCCCATGAATGATGACACCCATTGGTAAAATGCCACTTTTGTGTAATTTAATAGATAAAGGACTACTGCTTTGTAAGAATCAGAGCTGAGGGAAATGATTAAAGATGACCACTCTACCAGCGGCTCCTCGAGCTTTCTTTCAATTTGCTATGAAACCGGAGTGACCGCTCCTTAAGCAGGGACCTGACAATGGGCGAGTTAGCAGGATGAGTGGTGAGTGGCCCCTCCGCCCCAAAGGAAGCTGGACTGGATGGGATGTGGGCATCCACAAGCTTGTGGCATTCCATAGCAGCTATTTTTGCTGCAGTGTTCTGCTCCAGAGGCTTGGGATCATATGAATCCCACCCCACAGGGGAGTGCCAAGGCCTTAAAGGACTTTAAAGTTCACATCCAGGTTCCCCAGCGCACTGGCTTTGTGGAAGGAGTTGGCCCAGGAAGAGTGATTCACTAAGCTAAAGGGGAAAAGGCAAGCTGAGCCCCGCTCCCTGTGCTTAAATGATGTTTTACATTCGAGCATTGGGAGTGACATGGACTTCATTAACTGACATGCTGGCTGCGTATCCCAGGTGGCTGGGGGGCCAGGGGACTGAAGGCCACATGTAGAACTTTCAATATACAGTGTGTCTTGTCCCTAGTGGATATGGGAGCAGAATGCACATTGTTCTATGGAAACCCAGACCAGTTTGATGGCCCTCTGACTCACACTGATGGATATGGAGGACGCAGGGTCCATGTGAGACAAGCCATGGTAGTGCCTGGCATTGGTTGCTTGCTGCCCCTAGCCTACATAGTACATATATCTGCTATTCCTGAATATATATTAGGCATGTTTTTTTTTCTTTTTAATTTTTTATTAATATAATCCATCAACATACAATGTGAACATTCTCAATTTATGAACATTCCATACTTGGTGTGCAATCAGTGACTCACAATATCATCACATGTATTGTATATTCATGTTCTAGTTTGCTAGCTGCCGGAATGCAATATACCAGAAACGGAATCTTTTTAAAAGGAGAATTTAATAAGTTGCTAGTTTTCAGTTCTAAGACCAAGATAATGACCCAATTACAACAAGTCTATAGAAATGTCCAATCAAAGATATTCGGGGAAAGCTACCTTGGTTCAAGAAGGCCGATGAAGTTCAGGGTCTCTCTCTCATCTGAGAAGGCACATGATGAACACAGTCATGGTTTCTCTCTCAGCTGGAAGGGCACATGGTGAGCAAGGCATCATCTGCTAGGTTTCTCTCCTGGCTTCCTGCTTTATGAAGCTCCCTGGGAGGCATTTTCCTTCTTCAGCTCCAAAAGTCACTGGCTTGTGGGCTCTTATGGCTATGTTGTTCTTTTCTGGCTCTCTCTGAATCTCCCAAAATGTTTCCTCTTATATAAGACTTGAGAAACTAATCAAGACCCACCCAAATGGGTGGAGACATGTCATCACCTCACCACCACACTTGATTGAATCAGATCTCCAGGAAGATGATCTGATTATAGTTTCAAACATACAGTATCGAATAGGATATATTCTACCTTTTTGAAATGGGATTTAGATTAAAACATGGCTTTTCTAGGGGACATAAATCCTTTCAAACCAGCACAATTCATAACCATGACCATTTCTCAGAACATTTACATCACTCCAGAAAGAGAAATAAAAAGAAAAAAGAAAAAATCATATGTACCATACCCCTTACCCCTCCCTCTCATTGACCACTAGTATTTCCCTCTACCCAATTTATTCTAACATTTTCTCCCCCTATTATTTATTTATTTTTAATCCATATTTTTTCCTAATATGTCCATACTGTAGATAAAAGGAGCATCTGAACAAGGTTTTCACAATCACACAGTCACATTGTGAAAGCTATATCATTATACAATCACCTTAAAGAAACATGGCTACTGGAACACAGCTCTACAGTTTCAGGCACTTCCCTCTAGCCTCTCTAATACACCTTAAACTAAAAAGGGGTTATCTATATAATGCATAAGAATAACCTCCAGGATAACCTCTCAATTCTGTTTGAAACTCTCAGCCACTGACACTTTGTCTCATTTCTCTCTTCCCTTTTTCAGTCAAGAAGGTTTTCTCAATCCCTTGATGCTGAGTCCCAGCTCATTATAGGATTTCTGTCCCATGCTGCCAGGGAGGTTTACACTTCTGGGAGAGAGTGGGAAGGCAATGTCCCATGCAGAGAAGGGGAGGGCAATAAATTTGCTTGCCAGTATTGGCTGAGAGAGAGAGGCCACATCTGAGCAAAAAAAGAATTCCCTGGGGGTGACTCTTAAGCCTAATTTTAAGTAGGCTTAGCCTATCCTTTGCAGGGATATGTTTCACATGGACAACCCCCAAGATTGAGGGTTCAGCCTATTGATTTTTTGTCCTCACTGCTTGCAAGAATATCAGGCCTTCTCCATATGGGGAAGTTGAATTTTCCCTCTTTCTCACCATTCCCCCAAGGGGACTTTGCAAATACTTATTTATTCACTGTTCAAATCACTCTGGGATTTATCAGGGCATTACTCTGGACAAACCTACAAAATCTCATGCCCTACTCAAGGTTCCTTGTACTTATGATGTTCAATTAAACTGCCCATATAAGTTATATTAGGAGAAGGCATGGATATTTTACAAGGATTGACTTTCAAAACTACCCAAGAAGAATTTCTGTTATGGGTGTGAGTGTAAAACCTGTGCTTAGAGATCATCTTCACCATTCCCTGGTGCCCCAAAGAATTGTTAAGGTGAGGCAATAACAGTTATATACATAGTCCTACTATGTACCATGGGTTGGTGGCTCAGAACTTGGATACTTTGCAATATAAGGATACAGTGTCTTTTATATCATTATATAAATTATATTACACTAACCTCTCATTCTCTTACAGATCTATAAGAAGCTGCAGACTGCCTGTGTCATGCATTAGATATCTGGAAATAGGCAATCAATGAGGTCAAGGTCCAAGGGCCTAGATTGTCTGTTAAGTTTTTGTGAGTTCTCTGGTTGGGTAAGACCAAGGTGATCCCAGAAGCCATGATACATAAGGACCAAGCATAAAGAGACAGACCACAGTAAAACAGGTTACAAGCTTTTATAGGCCTCTCAGAGTACTAGAGAGTGTTTGTCTCCCATTTGGCTCGGATCTTGTATCCTTTGTATGCCTTAATTTAAAAAGGTACCCCATGGGGTAGGAGAGGAGATCAAGAACACACTTTTGTGGTAGCAAAAAAGGCAGTAGTACAGGCTCAAGCACTACAGGTGGTAGATAAAGCAGTTTCTTTTCACCTGGACATGACAGCCCATGAAGCAGGCTTTGATTAGGTACTCTAGTAGTACAGGGCAGATGCAACATCCCCATAGGACTTTTTTTTTTTGAATGGGCAGCCACTGGGAATTGAGTGCCACTGGAGACTGCCTGGGTCTCCAGCATGGCAGGGAAGAACTCTGCCACTGAGCCACCATTGCACCACCCTCCCCATAGGATTTTATTTCATTGTCAGGCACCAGGAAACAAACCCAGGTCTCTGGCATGGCAGGTGAGAACTGTGCCTGCTGAGCCACCATGGCCCACCCTCCCCATAGGATTTTGGCCCCAGTTATGGAAGGTAACAGAGGTGAGATGCTCCCACATTGAGCAGAATTAGCTGCACTGCATGCAAGTGAGTCTATTACAGGCCTGTAATGGAAGATCAGCAGAAATTGCAAATAATAAAGGCAACCCACACCCCCCATTGGATGGCAGTGGGTTTCTGGTCCAAGATTGGGCCAAAGATCTGGCCAGGATTGAGCCAAAGGTCTGGATATACAGTGGACACAGCATGTTCCGTGCCTGCTGTGGGAATAATTGAAAGGTACAATGGCCTCCTGAAAGAGGAGCTTCGGGCTTTAGCTCCAAAGGAAAGGACATTGAAGGGCTTATTAAATGAATAGCCTCAGCATACAGACTACTCCCCTTTAAGCTTGGTAAATAAGGGAATGAGTCTTGCTCTTGCACATACAAGTGGAAGTGATGTGTTGGAAAGACCAGTGTGTGGGAAGGAAGTCTACTATTATCAGCTCCCCATGTTTTGCAATCAAGAACAATGAATGAATGGACCTGGCCATGGAAAATATTTGCAGAAGCCCCTTCTTGAGTGGTATGTCTTTTGCCCTGGGATGACATGATAACCTGAGGTTTGCAGATGCAAACTTGGGTTGAAGGGTAACCAGCTCTTGTATATGTGTCCCTTCCTAATAATGGGGAAGGTTATTTGCTTTGTGGAACTTGTGCCTTGCATCCTGATCATGCTAGCATGGCCTGAGGTGACCTGGTTTGGTACTCCCACCTGAGGCAGAAAACCCTGGCTGCCACTATTCTTTCATAGGATAAGCAGATAGTCTGCATTAGGACTGAAGGATGAAATTTGTCTCTAATGGTTTCTAAAGCATTATTATCTTTCTGATCAGGCTGATTGCAGCTAACAGTCTGGTGGAATGGGCACATACCTATGCTAAGGTCC
The DNA here is from genome assembly GCF_023851605.1 of Tamandua tetradactyla. Classification (NCBI taxonomy): domain Eukaryota; kingdom Metazoa; phylum Chordata; class Mammalia; order Pilosa; family Myrmecophagidae; genus Tamandua; species Tamandua tetradactyla. Next base: position 8,690,086 of record NC_135342.1, read on the forward strand.
ACAATTGCTGGGTGTGTACTGAACTTCCAGCAGATGCAGCTGAAGGGCTCCCATGGCAGATAGCACCAGCCACTGAACAGAACTGGTCATGGTTAGAAAAAGATAATTGCAGTTCTCCAGCTTGGGAAGAAGTACAGCAAGTAATTGATGCTTTGCTCATCCAGTACATGGACAATCCTCCCACCCCCTTTTGTGGATATGCCATCCAAAATGGTTGGGGATGGCTTATGGCTGAACATGTGGATTTAAAAGAAAAGCACCATGGTGCCCTGACCAACATCAGGGATTCCCCCAGTGGGTAGCAGGGTGGAATTCTGAGTCTTTTTGTAGTAAGAACATAATGTCTACACTTTCCAAAACGTGGTGGGATGGCCACCCATATGTAGGAATGGATGAAACTATCCAGGTGAGAAGGGTTGTTTTGCAAAACAGAATGGTTTTAGATATTTTCACGGCTGCTCAAGGGGAACTTGTGCAATGTTACATGTAGAATGTTGTGTGTATGTTCTTGACAATCAGGAATCTGTTGAAGGTGACTTGCATGAAATGGATGAGGAAGTACAAGCCTGTTGCTTCCTATGAAATGGCGCTCAAAGGATATTAAGGAATGATGAGAAATAAAGAAAGAGAGAGAGAGAGAAAAGAAAGGAAAGAAAGAAAGGAAGGAGGGAGGGAGGGAGGGAGGGAGGGAGGGAGGGAGGGAGGGAGGGAGAGAGAGAGAGAGAGAGAGAGAGAGAGAGAGAGAGAGAGAGAGAGAGAGAGAGAGAGAGAGAGAGAAAGAGGAAAAGAAAAGAAAAGAAAGAAAGAAAGGAGACAGATGGGTTCAGGGGGTCTGAAGCTTAACTTTAACAAACAACAGATATCAGACAATTTTATTCTTAACCAGATCCTGGTTATATACTGCAGGATGACAATAGGTGTACATGCATTTCCTGAAGGAAAAAAGTTTTTATCTTTCAGTGTTCTTCCTTCATACTTAAAATCACCATTTGGGGTAAACCAGCATTCTCTTCCTCCTAGACTGTCTTACATAAATCAGATAACATAAAGCAGCTTGCTGCCGCCACCACCCTAATGCCATCTGCTCCCAAGTAGTTCCGCAGGTCTTATGTTAATCCTATCTCCTACAAGTACAAGCCATTCACTCCCTCTCACAGGATCCTTTATGGTCTTGGTGGAACTCCATGACAGAGACTTGGCCCTGAGTAATAGTAACCTTAGCATGCCTATCCAGATTTCTAGTAATAATTTGTTGCTCACTTTATTGTTGTTGTGGCCTATGGGCCCAAGGAGCAGTCCTGTGGGATAAGGCATGCCCTAGAATGCAGGCCATTTAAGGGGCAGAGTGTGGGGCCCAGAAATATTGCTCATTAAAAGCAGCCTGCTAAGATGGCCTTCATAAGTTCTGGGGGAACATGATACAGTATAGCTTGGAACCAATGATGTAATATGCATGTATCTAATCATGGATCCCATGACTAATGTCACCTGTTGGTAAAATGCCACTTCTGTGTAATTTAATATATAAGGGACTATTGCTCTGTAAGCATCAGAGTGGAGGGGAATGAATAAAGATGACCAGTCTGCCATCGGCAACTCGTGGTTTCTTTCAATTTGCTACCAGACCAGAGTGACTGCTCCTTAAGCGGGGGCCTTGCATTAGGAATATTTTTTCATGAAATGGCTTCACATATAGTGGACAGAATGAATGTAGGGCTTTGCTGGAGTGGTGATGCTTGTCTCTTGGTGACAGGGATTGATGCCTCTCAATGCACAAACCTCTGTGTCCCCTCTTATGAAATCCTTGGTGTCTTCATCTCATTGCTTCTGCCAGAATCCAGTCCCTTTCCTTACTTCTTTCCCAACTTTACTCTGGGCTCAGCACCAAGAGAGCCCACTGAGAGAAAACATGTAGTTGAGAGACCAGTCTTACTGGGGCCCAAGAATCCCACATACCAAGATCCCTCCAAGTCTTCTCATAAACACATTCCATCACATCCTTTGCACCCTAGTCTCTGGAAGGAGGAGAAAATATGCCCCAACCTCAGTCTCTAAATCTCCTTGGACCTTGGGATCTCCAAACCCTTCTCAGCCACTAAGCACCTTGCCCCCTTCCCACTCACTGGAAGAGTGACCTGCTTGCCAACATGTTCCCTTTGGTACTAAAAAGTAAGATCCTAAATGTCATATTATATCAGATATCCTTGGAACTGATTTTTGCCTTTCTGGAGTTCATCCTTTCTGATATGATCTCTAGTTCTGTTGATAAATGGAGAGATGTATGATCATGGTTTTCCTTAGCATTTTGAGTATATTTAAGAGAGCTGATTTAAAGTATGAGCTTCCACAGGGATAAATTCTGAAAATTTCTTATTTGTTTATTGATATTTCTCAAGTATTTTTGCAAAGACTGTTTTGTGTTTTTTTTGTTATGGGGGTTGTGTGGTTTGAAACTGTTGTGTACCCTGGAAAAACCATGTTCTTTAATGATATTTCAATATTGCAGGGTGTAAACTCTCTTGGTTATATTATGTCCACAGAGATGTGGCATGCGCAGTGTGGGTGTGTCCTTTTGGTTAGATAGAGATGTGAATTCACCCATTCAAGGTGGGTCTTGGTTTGTGTACTGGAGTCCTTTAAAAGGGGAAAAAATTTTGAGGAACCTCAGATGCAGACAACTGGCAAACAGAAGCAACAGAGCTGACAGAGCCAACATGAGAACCAGATGCTTGGAGATGCAGGGCCCATCAGACTTTGCCACGTGCCTTCCCATGAGAAGTAGCCAATAAAGGAACCACCACAGAAAACAGAGGCTGAAACCAATGGAGCCTTGGAGCAAGAAACCAGTAGATGCCAGCCAGGTGCCTTCCAGCTGGCAGAGGTCTTGTGGATGGCATCAGCCTTTCTTGAGTGAAGGTACGTCATGTCGATGCCTTGACTTGGAACATTTTCATGGCCTTAGAACTGTAAAGTTGTAACATAATAAACTATTTAAAAGCCATTTCATTTCTGGTAAATTATATTCTGGCAGCTTTAACCAACAAATAAAGATTTTGGTACTAGGATGGGAAACAGAATCTTTAAAAATTGACATTTTCAACTGGTTTTCTACTCTGATTAGACTCAAAGATACTAAAGACTGTTTCCAATAATCAACATGGCACTGACTGTCCATAGCATGAGTTGGCAAAACAGATATGAAAAATATCACCATTTCATTCTGCTTATATGAGGCAAGATTCTGGGTGATGGTGTTTTGATACCTTAATGGAATTTTGTGGAGTTAAGAGGCATAATGATGTTGGATGGTTGTTCTTAGATTTGCTGAATACAGTTATGAGGAGAAGGGATGAGTTGAAGGCCCCAAATTTTCAACTTAAACACCAAATAAAATATGTAAATGTTTCCATGTGTACCCTGAAACAAAATCTTATTTCTTGTGGTCACAGACTTGGAATCTCTGAAAACCAAATTTAGAGTCTTATTGTGTGAATAGCAGATTTACAATGTAAACTAAATTCTCAACCTTTCAGGGTGTCTGCTGTTAAAGTAAGGGCTTAAATTGGAAAATAATGAGATCCGGAAACTTGGGGTGGGGACATTTGGGTTGATAATAATGGCAGTGGGAACATGGAAACCCTGGATTCTGCTGAGACTTTGCTAGATAGACCTGTTATGGTCTGCCCTGAGAGAGAGCTTCCAGACTTCCGGTGTGCCTTTAGTAAACAGCTTCTCAGCCTCCAGTCCACCCTGAGGAGTCTGTTATCCAACATTCACCTAAAAATATTAACCCTCCAGTGTATGCTAAACCTGAAACAATCTCCCTTGTGGAAAGAGTCCTTACTTCTCTGTTTGCAGAGATTAATACTGTCTCACCAGGTGAAGCTGCAATGGACTGCCCAACCACTTATTTTTCTTCAAGACATTTAACTAGATTAAATTTCCAACAGGCTCTTAGAGATGAGATACAAAGTGTGACTTGTGAGGAGGTATGCTCTACTCCAAAAGAACTGCATGAGTTCTCCAATTTAAATAGATACAAATCAGAGGAATGTGTAAAGGAATGGATAGGAAAGGTGTGGGATAAAGGTGGAAGGAATATAAAGTTGGATCAAGCTGACTTTATTGATATGGTCCCACTAAATAGAGATTCTATATTCAACGTTTTAGCGCGATTGGTTAGAAAGGGTATTAACATCTTGTTTGGATGGTTGGCTGACACATGGATAAAAAGATGGCTGACATTACCTGAGGTCAAAATGCCAGTGGTGCCCTGATGTGATGTAAATGAGGGGATCCAAAGGCTTACAGAGATTGGAATGTTAGGGTGGATTTATCATGGAAGACCTCACACACCCCAGGAATGTCCAGGGACACAAATTTTACCAGAACTTTGAGGAATATATTTGTAAGACTAGCTACATCATCCCTGAAGAGCTCTGTATTCACCCTTCTTGGTAGGTCAGATATTACTGTGGAAACTGCTGTCACTGAGCTGGAACCCTTAAACACAATGGGATTGATCAGATCCTGTGTTGGCAGAAGCTACGTGGCAACAGCTAATCACCATAGACAAGGTAGATGTGGCCAATATAAAGAACAGCATACTCAAAGCAGCAGTCAAAATAATCTGACACGCAGAGACTTAGGCATTGGCTAATAGATCATGTGGTACCTAGAAGTATAATAGATGAGCAGTCTACTAAATTCTTGCTTGAGCTGAAAAAGCAGAAGAGTTCGAGTTAAAGTGAACAACAGCATAACTTGAATTACAAAAACAGAGTTATGTCCTCTTAATCCATTCCTAGACTCGAGATAGTTTACATTCTGAGAGTACTTTGAACAAGGGGAGAGCCCAGTACCCGAGGAAGGACCCTTTTACACTGTGCAAAATTTACAGTTAATCTTCCTCACAGTCTTCCCCAAAGAGACATACAGCCTTTTACCAAGGTGGGGAGAAGGAAATGATCAGATATTTTGGGAATAATTAGATATGGGCTCAGGGAGATCAAAAACATCACTCAGGTCCACGAGTACGAGTAGCGCCTTATGAAGGTCACGTGATTGATGGAGTTTTGGCTCAGGCCCATCTTATAGTGGGTCCAGTTGGTTCCCCAACCCATTCTTTAGTTATTTCCTCAGTTCTACAATGCATAATTGGAATCAACATACTCAACAACTGGCAGAATCCCCACACTGGTTCCTTCACTCATGCAATGAGGGCTATTATTGTAGGAAAGACCAAATAGAAGCCACTAGAACTGCCTCTACCCAGGCAAATAGTACATCTGAAGCTGTAACAGATTCCTGGGAGTATTGCAGAGATTAGTGCAACTCTTAATAACTCTTAAGGATGCAGGGATGGTGATTCCTACCACAACCCCATTCATCCTATTTGGCCTGTGCAGAAAACAGATGGGTATTAGTGGATAACAGTGTATTATCATAAACTCAAGTGGGTGGTGACTCCAATTGCAGCTGTTATTCCAGATGTAGTATTATTGCTTGAGCAAATCAGCACCTTCCCCTGTTTTGGTATGAAGCTACTGATCTGGCAAATGCTTTCTTCTCAATATAAATCAGTGAGGACCACCAGAAACAGTTTGCTTTCAGCTGGCAAGGCCTGATGTATACCTTCACTGACCTAGTCCAGGGGTATATTACCACTCCAGCCCTATGTCATAATCTTGTCCACAGCGAACTTGATCATTTCTCCCTACCACAAGACATCATACTGTTCCATTATATTGATGATATCATGTTGATTAGACCTAGCGAGCAAGAAGTTGCAACTACTCTAGACTTATTAAGTAAGGTGTCAAGGGATGGGAGATAAATCTGACAAAATACAGGACCTTCTACATCCATGAAATTTCTAGGTGGCAAGTGGTGTTGGGCTTGTTAAGACATACCTTCTAAAGTGAAGGACAAGCTCTTGTATCTGGCCTCTCCTATTACCAAAAAAGAGGCACAATGCCTAGTTGGCCTCTTTGGATTTTGAATACAACATAATTCTCATTTAGGTGTGCCACTCATATCACATTAATCAAGTGACCAGAAAAGCTGCTAGTTTTGAGTGGGGACAAGAGTAATAGGAGGCTCTGAAAATGGTCCAGGCTGTTGTGCCAGATGCTCTGCCACTTCAGTCATAAGATCCAGCAGATCCAATGTTGATGGAAGTGCCAATGGCAAATAGTGATGTTGTTTGGAGCCCTTGGCAGGCCCCAATAGGAGAATCACAATGCAAACCCTTAGGACTTTGGAGTAAAGCTTACAACCCAATGCAGTTCTCTCAGTTTGAGATATATCTTTTTGCCTGTCACTGGGCCTTAGTAGAGATTGGTCACTTATTGATGGGCTACCAAGTTACCATGAGACCTGAGTTGCCTATCATGAGCTAGATGCTGTCTGACCCACCAAACAGTTAATTTGAGCATGCACAGGAGAACTCCATCTTAAATTGGAAATGTCATATAGTCAATAGGGGTTGAGCACATCCTGAAGGCACCAGTAAGTTACATGACGATGTGGCTCAAATGACAATGGCCCCCACTCCTGCTACATTACCTTCTCTTTCACCACCCAGATCTATGGTCTCTGGGGGAATTCCTTACAGTCAGTTGACTGATAAAGAGAAGACTTGGGTCTTACATGGGGTTCTGCATGATATGTAGGTATGACCCAAAAGTGGACAGCTGCAGCAATACAGCCCCTTTCTGGTATGTCCTTGAAGGACAGTGGTGAAGGCAAATCATCCCAGTGGGTTGAACTTCAAGCAGCATACCTGGTTGTTCATTTTGCTTGCAAGGAGAACTGGCCAGAGGTGTGGTTGTATAGTGACTCATGGGCTGTTGCTAATGGCTTGGCTAGATGTTCAGGGACTTAAAAGAAGCATGATTGGAAAATTTGTGACAAAGAGATCCGAGGATGAGGTACGTGAATAGACTTTTCTGAGTGGGCAAAAAACATGAAGATATTTGTGTCACATGTGAATGCTCACCAGAGGGTAACTTCAGTAGAGATGGTTTTAATAACAAAGTGGATAAGATTACCTCTTCTGTGGATGCAAGTCATCCTCCTTCCCCAGCCACTTCTACCATTCCCCAATGGGCTCATAAACAAAGTGAGTATGGTGGTAGGGATGGATGTTATGGGTCACCTACATGAACTTCCAGTCACCAAGGCCAAGCTAGCTACAGCCACTGCTAAGTGCCCAATCTGCCAGGAGCACAAAACCATACTCAGTCCTTATATGGCACCATTCCTCGAGGTGATCAGCCCGCTACCTGGTGGCAGGTTGATTACATTGGAGCACTTCTATCATGGAAGGCACAGCAATTTTTTCTAACTGGTATAGATATATACTCCAGATTTGAGTTTGCCTTCCCTGCATGGAATGCTTTGGCCAAAACTACCACACATGGAATTATGGAATGCCTTATCCACCATCATGGTATTCCACACAGCATTGCTTCTGATGAAGGAGCATACTTCACAGCAAATGAAGTGTGGGAATGCGAACATGCTTAAGGAATTTTCTGGTCTTACCATATTCCCCAATATCCAGAGGCAGCTGGGTTGAAATAACGGTGGATTGGCCTTTTGAAGACCCAATTATGGTGCCAACTATGTGCCAAAACCTTGTAGGGCTGGGGTACTGTTTTACAGGAGGCAGTGTGTGCTCTGAATCAATGCCTGATCTATGATGCTGTTTCTCCTATGGCCAGGATTAACAGCTCCAGAATCAAGGAACAGAAATGGGAGTGGCACTACTCACTATCACCCCTATTGATCCACCAGATAAATTTTTTTTTCTTTTTTTCAACTTTTTTTTTTTCTTTTTTTTTAACATGGGCAGGCACCGGGAATCGAACCCAGGTCCTCTGGCATGACAGGCAAGCATCCTTGCCTGCTGAGCCACCGTGGCCGGCCCACCACTAGATAAATTTTTGCTTCCTATCCCTGCAACCTTAAGCTCTGCTGGTCTACAGGTCTTAGTTCCAAAAGGAGGAGTGACAATGATCGTGTTTAACAGGAAGTTAATGGCCAGCTTGGGCTTCTCATGCCTTTGAACCAACAGGCAAGGAAGGGGATTTATGTACTGACTAGGGTGATTGTTCCTGACTATCAAGGGGAAATATGACTGCAAATACATAATGGAGGTACATAATAGTTTTCTTCGAATGCAGGAGATCCCCTGGGGTGTCTTTTAGTATTACCATGCCCTGTGATTAAAGTCGACGGAAAACTGCAAAAACCCAATCCAGGCAGGACTACCAATGGCTCAGAAACATCAGGAATAAAGGTTTAGGTCACCCCACCAGGCAAAGAACCATGGCCAGTTTAGGTGCTTGCTGAGGGTAAATGGAACTTGGAATGGGTAGTGGAAGAAGGTAGTTATAAATATGAGCTACAGCCATGTAACCAGTTACAGAAATGAGGGCTGTGATGGTATGAATATTTCCTCCTTGTTTTATGTTTGTATTTGTATGTAAAGCAAATATCTTGTTTTCTTTTTATCATATAAGTTGTTTTGTTCATATTATAGTATTTAAGTTAGGGATATCAAGTTTAAGAGTGAATGTTACCTAAGGACTTGCACGTGTTCTGAACAGATTTAGTGTGTCTCTGTGTGTATACAGAACAGTTGAGTATTGTTACACAAGACATATATCTGTTATTCTAGTCTATTTAGAAATTAAGCATATTTTAAGGTGATGTGTATAGTTGCTAAGTTGACAAGGCATGGGCTGTGATGGATCAGTTCTGGTGTCAACTTGGTCAGGTGACGGTGCCCAGTTGTCTGGTCAGGCATTCACTGGCCTAACCATTTCAGCAAGGATATTTCTTGGTTGATTGATAAATCAGAAGTATGCTTTAATAAATCAGCAGTCGACTGATTGCAGCTGTGGATGATTACATCTAAATTCAAATAGGAGCACATCTCCCACAAATGAGATAACTCAATCAGTTGGCTGAGTACATGTGCTCTATGGCACCTAGTACATCCCCACTGCTGTACAGGTTCTCGGCAGGGGTTCTTCAGCTATAGCACACGAGAGGGTTGTATGTAAACCATCTCTCCGCATCAGATGTGGAGCAAGAACTGCTGGCCATGGGGGACTGATGCTCACTAGTGAAGCTAACCTTGCTTTGTCTTATCTCTATGTGAATAAAAAATGTTACAGTGTCTTGTGAGTCCTGTCTTTCTTGGCAACCCTAACACCTGCACTGGAGTGGTCGACATCTTTTTGCTATCCCTCCATTCCATAGGACTCCTCCCCTGGATGGTAATCAAAGTCACTGCCCCAACAATTTCATTGTATTATTATCATATTTTTTCTTTGTATGCTGTATGGCAGGAGTTACATTTTATTTTTTTCCATGTGATTATAACCTTACTGCAGCACCATTTGTTGAATTTGTTTGTTTGTTTGCTTTTTTGTTTGGGGAAGTGCATGGGCCAGGAATCGAACCTGGGTCTCCCACATGGCAGGTGAAAATTCTACCACTGAATTACCCTTGCACCCCATCATGCTATTTTTAATTTAACTATTGCTGACTGTGGTGGTTTGGAATTTTATGTATCCCAGAAGCATATCCTTAAAGTTAATCCATTACTGTGGGCATGAACCCATAAGTAGGAATTTTTGGTGTCTATGATCATAAGATGTGATTCACCTCATTCAAGGTGGGTCTTAGTCCTCTTACTGGAGTCCTTTATAAGAAAATGGAATTCAGACAGAGAGAAAGCCAATAGAGAAAGAAGCTGGATGCAATTAAACCTGGAAGAGACCAGTAGATGCCATTAGACAGAGGAGTCTAGGATCGCTGGCAGTCAGTTCTCAGGAAGAAGGTAGCATCTTGAGGATGTCTTGATTTGGACATTTTCAATGCCTCAAAACTCATGTTTGCAAGCTAATAGATTCCCCTGTTAAAAGCTAACTCATTTTATGGTACCTGCTTCTGCCAACCTAGCAAACTAGAATAGGTGGTGCTGATGTGGTATGACTTGATAAATACACTAAAAACCATTGAACTGTACACTTTGAAAGGGTGAATTTATGGTATCAGAGTGTATCTCAATAAAACATTTAATAGCTTCAAACTGAACTCAGAACAGTTCTAATCTATTGACACTGGCCTACAAGGCCTTAGAGATATGGGCCCCAGTATCCATTACATTAATAGAGGAAAGAGATGATGATAATGGCAATGTCATTGATTAGAAGGGGAGGAACTGGAGAAACAATTGTAAGACAAAATTTACATATTGCTCATATCATCTTCCCAAAATACCAGTATGAGACTTACAAGGTAGCAACATATCTCCTGCTTCAACATCGTGACATTTCAAGTCACCAACTTGTATTAGCTTGTGCTTTATTTTGTTAAACCAAACATTTAAAGGGTTATTCTTCCTTCATATTTATAGAAGAGCTATGTTGTACCTGCCATTGACCTAGGTGCACTTTTATTTATTTTTACATATTTTTCATTTAAGAAAACAAACAATATACTTAAAACCAACAACAATAGATATCTTTAGTTAGCTTAACCATAGGTGTATTTAAATGAAGTATCCATACAATCATTGTAAAGCCTGTGTTTGCACAGTAAGTTTCATAAACCAATTTAAAATCAAGGTAACAAGGAAAAAATCTACATTTTCAAGCAGTTCCCTCCAGAATCTCCACTACATCTTGAATAACAAGGTGATATCTACTTAATGCGTAAGAATAATCTCCAGGATAACCTCTCAACTCTGTTTGGAATCTCTCAGCCATTGACACTTTGTCTCATTTCCCTCTTCCCCCTTTTGGTCAAGAAGGTTTTCTCAATTCCTTGATGCTGAGTCTCAGCTCATTCTATGATTTCTGGCCCATGTTGCCAGGAAGGTCCACACCCCTGGGAGTCATGTCCCATGTAGACATGGGGAGGGTGGTGAGTTTGCTTGTTGTGTTGGCTGGAGAGAGAGGCCACACCTGAGCAACAAAAAGAGACTCTCTTGGGGGTGACTCTTAGGCCTAAATTTTAAGTAGACTTGACCTATCCTTTGTGGGGTTAAGTTTCATATGAACAAACCCCAAGACTGGGGGCTCAGCCTATAGCTTTGGTTGTCCACACTGCTTGTGAGAAAGAATATCAAGAATTCAACTTGAGAAAGTTGAATTTCTCCCTATTCTCCCCATTCCCCGAAGGGGACTTTGCAAATACTTTTCCACTCACTGATCGAATCACTCTGGGATTCATCGGGGCACCACTCTGGACAAACCAACAAAATCTCATGTCCTACCTCGAGATTCCAAGTACTTATGGTGTTCAATCAAGCTATCCACATAAGTTGTGTTAGGAAATGCACTAGTCAAAATATAAATTTTGTACCAAATAAACATTTTTTGCTTTAGTCTCACACATAAGGTGAGATTTTAAAATATTAATTAGCATCTATTTTCAGCACCCTACAGTAATGACATTCCTTTGTTCTTCCTCATGCACATTTTAAAAATTTGTACATTTAGGCACTCTCCCAGTCCAGAGAAGGGACACATTGGAGGAAAAATAACTTCAGAGGAAAAACCATGGAGGCTGAGGTCTGAAGTCAAGAAGCCTTGAGCCAGGAGAGTGAACCCACCCAAGCACGTGGAGAGGGTGAGTTTGCCCCAAAGGCAGAGAATGGGCCTTCCACCTCGTTGCAGTGGAAGAGTCATGCCACCTCAGGTCTTGGAAAAGGTGAAGCACATTCCTTGGGGTTTGGGGAGAGCCTGGCTGCCACCACATGGAGGGGTTGAGCGTATGCCCTGGAGATGGCAGAAAGCCCGGGTGCAGCCCCAATGCTTGGAGAGGGTGGAGCCGAGAAAAAGGTGGTCTCCCCAATATCCCCCAAGGTTGCATTCAGAGAGAGGCAGGCGTAGGCATTTGGATAGGGTGGGACTGCTGCTTTCTAAAGCCCTGAGGATAAATGACTCTCAGACTTTGAAATCTAATGGACTTTGCCCTGCAGGTTTTCGAAACTGTATGGGTCCGGTGACCCCTGTGTTCCTTCCTCCCTATGGAAATGTGTATATGTATCCTACGAATGTTCCTCCTTTGTATGTTGACAGCAAATAACTTGTTATGAGTTTTCAAAGGTCCAGAGAAAATGGAGAGAATTTTGCCTTAGGACAGACCATGCCTGTAACTGACTTGATGAGATTTTGTACCGTCTCTAATTTTGTACTTCGCTGTATTGCTACTGGACGGTTTAAGGATTTCTGATATTTTTATGAAATTAATGTATTTTGTATATGGGAAAATCATGTCTTTTTGAGGGGTCAGAGGGTGGAATGTGCTGGTTTGAAAGGATATTTGCCCCCTAAGAAAGCCATGTTTTAATACAAATCCCATTTCATAAAGGTAGAATCATCCCTATTCAATACTGTATATTTGAAACTGTAATGAGATCATCTCCCTGGTTGATGTGGTTTAGTCAAGAATGGTTGTTAAACTGGATTAAGGGACGACATGTCTCCACCCATTTGGGTGGGTATTGATTGGTTTACTGGAGTCCTATAAAAGAGGAAACATTTTGGAGAATGAGAGACTCAGAGACAGCAGAGAATGCTGCAGCACCACGATGCAGAGTCCACGAGCCAGCAACCTTTGGAGTTGAAGAAGGAAAGTGCCTCCCGGGGAGCTTCATGAAATAGGAAGCCAGGAGAGAAAGCTAGCAGATGATGCTGTATTTGCCATGTGCCCTTCCAGCTGAGAGAGGAGCCCTGACTGTGTTCACCATGTGCCTTTCCAGATGAGAGAGAAACCCTGAACTTCATCGGCCTTCTTGAACCAAGGTATCTTTCCCTGGATGCCTTTGACTGGACATTACTATAGACTTGTTGTAATGGGGACATTTTCTCGGCCTCAGAACTGTAAACTAGCAACTCATTAAATCACCCCTTTTAAAAGCCATTCCGTTTCTGGTATATTGCATTCTGGCAGCTAGCAAACTAGAACAGGCACTATTATTATACACTCTAGGCATTCCTAGATTATACCACCTCAATCTTTATCATCTATCTTTCTTTCTGATTTCATTCATGCCCCCAGCCCTCCTCCCTCTATCATTCTCACATGCAGCTTCATTCATTGTTTTAACATAATTGTATTACAGTTAGGCAGTATTGTGCTGTCCATTTCTGAGTTTTTACATTCAGTCCTGTTGCACAAACTGTATCCCTTCAGCTCCAATTATCCAATATCTTACCCTACTTCTATCTCCTGATGATCTCTGTTACCAATGAAATATTTCAATTTTATTCACTAATGGCAGTTCATATCAGTGAGACCATATAGTATTTGGCCTTTTGTTTTTGGCTAATCTCATGCAGCATAATGTCCTTAAGGTCCATCCATGTTGTTACATACTTCATAACTTTATTCTGTCTTATAGCTGCATAATATATCATCGTATGTATATACCACAGTTTGTTTAGCCACTCGTCTGTTGATGGACATTTTGGCTGTTTCCATCTCTTTGCAATTGTAAATAATGCTGCTATAAACATTGGTGTGCAAATGTCCATTTGTGTCCTTGCCCTCACGTCCTTTGTGTAGATACCTAGCAATGGTATTGCTGGGTCATATGGCAATTCTATATTTAGCTTTTTGAGGAACTGCCAAACTGCCTTCCACAGTGGTTGTACCATTTGACATTCCCACCAACAGTGGATAAGTGTGCTTCTTTCTCCACATCCTCTCCAGCACTTGTCATTTTCTGTTTTATTGATAATGGCCAATCCAGTGGGTGTGAGATGATATCTCATTGTGGTTTTGATTTGCATTTCTCTAATGGAAAGGTATTTGCCCATTTCTTAAAAAGTTTTATGGAGATATATTCACACACCATACAATCCATCCAAAGTATACAATGAGCGGTTCACAGTATCATCACATAGTCATACATTCATCACCACAAATCAATTTTCTTTACTTGAAAAAAAAACTGAACACATTACTGACCCTTAGCAATGGTGTGGTATGTTTGTCACTGTTAATAAAAGAACATTGAAATATTACTGTAACTGTAGTCCACAGTTTATAGTAGGTGTATTTTTTCTCATATACCCCTCTATTATTAGCTCCTTATAATAGCAAGTTACATTTGTTCTAGTTCATAAAAATGTTTTTATATTTTTACTCTTAAATCACAATCATTGTCCAACACAAGATTCACTGTGTGGTACTGTCTCCCATGCTTCATCCTCTAGCTTTCCTTCTAGTGACATACATGACTCTAAACTTCCTCTTTCAACTGCAATTATATGCATAATTCAGGGCTGTTAATTAATTACACGTACCATACTGTGCTACCATCACCTCTGTCCATTTCCAAACATTCTAATTCAATCTATTTAAGCATTCTGCACACTTTAAGCATCAGTTCCCTATTCTCTACCCTCATTCTATCTTCTGATAGAATCTCACACCTTATACAAAAGTTAACTCAAAATGGATCAAAGATCTAACTATATAAAAGCCTGGACCATAAACCTCCTAGAAGAAAATGTAGGGAAACATCTTCAACATCTCCTGGTAGGCAGAGGATTCTTTGATTTGATAATCAAAGCACAAGAAAGGAAAGAAAAAAATATGTAGATGGGACCACCTCAAAACTGAATATTTGGGGGCATTAAAGAACTTTATCAAGCAGGTAAAAATGTAGCCTCCTCAATAGGAGAAAATATTTGGAAACCACATATTTGATAAGGGTTTAACATCCAGCATATATAAAGAAATCCTACAACTCAACAACAAAGAGAACAACTCATTTTAAAAATAGGCAAAAGATCTGACTAGAAGAGGAAATAAAAATCACTGAACAGCACACAAAAAGATCCTGAAGGCACTACCTATCAGGGAGATACAAATCAAAACCACAATGAGGTATCATCTCACACTTACTGGAATGGCCACTATTAAACAGAAAACTACAGGTGTTGAAGAGGATGTAGAGAAATAGTAACATTTATACACTAGGAATGTAAAATGGAAGAGCTGCTGTGGAAGACATTTTGGCAGTTTGTCAGGAAGCAAAGTACAGAATTGCATAGGACCCAAGCTGTCATAGGGCCCAGCAATCCTGCCAATAGGTGTATAATCAGAAGAACTGAAAGCAGGGATACAAATTTGCACAAGTGTTTATAGCAGCATTATACATAATTGCCGAAAGGTAGAAACAACCCAAGTGTCTATCAACCAATGAATGGATAAGATGCAGCCATGAATTTTTATTAGGGACGTATGAACAGGAGAAAATTCTATCCAATGGCAGCCAATTGGGAAATAAGAGTCAACACTCTGCACAAAACACAAAGGAAGAGGACTTCCAGGAAGACGGCCAAGTAGAGAAGCTCGAGGTTTGCTCTACTTGACGGAAAAGTTAGAGAGGGGAGAGGAGGGTGGCAATTCAGGAGTGCGGCTGACCTAGGAGAGCCTTCTGCACCACAAGCGGCAGCCCTGGTTGCAGAGGCTAAGGAACTGAGAGACACAAAGCTGGAGCCTGGCATGGAGGCATGGAGCCCATGGGAGTGCATGGACGGGAACATGGGACTAGGAAGTAAGCCAGGCTTCATTCCTCGGGCACATCACCCTCACCAGCATGGCCCCATGACCAGTAACTCACCCCAGACCCCACACACCTGAACCCCATCACCCACCACTTCCATTCTCCAGGCTCCAAGTGCCCCCTCCCCACCAGCCCCTAGTGCACATATCTGTCCCACATCCCCACCCCAAGTGTGGCCCAACCCACCTCTCCTGCACCGCTCCTGAGCACTACCTCCCCCTCCTTGTTCCCCGCAGGCTATTGCCAGCACATAAAGGTTGCAGGCACTAACTTCCATACCTTGGTTGCCCCTGCTCCCCACCCATCTTGTTGTGTAGACTCACCCAACCCTCCCTGAGCTCAGCACATCCGTTTATGGCATTCCCAGGCCCACGCGTGCACGCAGGCCCCCAATCATATCATTCAGCTCTGGGAACCACACATTACAGCAGTCCTAGAACCGCAAATGCGCAGAGCCCTCAGCCTCACTTCCCAGCCATAAGAAAGTGCCAACCTATGCAGCTGGATAACATCTGCCCCTAGTCCACAAAGGTGTAATGCCAAGCTGCTGCCACAGGTCTATGCAGACAAAGGTCCCCATAGCTTACACCAGCGCACACCAGGGTTATTATGCCAAACCCCCCAGACTGGTGCAGCCACAGAGCTACATCCTCCCTGGCCACTGGGTGCCCACGTTCACAAGCATCAGCATAACATCCCCAACCTGTGCCCATATCTGCTCTGAAACAAATCACCTTACTGAGTGCTCCACTCCATGCCCTGCTCCCTGCTGTACAACCATCTCACAAACACAATGCCTTAGACTACTGAAAGAAATCAACTCCCAAAGTAAATCAATCAAGATATTTATGTGTGATGAAGACAGCAGATCACTAAGCATATCACAATGAAGACAGATATAGTCCTGCCTAATGACCAAATTAAAATACCAGAGCAGACACAGAAGTTGGAACTAATCAAAGATGTTCATACAACTCTACTTAATAAAATAAGTAGGACAGCAAATGATATAAATGAGATCAAGAAGATAGTAGGAAAGCACAAAGAGGAATTTGAAAGAATAAACAGAAAAATAGGGTAAATCACAGAGATTACTGTTGACCTAATAAAAAACATATTAGAGGAAGAGACAGACAAAAGAATAAGTGATAAAGAGGACAGGATAATTGACTTTGAAGACTCAAAAACAGCAAATGGCAAAAAAGATGGAAAAAGCTGAATGGGAACTCAGGGAAGTGATAGACAAAACAAAGCACACAAATATAAGAATCAATGGTGTCCCAGAAGGAGAAAAGAGGAGTATGAACAGCAGTTAAGGACATAATGGGGAAAAACTTCCCAACCCTCATAAAGGACATAAATATACAAATCAAAGAAGCCCAAAGTACTCCAAACAGAATAAATCCAAATAGGCCTTCCCAAGGCACATACTAATCAGTTTGTCAAACACTGAAGAGAAGCAGAAAATCCTGAAAGTGGCAAGAGAAAAGCAATCTACTACATATAAGGGAAATCAAATAAAACTGAGTTCAGATCACTCAAACAACATCCTGGAGGTGAGAAGGCAGTGGCATGATATATTCAAGATTCTGAAAGAGAAAGACTTCCAGCCAATAATTCTGTACCCAGCCAAACTGTCCTTTAAAATTGAGGGAGAGATTAAAGGTTTCACAGAGAAAGAAGTCCTGAAAGAATTTGTCTCTTGTGGAGACTGGCCCCACAAGAAATACTGAAAGGAGTTTTGCCAGCTGAAAAAAAATAGAGGGAGGTCTGGAGGAGGGCACAGAACTACAGAACTGAAGAGTACCACTAAGGGTAATTTAAATAATACAAAGAGAATGAGGGAAAAGAATATATAGATCTGACAAAATTAAAAAGACAAGATGGTGGAATCAAGAAATACCTTTTCAGAATTAACTTTGAATGTTATTAACTTAACAATTAAAAGATACAGATTGGCAGAATGGATTAAGAAACATAATCCAACTATATGCTGCTTACAAAAGACTCATCTTAGACATAAGGATACAAATAGATTTAAGGTGAAAGTATGGAAAAAGATTTTCCACGTAAGTTGTAACCAAAAGAAAACAGAAGTACCCATAACTAATATCAGACAAAATAGACTTTAAAGACATCATAAGAGAAAAAAAAGGCTGCTACAAAAAGGAACAATGTCGTGAGGCATGCAACGATGTGAATGAACATGTGGGACATTTGCTGAGACAAAATAAGCCAGAATAAAAAACAACAATGGTATGGCCACCTTCAGAAAATGCTTATAAGAAAACAAGGGCCTAGATTGTAAGCTTTTAGAGCAGACACATTAAGTCCGAGTGGTGGTTATTATGTCTGGATCTTGTGAGGCTGTTTTATATACATAACCTGATATTTAGAGATAAGAATGAAGCCAAACAGGTTGGGGTTAAAATAATTCAAAACAAAGGGGTAAGGAAGACAGTGTCTATATTTTAGAACCACACATAATCTTGGAGACCAATGGAAGAAAGGTTTATTTGATCTGGAACTGAAATTTTCTGTAGTGCATAATCTAATTCAATCTATTTGTATAGCTCATTTGAACAACTGAAACATTGGAAGCACAGAAGAAGAAAGAGGTGCTTTAATCCTGTATTGATTAATGTAAGGCCTGGAAGTATCCTAGAGTATATTAAGCAGATAATCAAAAAGTATTGGCAAAGTCCCCCAAGGGAGGGGAGAAAGACTATGGAACTATTAAACCTTACCATCAGGGAATCCCCTGAAACTGTGTCAAACTTTAGGGATACCCAAACCATAGGCCGCGCCCTTGACAATGAGGCTTACTCTTGTGAAGCTTATGTAGGTAGCAGAGAAGCTTAGACTACTTATAGGCACGCCTAAGAGTTACTTTTGGAGGACCTCTGTTGTTATTCACATGCGGTCTCAGTTTCTCTAAGCCCAACTCTGCAAGTGAAATCATTGTCTCCCCCCTATGTGGGACATGACATCCAGGGATGAAAGTCTCCCTGGCAACATGGGAGAAGACTCCTAGGGATGGATCCAGACCTGGAACCATAGGATTAACAATTACATCCTGACCAAAATGGGGAAAAGAAGTGTAATTAATAAAGTATCAGTGACAGAGTGTTCAAATAGAGTTGAGAGGCTATTCTGGAAGTTGCTCTTATGCAAGCAATCAGGTAGACCTTGCTACCTACATTAACTTGCCAACCCCCAAACAGGACCATTCCAGCCAATCCTAACGAACACCTAGGGTAATATATAAGATCCTACAAGGTTCCAGGCACTAGAGTAACTTTCTAGAAACCTACAACCTTCAAATAGGTCTATGGTCCAGATAAGTCCTGAAACCCAGCCCAGCCTCTCCAGAACATCAGATAGTTCCACCTCTCTACTCCATAATAGTGACAGATCCTTCCAATATCAAAAATTTAGAACTGCCATAGCCCAAATAATCCCCTAGAGTGGAATGGCAAGATCAAAGGTGATGGTGAACTTATACAAAGAAAATAAGACTTAACAAATGAGTATGAATGCTGAATCATTGATATCTTTTAGTCTCCAGCATCTTAGAGCAGCTAGAAGTAAAAACCTAAAATTAGGAAATTATAACCCGGGTCAAAGTCTGAAATACGTTCTACAACTAATTGTGGTGCTGTGCTTGGAAATTTATAGCTTTTTTGTATATACATTATTGTTCACAAGAAAAGGAAGGAATAAAAGTCAATTGTGATGATAAAAAAGTATTAAGCCCTCTAGCGTCCTATATTCTGGAGCAGCTAGAAGGGAAAATACGAGATTGTATGGTAGTCCATGACAAACTCTGGAATCTATCCTGAAGATAGATTCAAAAAATCACTTTTTGAAGAGTGTTTTGAAAACTATTGCTTTTTTATTTGCCTTGTATATACACTATACGATAAAAAAAATTAAAAAAAAGAAGTCAGAATGGGCAAAATCCAAATACCCCTACAGAGTGTGAGAAAGATCAGAAGTGATGGTGGAGTTATACAGAGAAAGGTGGATTTAACAAATGAGTGCTGAATCATTAGTATCACTGATATTTCTTTTAGCCTCCAGTAGCTTTGAGCAGCTAGAAATAAAAACCTAATATTGTGGAATTGTAACTCATAACAAACTGTGAAATTGGTTCTACATCTATTTGTTGTGATGTACATTAAAATGTATTGCTTTTAGGTATGTATGCTACCTAAAGAGAAGGAGTGTAACAGAGAATACAGGATTTAACAAATGAGTATGAATGCTGAATCAATATACTAACATTTCTGTCAGCCTCCAGTGTCTTGGAGACACTAGAAGGAGAAACCTGAAAGTGAAACTGTAACCCATACTAAGCTGTGAAATCTGTTCCATAACTACTTGTTAAAATGTACATTGAAATTTATTGCTTTTTGGTATACATTTCACAATAAAAGAACACTCAAAAAAAAGGGGGGGGGGGGGAGAATGCGTGCCGGGGAGTGGGGAGGACTTAAGAGGTTAGACAACCTTTTATGAGATTTGGTTGCAACAGAGTCTCAGCAGTCCTCTAAGAGGCTACCAACAGTGATTAGGGGAGCTTTAATTAACATCTGTACTCTGGTAACATGGGTTGCTATGTGCTTAAGGCCCCACTCTTCCACTAAGATAGGGGATTCCCAACCCCTAGGCCACCATTCAAGACATTTTTGAACCAGCTCTGAAGCCAGTCATGCTCACATGTGCTATGCTGGAAGCAATGAATACGTTCACATAAACTTTCACTTTCAAACATTATATCTGAAACAACTGTTGTACCTGAGTACATGATAGCTCTGGGGGTTGCACACAAGCACAAATTACCTAAAAATTATTCAGGCAGGGGATGAATACATGAAATTCCTAGTATATCTATAAAATCAAGGCTTTCCCTTAAATATGTATTTCCATTCATATTAGGAATCTCATAACAGATTCCATTAAGGGTTCTGTGGTGGCTTCGAAATACGCACTCTAGAAAAATATATTCTTAAACATCATTGATTCCTGTGGGTGTGAACCCATTCCAAATAGGACCTTTTGATAAGGTTACTTCAGTTATGGTATGGGTCTTAATGCTATTCTTGGGAATCCTTCATAAATGGAACAAAATCCAGAGAGAAAGACACAGGAACCAAGAAGCTTAAAGTCAATAGAGCCCAGAAGGGAATGGAGAGGCCATCATGTATGCTGCCATGCTCATAGGAGTCCAGAGCTAAGGATCACTAACAACCAGCCCCAGAATGCAAGCCTTCAGGAAAAAAGCACTGCCTTGATGACATCTTGATTTTGATTTTCCTACCTTAAAAACTACGAACCATTAAATTCCCATTTTTCAAGTAAACTCATATGACATTCTCTTGAGCAGAGAAGGAAACTAAAACAGGTTTCAAGCAGGAAAAATATTTTCAATCTTTAACCCTAGCATTTTTGAGACATATATTCATTTTTCACATTATATAAATTAAGGGCAAAGTAGGTCATGGTCTTATATAGGCACAACAGGGGCATGTGGAAATATATTCATTTGGTTCATACTCAGAACAGCAATGCAGGTATTAAGAGGGCAGAACCTGAAATTGTACTGCTTATGGTATTTTCACTATAGCCACAAAAAATGTCCTAGGGACAAGGGTGGAGAGAGTAAGTCAAGGGTAGATTATGGGTATATATTCCAAAAACGGTATGAATAGAAATCGTTAAGTATGAAATTCAACCTTGAGAACCTAAAGGTCGCATCATTTGCATTTGTTATGAAACTCACGAATGAGGTAAGATAGGTTTGGGCTCAAAAAAGGGACATGACACAGACTTAAGAAAAAAAAATAAATTTTATTAAATGAGTATTAAAGGAATGCCAAATAAAACAGCAGCAAAATGCATATATATATATATATATATATATGCATATATATATCAGGGACTAAATAAATGTGAATCCTGCATATCCACTGTATTATTTTTGTTAAATACTGATTTCTCTTTACAGTTTCCAAGAGATTTTTTCCCTGTAAATCTTTGATATACAATGTCTATTTCCTTTCAAAGGAGGAAGGCCTATCATTTCCCCTCCATTATTTCTACTACTTACCCAACCAACAATAACCAATCATTCTGTGCCCATGAAAATCTCAGTCTTGCAATGCCTGCTTCACATACAGCTGGTGGAGCAATGTACTCCAGTAATTCACAGTGGCTCCTATCATAACAAAAACCTGTAACAGTGGATCCTGAACATATTGCGACAAGATCACTTTACATCTACATTCTGCCCCTTTCCATGCTCATTCAACTTAACTCAACACTGCACCTTGCAATTCCGTGTCCTTGGTTCTTCCAAGGAACACAGGTACACATGAATCACAGCTAAGTAACTAGGTACTGTCATCTTATTGTCTTCCTTCCTGGAGACCATTATAGTAACATGAAAGGTCTGTGACAAAGACATAAACATATTTCAAAATTCAGTGAGAGTCATAAAACACTCATGTAGCCTTTCAAGAAACCTCAATTATAGAATAAAGATACAGCTGAAGATAACTAGACCATTCCAAAACGACTCCTTTGACAACCATCACCTCATGACTCTTAATGACTGTGATTTTTAAACACTGCAGGATTTAACATCTGATGTTGATTAACCTTTGAGAAGTATTTAGTGACTTAGTTCTAATAGTTCTCAAATGCATAGTCTATTGTGAAAACTGGAAAAAGGATTTGCAAGGTATTTTAGTTTGCTAAAGCTGCTGGAATGCAACATACCAGAAATGGAACAGCTTTTAAAAAAGGAATTTAAGTTGCAAGTTTAGAGTTCTAAGGCCATAGAAATGTCCAAACTAAGGCATTAAGAGAAAGATACCTTGAATCGAAGTTTGGGGTTTCTCCTTCAGCTCCAAAGGCACAGGGTAAAGTCTGCTAACTTCCTTTGCCAGCTTCTTCTCCAAAGGTCTCTGGCTGTGTGGGCTCTGTGGATACCCAAGCTTTTTCCAAAATAGTTCCCTCTTAAAGGAACCCCACCTTGAAAGGGTGAAGGTAATCCCATGGCTCTGCCTTTGATTTTATTCTTCCTAAATTTGTCCCCTTTCTGTCCTTTCTAGCACAGACTGGCAGTGGTTCCACTAATAGAGATCCCACAGCACTCTTGTTGGTTTTCTGTATAGCAGGCAGATACCATAAACATCGGACAATAGGATTTTCCACAAATCCTGCCTAGATAACAGCATCTCTAAACTTGCCTTTTTTGAAATGGCCAACTGGTTTCATGTTTGCTTAAATCCTTATGGGGATACTACTCTCTGGGGTCTCCCTTTCTGGAAGACCAGAATTTTACAGACCATCATTGATTGCTAGTTTCTTTGTACCGAAGTGTTCAGTTCTCATCCTATCTCTTTCCCATCACATTTCACTGTGAGGATCAAGGAGAAACCAGGCTGCACTTTTCACATCTAATTTTGACATCTCTTCTGCTAAATATCCAAGTACATGGTTTTTAAAATCTGCCTTCCATCCAAAACCAGTATCCAATTTTTCCAGATTGCCATTTTAAAAGGACTGCCTTCCTTTCAGTTTCCAATAATACATGCATCATTTCTGCCTAAGTCCTCATCAGAGGAATCTACTGAGTCCACATCTCTTCCAACAGTCTCTTCAAAGCATTCTAGACCTTCTTTATCAAGCTCCTCACAAATATTCCAAAATCTTCCCTTTATCCATGTAAAAACCCATTCCACCATGTTTGGTGTTCTAGTTTGCTAGCTGGTGGAACATGATATACCAGAAACAGAATGGATTTTAAAAGGGGGAATTTATTAAGATGCAAGTCCACAGTTCTAAGGCCATGAAAATGTCTCACCTAAAGCATCCAGGGAAAGAAACCTTGGTTCAAGCAGGCCAATGACGTTCAGGGTTTCTCTCTCAAGTGGAAATGCACATGGCTAACCTGGCATCTGCTAGCTTCCTCTCCAGGCCTGTTGTTTTATGAAGCTTCCGAGGGCATTTTCTTGCTTCATCTCCATAGGTCTCTGGCTATGCAAGCTGTGTCTCTTCCCAAAATTGTTCCCTCTTAAAGGGCTCAGTAAGCAATCACACCTTGAATGGGTGGAGACACCCCTTCATGAAAATCATCTAATCAAAAGTTACCACCCACAATTGGTTGGGTCACATCTCCATGGAAACAATAAAAAAACTCCCAGCCAGCAATACTAAATGAAGATTAAAGGACATGGCTTTTCTGGGGTCCACCAGATTTAAACCAGCATATTTGGTATTTGCAAACTGCAGCAGCACACTAGTGGTTTTAGTTTGCTAAAGCTGCCAGAATGCAATATACGAGAAATGGAAAGGCTTTTTAAAAAGGGGGGGGGGGAGGGAAGAGTAATTTATTAAGTTGCAAGTTTACAGTTCTAAGGACATAGTAATGTTCCAAACTAAGGCATCCAGAGAATGATACCGTAACTACAAAGAAAGGACAAATGAAGTTCAGGGTTTCTCTCTCAGCTGCAAAGGCACATGGCGATATCTGTTAGCTTCCTCTACCGGCTTCTCCTTCAAAGAACTTCCTCAAGGGTGTTTTCCTTCTGCATGTCTAAAGGTCTCTGGCTGTGTGGGTTCTGTTGACACTCAAGATTTTCCCAAAATGGTTCCTCTTAAAGGGCTCCAGTAAGCAACCCCATGTTGAATGCATAGTGAAACATCTCCATGGAAACCATCTAATCAAAAGTTACCAACCAAAATTGTGTGGGCCACATCTGCATGCAAACAATCAAATAGGTCCCACCCCCCCAGCAATACTGAATGGGGATTAAAGAATATGGCTTTTCTGGCATACAAAGTAGTTCCAAATTGGTACACAAGGTTTCTCCCTAGTACGACTTCTCCAAAAATTAAGACTTGAAACATACAGTTATCCCTTTCACACTGTGGGGGCTAGATGCATGGTATCTCTGAAATCTGGAAAACCCATGAGTTTTTTTTCTCCAGTGTTTCAGAAAACTTCCCAGCTGCCTGAAAATGGCAGATAATACCTCTTCCATTTTTTTTTCCTTTTCCATTCATTTTTTATTGTGGAAGGTAAACCTTCAAAATTTTCAAACCAGCCTTGCTGGCCTGGAAACCTATAGGGCAAGACCCATCACCTTCATTTTCCTTTAGGGAATGACACAAGGTCTTGGCCTTTTCTACAGTAATCCTGCACCCCAAAATATGTTGCATTACTTACACAAGAGACGTGGAGCTCATGGTTTATGCAAATGCTTTGCAGTTGGGGTTATTTGCAAAAGTTTCATGGATTTCCATTTTTCTTGATATGCCTTACAGCTGACTCAATAACACTGCAGCAGTTGCTTTGCCTGACAAAGTATACCTAATAACTGAATTTTTTCCTTCAAGTCCATCACTTTCCTGAGTTTCTTGTAATTTCTCATGCCAACCCACAAAATACTGAAACTGCAATGGGGAAAGTCGCAATGTGGGATAAGCAACTACAAACCACATTTATTTGGTTTCTCTCCAGCATGGACTCATGCTGAGTAAGGTGTGACCTTACATAAAGCCTTGGCAATGTTGTGCTGGTTTAAAACTACCATATGTACCCCAGAAAAGTCATGTTTTAATCCTAATTCAATCTCGGGGCAGAACTATTGTTTAGGATAGAAAACTTAATTGAATTACTTCCGTGAAGGTGTGAAACACTCAGTTGTAGGTGTGGCCCATTGTCTAGATTACTTCCATGGAGATATGCCACACCCAATTGCGGGTGTGACCTTTTGATTAGATGGAGCGGTGACTCCACCCATTCAAGGTTGGTCTTCATTAGTTTACTAGTCCTTTAAAGGGGGAAATACTCTGGAAAAACCTCAGCTACAGATATGTGGATAGTTGCTCCTGTGCTGACACAGACACTTGGAGATGCTAGAGTAGATATTTAGTGAGGACCCCAGCAGACATCACCACAGTACTTCCCATGAGATGCTAAGCAAGTCAGAACCCAGAGTTGTGTCCTAGAGGAGCTAAGTGAAGGCCCACAGAAGCTTAGAGAGGAAACTACCAGCCTCAAAATCCGGAAGCAACAGAACCAGGAACAAGAACCAGCAGATGCCAGCACATGCCTTACCATGTGACAGACACCTGCCTTTCTTTGTAGTTAAAGCATCTCTCTTTTGATATCTTAGTTTGGGTATTTCCATGGCTTTAGAACTGTAAACCTGCAACATAATAAACTCCCTTTTTAAAAGCTATTCCATTTCAGGTATACCGCATTCCAGGAGATTAGGAAACTAATACATTCTTTACATTTGTAAGGTTTCTCCCCCATGAATTCTCACAACCCCAAAGATATGAATGTATGGTAAAAGTCTTACAGCACACACTACTTTTGGGGGGGTTTCTTTCCAGGATGTATACTCCGATGTTTAAGGAGGCTTGAGGAGTATTTAAAGGCTTTGCCACATTCACTGCATTTGTAAGGTTCCTCCCCAGTATGAATTCTCTGATGAATCTTAAGAATTGAGTTTTTTCTAAAAGCCTTGCCACATACATTACATTTATAAGGTTTTTCTCCAGTATGGATTGTCTTATGCTGAGTAAGGTTTGATTTCTTGGAAAAGGATCTTCCACATTCGTTACATTTATATCTCTCTCCAGTATAGACTGTCTTATCTTGAGTAAGGCTTGGATACTCATTTAAAACTTTGTCAAATGTATTATGTTTGTAAGTTTTCTCTCCCATATGAATTCTATGATGAATCCTGAGGTCAGACAACAGCCAAAAGGCCTTCCCACACTGAATACATGTGCATGGTTTGTCACCAGTATGGACTTTCTCATGACACCAGAGATATGAAAGTTTGATGAAAGCCTTACCACATGCATAACAGCAGTGTGGTTTCTCTCCAGGATGTATATTGTGATGCCTAGTAAGGGTTGAGGACCGTTTAAAAGTTTTGCCACAATCGTTACATTTATAAGGTTTCTCTCCTGTATGAGTTCTCTGATGAAGTTTAAAGCTTGAAGAATGTCCAAAGTCCTTGCCACATACATTACATTTATATGGTTTCTCTCCAGTGTGAACTCTCATATGCTGAGTAAGCTGTGATCTCACAGAAAAGGGTTTACCACACTTGTTACATTTATAAGGTTTCTCTCCAGTATGAATTCTTGTATGAGCCCGAAGGTAAGAACGTGAGGTAAAATCCTTGGCACACTGATTACATTTGTACAGTTTCTCTCCAGTATGAACTCTTTGGTGAGTCGTGAGGGAATAAGTCTGACTAAAGGCCTTGCCACACTCCATACATTTGTATGGTTTTTCCCCAGTATGAATCCGTTCATGATTACACAGGCGGGAATGTATGGGGAAAACCTTCCCACATACTTTACATTTGTACTGCTTCTTTCTGATATGAGATCTCTGATGTTTCACGAAGTTTGTGATACGTTTATAGGCTTTGCCACATTCATTACATTTGTAAGATTTTTGCTCTGAATGAATCGCCTGATGAGCTGTGAGCACTGAACACTGGCTAAAAGTCTTCCCACACTGATTACATCTGTAAGGTTTTTCTCTAATGTTTGTTTCCTGCTGTTGTGTAAGCAATGAATGATTCACGAAAACTTTCCCATATACATTGGAAGTGTTGGTTTTGCCACAAGGAGTGACTCTTTGAAATGGTGAAACTGAGGAAGATTTTTGGATAGACTTCTCACCTTGATTACATTCATGAATTTTCTCTTCAATTTGAAGATTCTGAAGTTCACCTAGATGTGACTGAAAGCTTAATCCAGCCCTAGTTTCAAAACATTTCCTATTCTTGTTTCCTGTACAGAATTTATCATTTTCTAGTTTTAATAAATGCCTTATAAATTCTTTGCCATGTCTGAAATATTGATGTGCACTATTTCTTATAGAAATACTCTGCTTTAGAGGGAAATTGCTGGAAGAGTTTTCATACTGTTGACCTTCTGTAACAATAAGATTTTTGTTTTGAGTTGAAGGTACTCCTTTGTAATTTCTCTCATCATACTTCCCCTGATTCTCAAAGTTTTCCATATTTTCCTGTCTTGCTCTGAAGTCAAAGCCATTGATGGTGTGGCATTCATATCTTTCTAATATCTCTAGTTGGTATGATGCTCCCTTATTATTGTCATCTTTTAGTGACAGTTCATTGATCACACATCTAGGAGAGATACCTGAAAGATATAAAGGACCATAATGTTCCTATTAACTGTAATTGGAATACACTTTTATATTAAGAAATACTTTACATAGACCAAATAAGAAAATTAGAGGAGAAAGCAATGAAATTGAAAATGGGCAGAGAGTAATAATAATTTTAAAAAGTTGTTTTTTTTGAAAAGATCAATAAAATTAATAAAACTCTTTCCATGCTAAAGAAGAAAAACAGAAAAGACACAAATTACCCAAACCAGAAATGAAAGAATGAACATGACTGATCTCATGGACATTACACAGATAATGGCGGAATATTAAAAAAAAATCTGCTAACCTGGAAAAAAATGAACAAATTTCTTAGAAGGCACAATTTACAAAAATTCACACAAGTTTAGAAACATAACGTGATTAGGCCTACATCTATTAAAGAACTTTAAACAACAAATTAAAACAGAAAGCAATAGGCTCAGATGGTTTCACAGGTGAATTTTACCAAATATTTAAACAATAAGTTATACAGATTCTCAACTTCTCCAAAAAAGATATAAAAGGAACTCTTCCTAACTTATTTTGTGAAGGATTATCATACTTTAAAAAAGACAGATGAATTAAAGGAAAATTACAGATCAATATCACTCAAAAACATATATGAAAAAACCTTCAGCAGAGTACTAGAAAATTTAATATGACAATGTATAAAAATATTTACTGTGTGCAAATGGGATTTATTCCAGATATGCAAGGATTGTCTGACATTCAAAGAACTAATAAAACTGTAGTGTTTGTAGATGGTATGACTACCACAACATACAAAAGTCAACTACTTTTCTATATGTCAAAAACAAGTGGAATTTGAAAATGCGTCACGTACATTAGCATTAAAAAATATTAGGTAATAATCTGACACAATATACAACGTCTATATGAAGGAAACAATAAAATTCTGATGAAAGAAAACAACAAGATCTAAATAAATGGAGAAATATTCCACTTACGTACAGGAAGACTCAGTATTAAGTTACTGATTGTTCCAAACTCAATCTATAGATTCAACATGATCCCAGTCAAAATGCAGCAACTTATTTTGTGGATACTGACAACAAACTGAATCTAACATTTATATGAAAAGGCAAAAGAACCAGAACTGGCAACACAATACTGAAGAACCAGTTTGGAAAACTGATGCTGCCTGACTTTAAGACTTATTAATAAAGCTACAAAGAGTCCAGAAAGTAAAGTCAATTTAATGGACAAAGCAGTTTTTGTTTTTTTAATATATGGTTCTGAAACAAATGGGTATTCACATACTAAAAATGAATCTAGACACAGATTTTACACATCTCATAAAAAAGTAACTCAAAATGGCCATAAACCTAAATATAAAATGTAAGACTATGAATACTTTAGGGAATAACCTAGGAAAAATATTAGGTGACCTTGGGTTTGGCAATGACTTTCAGATACAATACCAAAAGCATGATGAATGAAGAAAAAACTGATAAGGCAGATTTCATTAATATTAAAAACTTTTGCTCTGTGAAAGACTCATTAAAAGAATGAAAAGACAAATCACAGACTGGGAAAAATTATATACAAAACACAGATCTAAGGACTTGCATCTAAAATATACAAAAAACTCTTATAAATCAACAGTATGAAAACAAACAAGCCAATTTAAGAAATGGGCAGAAAAGCTGAACCTCCCAAAGAAGATACACAAATGGAAAATAAGCACACGAAAAGATGCTCAATATAATATGACATTTGAGAATTACAAATTAAAGCCATGATGACACATTACTACACATCTTTAAAAAGACTAAAGTCTAAAAACTGCACAATACCAAATGCTGGTGAAGATACGGAGCAGCAGAAACTCATTTACTGCTGCTGACAATTCAAAATGCTACAGCTACATAGGAAGAAGTTATAGACAGACTTACTGTATGATACAGCAATTGCATTCATACACATATTCACCCAAATGAGTTGAAACCTGATGTGAACTCAAAAACCTGGACATAAACTTGTAGCAGCTGTCTTCATTATTGCCAAAAACTGGAAACAACTAAGATGGCCTTCAATAGGAGAAAGGATAAACAAACTGGTATATCCATCCAATAGAATTATTATGCAGTGATAAAAAGAAATGAGCTCTCAAGCTATGGAAACACAGGCAGAAACCTTAAATGCATATTGTTAAGTGAAAGAAGCCAGTCTCAAAAGGCCATACTGTATGACTCCAATTATACGACATTCTGGAAAAGGTAGTATGATATAAACAGTAAAAACATCAGTGGGTGACAAAGGTTCAGGGGAAGAGCTGAACTGGTGAAGTGGAAGGAAATTTTAGGGCAGTGAATACTTTAAAGATAGGTATATGACATAACAGATCCATCAAAACCAATAACACCATACAACACAAGGTAAATCTTAAGCAAACTATGGACTTTAGTAAATACCATGGAAAACTAGTTTCAAACAACCTTTTAACAACCCACTCCTAATATGCAACATGTTAGCCCTCTAAGAAGAGGGAATTTTCCCACACCAAATCCAAAGAACACATCGACTTGCAGTAGATATAAGGAGGCCTCCTATTTGAACATCCAACTGAAAAGAGGTATTCAAACAAATACTCATACACGAATGTACACAGAAGAACAATTTACAGTAGTCAAAAGATGGAAACATTCCAAATGTCCATCAATGCTGAATGGATAAATAAAATGTGGTATATCCATACAACAGAATATTATTGAGACTTAAAAAGGAATGTAGTGGTATATGCTGTACTTTGAATGGACCTTGAAAACATGCTAAATGAAAAAAGCCAGGCACAACAGGAAAACTACTATATGATTCCAATTATATGTAGTATCTATACATATACTACAGGAAAATCCATAGAGACAGAACACAAATTAGTGGCTAGAGGCTGGAATATAGAAGAATGTAATGCAGGAAGTAATGGGCGATGTGGGACCAAAACCTGTGCTTGCAAATATATACAAACATGCTTGTGCTGGGACAGTTAAAATCCTTATATTGGAAGAAAATACAAACTGGTATAATGCTGACCTACTTTGTGGGAATTATATAATAGGAAATGGGGAAAAATGAAGATTAAAAAGGGATGTGTGATGAAGGCAAGTTTATACCAACATTTGCTCTAAAATTTATCAAACTGAATATCCTAGGAATTCCATTTATAAGCATACACTTGGGCAAGTCCTACATACATATTTCAAGGGCTAAGTCCAAGAATGTTCTCAGTACAACCTAAAAGTGAAAACCTGGAAATTGCCATCAAGAGGAAAACGGATGAATTCACCCTGTAGAACACATGCAGAGTGTGTGTTACTTTGAAGGTGTATGTACCCTAGAAGAACAAGTTCTTAAATTTAATCCATTCCTGGGGGTGTGAACCCACTGTAAGTAGGACCTTTTGATGAGATTAGTTCAATTTTAAGATGTGACCCACTTCAACAGAATGGGTCTTAATCTTCTTACAGGAGTCCATTATAAGAGAATGAAACACAGACAAAGTAATGGAAGCAAGAACCTGAAAGCCACAAAACCTGGAAAAGAAGGGTGAGACCAGCAGATGCCACCATGTGCCCTGCCATGTGGCAGAGGAACAGGAGCCAAGGATCTCTAGTAGCAGATCTTCAGGAAGAAAACATGACCTTGATGTGAACATTTTCAAAGCCTCAAGAATGTAGGCTTAAAAGTAATAAATTTCCATTGTTTATGATGAACCATTCCATGGTATTTGCTTTGAGTAGACCAGGAAACTAAAACAAAGGATCCAGTAATGCATGCTGGCCATGGATGCAAGATGACAATCCCCTTGCTGACAAGAGGAATACAAAGAAAGCAGCAGCTTTTGCAAAAGTCTGAGCTTTTGGGATATGTCATTAAAACTGAAGAACTTACAATAAAGACTGAAGAATTTACCTGATTGAAGAAACTAATTGAACTATTAATTACATATTTTAAAAATAGAAACATGCAATTTGGCTCATTTACTTTTTTGAGTCTAAGTGTCCTTGTTTGTTATATTAAAATAATACTGCCTCTTTTGCCAGACTCCTTTATTTGAAATCATATCTTCAGATCTTTTAACTCAATTCCTAGCATAAAAGAGACATGAGCACGAGGCCACCTATTGGGCAGGAAAAGAAAAACAGAGCCCAGAGATTCCACAGAAAAACCTTTCAACCAGCTGGGTCCCACACCCAGGGAGATCTGATCAAATGCCCAGACACCAGCAGAAAATAATGGATGACGCTCGGAAAATTGAAGATATGGCCCAATCAAGGAACAAACCAATAGTTCAAATGAGATACAGGAGCTGAGACAACTAATGCTGAATATACGAACAGAAATGGAAAAACTCTTCAAAAAACCAAATCAATAAATTGAGGGAGGACATGAAGAAGATATGGGCTGAACAAAAAGAAGAAATAGAAAATCTGAAAAAACAAATCACAGAACTTGTGGGAGTGAAGGACAAGAAGAAAAAATGGAAAAAACAAATGGATACCTACAATGGTAGATCTAAAGAGACAGAAGCTACAATTACTGAACTGGAGGATGGAACAACTGAATTCCAAAAAGAAACAGAAACTATAGGGAAAAGAATGGAAAAACTGAGCAGGGGTTCAGGGAACTGAATGGACAATATGAAGCGCCAAATATACGTGTTGGGGTGTCCCAGAAGGAGAAGAGAAGGGAAAAGGAGGAGAAAAACTAATGGAAGAAATTATCACTGAAATTTCCCAACTCTTATGAAAGACCTAAATTTACAGATCAAGAAGTGCAGCGCACCCCAAAGAATAGACCCAAATAGGCGTTCTCCAAGACATTTACTGGTTAGAATGTCAGAGTCAAAAGAGAAAGAGAGGATCTTGAAAGCAGCAAGAGAAAAACAATCCGTCACATACAAGGGACCCAATAGACTATGTGTAGATTTCTCAGCAGAAACCATGGAAGCTAGAAGACAGTGGGATGATATATTTAAATTACTAAAGAGAAAAACTGCAACCAAGACTCCTATATCCAGCAAAATTGTCCTTCAAAAATGAAGGAGAAATTAAAACATTTATAGACAAAAAGTCACTGAGAGAATTGTGACCAAGAGACCAGCTCTGCAAGAAATACTAAAGGGAGCACTAGAGTCAGATACGAAAAGACAGAAGAGAGAGGTATGGAGTAAAGTGTAGAAAGAAGGAAAATCAGATATGATATATATAATACAAAAGCCAAAATGGTAGAGGAAATATTATCCAACAGTAATAACACTAAAAAGTTAATGGACTGAATTTCCAATCAAAAGACATAGAATGGCAGAATGGATTACGACCCAGCATACCACTGCTAGGTATCTACTCAGAGGACTTAAGGGCAAAGACACAGACGGACTTTTGCACACCAGTGTTTATAGCAGCATTATCTACAATTTCAAAGAGATGGAAACAGCCAAAATGCCCATCAACAGACGAGTGGCTAAACAAACTGTGGCGTTATACCTACGATGGAATATTATGCAACTTTAAGTCAGACTAAACTTATGAAGCATGTAATAACATAGATGGACCTAGAGAACATTAGCTGTGTGAGTCTAGCAAAAACTAAAGGACAAATACTGTATGGTCCACTGATGTGAACGACATTCGAGAATCAGCTTGGAATATATCATTGGTAACAGAGACAGCAGGAGTTAGAAACAGGGTAAGAATGGGTAATTGGAGTGAAGGGATACAGACTGTGCAACAGGACTAGATACAAAAAACTCAAAAATGGACAGCACAATAATACCTAAGTGTAAATGTAACTAGGTTGGAACACTGAATGAAGCTGCACTGAATATGGTTTTTTATTTGTTTGTTTGTGTGTTTGTATCTTTTGTTTTTGTTTTTTCTTTTTCCTTTATATATATATATTTATTAGTATTATTATTTTAATTCTCTTCTCTATATTAACATTCTATATCTTTTTCTGCTGTTTTGCTAGTTCTTTTCCTAAATCGATGCAAATTACTAAGAAATGATGATCATACATCTATGTGATGATACTAAGAATTACGGAGTGCATGTGTAGATGGAATGATTTCTAAATATTGTGTTAATTTCTTTTCTTTTTTTTGAGAGGGGTATTCTTATTAAATGTATTAGTAGAAATATAATTATAAATAAATGGAAAGGATGCTTTTTAAGAATGTGATTATGTTAGTTCATTTTGACATGGTGAACTTTTTGAGGTTAATTCACAACAAGGAATGGCCTACAATGAAGGGTGGTGTTAGCAATAGCAAAGTGTAGAAGTAATTTCTGGCAGTGCCACAGAGACCCACAGGGAAGGGTGATGTGCAGAGACATGATATAACTGGCCAATAGTAGCCAGAGAACAAATGACTTCTATCTGGGTGGAAGTCAACAAAAACCAGGTGAACATTTTATAAAATTCAGTTTGAAAGGAAGGTGGGAAGCAAAACAGTCTTTATGAGCGTAACACAATAATGTTTTTGCATTTTTCAATACCCAAGTCTTCCAACTTTGTAAGCAATTATGTACATTCCTGCACATACTCTCTTAGTTCTATGCCTCTGTTATCTTTCCCCAAGGTTAGCTTCTTGGGAAGCTGTGCCGAGAGAGACAAACATTAACAGTTAACTTTGTCAGCAACATATGCACGCGCTCTCTTGGCTCAGTGCCTTCTTTGTCTATACCCAATATAAAACCCTATTTTCCCCTCTAACCAACTGGGGGGGAGGGGGGCACTACTCTAAATCTTAGACTGCCACCACCAAAACTTCTGTATGTAAGTTCCCCAATAAAATTTATGTCTCAGTCTGTGCCTGGTGTTTCCTTCAGTCTTTTGGCTGGACAGATTCCTGTAGGCCAGTACAATGAGTTAATTGAAAAACGCATTTCAAAAATTTTTGGAATTTTTTGGAAAACGTATCATAAGTAACAATGGGAAAGAAATACATAAAGTACAAAAAACTGACTAAATTTCTTATAAAATACAATGAAATATCAAGATGTACATGATACACCTAGACAGGGAGGTTAATTATCAGAATAAAGCATTTGAACCAAAGATAAGAAAGAGTGAAATAAAGCCAACAAGTTATATTTACAAAACTTGACATATATTATAGAAAATACATGTAACAAATGTATGAAACAAATTATGGTAAATCAATTTATTGACATTTCTGGGACAAGACAGTAACAAAAAAGCAGAAAATTTTCAATACATTAAAAATTCCCAATTTTAAAAATCTAATCCATTTAATGAGAAAAGTGTACTTTAATAGTAAAATAAAATGACTGTCTTTTCACAACATATCGATTATATAAGCTTTGCAAAAACTGCTGCTTAATCACAACCCTTAACTATCAAGAAGGAAATTCTCTTGTATAATATTTAAAACAATACTCATTCTTTCATATAATGGACCCACAAATTATAGTTATAAAACAAAGAACATTATGTCATCACAAATATATAATTAATGGTTAAATAAATTTAAAAGTTCACTTATACTATGTGGAAATGTGTAAGATGAAAGTAACACTAGCTTAAAGAAAACAAATTAGGGTAGGGTTAAAAATGTAAGCATCAGGCAAGCGATGGTGGCACAGTGGCAGAGTTCTCGCAGGCTGTGCCAGAGACCTAGGCTTGATTCCCGGGGCCTACCCATGCAAAATAAATTAAATAAATAAATAAATAATAGAAAAAGAAAAATGTATGCATCATTGAACTTCATAAATTTCCTCAATATGATGCATCAAAAATCTATTTACTGAGGCAGAGGTCACTGTTGATAATCAGTGATGGGAGTGGAAGCCCAACAAGAAGAGGAATGGGAGGGATAACACAGTTCCAGGAAAAGAAAAACATTTTCCCCCAAGAGCTCTGCCACTGAGGGGAAGAGGGAAAAATGGGGTACTAGCAGTGGATGAATAAGCACTTAAGGGAGGACATTAATTTTAAGATGCATTATATTTGAACATTACTGTGTTGATAAGACATACCCAGACTAACAGACATCGATATTACCCTGCAATGTAGTTCATGAAACACATTTTTTGTGTTATGTTCTCTCTAGATGGCTACACGTATGAAAAAATCATCATTATTTAATAAGTATTATATTGATTATATCAAAAAGCTTTCCTCTGAATTATTTTATTACTTGTGAGGCTGAATATATTTGTGGTTATGTTAGCCATTTACTTCCTCTACCACTCTTTCTGTTCACATCCGTTGCTTTTGTATACTGGGGTCTGAGTGTTTTTATTGCATTAATTCAAACAAAGAATTGAAGTTTTTTCCATCAACACTGCTGTTATCATTTAATTATTTTAGTTATGCACAGATGCATTTGGGAGAAGTATGTGAATGTCTGTAAATTTTATGTGGTCAAATCTTTCAGTGTTACATACTGCCTTTTTCCACATACTGCCTTTTCCACCACTTTTCAAGTGTAGAAAGTTTTTTTGCACCCTTTGTGTGAATGAACTTTTTATTTGTTTAAAAAAATCATTAAATATATATTCTGGCAAAAAAATATTTCCTGAAGAATGAACAATGGCACATACATATGTGAACAATGTGGCATGAGCAATACTTTGGTCAACAGCCTCGTAGATATGAGGTTGTAAACTTGGTTCTTCTTAGGATAAATTCCTATACTTTGATTGTCAGCTCAAAGGAGATGATCATCAATCAGTATACCTATTTGATCAACAGTGTCACACTATCTTTTCTGTAACACTTAAAAAAAAAATAGAAAGACAACAGAAACCACGTATCAGCACTTTCTAAATCAGCATCCTAGGACACTCTGACCCCTCTAACTCAGTGGTCCGACAGGCACTTCTGTACGTAAAAAGGTAAAATTAGAATATACTCAAGTTTAAGTGCTCTACTTCAAAACTTTTCTATTAACCAGTAAATCCCCACCATGGGAGAATTCATTAGAAGTTGTCTATCACCTAAAGAGTAGATGTCACAGTATTTCTGCAAGAAGATGACCCTAGGGATATATACTTCAAAAGTAAGTAATAGGGCAGGCCACAGTGGCACAGAAGGCAGAATTCTCAACTGCCATGCAGGAGACCTGGGTTTGATTCCCGGTGTCCGCCCATGCAAAAATAAATAAATGAAAGTAAGTAATAGAGGCAAAAATGACAAACTGAGAATATGAAACCAGGAAGAGCCAAGGCTGGTCTATATTTTAAAACTAACTAGTTAAAGAACTGAGAGAGAAAAATACAAGATACGGGAGTAAAGAAAGTGAATCAGATTTTGTGGGGACACTAAGAAAGG
Organism: Tamandua tetradactyla; assembly: GCF_023851605.1. NCBI lineage: Eukaryota > Metazoa > Chordata > Mammalia > Pilosa > Myrmecophagidae > Tamandua > Tamandua tetradactyla. Next base: position 8,727,225 of record NC_135342.1, read on the forward strand.
ACAGTATGTTCCACCTACAAACCCCAGGCTGACCACCTGATAAGACTGCCATATGGTCCCCTATAGAACCGCAGATTAAATAGAGGATGTTATTTTCCACTATCTTTACAATACTGCTGAGTAAAAGTTTCAAAAGACCTACCCCACACCCCTCTCCCCTACTACCCATACTCCATTCAGGTTGTAAAAGTTAAAAAAAAAATGGCTGAGATGCCTGAATAAGCAGAGAGGGATTAAGACCAGTTCATGTAGTTTTTTGGGATCCCAGATGAAAAAGAAGAGCCAATGTTTTTCTATCCTATGTGAAGATTTCCAAGTATGTAGAATGGGGATGGAAATTGGAAAAACTTGAAGCCAGACCAAGGAGGCTTCAACTCTGCTCTGTGTTAACTGAGATCTGAGATTTGAAGAAAAGACCATGGGGCAAAGAGGCCACCGTATAAACAGCTCTTCCCATGCCTCTCAAGTGAAGGTATCAAAGAGGTTATAGGGAGTAGAGTACTGTGGGTCATGATAAAAGCTTTGCCTTGGTCTTTGCATGGGCTACTGGAGGGGTAGGGAAGATGATAAGAGAGGGGTGGGAGAAGGAATTTCCTTTGAAGCCTCACAAGAAATAAACTTTTCCCACAGGACTCTCACACAGAGGGAGAATTCCCAAAACACTATTTAATGGTGCAACTTACCCTGTGTGTCCTTGAGACCTCTTACCTGTTCACATCGTTGATATATTCCACTCACCTGGTTTTGTTGCTACTTTCACTTCACTCTTCAGAGTCCAGGGCTTTCCCCTTTGCTCCAAAATGGAGATAACACTGAGCTCAAAATCAGAGATCTCTGCATAATAGAAAAAATACACATGATATGCTGGGCTTTTCCAGAATATAATCCCAGCTCTTTGTTCAGCTGAGGAGAGAGGACATTAACAGTGAGTTTAGGAAATTATTTTATAAATTCATTCACTAACTGTCTCCTGAATACACATAAGGGATTTTTTTTTTTTTTTTTTGGTGCATGGGCAGGCAACAGGAATTGATGGAAGCCAGGTCTCCGGCATGGCAGGCAGGCGAAAACTCTGCCTGCTGAGTCACTGCAGCCTGCCCAAGAGATATTTTAAATATGCAGATGTCTATGTCTTTTCCAAGAACTACTGAATTAAAAGTACAGATGTAAAACCAGGGAATTCGACATTATAAAAATTTGCCATACGTTTTTGTATTTTCTTAAGTTCTAAAACCAGTGTTAAGCTAGTGTGAAGCGGATATCTGAAGAAAGAAGAAGGTTAAATTCCCAATGACACTTTATGAAACTTCATTTCTGAATCAATACAGCTTCAATCTGAATCAAGCACAGCAGGAGGGGATCCTAAGAGACTCACAAAGAAATGCAAAGTACACCATGGCAGAGCTCTACTTCTGGAGGGAAGTGAAACTCACTTAGGGAGACCAGGTTCCTGTAGTTCTCCAACATCACATCCCTGTACAAAGCCCTCTGCTCAGTGTCCAAGTATTCCCACTCCTTCTGAGAGAATTCTATCACCACATCTCGGAATGTCAATAGTCCCTGAAATGAAAAACACATTTCACCAAGGGGCCACGGTGAGAGTTCTCATCCTCCCACAAAATAAAAGGAGAGAGGTGCTAAGAGCAATTAGGTTGGAGAGTGTTTTGACAGATTCATGTAAGATAATTTTGAGCAAGTTATATATATTCCTAACTTCATTATGCATTACCATCAAAGGATATGAATTCTACTAAATGACTGGATTTCACACTTTTTTAGGTAATAAAATAACTACACAAATGAAAAACATCTCAACACAGGGTCCTCCCTATATGCTAGATATGATGTCTTACATACCAAGTGACAGTCAATTTCTCAAAGAGCTAGAGCATGTATGGTATCGACAGGGATGACAAAGTCCAAAGCGGGATTTAAAAAGAGATTAAAATTGAAAAAGTGGGTTCACAATAATAACTAAAAGTTTGTGAATACTTCTCCTGTGCTAAGCATCACTAAAAATGTTTTACATGTATTAACTCAAACGATGACATAACAGCCCATCAGAAAAAGATGTGCCCACCTTATAAGCAGACAACTTTCTCACAGAAGAGGTAAGGAACTTGCCTCAAGTCCAACAGCTAATAAATGGCAGAGGCAGCACTGAACCCCATGATCAGGCTTTAGAACTGAACTGTTAAATCAACAGACACAGCATTAAAAGTACATTGATAGGGTGGGCGATGCTGGTGCAGTGGCAGAGTTCTCGCCGGTCATGCCGGAGACCCGGGTTCGATTCCTGATGCCTGCCCATGCAAAAAAGAAAAAAAAGTACACTGACAGATGGAGTCTTCACAGAGACAACTTGGAATAAGTTAAAGGCTAAAAACATGGAAGGGAATAAAGAACTTCACACATATGTATGCACACAGGCTTACATACCACTAGCTGTTATTCCTACTGTTACAAACTCACTAACATGATGGCGCTAAAAATGTTTAAGGCCATGGAAAATGTTTAAGATGTATGTTCAAGGTTAAAATAAATATAAAACTTATTTATGAAATGAGATGTCTGTTACATATCATGCATACAAACTCACTGAAATTAACTGAAGTAAAAGTAGTTGTCTACAAATGACAGATTTTTGGGAACAAATTCATAACATCATTTGTTACTTGTGTATTTCAGCATTTTTGGTAGAATGAACATGTATAAACTAATTTAAATTAGTTAAACATAGTAAAAAAATATGCAAAAATGAAAAAATATATCTAATAGTTTAACTCCGATCTCTATGAAATATACATACAATTTACAGTTATACAATTTTATCCATTTTAATTAAGTCATTAACATAAGCCAAGTGTAGTTTGTTACACTAATGAAACACTATTCAGGAGTAGGAAATGTATTAACATAAAACATAAACAGATTAAAATAGAAAGACTTATCACAACAGTAGTTTCTTAAAGAAACTACTAGATTTTATCAAAAATCATGCTGAAGAGAAAATTCAAGTTAAGTGTTATTAAGAAAGAAAACTTAACGAACATCATGATCTGCAGTAAATACTGGAAACATTTCCACTAAAGGCAAGGCTGCGATAAGTGGGATGGGAAGGGATGCTACTAGTCACTACTATATAGGGTGCCTGAGACAGGACCAGTAGAGGGAAAAGAAAGTAACACAAAAATAATCATCAAAAGGCTGGAAATGTTATTATTCATAGATGCCATGACTGCAAACTAGAAAAACAGCAGGATGCATTTTAACTCTAAAAATTAGTAACAACAGACTGAAAACGATCTTATTTAGTGGCAGTAATTTAAAAGCATCACAAAGAGAGTCAGAAACATTTTGTATTTCCATTAGCAAATATACTGTGACACCCAGAGCCAAGACATTTCCAGACCTATGTGAAGAAATTCTAAACCTTTAATGAAGGAGGCACAAGAGATATGATCAAAGAGTACAAACCCAATTTCTATTTGGAAGATGTGATAATATAAAAACCTCAGGTACTGCAGAAATTCAAACAATCTAAACTCAGTAGAAAAGTGGAATATCAAATGAAAGTTCCCACTGGGTTGAAGGAGAGCCAACACAATTTTGACAAGAAAACAAAATGGAGGGACTTGGAAAACTACATATAAACCTACTATGTATTTTATAATCACACAATAAGTGAGGCCTTCCAAAGCAATCTAAAAAAATGGCAGGCATGAAGGTGATTGCAGTTTCACCACAAAAAATGAGAAACTGAAATAAGGATTTAAACTACAAGAGGGTTCTTTACAGCTTTTGCAGGTTGACAACTTGCCTGAATCTATCAAAATAAGAAATGCAACACCTTTTGATGCGGAAATCACACTTCCAGTGTTCAACTCAAAGAAACCCTCAGATAGAAAAGTTAGTGTGCTCAGAGGCAGCTACTAGTGAATTCTTGGTAACAGTGAAAAATTAAGGACCGATGTGTTTTCATTAAGAGAATATGAACCAAAAAAAAAAAAAACAAGCTATCTCTGTTCAGCAAAATAGAAACAGCTTCCAGACAGATAGTTTGTGGAGGCTTTTAAATTTGCAGAATAAAATACCACAACACCACATTCACTTAAGAACTTTCTAAAAATCACATAATGATGTGTAAGTGCATTTTACAAGATGTGCACTGACTTTTGCCACAGAAATGACAAAAGTGGTTCCCATTGGAGACAGTGAGTGATGATGAAAGATGTGAGAGGGAAGGAGATGTTATACTTCATAGTCTCTAAGTTTCATCATTAACTGGAATTCGCCATTAAAAAGCATATACATTTTCATAATGATAGTGACTAAATGTACAAATTTTTAAAATGTTTTTGCATGAGAAAGAACAAAAGAATGTCATTACTCCAGAGTGTTGAAAATAGATGGTAATTAATATTTTAAAACTTTAACTTATGTGTGAGGCTAAAGCAAAAAATGTTAATTTGATAAATTTATATTTTGACTAGTGCAGTTCCTAATACAAGTTATGTGGAAAGCTTAATTGAACACTATAAGTACATGGAACCTTGAGTAGGGCATGAGATTTTGTTGGTTTATCCAGAGAGATGCCCCGATAAATCCCAGAGCGATTTGAACGGTGAATAAAAAAGTATTTGCAAAGTTCCCTTCAGGGAAGGGTGAGAAAGGGGGAAAATTGAACATCCCCTAGTTGAATTCTTGATATTCTCACAAACAATGGGGACAACCAAAGCAAGAGATTGAGTCCCCAATCTTGGGGTTTGTTCATATGAAACTTAACTCCACAAAGGATAGGTTAAGCCTACTTAAAATTAGGCCTAAGAGTCACCCCCAAGAGAACCTCTTTTGTTGCTCAGATGTGGCTTCTCTTTCCAGTCAACACAACACGTAAAGTCACTGCCCTCCCCTTGTCTAGGTGGGACATGACTCCCAGGGGTGAGGACCTACCTGGCAACGTGGGACAGAAATCCTAGAATGAGCAGAGACTCAGCATCAAGAAATTGAGAAAACCTTCTCGACCAAAAGGTCGAGAAAGAGACAAAATAAAGTGTCTGGTTGAGAGATTCCAAACAGAGTCGAGAGGTTATCCTGGAGGTTGTTCTTATGCACTAAAAAGGTATCACCTCATTAGTCAAGATGTAATGGAGAGGCTGGAGGGAACTGCCTGAAAATGTACAGCTGCCTTTCAGTAGCCATGCCTCTTAAAGATGACTGATTAATGATACAGCTTTCACAATGTGACTGTGTGATTGTGAAAACCTTGAGTCTGATGCTCCTTTTATCTACCTTATCAACAGAGGAGTAAAACATAAGGAATAAAAATAAATAATAGGGGGAACAAATGTTAAAATAAATTTAGAAATTAAGTGCTAGTGATCAATGAAACAGAGCGGTAAGAGATATGGTATATATGAATTTTTTTCTGTGGTCTTTTTATTTCTTTTTCTGAATTGATGCAAATGTTCTAAGAAATGATCATGATGATGCATATGCAACTATGTGATGATATTGTGAATTACTGATTATATATGTAGAACAGAATGATCATAACTTAAGATGTTGCTATATATTTTTTTAAAATTTTAAAAAAGTATATACATGGTGTACTTTTTTTAATAAAAATACAATATTTAATAACAACGGTGGAATAAGAATTTGGTTCCATTGTCTCTGACGACAAAGATCAAGTTCTCTGCTCCAACATCCTCACTAAATCTTAACTGCTTTTCAACCTGAAACACTTGCCGCTGAAGAATACCTACAGGTCGCCAGTCTCCTTGGAATGGATGTGCTAAAAATGATTTAAAGAACGTCCTACTGACAGATACCTAGGTTGAGTCCACATTTTAAAACACTGGGGAATAAAACACCCTTTGTCTCTGATGCCTGTTTCTGAACTTTCTATTCCATTCCAAATCATTAACATTTTGGAACCAGAAACACAATGATTCACTTGTTTAACCTGGGGTACATTATAAAATCAGGTAGAGCAGGCTTTCCCTTATTAGCCCCCCATTCCAGAAAACAACACAGTAAAACAGCACGTCAACCTGCACTTCCCCTAGTCCTGTTCTACAGAGAGCCGACAGTGCTTATAGATGCAGCCACTAAAAAGTTCTTTCTGTTCACCTTCAGGGCCCTACTCTCACCTCTCCAATCCACACCTAGGTGGGAGACCTTTCCCACAATCATCTCTGAATTGTGTCTCTCCACAAGTTTGATGTCACAGGGTTATGGTGAAATGGAATGTAAGTGCAGAGGAGGGTAACTTAAGGGAAGGCCCCTTGGTTAGTAAGCACAAACCTTTAGGCAGGGTATTTCAGAGTCAGAGAAGATCAGCAAGTACTAAAAATGACATTTCAGGAAATAGAGGATAGTCAGAGAAGAACATGACTTTTACCTGGGAAAAAGTCATTTCGGTCTTTCTTTTCTTCTCTGTTCCTCGTCCTCCAATCTTTTTTCTCAGGCAAAATCTGTTCTGAGAAGTCAATCCTAAGTGTTGAAAATATGTTGTTTAATGCATAGACCCTTCCTATGTCACAACTACATACAGAGAAAGAATCTCAAAGGGGGGAAGATGCCTCTCTGCTGCACACTGCAAGGGAGGGATTCAGGGACAATAAACTCCTACAGAGAACAACAGTGAGATTGTCAAGTGAGACTTTTGCCCCCTTTCTTCAGGATGCCCTCCTCTCCAGGTGCGCCTCACACATTCTGCTGCAGTAGTGGGTGTCTGGACTGCAATGATCCTTTCCTTCAAGGGGCAGATCAGGTCTTGATACCAACACCATGCAGAGGAGAGAGCTCACCACTCCCCCATCAGGGTGAGACTGTCCCCAGAAATGGATGTCCCAGAGCCTGGGTTGCACCATGCAGGATATACATTAGAATCACCTGGGGCACTTTAAACTCTGAGACTGGGCCCTACCCTTACTATTTGAATGGGATTCTCTGGAGCGGTACAGAACAAGTGATACATTTGCAAAATGCCTCAGCAATCCAAAGTGAAGCCAGAGTTGAGACTTAGAAGACCAGTTCAGCACACCTCCCCACATTGCGGCTCTGCTCTCCCCTGGGGCCTTACCACCTTTATCTAGTTGTATCAGAAGAAGCAGAGAGAAACATGTTTGCCAAGCGCAATCTAACCGGTCAGAGTTCTAGGCAGAGGAACCCTGATCCCAGGGGAAAAAAAGAGGTCTGTGCAGCTAGAGCAAAGTCAGGGAAGAGACAAGTAGGAAACAAGGTCAAGAGAAGTATGGGGGGCGGGCCACGGTGGCTCAGCAGGCAAGAATGTTTGCTTGCCATGCCAGAGGACCCAGGTTTGATTTCCGGTGCCTGTCCATGTTAAAAAAAAAAAAGAGAAGTATGGGTGCAGCAGATCAGAAAAGGCCTTGGTCTTCAAACATTTTTCTCCCACACCATATATTCCCTTACCCATTTTAAGTAAACATACGATGTTTTTTCCTATATAGTTAAAACACTTATTACAAATAAAATTCACCTGAGCCAAGAAGTTCCAGCTCACCTGTAACTAAGAATGTAGAGGACTGTAGGGGGAACACAACTTGAGGTCAGGAGGTCATTTTTGGACATTTTAAGGTGGAAGTCCTGTTAGATGTCCCAAATAAGATGCTGAAGAGCCAGATGGACATTTACGAGTCTGGAATTCTGGGGAGAGGGCTGGGTGAGGGAGGTGAAACTGGTGGACACAAGGTGTTTAAAATCACAAAATAATTTGGAGAGGCACTGGTTGCAGAGAGGAAAGCTTTCAGGGACTAAGTCCTGGGGCACTTCCACATTCAGAGAACAGGGAGTTCAGGAGAAACCAGTTGGAGAAACTAAGAAATAATGTGCCATCGTGTGAATAAGAGACTATGTCTTTTCCAGTGAAGGGAAACAAAAGACTCAAAACAGTCAACTGGAGAAAATAATTTCTGATATGTGCAATTGGTGTGGAGGTAATAAAACCTGGGTAAGGTGATAAGAGACTGATTGATGAGAGGGATTTTAAATGGGGGTATGGGTCATGTTTGAGCCTAGATCTGAACGATGATTAAGAGCCAGAGGCATAATGACTTAAGGACAAAGAAAGGAGTCAGAAAAGATTCTGGTGTTCAAAAATACTAAAATGGCAAATGAGATAGGGGAGGAGGGTAGGCTTTCAGGATAAGGCTGAAGATACTGGCAGGGGACCCAATTATACAGATCTGTGTAGCCTTGCTGAAGGGTCTGGATTTTGTCCTGAGAGTCTTAAGAAACCGGTGGAAGGTTCCATGCCAGGAATTAACATGATTTGATTTCAGATTTTCCCATGATGCAGGGAAACTTCTGGGAAATTATCCCTCTGCCTCTGAACCAATGTCCCTCTCTTCCTGGTAGTTTTCTTCGTGAAGGACTAGGAATCACTTATAATTCAAGTAACAATTGGCATTCTCTCCCAGAATACTGCCACACACAGACACACGCCCAATTGGCCAATCATTTCAGATTGCTACTGCTCTGGTTCAGGATTCCTGGTCTAATCCATCAACTCCATGTCACAGGCAGGCAGAATCAGGCCCAGTGGGAAAGTCAACTCACCAAGCTGCCCTTAAACATCTGAGTTAAATTAGCAGAACTGCTCGTAAAAAATTTTGAAACGTTGACCTGCAAGGGGTGCAGGCAGGATTTATCCTCATCATCCCTCCCCCTTTAGAATTCCAGGACCATCTTTTAAATACTTGGGCAAGAGAATTTCTCTTTCACGGTTGTAATCACACCGATCCCAAGTGCTTAGTTCCACTTTTCTTGAAAAATCACTATTAAATATTTTTAAATATATATATATAATAGTGAACACATAGTTTTTGATGCTGAGAAAGTATGAAAGCTCTGAGCAACTTTCTTCATCAAGAACAAATGTGCTCTCTTGGAACACAGAAGCCAGTTAGACCATACTTCATCATTTGTAGAGAATGGACAAGAGGGACTTGTTGGAAACATTTACAGTTCACGACTCTTAATTTAAGAAATCACATAAGGGAAGAGAAGAAGCTATAAATATTAGACTAATTTATTAAGTTAGGCTTTGACTGCTAAGATAAGAGATCATGGACATTCTTACCAGGTGCACACTGAAATAGTCTAAAATTATTTACTAGGTACCAAAGAGTATTTCCTATATATGATGAAGAGTAGAAAGCACGTAGGCCTAATATAAATTATATAAATTTATATAAATAATCTAAACACGACACAAGAAACTTAAAAGGGAAAACAATTTGGAAATTAAAAAATAAATAAATTCTGGGACCAAGTTTTTTAAAAATTGATAATGTATATTTAGAAGAGTGACATAAGCTAGTTATAGATGCCACCAAAGCTTATTTCAGAAGTTAATGATAATTTACATAAAGGCAAAAATTCAAATAAACTAGGGTTTATAACTGTAAGCTTGTCAAAGAATATTTAATTTAAAAGAAAAAAAATAGACAGCTCTTACATTCCTTCAAAGGCAACATGACAAGTCTGTAATTTCTGGCCCCATTTCATTCTCCCCACTCCATTCCAGAAAAAAGGTAAGTGGGTGACTAACAGAATGGACTGAGACAAGTCTGCCCTCTGGCTGAATGGGGGATTGCAAATGGAAGTTATCCTCTGAGGCAACTCATTAGAAAATGCACAACAGACAGGAGTTTTGCAGTTCTCGTTATCTGTATAAATTAATCAGAAGTAAAGTTTAAGTAAAAACTTAAACTATAAAGCCACAAATAAATATATCACAATAATCACCTATATCCAATCAACTCACCACTACATGTTTCCCTCTCTCAATCTAAGCTCTGTTTCCTCTTTTTGTTTTTTTCCCGCCTCAGTTCGGCTCCCATCTCTGTTTCACCCTCTGCTCCCCGTTAACTGTCTTCCCCTGTTAACACTCCTTTCACCCCCAGTCTCTGGAAGCCCCAGCTCACTCAATTTCCTCCCTAATGTTTCTTCCTCTGCTCTCACATCCCTGGCCCTCCTTTAGGTTCCAGCACCACACAGCTCTTTGCCTTGACTCCAACTCTTTTATTCCTCCTCCCCAACTGTCTGAAGAGCTCCTGTTTTTCCATCTCATTCATGCTTACCAAGTGCACCGCTCCCTATTTTGCTCTTTCATGTCTCTGGAGAACCCCTTTTCTCGAGATTCCCCCCCCCTTTGCTATTTTCTCGCCTTATTTTTCCACTCTTACTACTTCTTTGCAAATGCCCTCCCATTCTCTATTTCGCCGTCTCTTCACGGTTCTCCCTCTTTTTTGGTCTGTTTTTCCTATTAATCCTCAATCTCTTTCTCCTGATCCCCTTCGTCCTGTCATCCTATTTATAGGAATGGAATAAGATGCCCGGTGCTCTGGAGGGGCACACATTCAAGTGGGGTGGGATTAAGGACCGAAAAACGCGTGTATTACAGGCAGAAGCAAGTCCCTTCCCGGCGCCGGGAGTAAAGGACCTCGCGGAAACGGTGACTGAGGAGGCCAAGAGAGCCGCAGGATTCGGCCCGAAAAGGACACGGGGACTGGGGTTCCCAGCAGAGGTAACTCCGAGCTGGAAGAGGTCGCAGGACCCCGGGACTGCACAAGCAGGGGAGAGGCCGGAGGTAGGAGGAGAGGAGGCGAGAAACACGCGACTCCTGTTACACAGACTTACACCGCGCCGAGCGAGAGGGGAGTTCAGTGAAAGATTTTCACACACCCAAATACCCGTGGAAGGCGTCCACATAACCCGAAAGCAGAAAGACCAGAGGCAGGGCGGCCGCATAGTTATCTTAACCAGACACGGGAGCGGAGCAACGGAGCCTCGGGTCGTCTCTCAGAGGCTCCGGGAATCAACGCTGGAGACTGAAGAAACTCACGGACTGCAGCGGTGCAGGGCGCGCGTCTGCAAAAGGGAAATTTAAACCAGAAAGGTGGAAACACGCTTACCAACAAGCGACGAGCATCCACTTCCTGCGCTTCCGGTGGTGCAGGAAACTACTCGTGCGCGCGCAGGTGGAGACGCCGGGCCGTGGGGGCGGGGCCTGATTGAGCCAAGAGCTTCGGGAGACCGGTGAGCGGGCCACGAGCGTCGGGGGGCGGGGCCTGAGCGGGCCGCGAATGGTCAGGGGGCGGGGTCTGGATTGGCGAGCGCGGAGCTGCCGGAGCGAAGCTTCGCTCCTTCCCTGCCCTTGGGTTTCTGCGTTTGAAATTTACATCTCTTTGGAGTCCTGGCGTGCCCCTCTATTTCCTGCCTAATTTAAGTGTTGTTATCCTCAGAAAACATGGTTCTAAATAGTCAGGCCCGTCTGATCCAGCATCAAACAGAGAAGCAGTTCTCTTCATCTTGGTGAGTTTATTGAACATGCATCAAGGACTGAAGAAAAAACTTTCTAACACCATTTCCTGGTGGGAAGGGTGGTTTGGGCTTTTATAACCCCATACAAAGAAACAACAAAGGTCCAGAAGAAAGCATAAAGCAACGAAAAAAAACTAAGTAAAAGTCACAGGATTCATTAAAATTGAGTAACAGCCCCTGGCTTCATTTTCTTTGGCCGGCACATGGTGTTGTCCGGTAAGCCTTTCTTTATTTGTTGACCATTCAGGTCTTGTTCTTCAAGAGGGTGAAGATACTGGTAGTTATTCCTATGATGTTTCATTCCTGCAAGCAGAGCAAGGGAGAGTTTCTGGGAACAGAGAGTAAGTTTTCTTTCCGTATAGATTAGGCCAACGTAGACTGTTTCAATAAGGGCTTTTTATGCTTAAAATAATTCAAGGCTGCTTGAGTAAAATGATTATACCAGTTTTTTCTTGTTGTTTTAGCTACTGACGAGTATACTAAGTATTTTCCAGCCAAAGGATTATATTATCTTTTATTTATCCAGCTATGAGACAACTTCAGGTAAAAGATTAGAGATGAGAAGGTCACTTCTGTTGGAAGCCGAGATATTTTCCTCTTAATAAGTCTGAACAACTTAGGTCAAAAGCTGTTTTTGTGGATGGGTCCTGGGAGAGGATCCTAGCGGGAGGCTCCCATGGGGAAGTGATTGGATCCAGGAAAGTCTCCTGGGATTAGAATTTAATTTGGGCCACTTAAATAAGCAAGGACTGGAGTGTTAGGTAGTTAGGCAGTCAGGAGCCAGCTTCATGGGGAAAGGGGACCACCCACAAGGCAGCCCCCAGAAGGCTGAAACCACCTTTAATGGAACTTGAGCAAACTGCAGTCAGAACATTCCGCCTTTAACAGGTGGTTAAATGGTTAAATTGCGCAAAATGCGGTCGGGACACCCTGTTAGAGCAAGAAACCAAGCCACAAAGGAAAAACCCCAACAAAATCCTGGTAATGTGTGCATAATACTACTGTTAGCAGGCCCCATAAAACTCTAAACTAAAACCGTAAAACTAGTTTGGTTCTTCACCAACTGAGCCCTCCCTTCCTTAGGATGTATTGCTTCCTCTCTTTACTCAATGCTTTTAATAAATCACCTTGTTCTCCCAACTTCCACACATGTTTACCAAGACTCCGGGCCAGGTGTTCCTCCTCTCTTTCTTTTAAATAAATCACTTGCTCTCCCAGCTTTGATTCGAGTTTCAATTCTTTGTCCTGGGGAATCCAGGACTCCCAACCAGGTAAGGTAAGGGCCAACAGAAGTCATGTGGGAAGAGCATGGAAATTAGAATGTGAAACACAAAACTGCCTGTGTTACGAGACAAGGGAAGTAGATTTATTTTGCCCATGTGTTTAAATGACCAATTCCCAAGACACTGGGGTTTCAGAGAGAGAAAGAGTTTATTGCTAGGTGCATAGTAGGAAAACAGCCTGTCAGCCCAATATCTCACCAAACTGCAGTAATTGTGATAGTGTAGCTGAGAAATCAGAATTTAAGGGATGATTTTGATTAGTGAATCGTTATATAAATACTCCTTTTTGCTTTCTGGTATATTGAAGTAGACAGGGAAATACCTAACATCTCTGAATTGTAATCCAGCTGCCTTGATCTCTGATAACAGTTATATATAACCCTCATCTTGTACCTGTGATTGTAAAAAAAAAAAAACCTTGTGACTAACCTTCATCTGTACCTAGTTATCCAGTTTTTCAACTTTAGGGTCTTGTAATTACTAAAGACAGCCCCAAATGGCTGTTAATGAAGGGTCTTGGATCTGCCCAGAACTAACCCACTCCAAGTCCCAAATTAACCCACCCCAAGTCCCAAATTATCTTGATGACCCAGACTGGATTTAACCTAAGTGGGCCCACCTGACATGTACAGTAGTTGAGGCTTTAACCTACAAGTCACCTCTACCTCATTCTGCCATTTTCTTACACAGGTTCTGACTCAGCATTTAGTCATGTACATGCTCAATAGTCAGAACCCCTCTAATTACATCATCTGGAGCCATTGTGCTCATTCTCCTAAACTCTGCCCATCTTTCCTCTAATAAAACTATCCAAATTACTGCAGTTTAAGGAGACAAATTTTGGGCCGATAGGCTGTCTGGTCTCCTACTATGCATGTAGTAATAAATTCTTTCTCTCTTTGAAACCCCTTTGTCTCAGGAATTGGTTATTGAGTGTGTCTGGCAGAAGAATCCACAGCCTTTGTCCAGTAACTATAGTTTTATTAGAAAAAAAGATGGGCAGGTTTAGGATAGTGAGCACAGTCGCCCCAGCTGATGTGATTAGAGGTGACTGAATTATTGAGCATGCCCAGATGGATTACATGCTTAGTCACAGAACGTATATAAGAAAATGGCAGGGGCGGGCCACAGTGGCTCAGCAGGCAAGAATGCTTGCTTGCCATGCCAGAGGACCCGGGTTCGATTCCCGGTGCCTGCCCATGTAAAAAAAAAAAAAAATGGCAGAATGAGGTACAGGTGACTTGTAAGTCTAAGCTTCTGTGTGCATCAGGCGGGCCCGCTTTGGTTAGATCCTGTCTTAGAAATCAAGGTAACTTTGTACTTGGGGTGGACTAGTTTTGGGCTGACACAAGACCCTTCATTAATCAATGTTAGGGGCTAGCTTTAGTGATTACAGGACTCTAAGGTTGAAAAACTGGATAAATGAGTACAAATGAAGGTTAATCATAAGGTTTTCGTAATCACAGGGGCAGGAGATAAGGGCTATACAATCATCAGAGATCAGGGCAGCTGGAGTACAATTTAGGTATTTCAGCTATTTCCCTCTTTCTACTCCAATATACCAGAAAGCAAAAAGGAATATCTATATAGTGATTCAGTAATCAAAACCACCCTTTAAATCCTAATTTCTTGGTTATGCCTATGCAGAATGTGCAATTTCACAGCAACTCCCATCTTTTCCATTTCTATTCATGGTTCTCCCAGGACACAGGAAGTTCCCCTGAGCTCAGCTCCTTAGATTTTCCTGGGGTGTAGGTCTGGGGTTTGGCAGGTGGAGGGCTGAGGCATCAGACAATTTAGGTCACCTACCTATGCCTAAAATTTTTTTTTTAATTTAAAAAAAGCCGTAGCTTTTAATTAGATGTAAATTGTGTTGTTCTTCTTTATACTTGTTATTCTAATCCAAGCTTGAAATGGATGGGTAAACTCAAATACTTTGAGGTAAACTTTGGTGCCATCATAATTTGCTTGTCGCTTATTTCTAAATAACAATGTAATTTCAAATAGCCTTTTTATGACTACTTAATGTAGTGAAAAGGAATGTTTTTTATTTAAAAGTACTTATATATTTTAGACTTTTTGTTGATTTCAATTTCTGAATATTCTGTCAACATTAATTTTGCAATACTTCTAGGGGCATTTGGCAGGGATGTCTGTTGTCCTCTATGAATGCTAAAGAAAGTAAAACTAGATTATCAAATTCCCAACAGCCTCATTCCTACTCTCAGTAATCTTTAAGACATTACCTTGTGAGATAGCATTTATGGGAAAATGTTCCTCTCAAATGATGTAGAAAATTTCTCTGCACTAAGAATTCTTTTGGATAAATAGTCTTTATACGCTTGCTAAATTTATTAGGTTTCACTGCAGTATACATTAATGTTTAAGCATTGGTTACAGCGTTTGTGATATTCATTATATTCAAAATAGCTGGAATTCAGTAAGACTTGGCATCATTAAGAGACTTGCTCCACTAGTAAAATTTGTATGATTTCATGCCAAAATTAGTATTCTGATGGTCCCCAAGGATTCAATTTTGGATGAGAACCTTGCCATACACATTAATTTTTAATGTTTCTCTCAGATATTTATTTTCTTATGTTTAATATAGTCTGACTATTGGTTAAATATATGATCACATTCTTTATAATTTTAAGATCTATCCTGGTATGCATTTCTAATGATTAGTGAGGATTCACCTTGTCTAAAGACTTTTCTAAACCTTATATTTGAAGAAATATATATATTTCTCTACTAAATGTTCTCTGATTCTTTTTTATAAGAACTTTTTTATTAATTAAAAAAATTAACAACAAACAAAATAAGATATCATTCCATTCTACATATATAATCAGTAATTTTAATATCATCACATAGTTGCATATTCATCATTCCTTAGAACATTTGCATCGATTTAGAAAAAGAAATAAAAAGACAACAGAAAAAGAAATAAAACAATAATAGAGGAAAAAAAGTTATACATACCATACCCCTTACCCCTCACTTTCATTTACCACTAGCATTTCAAACTAAATTTATTTTAACATTTGTTCCCCCTGTTATTTATTTTTATTCCATATGTTCTACTCTTTTGTTGATATGGTAGATAAAAGAAGCATCAGACACAAGGTTTTCACATTCCCAGAGTCACATTGTTCAATTATCATCAAGAAACATGGCTACTGAAACACAGCTCTACATTTTCAGGCAGTTCCCTCCAGCCTCTCCACTACATCTTGAACAACAAGGTGATATCTACTTAATGCATAAGAATAACCTCCAGGATAACCTCTCGACTATGTTTGGAATCTCTCAGCCATTGATACTTAGTCTCATTTCACTTTTACCCTTTTTGTCGAGAAGGTTCTCTCAATCCCTTGATGTTAATTCTCAGCTCATTCTAGGGTTTTTCTCAGTCCCTTGATGCTGAGTCTCAGCTCATTCCAGGATCTCTGTCCCATGTTGCCAGGAAGGTCCACACCCCTGGGAGTCATGTCCCACGCAGAGAGGGTGAGGGTGGTGAGACTGCTCGTCATGTTGGCTGGAGGGAGAGGCCACATCTGAGCAAAAAAAGAGGCTCTCTTTGGGGTGACTCTTAGGCCTAAATTTTACGTAGACTTTACCTATCCTTTGTGGGGTTAAGTTTCATATGAACAAACGCCAAAACTGGGGGCTCAGCCTGTAGCTTTGGTTGTCCACACTGCTTGTGAGAATATCAAGAATTTGACTTGGGAAAGTTGAATTTCTCCCCGCTCTCACCATTCCCCGAAGGGGGCTTGCAAATACTTTTCCACTAACTGATCAAATCACTCTTGGATTCATCGGGGCATCACTCTGGACAAATCAACAAAATCTCATGTCCTACCTGAGATTCCAAGTACTTATGACATTCAATCAAACTATCTACATGAGTTATATTAGGAAATGCTCTAGTCAAAGTATAAATTTTGAAACAAACATTTTTGCTTTAGTCTCACACATAAGGTGACATTTTAAAATATTAATTGCAATCTATTTTCAGCACCCTGCAATAATGACATTCCTTTATTCTTCCTCATGCAAAAATATTTTTAAAATTTGTACATTGCACATTTCACTATTGTTATACACTCTAGGCATTCCTAGATTATACCATCTCAATCTTTAACGTCTATCTTTCTTTCTGATTTCATTTATGTCCCCAGCCCTCCTCCCTCTATCATTCTCACATGCAGCTTCATTCAGTGTTTTAACATAATTATAGTACAGTTAGGTAGTATTGTGCTGTCCATTTCTGAGTTTTTGTATCCAGTCCTGTTGCACAGTCTGTATCCCTTCAGCTCGAATTACCCAATATCTTACCCTATTTCTATCTCCTGATGATCTCTGTTACCAACAAAATATTCCAAGTTTATTCACTAATGTCAGTTCATATCAGTGAGACCATACAGTATTTGTCCTTTAGTTTTTGGCTAGTCTCACTTAGCATTAATGTTCTCAAGATCCATCCATGTTGTTGCATACTTCATAAGTTTATTCTGTCTTAAAGCTGCATAATATTCCATCGTATGTATATACCACAATTTGTTTAGCCACTCGTCTGTTGATGGACATTTTGGCTGTTTCCATCTCTTCGCAATTGTAAATAACGCTGCTATAAACATTGGTGTGCAAATGTCCGTTTGTGTCTTTGCCCTTAAGTCCTTTGAGTAGATACCTAGCAATGGTATTGCTGGGTCATATGGCAATTCTATATTCATCTTTTTGAGGAACCGCCAAACTGCCTTCCACAGTGGTTGCACCATATGACATTCCCACCAACAGTGGATAAGTGTGCCTCTTTCTCCGCATCCTCTCCAGCACTTGTCATTTTCTGTTTTGTTGATAATGGCCATTCTGGTGGGTGTGAGATGATATCTCATTGTGGTTTTGATTTGCATTTTTCTAAAGGCCAGGGACGTTGAGCATCTCTCCATTTGCATTTCCTCTTCTGAGAAGTGTCTGTTCAAGGCTTTTTCCTGTTTTGTAATTGGATTGGCTGTCTTTGTTGTAGAGTTGAACAACCTCTTTATAAATTCTGAATACTAGACCTTTGTCTCATATGTTGTTTCCAAATATTGTCTCCCATTGTGTAGGCTGTCTTTTTACTCTCTTGATGAAGTTCTTTGATGCACAAAAGTGTTTAATTTTGCAGAGCTCCCATTTCTTTCTTTCTTCAGTGCTCTTGCTTTAGGTGTAAGGTCTATAAAACCGCCTCCAATTATAAGATTTATAAGATATTTCCCTACGTTTTCCTCTGACTGTTTTATGGTCTTAGAAAGAATGTTTAGATCTTTGATCCATTTTGAGTTAACTTTTGTATAGGGTGTGAGATACGGGTCCTCTTTCATTCTTTTGCATATGGATATCCAGTTCTCTAGGCACCATTTATTGAAGAGACTGTTCTGTCCCAGGTGAGTTGGCTTGACTGTCTTATCAAAGATCAAATGTCCATAGATGACAGGGTCTATATCTGAGCACTCTATTCGATTCCATTGGTTAATATATCTATCTTTATGCCAGTACCATGCTGTTTTGAACACTGTGGCTTCATAATATGCCTTAAAGTCAGGCAGCATGAGACCTCCAGCCTCATTTTTTTTCCTCAAGGTACTTTTAGCAATTTGGGGCACCCTGCCCTTCCAGATAAATTTGCTTATTGGTTTTTGTATTTCTGAAAAGTAAGTTTTGGGATTTTAATTGGTATTGCATTGAATCTGTAAATCAATTTAGGTAGAATTGACATCTTAACTATATTTAGTCTTCCAATACATGAACACGGTATGCCCTTCCATCTATTTAGGTCTTCTGTGATTTCTTTTAACAGTTTCTTATAGTTTTCTTTGGATAGGTCTTTTGTCTCTTTAGTTAAATTTATTCCTAAATATTTTATTCTTTTGGTTGCAATTGTAAACGGAATTTGTTTCTTGATTTCCCCCTCAGATTGTTCATTACTAGTGTATAGAAACACTACAGATTTTTGAATGTTGATCTTGTAACCTGCCATTTTGCTGTACTCATTTATTAGTTCTAGTAGTTTTGCTGTGAATTTTTCAGGGTTTTCGACATATAGTATCATATCATCTGCAAACAGTGATAGTTTTACTTCTTCCTTTCCAATTTTGATGCCTTGTATTTCTTTTTCTTGTCTAATTGCTCTGGCTAGCACTTCCAACACAGTGTTGAGTAACAGTGATAGTGGACATCCTTGTTCCTGATCTTAGGGGGAAAGTTTTCAGTTTTTCCCCATTGAGGATGATATTAGCTGTGGGTTTTTCATATATTCCCTTTATCATTTTAAGGAAGTTCCCTTGTATTCCTATCCTTTGAGGTGTTTTCAACAGGAAAGGATGTTGAATTTTGTCAAATGCCTTCTCTGCATCAATTGAGATGATCATGTGATTTTTCTGCTTTGATTTGCTGATATGGTGTATTACATTAATTGATTTTCTTCTGTTGAACCATCCTTCCATACTGGGATGAATCCTACGTGGTCATGATGTATAATTCTTTCAACGTGTTGCTGGATTCGATTTGCTAGAATTTTGTTGAGGATTTTTGCATCTATATTCATTAGAGAGATTGGTCTGTAGTTTTCTTTTCTTGTAATATCTTTGTATGGTTTTGGTATGAGGGTGATGTTGGCTTCATAGAACGAATTAAGCAGCTTTCCCTCCACTTCAATTTTTTTGAAGAGTTTGAACAGGATTGGTACTAATTCTTTCTGGAATGTGAAGCTGTCTGGTCCTGGACTTTTCTTTTTGGGAAGCTTTTTAATGACTGATTCAATTTCTTTACTTGTGATTGGTTTGTTGAGGTCATCTATTTTTTCTCGAGTCAAAGTTGGTTGTTCATGCCTTTCTAGGAAGTTGTACATTTCATCTGCATTGTTGTACTTATTAGCATAAAGTTGTTCATAGTATCCTGCTATTACCTCCTTAATTTCTGTGGGGTCAGTGGTTATGTCTCCTCTTCCATTTCTCATCTTATATATTTGCATCCTTTCTCTTCTTCTTTTTGTCAATCTTTCTAAGGGCCCATCAATCTTATTGATTTTCTCATAGAACCAACTTCTGGTTTTATTGATTTTCTCAATTGTTTTCATATTCTCAGTTTCATTTATTTCTGCTCTAATCTTTGTTATTTCTTTCCTTTTGCTTGCTTTGGGGTTAATTTGCTGTTCTTTTTCCAGTTCTTCCAAGTGGACAGTTAATTCCTGAATTTTTGCCCTTTCTTCATTTATGATATAGACATTTAGGGCAATAAATTTCCCTCTTAGTACTGCCTTTGCTGTGTCCCATAAATTTTGATACAGTGTGTTTTCATTTTCATTTGCCTCAAAATATTTACTGATTTCTCTTGTAGTTTCTTCCTTGACCCACTTGTTGTTTAAGAGTGTGTTGTTGAGCATCCCCATATTTGCGAATTTGCTGGCACTCTGCTATTATTGATTGCCAACCTCTTTCCTTTATGATCTGAGAAAATGTTTTGTATTATTTCAATTTTTTATATTTATTGAGACTTGCTTTGTGACCCAGTATATTGTCTATCCTTGAGAACAATCCATGAGCACTTGAGAAAAAGGTGTATCCTGGTGTTGTGGTGTGTAATGATCTATAAATGTCTGTTAAGCCTAGCTCATTTATTGTATTATTCAAATTCTCTGTTTCTCTATTCATCCTCTGTCTATATATTCTGTCCATTGATAAGAGTGTGGAATTGAAGTCTCCAGTTATTATGGTAAATGTGTCTATTTCTCTTTTCAGTGTTTGTCTCATGTATTTTGTAGCATTCTGGCTAGGTGCATAAATATTTATGATTGTTATGTCTTCTTGTTGAATTGTTCCTTTTATTAATACATAGTGTCCTTCTTTGTCTCTTTTAACTGTTTTACATTTGAAGTCTAATTTGTTGGATATTAGTATAACAACTCCTGCTCTTTTCTGATTGTTATTTGCATGAAATGTCTTTTACCAACCCTTCACTTTCAACCTATGTTTTTCCTTGCGTCTAAGATGTGTTTCCTGTAGACAGCATATAGATGGGTCCTGATTTTTTATCCATTCTGCCAGTCTGTGTCTTTTGATTGGGGAGTTTAATCCATTAACATTTAGTGTTATTACTGTATAGGCAGTACTTTCTTCTACCACTTTACCTTTTGGATTTTATATGTTATACCTAATTTTTCTTCTTTTTACCTTTACTGATGTCTTCCTTTCTACACTCTTCTCCACACCTCTCTCTCCTTTCTTTTCATATCTGTCTGTAGTGCTCCCTTTAGTATTTCTTGCAGAGGTGGTCTCTTGGTCACAAATTCTCTCAGTGATTTTTTTTTGTCTGAAAATGTTTTAATGTCTCCCTCATTTTTGAAGGACAGTTTTGTTGGATAGAATTCTTGCTTGGCAGTTTTTCTCTTTTAGTAATTTAAAAATATCATCCCACTGTCTTCTAGCCTTCATGGTTTCTGCTGAGAAAAATATGCATAGTCCTGTTGGGCTTCCTTGTATGTGATGGACTGCTTTTCTCTTGCTGCTTTCAAGATTCTTTCTCTTTGACCTCTGGCATTCTGATTAGTAAATTTCTTGGAGTATGTCCGTTTGGATCTATTCTCTTTGGGGAACGCTCACTTCTTGGATATGTAATTTTAAGTCTTTCAGAAGATTTGGGAAATTTTCGGTGATAATTTCCTCCATTAGTTTTTCTCCTCCTTTTCCCTCCGTTCTTCTGGGACACCCACGTATATTCATGCACTTCATATTGTCATTCAGTTCCCTGTGACCCTGCTCATATCTTTCCATTTTCCCCCTATATTTTCTTTTGCTTGTTGGATTTCCAATGTTCCATTCTCCATTTCACTAATCCTATCTTCTGCCTCTTGAAATCTAACATTGTATGTTTCCATTTTTTTTTTTTTTATCTTTTCTGCTGTGGCTTTCATTCCCATAATTTCTATGATTTGTTTTTTCAGACTTTTGATTTCGTTTTTTTGTTCATTCCGTGCCTTCTTTATATCCTCCCTCAGTTTATTGATTTGATTTTTGATGAAGTTTTCCAAGTCTTTTTGTATATTCTGAATTAATTGTTTCAACTCCTGTATCTCATTTGAATTGTTGGCTTGTTCCTTTGACTGGACCATGTCTTCAATTTTCCTAGTGTGATTTGTTATTTTTTGCTGGCATCTAGGCATTTTATTACCTTAATTAGTTTATTGTGGAGATGGTTTTCACTTCTTTTACCTAGAGTTTTCTTGCTGGATGAATTTGTTGTCTCTCTGTTCTTTGACATTCAGTTCAGCTTTTTCTGGACCATTAGCTTAGGTTTTTGTTTAATAGAGAAGAATTTTTCAATTTTTGTTTTCTTGCCCTGCCTGTATGGTGCCTTCCCCACCCCACCCATCCTTAGGAGGGTTTACTTAAGTATTATAGATCCCAGCTAGATTTTCCCAGACCAAACTGGTCTCCTGTCAGGAGGAAAGAGTCACCTGCATCAGTTTTCCCTTAGGTTGAGACCCAGCAGGTAGAAAGACTTTCCTGGGAAGTCTCTGGACTCTTGTTTTTCTTATCCTGCCCAGTATGTGGTGCTTGTCTGCCTGCAGGTCTCACCAGCATAAGATAATGTTGTACCTTTTATTTTGGCAGACTCTCCTGCTGGGGGCGTGGTGGAGACAGAGGAGAGGTTGTTGGCTGGTTTTAAGGGCTTCAAATTATCAAGCCCTGAGGTCTGAATTTCTTGAGGAAGGGATTTCACCTCAGTTGTGCCTCACCCCTCCCCTAGGGAAGGCAAGGCTCCTGACAAGCTCTCAAACAAGCTTGTTACTGCCTATGCCTGGAGCAGTTGCAGCCTGAGAAACCCTGCTGCTGTATCCAAAGGGAGTCAAGCCTTTGTAGAAACACAGCCACAAAAACCTCCATTTCTTTTTCCATCCACCCTGCCCCCTTGGTGCCAGGGCAAAAATCAGCAACCTCCGCTTTGATCAGGTTCACCTGAGGTGGGGGTCTATTTTTAGTAGAGTTTGTGAATTAATGCCACACTTGAAGCTTATTTAGTGCTCAGCCCCTGCTCCTGGTAAAGTCTCTTTCCTTTCCCTTTGGGAACCAGACTGTGGGGGAGGGGCACTGGCCACCACAGCTTGGGGGACTCATGGTTCTGGGTGGATTTGCAGCTGGTCCAGACTAGGTTACACTATGTGTCCAGTCACTCATGTGACCCCAGGAGCTGTTCTGTACTGTTCCTGATTATTTAGTAGCTGTTCTGCAGAATGAACTAAATCCCACACCTTGCTAAGCCACCATCTTGACACCTCCCCCTCCACTTCATTTTTGAAGGACAATTTTACTGGATATAGAAGTCTTCATTGGCAGTTTATGTCTTTTAGAATCTTAAATATAACCTACCACTACCTTCCCACTGCCATGGTTTCTGCTGAGAAGTGCACATATAGTCTTGTCAGGCTTCCTTTGTATTGGATGGATTGCTTTTCTCTTGTTGATTTCAAGATTCTGTCTTAGATGTAACATCTGACAGTCTGATTAGTAAATGTCTTGGAGTAATCTATTTGGATCTGTATGGGGTACACTGCAATCGATCTGTAATTTTGTCTTTCATAAGAGATGGGAAGTTTTCAGTGATTATTTCCTCCATTAGGTTTTCTTCTCCTTTTCCCTTGTTTTCTCTTTCTGGGGCACCCACAACATGTATATTTGTATGCTTCATGTCATTAAATTCACTGAGACCCTGTTCATGTGGTTCCATTCTTTTCATTATATTTTCTTTTGTGTATCAGGTTTCATATGTTTAGTCTTCTATTTCACTAATCCTTTCTTCTGCCTCTTCAACTCTATTGTTATAGATTTCCATTGATTTTTTCCATCTCTTCTATTGTGCTTTTCATCCCCATAATTTCTGTAATTTTTTTCAGATTTTGATTTCTTCTTGTTTTCCCAGTGTCTTCTTTATATTCTCCCTCAAGTCATTGATTTTATTTTTGATGAGATTTTCCATGTCTTTTCAAATATCCTGAATTAGTAGTTTCAGCTCCTATATCTTCATTTGAATTGTTGGTTTGTTCCTTTGATTTGGCCATATATTCAGTTTTCCTCATATGACTCATTATGTTTTGCTGGCATTTAGGCATTTGATTTCCTTAATTAGTTTATTTTGGAGGTTGTTTTCACTCTTTTACCTAGAATTTTCTTGCTGGATGGCTTTGTTTTCTCTCTGTTCTTTGACGTTCAGTTCAACTTATTCTAGACCTCTAGCGTAAGTTCTGTTTAACTGATCAGAATATTTTAGTTCTTGTTTTTCTGTTTGTTACCCTGGCTATATGGAGCCTTTTTATTTATTTATTTATTGAAGAGGGTCTCCTGAGATATTATGGACCCCATTCGGATTTTCCCAGACTGGATTGGTTTCCTCTCTGGAGGAAAGAGTTGCCAGCATCAGTTTTCCCTGAGGATGAGACACAGCAGATTGTCAGAAATTCCTAAGAAGCCTTTACTTTTCCTATCCTTCCCAGCATGTGGGAGTTGTCTGTCTGTGGCATCACACCAGTGTAAAGATCATTTAATTTTAGCACATTCCCCTCACCAGGGGTGTGGTTGAGACACAGGTGAGGTGTAGGTTCACATTAATTGCTTCAGTTTTCCAGTCTCTGGGGCCTGAATTCCTTGCAGGAGGCATTCCGCCTGAACTGGGCCCCACCTTTCTCTTAGGGAAGGTACAGCCTTTAGAGACTAATTACTTTGTCTCTCAGACAAGCATAATTCCACTCTTGCCTGGGGCAGTGCTGAGAGGTCTTCCAAGTTTATCTAATGATCTGTTACAGAGTAGGAAAAAATTTTTAAAAGCCTTTTCAGAGTGGGGCCTCTGCTCGTCAAGTTTTTCAAGAGCTTAAGTTGTTATGTGGCTCTACATACCTCCAGTCTCTGTGTGCCCCCTTTTCTTGGGGTCCAGTCCTTTTCCAGTATTTTGTGCTGTCTGACTGAAAAAGTCTCTGTTGTCTTTGTTTTTGTTTTTCCATCAGACATACCCTCTCTGTGCTGGGGAAAAAACTCTAATTACCTTTATTGCTTATTCTGGGTTTATCTTTGCTGGGGCCTATTTTTTTAAGTCAGAATTTAATTAATTCTGCAATTGATTCTTGATTGACTTAAACCCTTGCTGCTAGTAAAGTCTGTTTCCTTTCTTCTCAGGGAACCAGCCTACTATGCCCATGGGGAAGAGGTGCCAGCCTCTGTGGCTTGGGGAACTTATAGTTTGGTGTGGGGTCTCAGCTGGCCCACCTGGTCCAGACTGGTATACGCTTTGTGTCCAGTCACTGATGTAGCCCCAGCAGTTGTTCTGTACCATTTCTGGCTATTTACTAGCTTCTCTGGAGCACAGACTAAACTCCACACCTCACTAAACTGCCATCTTGCCCTGCCTCCAAAACTCACTCTTAAACTTCATATCCTGTGACTTAAATACTATATCATGAACAATACAACTTGTGTCATATAAGAAGAAAACAAGATATTTGCTTATGTACAAATGCAAACATACTCATAACAAAATATGGAGGAAATATTCATACAATCAAAGTTCTTGGTTCTGTAACTGGTCACATGGTTATAGATCATATTGATCACTACCTTCTTCTACACATTCCATGTTCCCTTTACTCTCAGCAGGCACTTCAGCTGGACATGGTTCTTTGCCAGTTGGGGCAACTCAGACCTTTATTCCTGGTGTTTCTGGGCCATTAGTATTACTGCCTGTATGGGATTGTTGTAGTTTTCCATTGACTTTAATCACAGGGGATTGTAGTTCTAAGAGATGCCCTAGAGGATCTCCTGTATTCCAGGAAAACTTTCTTTACCACCATTGTGCAGTTTCAGTCCTATTTCCCCCTCATAGCCAGGATCAATCACACCAGACAGAACAGTAACCACTTCCTTGCCAGTTGATGCAGAGGCATGAGATGGCTAAAGTGGCCAGATAGCAGTCTTAATTTCCAATTCAATGGAATCGTATCTCCTGATAGTAGCATCCCTCCTTTGAAACTAAGACCTGTGGATCATCAGAGCTTGAGCTTTCAGAGACAGGAAGCAAACATTTTCCTAGTGGATCACTAGGGGTGACAGTAAGTGGTGCCACTCCTATTTCCACCCCTTGATTCCTGGAGCTGTAAATCCTGGCTGTGGGAGAAACAGTACCATACGGTGGATGCTGATTCAGAGCATACACAGCCACCTGCAGAACATTGCTCCAGCCTTGAAGGTATTGCCATCTAGTTGGCACCATAAGTGGGTCTTCAAATGGCCATTCAACCATTCTATCAACCCAGCTGCCTCTGGATGCTGGGGAATATGATAAGATGAGAGAATTCCATGAGCATGTGCCCGTTCCCACACTTCATTTGTCGTGAAGTGTGTTCCTTGATCAGAAGCAATGCTGTATGGACTACCATGATGGTGGATAAGGCATTGTGTAAGTCCACAGATGGTAGTATTTGCAGAAGCATTGCATGCAGGTAATGCAAACACATATCCAGAGTATGTGTCTGTTCCTATTAGAATAATCACTGCCCCTTCATGATGAAATTGGTTCAATGTAATCAACCTGCTACCAGGAACAGGCTCATAACCTCAGGGATTGGTACGATATTGGGGACTGAGTGTGGGTCTCTGCAGCTGGCAGATTGGGCACTCAGCAGTGGCCATAGCCAGGTTAAGCTTTGTGATTGTAAGTTCATGTTGTTAAGTCCATGCATAACCTCCATCCCTCCCCCCATGCCCATTTTGTTCATGAGCCTCTTGGGCAATGGCAGAATGTCCGAGGAAAGAAGATGACTTGTATCCACAGTACAGGTTAGCTTATTCACTTGATTATCAAAACCTTTCTCTGTTTAAGTCACCCTCTGGAGAGCATTCACATGAGAAACAATACCTTTGCCCATTCAGAAAGGTCTATCCACATAACTCTTCCCCAGACTCTTTGTCACCAATTTTGTAGTCATGCTCCTTCCATGTCCCTGACCATCCACCTAAACCATAAGCAAAAGTCCATGAGTCAGTATATAAGTACACCTCTGGCCAGTTCTCCTTCCAAGCAAAATGAACAACCAGATCTGCACACTGAGAGGATTTCCCCTCACCACTGTCCCTTAAGGACATTTCCAAGGGGGATTGTAGTGCTGCAGCTGTCCACTTCTGGGTGGTCCCTGCATATCATGTAATACCCTCTATAAACCAGGCCCGAGTCTTCTTTTCCTCAGTCAAGGCCATAGCTCTGGTCAATGAAAGAGAAGGTGTTCTAGTTTACTAGCTGCTGGAATGCAATACACCAGAAATGGAATGGCTTTTTTAAAAAGAGGAATTTAGTAAGTTACAGGTTTACAGTTCTAAGACTATGAAAATGTCCCAATTAAAGAAGTCCATAGAAATGTCCAATCTAAGGCATCCAGGGATAGATACCTTGGTTTAAGAAGGCTGATGATGTTCAGGGTTTCTCTTGGCTAGAAGGACACATGGCAAAGTCTGCCAGCTTTCTGTTCCAGATTCTTGTTTCATGAAGCTCCCTGAGAGGTGTTTTCCTTCTTCCTCTCCAAAAGTCTCTGGTTGGTGGACTCTGCGGTTCTCTCATCCTTCTGTTATGGTTCTGTGGCTCTCTCCTCATTCTCAAAGGGTCATTGGGTGGTGGACTGCTTCCTGGTTCTGTGGCATTCTCTGTTTTCTCAGAATCTCCAAAGGTCACTGGCTGGTGAACTCTGTGGTTCTTTTGGCCTTTTGGCTCTGCTGGGCTCTGCTGTTGCTTTCTCATCATTCTCAAAAGGCATTCTCTCCAAAAAATGTCTCCTCTTTTATAGGGTCCCAGTAAACTAATCAAGATCCACGTAGAATGGGTGGAGACACGTCCCTGTCTAATTAAGGTTAATACCCATACTTGGTTGAGACACATCTCCATGGAGATAATCTGAGGTTCCCAATATACAGTACTGAATAGTGATTAGAAGAAATGGCTGTCCTTAAAAAATAGGATTAGGATTTGTTCTAGTTTGCTAGCTGCCAGAATGCAATATACCAGAAAAGGAATGGCTTTTAAAAAGGGGAATTTAATCAGTTGCTTCAAGGCCGAGATAATGTCCCAGTTACAACAAGTCTATAGAAATGCCCAATCCAGGGTATCCAGGGAAAGATACCTTGGTTCAAGAAGGCCAATTGTTCTAGTTTGCTAGCTGCCAGAATGCAACACAGCAGAGACGGATTGACTTTTAATAAAAGGGGATTTATTTTGTTGGTTCTTCAGAGGAAAGGCAGCTAACTTTCCACTGAGGTTCTTTTTACATGGAAGGCACAGGATGGTCTCTGCTGGTATTCTCTCCAGGTCCCTGGGTTCCAACAACTTTCCCCAGGGTGACTTCTTTCTGCATCTCCAAAGGCCTGGGCTGAGCTGCTAGTGCCGAAATGAGGAATGCCGAGCTGCTTAGCTGTGCTACATTGCATTCTCTCATTTAAGCACCAGCCAATTAAGTCAAACGTCACTCATTGCAGCAGACATGCCTCCTAGCTGACTGCAGATGTAATTAACAACAGATGAGGTTCACATACCATTGGCTTATGTCTGCAGCAACAACACTAGGTATGCTCACCTGGTCAAGTTGACAACTGAATCTAACTAACACACCGATGAAGGGAGGAACCAAGACAGTAGCTTACCAAGGCATGGGATTTAATTCGTCTTCCTGAACAGCTACTAAATAACCAGGAACAGTACAGAACAGCTCCTTGGGTCCATGTCAGCGACCGGACACACAGTGTACCCTCAGCCTGGACCAGCTGAACTGGCTGCAAGCCCACCCAGAACCATGAATTCCCCAAGCCTGGGTGGCCTGTGCCCCTCCCCCACAGGCTGCTTCCCAGAGGGGAAAGGAAAGAGACTTTACCAGCAGCAGGGGCTGAGCTCAACTAAGCTTCAAGTGTGGAATTAATTCACAAATTCTGACTAATAAAAATAGGCCCCCAGCTTAGGTGAACCTGGTCAAAGCAGAGGTCGCTGATCTTTGCCCTGGCACCAAGGGGGCAGGGCTGACAGAAAAAGAAAAAAAAGAAACAGAGGTTTTTGTGGCTGTGTTTCTGTGGAGGCTTGGCTGCCTTTGGATACAGCAGCAGGGATCCTCAGGCTACAACTGCCCCAGGAATAGGCAGAAACAACCTTCCTTGTGAGCTTGCTGGAGCTGGTGCCTTCTACAGGGGAGGGGTGAGGCACAACTGAGGTGAAATCCCTCCCTCAAGGAATTCAGAACGCAGGGCATGGTAACTTGAAACCATTAAAACCAGCCTACAACCTCTCCTCTATCTCCACCATGCTGCCAGCAGGGAGAGTCTGCCAAATCTAAAGACACCACATCATCTTATGCTGGTGGGACTTGCAGGCAGATAAGTGCCACATACTGGGCAAGATAAGAAAAACTGAGTCCAGAGACTTCACAGGAAAGACTTTCAACCTTCTGGGTCTCACCCTCAGGGAAAACTGATGCAAGTGACTCCTCCTGACAGGAGGCCAGTTTGGTCTGGGAAAATCTGGCTGGGATCTGTAATACCTAAGTAGACCCTCCAAAGGGTGGAGGGGAAAAGGCACCATTATTACACAGGGAAAGAAACGAGAAAACAAGAACTGAAAAATTCTCCTCTGTTAAACAAAACCTAACCTAGTGGTCCAGAAAAAGCGGAGCTGAATGTCAAAGAACAGACAGACACCAAAGTCATCCAGCAAGAAAACCCTAGGTAAAAGATGTTAAAACAATCTCCAGAATAAACTAATAAAGGTAATAAAATGCCTAGATGCCAGCAAAAAAATAACAAATCACACTAGGAAAATTGAAGACATGGCCCATTCAAAGGAATAAGCCAACAATTCAAATGAGATACAGGAGTTGAAATAATTAATTCAGAATGTACAAACAGATGTGGAAAACCTCATCAAAAATCAAATCAATGAATTGAGGGAGGATATAAAGAAGGCACGGAATGAAGAAAAGGAAGAAATTGAAAGTCTGAAAAAAAAAATCACAGAACTTATGGGAATGAAAGGCACAGTAGAAGAGATGAAAAAACAATGGAAACTTACAACGTTAGATTTTGAGAGGTAGAAGATTGAATTAGTGAACTGGAGAATGGAACATCTGAAATCCGACAAGAAAAAGAAAATATAGGGGAAAAATGGAAAAATATGAGCAGGGACTCAGGGAATTGAATGATAATATGAAGCTCATGAATATATGTGTTATGGGTGTCCCAGAAGGAGAAGAGAAGGGGAAAGGAGGAGAAAAACTAATGGAGGAAATCATTACTGAAAATTTTCCAACTCTTATAAAAGACTTAAAATTACAGATCCAAGAAGTGCAGTGTACCCCAAAGAGAATAGATCCAAATAGACATACTCCAAGACATTTACCAATCAGAGTGTAGAGGTCAAAGAGAAAGAGAGAATCTTGAAAGCAGCAAGAGAAAAGCAATCTATCACATACAAGGGAAGCCCAATAAGACTATGCGTGTTTTTCTCAGTAGAAACCATGAAGGCTAGAAGACAGTGGGATGATATATTTAAATTATTAAAAGAGAAAAACTGCCAACCAAGAATTCTGTCCAGCAAATTTGTCCTTCAAAAATAAGGGAGCAATTAAAACATTTTCAGACAAAAAAAATCACTGAGAGAATTTGTGACCAAGAGACCACCTCCGCAAGAAATACTAAAGGGAGCACTAGAGGTAGATACGAAAAGACAGGAGAGACAGGTATGGAGAAGAGTGTAGAAATGAAGACTATCAGTAAAGGTAAAAAGAAGGAAAATTAGATATAACATATAAAATCCAGAAGGCAAAATGGTAGAAGAAATTACTGCCTGTACAGTAATAACACTAAACTTTAATGGATTAAACTCCCCAATCAAAAGACATAGACTGGCAGAGTGGATTAAAAAACAGGACCCATCTATATGCTGTCTACAGGAAACACATCTTAGACCCAAGGAAAAACATAGGTTGAAAGTGAAAGGTTGGTAAAAGACATTTCATGCAAATAACAATCAGAAAAGAGCAGGAGTTGTTATACTAATATCCAACAAATTAGACTTCAAATGTAAAACAGTTAAAAGAGACAAAGAAGGACACTATGTATTAATAAAAGGAACAATTCAACAAGAAGAGATAACAATCATAAATATTTATGCAACGAGGCAGAATGCTCCAAAATACTTGAGGCAAACACTGAAAACAGAAATAGACACATCTACCATAATAGTTGGAGGCTTCAATTCCACACTGTCATCCATGGACAGAACATCTAGACAGAGGATCAATAAACAGAGAATTTGAATAATACAATAAATGAGCTAGACCTAACAGACATTTACAGAATATTACACTCCACAACAGCAGGATACACCTTTTTCTCAAGTGCTCATGGATCATTGTCAAGGATAGACCATATATTGGGTCACAAAGCAAGTCTCAATAAATTTTAAAAGATTGAAATCATACAAAACACTTTCTCAGATCATAAAGGAATGAAGTTGGAAGTCAATAATAGGCAGAGGACCAGAAAATTCACAAATATTTGGAGGCTTAACAACACACTCTTAAACAACCAGTGGGTCAAGGAAGAAATTACAAGAGAAATAAGTAAATATCTCAAGGCAAATGCAAAATGAAAACACAACATATCAAAATTTATGGGATTCGGCAAAGGCAGTGCTAAAAGGGAAATTTATTGCCCTAAATGCCTATATCAAAAAAGAAGAAAGGGCAAAAATCAAGGAATTAACTGTTCACTTAGAACTAGAGAAAAAAACAGCAAACAAACCCCAAAGCAAGCAAAAGTAAAGAAATAATGAAGATTAAAGCAGAAATAAATGAAATTGAGAACAGGAAAACAATGGATAAAATCAACAAATTTGGTTCTATGAGAAAATCAATAAGATTGATGGACCCTTAGCAAGATTAACAAAAAGAAGAACAGAGAGGATGTAAATAAATAAAATCTGAAATGGAAGAGAACACATAACCACTGACCCCAAAGAAATAAAGGAAGTAATGAGAGGATACTATGAGCAACTTTATGCTAATAAACTCGAGAATGTAGATGAAATGGACAACTTTCTAGAAAGGCATGAACAACCAACATTGACTCGAGAAGAAGTAGACAACTTCAACAAACCAATCACAAGTAAAGAATTTGAATCAGTCATTAAGAGGCTCCCCAAAAAGAAAAGTCCAGGACCAGATGGCTTCACATGTGAATTCTACCAAACATTGCAGAAAGAAACAATCCTGCTCAAATTCTTCAAAAAAATTGAAGAGGAGGGAAAGTCACTTAACTCATTCCACGAAGCCAGCATCACCCTCATACCAAAGCCAGACAAAGATATTACAAAAAAAGAAAACTATAGGCCAATCTCTGTAATGAATATAGATGCAAAAATTCTCAACAAAATTCTGGGAAATAAATCCAGCAACACATTAAAAGAATTATATATCATAAGCATATAGGATTCATCCCAGGTATGCAAGGGTGGTTCAACATAAGAAAATCAATTAATGTAATACACCATATTAACAAATCAAAGCAGAAAAAACACATGATCATCCGATTGATGCAGAAAAGGCATTTGACAAAATTCAACATCCTTTCCTGTTAAAAACACTTCAAAGGATAGGAATAGAAGGGAACTTCCTCAAAATGATAAAAGGAGTATATGAAAAACCCACAGCTAATATCATCCTCCATGGACAAAAACTGAAAACTTTCCCCATAAGATCAGGAACAAAGCAAGGATGTCCACTATCACCGCTGTTATTCAACATTGTGTTAGAAGTTCTAGCCAGAGCAATTAGACAAGAAAAAGAAAGACAAGGCATCAAAGTTGGAAAGGAAGAAGTAAAACTATCATTCTTTGCAGATAATATGATACTATATGTCAAAAATCCTGAAAAATCCACAGCAAAACTGCTAGAGCTAATAAGTGACTACAGCAAAGTGGCAGGTTACAAGATCAACACTCAAAAATCTGTAGTGTTTCTATACACTGGTAATGAACAATCTGAGGGGAAATAAAGAAAAAGTTTCATTTACAATTGCAACCAAAAGAATAAAATATTTAGGAATAAATTTAACTAAAGAGACAAAAGACCTATACAAAGAAAACTACAAGAAATTGTTAAAAGAAATCACAGATATAGCTTTCACAATGTGACTGTGTGATTGTGAAAACCTTGTGTATGATGCTTCTTTTATCTACCTTGTCAACAGAAGAGTAGAAAATATGGAATAAAAATAAATAATAGGGGGAACAAATGTTAAAATAAATTTAGTTTGAAATGCTAGTGATCAATGAAAGGGAGGGGTAAGGGGTATGGTATGTATAATCTTTTTTTTCTGTTTTCGTTCTATATCTTTTTCTGTTGTTTTTTATTTCTTTTTCTGAATTAATGCAAATGTTCTAAGAAATTATCTTGAGGATGAATATGCAACTATGTGATGATATTATGAATTACTGATTATATATGTAGAACAGAATGATCATATGTTAATGTTTCTGTTCATTTGTTCATTTTTTTTTAATTAATAAAAAAATCACAAAAGACCTAAATAGATGGAAGGGCATACCGTGTTCATGGATTGGAAGACTAAATATAGTTAAGATGTCGATTCTACTTAAATTGAATTACAGATTCAATGCAATACTAATTAAAATCCCCACAACTTACTTTTCAGAAATAGAAAAACCAATAACCAAATTTATCTGGAAGGGCAGGGTGCCCCAAATAGCTAAAAGTATCCTGAGAAAGAAAAATGAATTTGGAGGTTTCATGATACCTGACTTTAAGGCGTATTATGAAGCTACAGTGGTCAAAAAAGCATGGTATTGGCATAAAGATAGGTATATTAACCAATAGAATAGAATAGAGTTTTCTCTCATCTATGGACAATTGATCTTTGATAAGACAGTCAAGCCAACTCACCTTGGACAGAACAGTCTCTTCGATAAATGGTGCCTTGAGAATGGGATATCCAGTGCAAAAGAATGAAAGAGGATCCATATCTCACACCCTATAAAAAATTAACTCAAAATAGATCAAAGATCTAAACGTTGGATCTAAGATCATAAAACTGTTAGAAGAAAATGTAGGGAAATATCTTATAAATCTTATAATAGGAGGTGGTTTCCTAAACCTTACACCCAAAGCATGAGCATTGAAGAAAGAAATAAATGAGAATGCCTCAAAATTAAACACTTTTGTGCATCAAAGGACTTCATCAAGAAAGTAAAAGGACAGGCTACATAATGGGAGACAATATTTGGAAACGATATATCAGATAAAGGTCTAGTATCCTGAATATATAAACAGATTGTTCAACTCAACAACGAAAAGACAGCCAACCCAATTACAAAATGAGCAAAAGACTTAAACAGACACTTCTCAGAAGAGGAAACACAAATGGCCAAAACACACATGAGAAGATGCTCAACTTCCCTGGCTATTAGGGAAATGCAAATCAAAACCATAATGAGATATCATCTCAAACCCACCAGAATGGCAATTATCAAGAAAACAGAAAATGACAAGTGCTGGAGAGGATGTGGGGAAAGAGGCACACTTATCCATTGTTGGTGAGAACGTCAAATGGTACAACCACTGTGGAATGCAGTTTGGCAGGTCCTCAGGAAGACAAGTATAGACTTGCCATATGACCCAGCAATACCGTTGCTAGGCATCTACTCAGAGGGCATGAGGGCAAGGACACAAACGGACATTTGCACACCAATGTTTATAGCAGCATTATTTACAACAGCAAAGAGATGGAAACAGCCAAAATGTCCATCAACTGACGAGTGGCTAAACAAGCTCTGGTATATACATATTAATGGAATATTATGGAGCTGTAAGACAGAATAAAGTTATGAAGTATGTAACAACATGGATGGACCTTAAGAACATTATGCTGAGTGAGATTAGCCAGAAACAAAAGGACAAATACTGTATGGTCTCACTGATATGAACTGACATTAGTGAATAAACGTGGAGAATTTCATTGGTAACAGAGACCATCAGGTGATAGAAATAGGGTAATATATTGGGTATTTGGAGCTGAAGAGATACTGATTGTGCAACAGGACTGATTGTAAAAACTCAGAAATGGATAGCACAATACTACCTAACTGTAATACAATTATGTTAAAACACTGAACATACCTGAATGTGAGAATGATAAAGGGTGGTGGGCTGGGGGCACAAATGAAATCAGAAAGATAAATAGATGAAAAAGACTGAGATGGCATAATCTAGGAATGCCTAGAGTGTATAATGATAATGACTAAATTGTACAAATTTAAAAATATTTTTGCATGAGGAAGAACAAAGGAATGTCATTACTGCAGGGTGTTGAAAACAGTGGTAATTAATATTTTAAAATTTCACCTTATATGTGAGACTAAAGCAAAAAATGTTTATTTGTTACAAAATTTATATTTTGACTAGTGCAATTCCTAATATAACTTATGTAGACAGCTTAATTAAACACCATAAGTACATGGAACCTTCAGTAGGACATTAGATTTTGAAGGTTTGTCCAGAGTGATGACCCAATAAGTTCCAGACTAATTTGAACAGTGAATAAAAAATATTTGCAAAATCCCTCCGGGGGAATGGTGGGAAAGGGGGAAAATTCAGCTTCCCCAAGTGGAGAACTCATGATATTCTCACAAGCAGTGGGGACAACCAAAGCAATAGGCTGAGTCCTCATTCTTGGGGTTTGTTCATATGAAACTTAACCCCACAAAGGATAGGTCAAGCCTACTTAAAATTAGGCCTAAGAGTCACCCCCAAGTGAATCTCTTTTGTTGCTCAGATGTGGCCTCTCTCTCCAGCCAACACAACAAGCAAACTCACCACCCTCCCCTGGTCTACGTGGGACATGACTCCCAGGAGTGTGGACCTTCCTGGCAACGTGGGACAGAGATCCAAGAATGAGTTGGGACTCAGCATCAAGGGATTGAGAAAACCTGCTTGACCAAAAAGGGAAGAGCAAAATGAGACAAAACAACGTGTCAATGGCTGAGAGATTCCAAACAGAGTTGAGAGGTTATCTTGGAGGTTATTCCTATGCATTAAATAGATATCACCTTGTGTTCTAGTTTGCTAGCTGCCAGAATGCAACACACCAGAGACGAACTGGCTTTTAATAAAAGGGGATTTATTTCATTAGTTCTTCAGAGGAATGGCAGCTAACTTTTAACTGAGGTTCTTTCTTACATGGGAAGGCACAGATGGTCTCTGCTGGCCTTCTCTCCAGGCCTCTGAGTTCCAACAACTTTCCCTGGGGTGATTCCTTTCTGCATCTCCAAAGGTCTGGGCTGCACTGCGAGTGCTGAGATGAGGAATGCCAAACTGCTTGGGCTGTGCTACGTTGCGCTCTCTCATTTAAGCACCAGCCACTTAAATCAAACATTATTCATTGCAGCAGGCATGCCTCCTACCTGACTACAGATGTAATCAGCAACAAATGAGGTTCACACGCCATTGGCTAATGTCCACAGCAACAGAACTAGGTGGCTTCACCTGGCCAAGTTGACAACTGAATCTAACTACCACATCTTGTTAGTCTAGATGTAATGGAAATGAAAAGACAGAAGAGAGAGGTATGGAGAAGAGTGTAGGAAGGAAGACTATGAGTAAAGGTAAAAAGAAGGAAAATTAGATATGACATATAAGATCTAGAAGGCAAAATAGAAGAAGAAAGTACTACCCATGCAGTAGTAACACTAAATGTTAATGGATTAAACTCCCCAATCAAAAGACATAGACTGGCAGAATGGATTGAAAAAACAGGACCCATCTATATGCTGTCTCTACTCAAAGGACATGAGGGCAAGGATGCAAACAGACATTTGCACACCAATGTTTATAGCAGCATTTTTTACAATTACCAAGAGATGGAAACAGCCAAAATGTCCATCAACAGACCGGTGGCTAAACAAACTGTGGCATATTCATACAATGGAATATTATGCAGCTGTAAGACAGAATAAAGTTATGAAGTATGTAACAACATGGATGAACCTTAAAGACATTATGCTAAGTGAGATTATGTAAGAGCCAAGGATTAAAACAAGACCTGCAGAATTGGTTGGGAGCAGCTGGCGTCAGGGTGGCAGCAGCAGTAAACTGTGGAGAATATTATCTGCTTCATGTAGAAAAATCTGGGAGGAAGAAAATGTTTGTTACCTCAAATGGTTACGTTAAGTATGATGAAAGATAAGCACTCTGTTTCCTCAGGAAATGCATGCATGCCTTTTTTTACCCTGCAGTATATATATAAGCAGGATCTGGTTCAGAATAAAGTTGTCTGTTGTCTGTTGTTTGTTAAGGCTAAGCTTCAGATCCCCTGATCCCGTCTGTCTCTTTCTTTCTTTCTCATCATTCCTTAATATCCTTCAAGCTCCATTTCATAGGAAGCAACAAGATTAGCCAAAAACAAAAAGACAAATACTGTATGGTCTCACTGATATGAACTGACATTAGTGAACAAACTTGGAATATTTCGTTGGTAACAGAGACCATCAGGAGATAGAAATAGGGTAAGATATTGGGTAATTGGAGCTGAAGGCATACAGACTGTGCAACAGGACTGAA
Organism: Tamandua tetradactyla; assembly: GCF_023851605.1. Classification (NCBI taxonomy): domain Eukaryota; kingdom Metazoa; phylum Chordata; class Mammalia; order Pilosa; family Myrmecophagidae; genus Tamandua; species Tamandua tetradactyla. The sequence continues at coordinate 8,764,551 of NC_135342.1, forward strand.
TATAAAAACTCAGAAATGGACAATATAAATATAATGGACAAAACTCAGAAATGGACTGAACATAAAAACTCAGAAATGGACAGCACAATACTACCTAACTGTAATACAATTATGTTAAAACACTGAACGAAGCTGAATGTGAGAATGATAGAGGGAGGAGGGCTGGAGGCATAAATTAAATCACAAAGAAAAATAGACAATAAAGATTGAGATTGTATAATCTAAGAATGCCTGAGTGTATAATGATAGTGACTAAGTGTACAAATTTAAAAAATGTTTTTGCATGAGGAAGAAAAAAGGAATGTCATTACTGCAGGTTGCTGAAAATAGATGGTAATTAATATTTTAAAATTTCAACGTATGTGTGAGACTAAAGCAAAAAATGTTTATTTGGTACAAAATTTATATTTTGACTAGTGCATCTCCTAATTGCTTTCAAAAATAAGAAAGCAAGAAAACCCATGAAAAACAGGTATATAAACAAATACTGAACCAAAGAAATGCTGACAGTGGCGTGCTAATAAATATTTAACAACATGCTTCCAGGGAAAAATGGCCACAGTGTAAACAATCACACCGTGGCCAATTTCAAGCTAATATGGTGACTATAGAACCAGAATTTGGGAAGAAATGTCCCCAATTAGCTTTCCCAAGCTTTTAGGAGGTTTACTGCTCATGTCTTTCAGAATAGCTATTAGTAAGGAAGACTGACATTAGCAAGTGTTGCTGAGGAAGTGTAGTAACTAGAACTCTCATGCATTTCTGTTGGAGAATGCAAAATGGTTCACCAATTTTGTAAAACATTTTATCAGTCTATTATGAAATTAAATACTCGGCTTCCCATTCCCAGATTTTTGTCCAAGAAAATGAAGACATATGTCTACACATAATGTGTATGTGAATGTTTTGGCAGCTTTATTTATATTGCCAAATAAATGATTAAGCCACAATATACATCAACTTGTGAATGGATAACCAAGTTATAGTTCACCTATACAATGGATCATTCTTCAGCTCTAGAAAGGAATACACACAATAACATGGGTGAATGTGAAAGACATTATACCACGTAAAAGAACTCAAACTCAAAAGGCAACAAACTATATGTTTACACTTGAGATACTGGAAAAGACAAAACTATAGGAACTGTCATTGGAGGTGAGAAGATGGGATTGAGTACAAATAGCAGAAGGGATGTACCTAGGTTATTCATGATATACTATAGCTTTATTGCGGTGATTGTTATGTGACTGTATATCTTTGTCAAAATTCATAGATCTGTATACATATGTGATGGTTTGGAGGTTTTATAAACCCCCTCCCCCCAAATATCATATTATTAAATCTAATCTATTCCTCTGGGCATAAACCTATTGTGGGTGAGACCTTTTGACCAGGTTAATTAAGTTGAGTTATGGCCCAGGTGGGCCTTAATCCTTTTCCTGGAGTCCTATATAACAGGATAGATATGCAGAAGATACAGAAAACAGAAACTGAGAGAGGAAAGGGCTCACAAAGAAGCTCAGAAGGAAAGCCAGTGATGGAACAGCCAGAAGCTAAAAGCAAGAAAATCTGGGAGAAAAACAAGAGCCATGACTTGCATGAGATGTAGGAGTCCAAGATCCCTGTTAGCCAGTCTTCAGGAAGAAATCATTGCCTGGTGATGCTCTCATTTGGACATTTCTTTGGTCTCAGAACTGTAAACTTATAAGTTAAAATCCTATTGTAAAAAAACAACCCATTTCTGGTATTTTGCATTTTGGCAAATTAGCAAACTAAAACAACATGAAAGAGTGAATTTTACTGACTGTAAATGTTACCTTAAAACATAACTTTAAAAACAGCTTATAATATTATGCAAAAATAACAAGGCAAATCATCTGAAGTGTAATGAGTTCTGCTTCTCCACACTTGTTTCATTTCTCTCCCAGTTTTTCCTCAATATAAATTCTCAGCAAATAGGGCTGATCATTATTACTTTGGAATCATCCCCACATTCTATGAATTCAGACATTTTTAGACCTTAATATATTTTCTGGTGTGAAATTGTCATTATAATTAATTTTGGGGAATTAAAAAGGGCAAATGAGCTTTCCAGAAATCATGCAATTCGGAAGGAGTTGTGATCATCCCACAGAGACAGTATGGACTCCACCCAAAATTTGGTTTACAGTTGGATACTGTTGATGATGATGATGAGAGAGTGAGAGAGAGGCTGAGAGAAGATTTGGGACAGAAAGGCCAAAGGGAGGAAACCTTTATGAGATGTCAGCATATAAACACTAAAAAATGGAGTCAATCCTCTCAATACAGATCGATATCCTCAGTGTAAATTATCTAACTTCTAATGACTAATTTTTCAGGTTAGTGTATATGTCTTTTAGGCATAATGTTTTCTTACCATATAAATTCCATTAGATATAATGAGATTTCGCATGTCATAGGAGCATTTCATGCTTATGGGTAGGAGAATAAAACGGTAAGCATTTGGGAAAACTGTTTGATAGTTTCTTATGAAGTTAAAAAGATGTGTACTCAAGATGCAGCAATATCTGTTATGGATCAATATCCAAGAAAAATGAGGGCATATCGTCACAAAAAATGATTTCTACAAAAAGTTCTTAGCAAATTGATCCATAAGTGCCTGAATCTGGAAACTATCCTAATATCTATCAACAGGAGAATAATGAACCATGTTTGGGATATTCATAAAATGGAATACATGTCATCAATTAAAAAGAAGGAACTGCTGATACACCCAATAACAAAGCTGAATCTCAGAAATGTTTTGTTGGGAGAAAGAAACAAGATATAAAGAAAATTCATATTGTACTGTATTTATGAGATTCAAGGGCAGACAAAACTATTCTGGTGATAGAATTCAAAAGGGCTGAGGGAATATTGACCAGTAAGCGATATGAGAATACTTCCAGTGGTGATGGAAATAAGCTACATCTTGATAGATAGCTACATAGGTGTATTCATTTGTGAAAATTCATAAAAGTGCTTATTTAAGATTTGGCATTTCATCAGTGTTAAAACTCATTAAAGGGTAAATCTGGAAAAATTAAATTATATTGTCTAGAGATATGTACACAAGTGGCAAAACTTTAAAGAAAAGAAAATAAATTATTAACAGAAATATCAGGATAGTGATTGTACTGCAGAGGGTTGAAAGAGAATGTGAGTGAAAAGGTACACACATTGGGGCTTCCACTATGTCAGAAATCTTCTGTTTCTGGTCCAGGAGTGTGGTTGAATTACATAGATGTTCAATCTATGAATATTCATTGCACTGCAAAGTTTCTTTTTCTGTGTTCTGTTTTTAAAACTTTTTAAAAAAGGAAAACCATTGTTAATGCAATTCATAAAAGAAGGCTAAAGAAATAATTCCATACACATTTATGAAAACCAAGTTATTCATGGGGAAAAAAACCTTTTAACAAAACAGGTCTAAATAAAACATTAACCATTTAATAGATGATAACTATCAAAAAGTTTACAGCTAATAACATGTTTAATGAAGAATCTTTAAAGAGCTTCCCTAGGAATACAACATTGAGCTATACACGTATATTTTCACCATTTTTGCTTAATACACTCTTAGAGGTCATAACCAGCAAAGGATGACAGTAGTAAGAAGTGAGGGGGTTAAGCATTGGAAATGAAGAAACCAGTCTCTCCTTATTTTCAGATGATATGATTGCTGACATGGAAAGACAAGAGAATCCACAGGTAACCATGTAGAATAAGAGAGCCCAGTACTTTTGCTGGATACATGTTCAATGTTGAAATTAAATTGAGTGTTGCTTCCTATGGACTGGAGCTCTAAGGATATTAAGGAATGTCGAGAAAGAGACAGGACCAGGGGATCTGAAGATTAGTGATAACAGACAACAGACTACTTTATTCTTAACCAGATCCTGCTTACATACTGCAGGGTGACAAAAGGCATGCATGTGATTACTGAGGGAACTGAGTGCTTACTTTTCAGTGCTCTCTTCCTTCATACTTAACATAACCATTTGGGGTTATCAAACATTCTCTTCCTCCCAGACTGTTCTACATAAAGCAGCTAACAATCTCCACAGTTTACTGCCACCACCACCCTGATGCCAGCTGCTCCCAACAAATTCTGCAGGTCTTGTTTTAACCCTTGCTCCTCCAATTCAGTGCTAAGCACCAGGCATATTCAGAACATTCAAAAATACTCTGTTCACAGTAAAAATAATCCTAAGCATTTGAAGAGACTATATCACTGAATTGAAATATCTCTAAGATATTATCACTGATAAGAGATAAACAGATACACAATGGGAAAGGAACTGAGAGAAAAAGCTGATTCTGTATAACCACAGAAATAAGCTTTTAGTGTGTTGTGGGTATTTCAATAGCAGTCAATGACAATTGACTAATGACAATGCTAATGTAGAAATTGTACGCCTAAAAAAATAGGGGTGGAATGGAGAAGGAAATTGATGAAAAATGTAAGTATATTGAGCTAATCATTTCAGTGAAGATAGAAAGGTAAATATCATTTAAACTGATTTATCAAAATAGAGAAGATAACATCAAATAAATTATAAAAAGAACATTAAGGAAATCTACTAGCATGATACCATGGGAGGAAAGGAGGAAGTGGAACTGCACAAAATGCATAATTACTCAGAGAAGGGATTCAGGAATCAGGGTAGAAGCACCTTCAGAAATGGCAGATGGAGTCCCTGTTGGCCATGCTGCCATGGCCTTAGCAGAACTTGGGAAGACAAAGGGTGAGAGAGACTAGCAGAAGTGCCCAGAGCTCCTGCAAGAATGTGAGAACAGGAATGGGTCAGAGCTTTCCCAATATGCAGATGACCCAGAACCCCAAGCAGAGACTAGGTCTGTACCAAAGAAACACTGAGCCCAAGGTCTAGCATGATCTCAACAGATCTAATCACTTTCTTTGAGAGCAGGAATTAGAGGAACTTTAGTATCTACTTCACAGTCCCTGATATGAGTATCCCGGTGCAGTCTTGAGAATGCCCTCCTGAGACACAAAGCCCATTTCAGTGGTGTCAGGAAAGTTTTCCTCTCACTGTACTTCCTATTAATTAGGTCATCATAATAATCCCCAGGAAATACTGATGGTGACTTGTCCTGGGACCAACATTTACAGGTTCTTTGCAGATGTGCCACGGTCCCTTTGCAGCAGGTGTCAGTGCCCCTAGAATTGACAAGGTAATGGCAGTTCTGGGGGGAGATAAACTTGGGGAATCTTGAGACCTATAACTGCTATAGCTGCAGATGGCACCTATTTACTGCAGGCCATCCTTCTGCTGCCAATTCTAGCAACAGAGCTCAACATCGGTGAGTTTTTTGTGATGGCTCAGACTCATGCCAGGTTGGGGAAGGAGGGAATGTCCAGAGGGGAGAATGGGTGAGGAACTGAACAGGAGAGACATTTTCCTTCACCCCAGGACAGCTTTACTTAAGCTCTGAACTCCGTTATGACCAACATGGATTAGACTGATGGAAGGAGTGATGGGAGAGGGAGAAGATAAAGACCACAGAGCAGTCAGTAAATGGTCATGGGTATTGGCTTGAGAAGGAATGGATGCTGCAAGGCTGGGGAGGGAGCGATACTCTGTTCACACCTGCTCTTTCCCCTTTAGAATAGTGATGCAACTGTTCACTGGCCCAGGCCATTGAGAACTGGACTCAAGCAGTTCATGAATTTTAATGTCTGGAATTCAGGGTATATCTTCATAAATTTAAATATGTCCCTTTCTCTGCATACACATGAGTACACAGACACACTCCCTCAGTACTAACCTCACAGACAGGGTTTGGAATTTGATTAGAACTGGAGAGATAAGATGGGTATGAGTCACAATGGAGTGTAATATCATACATTTTTCTTCCCCACCGAAAGACAACACTGAATAACAGCCCAGCCTTTGGAGTCAGGAACAGTTTCTTGCTAATCCTGACTCTGCTGCCTAAAAACTGAGGGACTGGAAACTACTGACCCTATTCTCAATTCCCTAAACAGTGAGTGAGCAATTGTTCCACAATGTCACATTGGTAGGCAGCTCTGAATACGAAATATAGTGAATGGATAATGTACAGCAGAGCCAACACTTAGGAGGGAGATAGACACCAGCTGGCAGGAAGTCTGATCAAATTTCATCCCATCTCTGTGTGACTCGGTATAATTTTCCATCTCCTTTCTTGTATGATTTTGGAAAGGAATCACTCTGCTCTGTGTATGTGTTTGTATGTGGGTTTCAAAGAGACAGACAGTGACAGAGAGAGAGAGATTCTATCTAGACCATACCGATAAACCAATAAACCAGTGAATTAATCCCTCTTGGGATATTTATGCCTAGTGAAACAGTTCATGCAAACCATGATCAGTCTGCAGGTCAGATTAGATCTAGCTTTGTCATTTATCATAGGTGAGTGACTTTGAGAAAGTTAAAACAATTTCTTTATTTGTTTTATTTTCTCATTTGTGCTTTATTTTTTTTAATCCATGTGAACAGGATAATATTCTTTGACACTGAGCACTCAGTAATAACTGAAATGAAGGTCCTGTCCTAGCCCTAGAGCCGAGCTTGCAGAAGTTCATCAATCAACTGGATCTACCAGTGTTTTCTCTGACTAGACCCTGAATCATTTATCAGAAAAATGTTTGGAAACAAAGAAATTAGTGGCTTCATTCTAATTCCACTTCTATATCTGCATTTCTATCTTTGTAATGACTTTTCTCATATCTCTCATGAGATTTCCCCATTCTGTGACTGGGTGCTTCACAAATCTATTTTTCTATTACCTTTAAGCCAACCCTCTTTCAGATCCAGGAATTATTTCCAGGACACTATGGCAGCCAGGTGCTTTCTCAAACATCACTGCTCCTAACTCCAAGTATGAGTAATAAAGACAAAAAAATAACAGGGGGTGCATAAGGGGTATGGGATGTTTGGGGTGTTCTTTTTTATTTTTATTTTTGGAGTAATGAAAATGTTTTAAAATTGATTGTGGTGATGAATACATAATTATATGATGATAGTGTGAACCACTGATTGTATACTTTGGAGGGATTATATGGTGTGTGACTATATCTCAATAAAATTGCATTTAAATAAAAATAGCACAAAGAATTCAAGTATACCATTCATCAGATTGAACAGTTATGAACATTTTACCACATTTTCTCTACTATTTTCTCCTTCTCTTACTGTTTATAAACATATTCAAATATGTAATGTTAGATAAGTGTATGTTACATATGTAGAATATAATTTCTTTTCTGAGTCATTTGAGTGTAAATTGCAGACATCATGCCCTTTTACTCCTAAATTCTTTGTTTGTATTTCCCAAGAGCAAGTTGTTCTCTTATATAACCACATCACAATGACCAAAATCAGGAAATGAATGCTGCACAAAAATATCATCTAACCTCCTTGCTCCATGTTTCATGCACCATTGAGTTGCCATGTCTCTTTCTCCTCCTTTAATCTGTAATGGTTGTACCATTTTGTTCTCCATGACCTTGACAGTTTTGAAGAATTCAGTCCAGTTCTTTGTAGAATGTCCCTCAGTTTACATGCTGTTTCCAGATGTTCAATTCAGATTATACATTTTGGGATGGACTACTGTGTAAATGACGTCATATCCTTCTCAGTGCACTACCTTAGGTTACCCATGTGGTGAGTTGGTCCCATTATATGTGGTGTTACCTATGATCACTTGATGAAAATGCTGTCTGCTGAGTTACTCCACTGTAAAATTCTTTTTTCCTTTGTAATTGATAGGCGATTTGTGGGAACTTACTCTGAGGTTCTATTTTCTCTTCCTCGTCAAACTTTCTCCTTCTAGCTTTAGCATTAATTAATAAGCCTTGCCTGAATCACTTATACTTTCATGGTTACAAAATCATGATATTTCTTACCCCATCTTTCTTGCTACCTTTATTAATTGGCATGCTCTTTAAGGACTAGCTTTTATTTTTCTGCTTCTCTCCTATGAATCAATCCATCAATCTACCTGTCTATCTATCTAATTGTCAATCTATTACTGTCGGGGCCCAAGTCAGGTTTTACATGAAGCAGGCCTCTGACTGCTGACAAAGCCACATCAGAATAACCTTGGAGCCACGGCTCCTGAGGAATAAGGTCCAGCCTGGGCTGCACCTTATCTAATCCGGTCTTACTGTGGGAAAGTTCTGCCTCTGCAGTTTCGAGCAGGAAAAAAGGTTATGATTCCCAGGTGTGGAATTTGTATTCAAATTTGGTGTTTACTCCTTCAATTCCCTTACTTCCAGGATTTCTCCTTTAAATTTCCAGGTTCATTTCCATCCCAGAGTTCTCTTTTCTGCCACTTTGATATGGTAAGGCTTGCTGTTTTCCACTGCCATAGCTATAGCTTTCACCTTCATAGTGAAATTCACTATCATAGCTTAGACAATAAATTTTTGCAATTGAAGTTTGTCAAGTGCAAACTTTCCTCCAGATTTTGCCTATTTCTGGGTGCTTTTGAGTTCCTCTAAATTGCTTTGTGAAATATTTAATCCATTATTCTAATTCTAATCTTAAGGAGAATACATTATACCTTTAAAATACAGTTTAAAAGACTTTTAAATACAGTTTCCCATTTGCCATCCACTTTAGTTATTCTCTAGTCTTTTTTCACTGTTTCAGACTGTTAATTTATTATAACTTAAAGTTTCAGATGTATTTTTCAGTTCTAGAATTTCATTGGGTTCCTTATCAGTTATATCTCTCTTCATTTATTTTTCTTTATACCCTTGATTATTATCATAAAAGTTTTAATACCATTGTCTGTTAATTTGAATATCTGGGTCATCTTGAGTTTAGCTTCACTGACTACATTTTTTCTTGAATATTTGTTCCATATTAACATATCTTTCTGTGTTTACTAATTTCAGAATGTATTTACTACATTGTAGAGACTGGATCTATGTTTCTTCAAAGAGTATAGAATATTTTTCTTTCAGAAGACATTTAATTATGCTAAACTCAAATTCCATATACTGAAATCTCAGTTCAGTAATTATAGACATATATATTGTTTGACATTTGAACCTGCATGCATATTCATGAATTAGACAGATTTGGACAGAGATTATACATAAAATAGGGCTCTAGGTATGGCTCTTTTTCTAAAATAACTTTACTTTTTACCCTTACTTTCCAGCCTCTGTGTTTACAGTGAATTTTTTTTTGGGGGGGCGGGAAGGGGGTGCATGGTCGGGGAATCGAACCGGGTCTCCCACATGGAAGCCGAGCATTCTACCACTGAACTACCCGTGTGCCCTACGGTGAAATTTACTTTGATTCTTCAGACCAATAGTATTACAGGTTGTTTCAGTTTTTAATCATTTTGCATGGGACCAACTTCAACAAACCATGAGGTTGAAAGTCATTTTAAAAGGGAAAAACTCTCCCTTTACCCATGTTATAACTCATCGAGGATCTGCCTACCTTTGTTCACTCTTTAGTGAACTCTAGCGAACTTTTTCCGTTTTCAAAATAATTTTTACAAATATTTTAAGTCTATGTTTGTTATTTACAGGAAGGTTTGGATAAATAGAATGTGCTCAGCTTTTACCAGAAGCAGAAACTGTTCTTCTCTTTTACTTTCCTTATAATATTTTCACCATAGACGTGTCTTTTTCTATTTTGATGTTGTTGCTTTTATAGGACCTTTATTGCCTCTTGATATTGATTCATAATAAGAAAGTCATTTCCTACACTTAGTTCTTAGTGGAATTCACCACTTTTTTCTTCTAATACTTATATGGATGGTTTCATTTTTAAAATTTTAGACATCTGTCTGGTCCAATTAGCCATTAGTCTGATATATGGTGTGAGATGTTGATGTAACTTTATCTTATTCAGAATGGCCACACAGTTGTCACAGCAGCCTTTATTAAATTGGTCATCCTTGCTACAGGAATTTGCATTTATTATATAATAATTTTTAAATATATGAGTCAATTTGTAGAGTTTATCTACTTCATTGCAGTTTGTCTATTTGTAAGTACATTATTTTAATTATAGAAAATTTGAAGCATGTGTTAATATCAGGTAGCACCAATTTCCCCATAAAGCTCTATCTTCATACTTTTTATAGGTGTTCTTGCATAATTATTTTTCCATATCATTTTTAGTTATCAACTTTTCTAGTTCAAGAAAAAACTTGCTGATATTTTAACTTTGTCCATTAAATGTTGATATTAATTTATGGAGAACCTACATTTTTGTAATGTTCAGTTATCCTATCCTAGACCAAGTAATATCCTTCCATCTATCAAAATTTTCCTCAGTCAGATTTTGTATTTATTCTTAAGTTTATCTCAAGAAATGTACATTTTGATTGGTTTTGTAAATAGACTTCTTACGAAGAGAAGAAGATGCACAGAGACACAAGCAGAGAAAGAGGCCATATGAAGATTGACACAGAGATTGAAATGATGGAACAAAAAGCTCAAGAATTGGGGTGCAAGGGTAGTTCAGTGGTAGAATTCTCACGTGCCATACAGGAGACCAGAGTTTGATTCCCGACCTATGCACTTTCAAAAATAAAATTTAAAAATTCACCAAATGGTGCTGCAATAGCAAGATACTCACATGGAAAAAGAATGAAATGTGATCCTCACCATACAGTTTACAAAAAATAAAATAAAAGCCCAGGAATGCCAAGTATTGCAGGAGCCGAGGTAGGAAGGATTCCACTCTGGATACTTTAAAGAGAGTATGGTCATGCTGATACCTTGATGTCAATCTTCTAGCCTCCAAAACTATGAAAGAAAAACTCATTAATTTTAATACCACGTTTCCAGTATTAGCTCTTTTGGGGCCCATGAGTTATGAAGAATGCCTTACATTTTCAGACATAAGTAGCACATTTAATCCTATATTTATTATTGGTCCTAATCCGCTCCCACCACACACACATTTTGCAAGAACATGAAGAATATTTTGGAATAAGGTACACCTGTGATATATAATTATCTCAAAGGAGTATGACTAGAAATATGAGACATCAGAGTTTAATTTTTGTCTCTGTATTTGTTCTATTAATTTACCCTTGTGATAAGCACATGTGAGTTCAATACTTTGTGAGAAATTTTTTCTAATTAATAGAAATAACAAAATTTTCTATATCTTACCAGAGAACCACTGAGTGCCAGACTCTCTGATAAATATTTCCACAATAACTTATATCATGGTATGATTTATATTTCATGGCTATCATATTTTATATATGTTTCCCAAACTAGGCTCTTTGGAAAACAGATCAACCTCAATTAATCTCTGCATATCCCAGGACTGACAACATTCTTGTATATACTGGATATTCAAGAAAAATGTGTGGAATGAAAGATAAGACTTTACCTTGAGGCATATGTTCACAACATACACACCAAAGTATTTGGGAAATAGATGAAATACAAAACCATTCTGCATGACAAAATAAGCCCAAGTAGAAATGCTCCAAGAGGACTACTCTGTGTGGCAATGTTGAGCTCACTAATGTGGAGCCTCCTCAACAAAAATATGATTGCTGTCCCCAGAAAAGGGGAAGTAGTAGGGACCTAGTAGTTTCCATCTGAACTGAGAATATTCTAACAAATTTGCGACCGGTGCTGCCACTCCAAATTCTAATTCTAGGACCTTCAGGTTCTTTCCTGAACATCTCCTTCCTATGCTCTCATGAGAATGACTTTTGGAAACTTGATTCTGAGACTACTTTTCCTGGTCCAGACTGGGATTGGCATCCTGGGAAATACCTTCCTTCTCTTCACTTATGCCTCCCCTTTAAACACTGGACACGCACTGAGGCCCATGCACCTGATTCTTGCCAACCTGGCTGTGGCCAACTTCTCGGTTCTTTTCTTCAAGGGGATCCCCCAGATGATATTTATCTGGGGAGTGACACACATCCTTGACAACACCGGGTGTAAACTTGTCTATTACATCCACAGAGTGGCCCGGGGCCTTTCTCTCTGCACAACTTGTCTCTTGAGCAGTTTTCAGGCTATTACCATCAGCCCCAGAGCTGGTGGGTGGATGAGGTTCAAAGACAGAGCTTGGAAGAACATCAGTTCCTCCTGCCTTCTGTGCTGGGTCTCCAACCTGCTGCTAAACATCTTTGTTCCTATGCATTTAGAGGCCCCTAATCACTTCCACAATTCCACAAAGATTAGGAATTATGGTCTATGCTCTTCCAAAAATCCTGAAACATCTACTACTATAAAACACACCATTCTAATGACTCTCCCTGATGTTGTGTTCTTGGTACTCATGCTTGGTGCCAGTGTTCACATGGTTCTTCTCCTACACAGACACCACCAGAGAATGAAGTATATTCATACCCTAGGCATCTCCCACAGATTCTCCCCTGAGGCCAAAGCCACTCAAACCATCCTGCTCCTGGCAAGCACCTTCATTCTGTTTTACTTCACCAATTCTATTCTTACAATTTACAATACAGTTTTTTCCAAATCTCATCCTTGGCTGCAGCACACTACCACCTTTTTGGTAGCATGCTATCCCACACTCAGCCCCATGATATTGCTGCTTTGAGATCCCCAAGCACCAAGTTTCTGCTCTTAAATAGTGAAAGAAAAAAACAGATTACTGCTCTCTTTCCTTTTCTTCAAAGAATCTGGTTATTCACTTCTTAAACCAATAATTTCTGGCTGTCTCATACAGGACAGACCCATCCCAAGACACTGACAATGAAATATTTGTATGATATTAACTTAGCCATGTAGAACCTGTCTCATTTTTCTTCTCCTTGAAATATTTAACATAATTGTAGAGATAATGTGGGCAGAAATAAGACTCAGGATATGTGCTGGTTTGAATATATTATGCACCCCAGAAAAGATTATGTTCTTTTAAACCATTCTTGTGGGGGCAGTCTTTGTGGGTGTGACCTTTTGCTTAGGCTACTTCAATTGAGATGTGACCTAGCCCATTCAAGGTAAGTCTTAATCCTTCAATGGAGCCCTTTGTGAAGAGGATAGAAGGCAGTAAAAAAACAAGAGATATTAGAGAGAAATGCGCAGAGATAATTGGAGACGGACTAAAACCAGAACCAGGAGAGAAGGACCATACCTATCACCATGTGCCTTCCCATGTGGCAGAAGAACCACAGATACCATCAGCCTTTCCTCAGAGAAGGTATCTTCCTCTTGATGCCTTAATTTGGACATTTTCATGGCCTTAGAACTGTAAATTTGTAACTTAATAAAGTCCCAATGGAAAAGCCAATCCATTTCTGGTATATTGCATTCTGGCAGCTTTAACAAACTGAAACAGGGTATTTATCAGAAAGATTTTTCAATTGTATCATAGGGGATTATTTTGCGAAAATAAAAAGTCCTGATAATGCAGGACCTCCACAACAGTGATGTGAGGATCTCTCAAAATTCAATTTTCCATAGAAACAATAAAACTACTGGCAATTTTATCATAATCAACCTTTACAAACCCCCAGAATTTACTCAAAGGTTTACAACAATCTGAAGAACATTGACTCAAGAAAAACTTTGGACCTTAGTTGTATCAGAGGATTGTGGAGTTTTAACTTGACCTGCTTCTATCGCCATCTTCAGGCCTACAGTAGTCTTGAAAACCAACAGCCTCACAACCACAGTAACCATGAAACAGTGCAGCCTCACAGCCATCAGAGGGGCACTGGGCTTAGAGGGCCTCAAAGGACCCATCCCTAGAGAGATGGATATCTATCTCACCTCACAGCTCCCTGGTAAAGCTCCACTCACAGGGAGATTTTTATTATTTCACATAACTCGCAGCTTACTCTAAGGTAAAAGTCATATTCCCAGGATAAGACTCAGAAGAGTTGAAGCTACATAAGCATTTACACTGAGTTAGAGAAAGTGAAAGATGGATACTCACCTAAAAATTCTCATAAATGAACATTAAACAAAGAACCCTGTAACAGGTGAGCCATTAATTAAATTCATTAATTCATCCATGATGTAAATATACTGAGAACTTACTATTTACTTCCCATCTTCTTAGATATTGGGGTTAAAGCAGTAAAAAATAATTTAGAGCCCAGAGTTATGGAGCTGGCCTTTAATTAACTGGGTCATATTTAAGTGTAATTTTTTACACTTCAACTAATGGAAATAAACGACAGAGTACACATTTTCCATTCCATCATAATGCTAACAGCAGCCATTCATCCAAATTAATGTGTAATTACCTCCATGTATTAGTGAGGGTTCTCTAGAGAAACAGAGTCAATGGGAAATATTCATAAATATAAAATTTATAAAAGTTTCTTAAGTAACTGTGGGAACATAAAGTCCAAAATCCATAGCAGGCTGTGAAGCTAATGATTCCAATGGAGGGTCTGAATGAACTCCACAGGAGAGGCTCGCTGGCCAAAGCAGGAAGAGAGCCTGTCTCATTTGAATCCTCCTTAGAAGGCTTCCAGTGATTAGATAAGCATCACTCATTGCAGAAGACACTCCCCTTGGCTGATTACAAATGGAATCATCTGTGGATGTAGCTGACGTGATCATGATTTAATACTATGAAATGTCCTCATCACAACAGACAGGCCAGCACTTTCCCAACCAGACAAACAGGTACCACCACCTGGCAAAGTTGACAAATGAACCTGACCATGACCGTCCACCCCGTGTCAACTTGGCAGCAATACACATCACCTTAAACCATACCTAATTTCTAAGTAAAAAACAATAAAAGACACATTTCTTCTTTCACCTAACAATACTCAACTGCTCTGCATATAACCAGAAACACATTAAATCTCCCCAGAATAGGGTGCAAGACCTTGGGAAATATTCATTCTTAAACCTGATATCTTACAACTTAAATGGTATAATAGGAACAAAACAGTCCTCATTTCTGTAATTGATCACATGGTTGTAGTTCATATTTATCACTATCTACTTCCATTACCCATTCCATGTTCCCTTTGCCCTCAGCAAGCACTTCAGATGGCCGTGGTTCTTTGCCTGGTGGGGTGTACCAAACCTTCATTCCTGAAGTTTTGGAGCCATTGGTAGTCCTGCCTGGACTAGGTTGTTGCTAGTCCTACCTGTACTGGGTTGTTGCAGTTTTCCATTGATTTTAATCAGAGGGCATGGTAGTACTAAAAGACACCCTAGGGGATCTCTTATATTCCAGGAAAACTCTTCTTTACCTCCATTGTGTAGTTGCAGTCCTATTTCCCCCTGATAGGGTCAGTCACCCCAGACAATAATGTAATACCCTTCTCGGCTTGTTGGTCCAGGGGCATGAGTAGCCCAAATGACCAGGTGGCAGTCTTAGATTACACTTCAATGGAATCACTGTTGTTTCTCCTGGTGGAAGCACTCCCCCTTTTGGAACTAAAGCCTGTAGACCAGCAGAGCACAGGGTCGCAGGGACAGGAAGCAAAAATTTTCCTAGTGGACCACTAGGGGTAATAGTGACTGGTGCCACTCCCATTTCCACCCCTTGGTTCCTAGACCCATGGATCCTGGCTATGGGAGAAACAGCATCATACAGTGGACGCTGATTCAGAGCATATACAGCTTCCTGAAGAACATTACTCCAGCCCTTCAAGATACTGCCACGTAGTTGGCACTGTAATTGAGTTTTCAAAGGGCCGTTCTACCGTTCTATCAATCCAGCTGCTTCTAGATGATGGGGAACATGGTAAGACCAAAGGATTCCATGAGCATGTGCCCATTCCTGCACTTCATTTGCTGTGAAATGTGTTCCCTGATCAGAAGCAATGCTGTGTGGAATACCGTGATGATAGATAAGGAATTCTGTAAGCCCACAGATGGTAGTTTTGGCAGAAGTATTGCGTACAGGGAAAGCAAACCCATATGCAGAGTATGTGTCTATTCCAGTTAGAACAAATTGCTGCCCCCTTCCATGAAGGGAGTGGTCCAGTGTAATCAATCTGCCACCATGTAGCTGGCTGGACACTTTGGGGAAGGGTGCCATATCGGGGGCTGAGTGTGGGTCTCTGCTTCTGGCATATTGGGCACTCAGCAGTGGCTGTAGGCAGGTAAGTCTTGGTGAGTGACAGTTCATGTTGCTGAGCTGATGCATAACCTCCATCCCTACCACCATGACCGCTTTGTTCATGAGCCCATTCGGCAATGGCAGGAGTTGCTGGGGAAAGAGGCTGGCTGGTATCCACAGAATGGGTCATCTTATACACTTGATTAATAAAACCTTCCTCTGCTGAAGTCACCCTCTGGTGTGCATTCACATGGGACACAAATATGTTCATGTTTTTATCCAACTCAGAAAGGTCTATCCACATACCTCTTCCCCAGACCTCTTTGTCACCAATTTTCCAATTGTGGTCTTTCCAAGTCCCTGACCATCCAGCCAAACCATTAGCAACAGCCCATGTGTCAGTATACAAACACACCTCTGGCCAGTTCTCCTTCCAAGCAAAATGAACAACCAGATGCACTGCTCAAGGTTTTGCTGACTGGGAGGATTTCCCCTCACCATAGTCCTTCAAGGACACCCCAGAAAGGGATTGTAGTACTACAGCTGTCCACTTTCGGGTGGTACCTGTATATCGTGCTGAACCATCTATAAACCAGGTTCAAGCTTTCTCTTCCTCAGTCAATTCACTGTAAGGAAGTCTCCAAGAGGCCATAGTTCTGGTCTGGGAAACAGAAGGTAATGTGACAGGAGTGGAGTCCATGGGCATTTGGGCCACTTCCTCAAGTAACTTACTTGTGCTCTGGCCCTATTTCATACATACCATTTCCATTTTAAGATAGAGTGCTGCTGTCCGCACCCAACTTTATGGCTTGGTGGGTTAAACAACACCCATCTTATGATAGGCAACTCAGGTCTCATAGTAACTTAGTGGCCCAAGGTTAAGCATTCATTCTCTACTAAGGCCCAAGAATAAGCCAGAAAGCTGTTTCTCAAAAGGAATCCAATTGCCACTTCTTGCTCACTAGGTCCAATCAACATGATATCATCAATAAATGGGCCAGTGTGATGGCTTGTGGGATGGAGAAATAATCAAGGTCCCTGTGGACAAGATCTGCTGGAGAGTTCATATGCCCCTGAGGTAGGATAGTGAAAGTACATTGCTGACCTTGCCAGCTGAAAGCAAACTGTTTCTGGTGGTCCTTACTAACAGCTATTGAGGAAAAAGCATATGCCAGATCAATAGCATACCAGGTACCAGGGGAAGTATTGATTTGCTCAAGCAATGAAACCACATCTGGATCAGCTGCAACTGGAGTTACCACCTGGTTGAGCTTATGATAGTCCACTGCATCCTCCAAGACCCATTTGTTTTCTGCACAAGCCAAATAGGAGAGTTGAATGGGGATGTGGTGGGAATCACCAACGCTGCATCCTTCAAGTCCTTAATCTCTTTAACCCTCCAGGAATCCTGTATTGCTTCTGATTGGCTATTTTGCTAGGTAGGGGCAGTTCTAGTGGTTTCCACTTGGCCATTTCCACTATAATAGCCCTCACTCCATGAGTTAGAGACCCAATGTTGGAATTCTGCTAGTTGCTCAGTGTGTGTATTCCAATTATGCATTCTGGAACTGGGGAAATAACTATAGAATGGGTCCAGGGGCCCACTGGACCCACAGTGAGATAGGCCTGAGCAAATTCCATTCATCACCTGACCTCCATAAGCCCCTACTCTGACTGGTGGACCAGAGTGACATTTTGGGTGCCCTGCAATTAATGTCACTTCTGAACCAGTGTCTAATAATCCCTGAAATATCTGATCATTTCCTTTTCCCCAATGCACAGGTACCATGGTAAAGGCCATTGGTCTCCTTGGGGAAGGCTTGGAGGAAGATTAACAGTATAAATTTGTGGCAGTGTAACAGGGTTTTCCCTCAAAGAGATCTGGCCTCCCCTTCATTCAAGGGTCTGTAAACTGTCTCAAATCTGGAAATTGATTAAGGGGCTGTGACTCTGTGTTTTTGTAATTCAGGTTAGACTTCTGCTCACTTGACCTAGAACTCTTTTGTTTATACAGCTCAAACAAGAATTTAATAGACTGCCCTTCTATTGCATTTCTAGGTAACCCATGATTTGCTAGCCAATGCCACAAATATCTGTGGGTCATATAATTTTGACTCCTGCTTTGAGTTTGCTATCTATTATAACAGCCACGTCTACCCTGTCTTTGGCAATTAAGTGCTGCTACCTGGCTTCTGCCAACTCAGGATCTGGTCATCCCCATTGTGTTTAAGGATTCCAGCTCAGTGACAGTAGTTCCTACAGTAATATCTGACCTACAGAGAAGTGTAACTACAGAGCTCTTCAGGGATGATGGCACTAGTCTGACAAATTTATTTCTCACTGTTCTGGTAAAAGGTGCATCCTCTGGACATTCCTGGGGTATAAGAGCAGGCTTTGCATGATAAATCCACTCTAACACTCCAATCTCTCTAAGCTTCTAGATCTTTCATCTACATTATATAGGGCAGTTCTGGCATTTCAGCCTCAGGTAATGTCAGCCACCTTTTCATCCATGTTTCAGCCAACCATTCAAACCAGCTGTTAATGCCTTTTCTAACCCCTCAAGCTATAACATTAAATGCAGAATCTCTGCTTAATGGGCCCATAGCAATAAATTCAGCCTGATCCAGCCTTATATTCCTCCCACCATTATCCCACACCCTTAAAATCCATTGCCACACATATTCCCCTGATTTCTGTATATATAAATCGGAAAACTCACACAGTTCTTTCGGAGTATGATGTACCTTCTCATGTGTGATACTTTGCACCTCAGCTTTAGGGGCCTGTTGGAATTTTAGTCTAGTTATAGGTCTGGAAGAAATGAGGGATGGTGAGGCTGGGTCATTGTTCTACTTTGTTAGCTGCTGGAATGCAACTCACCAGAGTTGGATTGGCTGTCAATAAAAGGGGATTTATTTAGTTAACATATAGTTCTTCAGAGGAAAGGCAGCTAACTTTCAACTGAGGTACTTTCTTATGTGGGAAGGCACAGGGCACTCTCTGCTGGCCTTCTCTTCAGGCCTCTGGGTTCCAATAACTTTCCCCAGGCTGATTCCTTTCTGGATCTCCAAAGGCCTCGGCTGAGCTGCAAGTGCCAAGATGAGGTATGCTGAGCTGCTTTTGCTGTGCTACATTTAGCGCTCTTATTTAAGCACCAGTCAATTAAATCAACATCATTCATTGCAGCAGGTGTGCCTCCTCACCGACTGCAGATGTAATCAGCAATAGATAAGGTTCACATGCCATTGGCTGATGTCCACAGCAATAGAACTAGGCACCTTCACCTACCCAAGTTGACACCTGAACCTAACTACCAAATCATGAAAAGAATTAAAATTCTCTTCCAAGCCATTTGCTTCAGGGCATTCATTTGCAGTTTCATCTGGTGAAACAGGATTAATCACTCTAGGGCTAATCCCTTCAGGTGGAGGTTGGGTGGCCTACTCCTCAAGGCCGACTGGAGGTGAAGTGGCTATGTCCTCAGGGCAGACTATTGCAGGATTATCTAGAGAAGACTCAGCATGACCTAGGGTTTCAACCTCACCACCAATATCATTTTCAATCCATATGTCACCATCCCATTTTCAGGATCCCCCTTTTTCCAATTAATACCCTCACTTTAACAGCAGACACCATGCAAGATTGAGATTTCAGTTTATGTTGTAAAGTTTCTACTCTAACAATAAGATTCTGAGTCTGATTTTCAGAGATCTCAAGTCTACAGCTACAGGAAATAAGACTTTCCTGCAGCATACTCACAGAAATGTCTGCATCGGTCAGACGGCACTTAAGCGTCTCATTTGAAGACTTAAGCCCATCCCTTTCACTCATTAATGCATACAGTGTATCTGACAACAACAAGCCAACTTCTCTATACTTCCTATTTCCACAAAACTCCATAAAGGTGTCAAAAATATTATCCCCCATGTTGTGGGGTGCACTGAAAGAGAGACCACACAACTTAAAACTGCAAGCTAATTTGGAGTTTTTATTAGCTGGCCGGCGACTACCTTAGAAACCTCCAAGAAAGGATTCAGAGAGCAGCCCCCAGAGGTTTTCAAGGTGTGCTTATGAAGACTAAAAACATGCTGTGGTTTTTTTGCAGTTGCTAGCAAGCAAGCATGATCATAGAAGCAGAGGAATGCCATTAGCCCTTACTAACACATATCCTATTCCCACAGTTTCTTAACATTCGTTATTGTTTAACTCTCAGGGACATTCTGCCCCAGTGGTGTGGGGACTTTCCCTGCTTGGGCCTGATTAATTGCTCCTGGCCCCCCACACCCCAGAGCCTGGCTTCGTACAAGCAAAGCATTGTGGTGATATTTTGACTATCTCTTTTGCCAACCTACTCCATGGATTGGCAATGTCATTCTGATTATGGAAATCAGAGTCCTTAGTGCTTTTGAATCCAGTCAGTTTAGAAAACCATTCATAAAAAAAAACCATTTTTAAGATTCTGTTTCTTAAGAACCATTCCTGGTACCAAGTTATATTAGTTAGGGTTCTCTAGAGAAATAGAATCAACAGGAAACACTCACAAATATAAAATTTATAAAAGTGTCTCAAAGTAACCATGGGAATATAGAATCCAAAATCTGTAGGGCAGGCTGTGAAGCTGATGATTCTGATGGAGGGTCTGAATGAACTCCACAGAAGAGGCTCACCGGCTGAAGCAGGAAGAGAACCTGTTTCTTTGGAATCCTCCATAAAAGGCTTCCAGTGATTAAATTTAGCATCACTCATTAAAAACACTCCCCTTGGCTGATTACAAATGGAATCATCTGTGGATAGAGCTGAAGTGGTCATGATTTAATTCTATGAAATGTCCTCATAGCAAAAGACAGGCCAGCACTTGCCCAACCAGACAAACAGGTACCACCACCTGCCCAAGTTGACACATGAACCTGATCATGACAAATGCCAAACAAGACAGTTGAATGGGTATATGGTGGGAATCACCATTTCTGCATCCTTCAAATTTTTATGGGTGGCACTAATCTTGGCAACCTTTCCAGGAATCCCATATTGTTTCTGATGTACTATTTTGCTAAGTAGGGGTAGTTCTTGTGGCTTCTACTTGGTCTCCCCACCATAATCGCCTTCACTCCACAGGTCAGGAAACCAACGTGGGAATTCTGCCATTTGCTGAACATGCCAATTCCAATTAATGCATTCCAGAACTGTGGAAATAACCACAGAATGGGTTCATGAACCCACTAAACCCACTGTGCAATGGATGTGAGATAAAACTCCATCTATCTCCTGACCTCCATAAGCCTGTACTCTGACTGATGGGCCAGAGTGACATTTTGTCTGTCCTGGAATTAGTGTCACTTCTGAGCCAGTGTCTAATAATGCCCAAAATATCTGATCATGTCCTTTTCCCCAATACAGTCACCCTGGTAAAAGGCCAAAAGTCTCTTTGGAGAAGGCCACCAGGAAGGTTAACAGTGTAAATTTTGGGAAGAGTAACAGGGTCCTTCCCCAAGGGAAGCCCTTCATTCACTCAAAGGGCTCTGGGCCTGTATACTGTCTCAAGACTAACGGATCAACAAGATATGACCTTCTGTTTTGGTAAATCAAATTAGACTTCTGCTCACTTGAACTTGAACTCGTCTGCTTCTACAAGTCAAACAAGAATTTTGTAGACAGCCCATCTATTTTATTCCTAGGTACCCCATGATCTACTAGCCAATGCCATAAGTCTCTGCAGGTCAGATTATTTTGACTGCTACTTTGAGTCCGCTATCCCATATGGTGTCCACCTTGTCTATACCCACCTTCTCTGTTGGGAATTAATTGTTTCCACATGGCTTTTGCCAACTCGATATCCAATCATTCCCATTGTGTTTGAGGATTCCAGCTCAACGACAGCAGTTCCCATAGTTTAATATCTGACCTACCCAGAAAGGTGACTGCAAAGATCTTCAGGGATGTTGTAGCTATACCCACAAATTTATTCCTCAAAGTTCTGGTAAAAGTTTTGTCCTCTTGACATTTCTGGGGTGTATGAGGTCTTTCATGATAAATCCACTCTAAAATTCCAATCTCTCTAAGCCTTTGTTTGGCTCTCCTCATCTACATTATATCAATGCAGTTCTTCCATTTCAACCTCAGGTAATGTTGTCTGTGTTTTCATCCATGTTTCAGCCAACCACCCAAAGAAGTTATTAAAGCCCTTTCTAACTCTTTGAGCTAAAACTCTGAATGCAAAATCTCTGCTTAGTGGGCCAGTATTAATAAATTCAGCTTGATCCATCTTTATATCCTTCCACTATTATCCCAAACCCTTAATATCCATTCCCGCACATATTTCCCTGATTTATGTCTATATAAATTGGAAAACTCATGAAGTTCTTTTAGAATATAGTATACTTCCTCATGAGTCATACTTTGTACCTCACCTTTGTGAGCCTGATGGAACTTTAGTCTTGTTAAATGTCTTGAGGAAAAAGGAGTAGTTGGTCTGGATTATCAAAAGTATTAGAAGTGACATTCAAGCCAATTACCTCGGGGCATTTCATTGCAGTTTCATCTGGTGAGACAGGATTAATCTCTCCAGACAGAGATGAGAGGATGGTTCCCCAGGGGAGGTGGTTACAGGTTTAGCCTGCACTTAAGGGTTAATCTCTTTAGGTGGAGGTCGGATGGCAGATTCCTCAAGGTAGACTGGAGGTTAGGAAGCTGTTTCCCCAAGGCCGACTGGTGTTCTGAAAGCTCTTTTCTCAGGACAGACCATTGCAGGTTTGTCTGGCAAAGACTCAGCAGAATCCATATATTCCATCTTCCCACTGCCATTATTATCAACCCAAATGTACCCATCCCAAGTTTCAAGATCCCATTGTTTTCCCATAAAGGCCTGTACTTTAGCAGCAGACATCCTGAAAGATTGAGAATTTAGTTTACATTCTAAACCTCCAACTAGCACTCTGGGTCTGGTTTTTAGAGATCTCAAGTCTGCAACCACAGGAAATAAGATTTTCTTTCAGGGTACACATACAAACTTTTACATCTTTCATTTTCATTTGGTGTTTAATTTGAAAATTTGTGCCCTTCAGCTCATCCCTTTCCCTCATAACTGTATCTTGCAAATTTAAGAACAAGCAGCCAACATCATTATACCTCTTAACTCCACAAAACTTCTTTAAGGTGTCAAAAACACCATCACCCAGAGCCTTGCCTCATATAAGCATGCAAATATCAGAATCAAATGGTGATATTTTGAGTATCTGTATTGCCAACTCACGACATGGATGGTCAGCGTCATGCTGATTATTGGAAACACAGTCATTAGTGCTTTGAGTCTAATAAGAGTAGAAAACCAATGGTAAAAGACCATTTTTAAGATTCTGTTTCTCACTTCTAGTACCAAAATCTGTAATTGTTTGTTAAAGCTGCTGATATGCAATATACCAGAAATTGAATGGCTTTTAAGTAGGG
Organism: Tamandua tetradactyla; assembly: GCF_023851605.1. Classification (NCBI taxonomy): domain Eukaryota; kingdom Metazoa; phylum Chordata; class Mammalia; order Pilosa; family Myrmecophagidae; genus Tamandua; species Tamandua tetradactyla. The sequence goes on from NC_135342.1 coordinate 8,788,031, forward strand.
CATTTATTATGTTACAAGTTGTTCTAGTTTCCTAGCTGCCAGAATGTAATATATCAGAAATGGAATGACTTTTTTTTTTTTTTTTTTTTTTTTTTAAAGAGAGAGGGAGGAAGGGAAGGAAAGACAGAGAGAAGGAAGGAAGGATGGAAGGAAGGAAGGGAGGAAGAAAGGGAAACATCTTTAAACATTTTCTTGTTTTATTATATTTTGTTTGTTTGTTTGTTTTTTACATGGGCTGGGGCCGGGAATCGAACCGGGGTCCTCCGGCATGGCAGGCAAGCACTCTTGCCCGCTGAGCCACCGCGGCCCGCCTGGAATGACTTTTTAAAAACGGAATTTAATAAGTTGCAAGTTCACAGTTTATAGGCCAAGAAAATGTCCCAATTAAAGCAAGTCTATAGAAATGTCCAATCTAAGGCATCCAGGTAAAGATATCTTGGTTCAAGAAGGCCAATGAAGTTCAGGGTTTCTCTCTCAAGTGGAAGGCACATGACTGGTTTGAATCTCTGGTGGACCCCAGAAAAGCCATGTTCTTTAATCCTCATTCAATATTGCTGGGTGGGAGTATTTTGATTGTTTCCATGGAGATGTGACCTGCCCAATTGTGGATGTTAACTTTTGATTAGATGATCTCCATCGAGGTGTGTCTCCACCCATTGAAGGTGGATTTGCTTACTGAAATCTTTTAAAAGAGGAAACATTTTGGAGAGAGTTCCCTTTTGTAGAGCCACGAGAAAGCCAGCAGACACCGCCATGTTTTCCATGTGCCCTTCCAGCTGAGAGAGAAATGGTGAACGTCATCGGCCTTCTTGAACTGAGGTATCTTTCCCTGGATGCCTTAGATTGGACATTTCTATAGCCTTGTTTTAATTGGGGCATTTTCTTGGTCATAGAAATGTAAACTAGCAACTTATTAAATTCCCCTTTTAAAAGCCATTCCATTTCAGGCATATTGCATTCTGGCAGCTAGCAGGTGTGAAGATTTCTCAATAAAAATATTTCTTTAAAAAGTCAAAAAAAAAAAAAAAAAGAGTCTGCATCTGAGATTTCTCCGAAATGTTTCCCTTTTTAAAGGACTCTGGTACTCTAATCAAGACCCACCTTAAATGGGTAGAGTCACAGTTCCATCTAACCAAAAGGGCACACCCACAACTGGGCATGCCACAACTCTGTAGAGACCATCTAATCAAGATGGTTTATGCCCGGCAATATTGAATGAGCATTTAAGATCATGGCTTTTCTAGAGTACAAACAGTTTCAAACCACACAGCCTCCATAAAAGAAATACAGACTTTGAAAAAAAATTGAGAAAAATCACTAAACAAACAATAAATTGTCAGAAATTGTCCCTGTGGAAGCTCATACTTAATTTTTTTCCTTTTTATTTCTTTTAAACATAACAACATATTCTTATCATATGATCATTCCATTCTTGGTATATAATCAATAATTCGCAATACCATCACATAGTTGCATATTCATCACCATGATCATTTCTTAGGACATTTGCATCAATTCAGAAAAAGAAATAAAAAGAAAAAAACTCATACATACCATATCCCGTACCCCTCTCTCTCATTGATTGTTAATATTTCCATCTACCCAATATATTTTAGCCTTTGTTTCCCGTTATTTTTTCTGTACCCCTTACCACTCCCTTTCATTGATCACTAGTATTTCAATCTACTAAATTTATTTTAACATTTGTTCCCCATATTATTTATTTATTTTTAATCCATATATTTTACTCATCTGTCCATACTATAGATAAAAGGAGCATCAGACACAAGGTTTTCACAAGCACACAGTCACACTCCAAAAGCTATATCATTATACAATCATCTTCAAGAAACATGGCTACTGGAACACAGCTCTACATTTTCAGGCACTTCCCTACAGCCTCTCCTATATACCCTAACTAAAAAGGTGATATTTATTTAATGCATAAGAATAACCTCCAGGATAACCTCTCAACTCCGTTTGAAATCCCTTAGCCATTGACACTTTATTTTGTCTCATTTCTCTCTTCCCCCTTCTGGTCGAGAAGGTTTTCTCAGTCCCTTGATGCTGAGTCCCAGCATCATTCTAGTATTTCTGTCCCACGTTGCCGGGAAGGTTTACAACCCTGGGAGTCATATCCTACATAGAGAGGGGGAGGACAGTGAGTTTGCTTGTTGTGTTGGCTGAGAGAGAGGCCATTTGAGCAACATCAGAGGTTCTTTAGGGGTGACTCTTAGGCCTAATTTTAAGGAGGGGGAGCTCATACTTTAAATCAACTGTCTTAAATATACTCAAAGACCTAAGGGAAACCATGATCACCCAACTCACCATTTATCAAAAGAACCAGAGCCCATATTAGATGCGGTGAAATCCAGAGAGACAAAATCAGTTCCAGGAACATCAGCTGTGATATAACAATTAGGATCTCGGTTTTAATACCAAAGGAAATATGTTGGCAAGCAGGTTACTCACCCAGTTAATAGGCAAAGAGCAAGGTGCTGAGTGGCTGAGAACGGTTTGGAGAGTCCAAGATCCAGGGAGATTGGGAGACTGTGGATAGAGTATATTCTCTCCTCCTGCTGGACACTAGAGCTCAAAGGATGTGATAGATTGTGTTCATGAGAAGACTCCGGAGAGATCCTGGTATGTGGGATCCTTCTGCCCTGATCAGGATAGTCTGTCAACTGCACATTTTCCTCTCAATGGACTCTCCTGCTGCCGAGTGCAGAGTGAAATTGGGAAAGAAGTAAGTGAAGGGATCAGATTCTGACAAAAGCTGTGAGTTCAAGGGTGCCAAGGATTTCAGCAAGAGGGGACACAGGAGTTTGTGCATTGAGAAGCATCAATCCCTGTCCACAGGAGAAGAGCATCACCTCTCCAGAAAAGCCCCATGGACACTCTGGTGGTATATGAGAAGCCATTTAATGAAAAAATATCCCATTTATATTTAATAATATTATTTAATAAAATATAAATAATAAAAGTTGTACATATTGATGTACATTGTTTTACATATTTCTTCCAATTTCCTATATGCATTTTCACCCATTCATGGAATTTCTTTATCAAAATATACACTATATATACAATATGTAAATGTATAATGCTTTATGAAATAAAATGAAAGTACTTGGCTCTTGACTCCAGTCATTTGCCTTTTAATTAATTTAATGAGTAATAATTATAATTAAATAAACTTTAATGTTTTCAAGTGTTACTACTTCATCCATATAAAATTGCTTTTATCACATGTTTGAGGTCGAGGGCAGCCCTCTCCTCAATCCTGTTTCATTTCCACCCTGCCCTCAATGGACTCCACAACTCTTGCTAAATGTAGGGGGTAGTGATTTAATATTCCAGTGAATGGAATTAGTATGGTATATTATATCATTTTCAAACGTTAAACTAATCCCATATTTCTAAATTACTCTCACTTTTATTTTTCTTTTGAATAAAATGTTCCACATCATTTGGTAAAAATATTTTGTGCATGTTTGCATTCACGTTTACGAGGAATAATATTCTTTTTTACTTTCTTGTAATGTTTTTGCCTAGTTTTATCAGGGTAATTCTGGGCTCAGTTAAGATGTCAGTAAATTTCTATTTTCTGAAGCAGCTTGGTAATCCGTATTATTGCTAGAATGCTCCTGTGAAGAAAACTGAGTCCCCAGTTTTCTTATGGGAATGTTTAGTTATGGCTAGCACAAGTACCATCAGGAACGAGCTCGGTGCAGACAATTGGAAACTCGTGATCCACTGGCCCGAATTGGTCAAAAGACCAGATTGCCCGGAAGAGTTTGCGGCGAATGTGCCGTGGAAAGTGCGTTCTCTGTAAGAAGCTGGTTCTGGTAGTGTGTGGCCGTGGTGGTGTACGAAGGCATGCGCGGCTGTGGTCGGCCATGGGATCCCGGGCTTTGGTCAGGGAGCCCGTCTCTGACTTCCTTTCCTGAGCATCATGGGCTTGATAGTCCCATTAGGACACTGGAAGACTTGGAATCTACAAACCAGGAGACCCCTCCCAAAGTCAGAGCGCTGTGGGATGGAACCTCCCTTCTCTAGGAGACCCATCTTGGCCATGAGGGACCCACCTGGGTCACCTTCGCTGAGGACAATGGGCCTCGTGGGAAGAGAGCTTATAGCACCGCCGATTCCACCCGCAGTTCTCTGAGGAATTGGGGGAACTTTTAGTGGGTCTATCTTTTCTAAGAAATTAAAACAGGCAGTGTGTTGAATAATATTTAAAATAAAGAAATTATTTACACTAGGGCTTGGGCTGTTTGAATTGACTTCTAAAAACATATTTACATGTGAAACAATTACTATTGGGGGTAGGGATGCAGACAGCATCTTTAAAGCTCACCAGGTGACTCTTATAAGGGATAGTGGACTCCTTTCACACAAATAAGGAAGTAAATTAAGTCTCGACCTCCTAATCCAGCCCACATTTCCCGGAAACTATATCAGTTTATGCTACTGAAGGATTAAGTTTACTATAATATGATACATGCTTAGTATGAAGCTTACGTGATTGGTTCCCTCTATATTAAGCAGTCAGGTATGCAAATGAAGGATTCAATCAAGTATGAAGCTTACTTGATTGGCTCCCTGTATATAAGGGCAGTTGGCTACGTAAATGAAAGATTCAACCTACCCTAATCTGTGATTGGTTAAAAAGTGAATGAATAATTATGATAATAAGGTGTAGAAAACTCACCTATTATCTTGCTAGGTTGTAACTCCTAAGTAGACTGCCAATGGTGAAGGGGGGGTGGGAGGTCTCCTTTGCATTAGGGACTAATATAAAAGGAACTTGAATGCTCCCATACTTTGTACTTGCTTGCTGGTTATTCCTGTGAGTGCCTGATCGCATGAGAAAAAATTGAAGAGCTTTTGCCATACTGTGTGAGTTCTGAAAGAACTCACTTGAGCTGGTAACACTTCTCCATACAGTCTGATGTGCAGACACATTAAGAAAAATCCATATTTCATGGTTATCACACTTTCATATGCATGTGAAACACCTAGAATTAAAGGCTAGTTGCTGATTCAGTGGGGCTGGCTCATACCTAAGAGTCTGCATTTCTTACAAACTCTAGATTCATGTAGCACACTGTATATACCAAATACCTCTTTACTATCAGGTAAATGGATTTTGGTGAATTAAAATTTCCAAAAAAAATTTTGTAATTGCACCAAGTGAGAAGAAAATACCTACCCTCCTGTAAAACATGTCATAGTTCAGATAATCTTATTAACATAGAAAAAATTAGCCCAATGCTATTTTATGATTTTAATAACAGAATATATAAGACCTTGAGAATATTCCATATTAAGATTTCCACTAAAATTCTCCCTCTGAATCAAAAAAGCACACTGCTTAAAATATGCAGGTCATTTACACGCCTATAAATGGGTGCTTAACACACAGCTATGCAAATTTCACTCATTTGCCAACCAATACTGATAAACTTCATAGAGTGTATTGACATTATAAAATTATCTAATTTACAAACAACATAACACAACTGCTTCATCAGCTCCATTTTAATTATTGCTTTTATTTACAAAATTTAAATAAGCAATATCTGTCCATTCATCCACCAATATTGCTTGGCATCCCACCATTGGAATACACAGCACACATGGAAAAGCACTGATTCACCAGACACTGCTCTGTGCATCTTTCCATGTTTCAGTCCTTAAGTCATCTCCAAGTCATGTGAAGCTGGTGGCTTAGTCTTCTCTGTCATGAGGAAATGTCACTCCTAGACATGGGGAGAGTAGCCTTCAGAGGTCTCTAAGATATTAAGGCACTGAGCAGGAGCTATAAGCGTCACAGGAGGAAGGGGCACAGCAGCTTTTTTTAACCTAGAGATACTCAATCCTTTCCAACTCATGGAGGTCGTTTTGTGTGGTTAACCTGGAACATGGCTAAATGGTAGTGTTTGGGTGTAGTGAAGGCCTGGACAGGACACTGGTATTGTTTGCTGAATGGAGGCTGAAAATCAATGTCTGGCATCTGGGCAGATGTCTTCATGGTCGCTTGGGGTACCTAAGTGGCCCCATGTCTGGTGTGCGGGGTGGAGGCTAGACAGTCTGGAGAACGCCCATATGATATATGTGAATAGTCTGCTGGGTGTCAGGAAGGGGATGAATGTTGATTTTAATGGAGGATTCTGGCATGTCTGAATGGGGACTTCAAAAGAATGCTGACCTGCTGCTTGTATGCTGAACTTGTAGTTGGGGTGATATTTGAGTGGCAGCCTGCAGCCTGGGCTTTGAATTCAAATCAGAACATTTGGCTCATGCTGGGAGGCTGAAGACATGGCCTTGGGCATGTGATTTCTTGGCAGACTGGGGGACATTATCAGATAAAACACCAAGCCTACTGGCTACCTGCTTGGCAATGAAGGTAGAGTTTTGGCAAAAGTTCTTGAGAACAGGATGAGGAGATCCAGCCAATCCCACCTCACATCCTTTAGCTAATCCATGAGGTGAGAGGAAGGTGCTCAGATTAGGTTCTTTTGATGACAGATTGGGTTGGGCTGAATGATCTTATGTCAGGTGTCTTGACAGGTGGTCGTTCTGTCAAAACAGCAGCCACTGCAGCTCTCTTCTGGTTTGTTTGGACTGGTAGCGGCCTGGTTGGGTTCTGTGAGGGAAGAAACCTCACATTAGACACCTCAGGATTCAGGATTATCAAATTGTGTAAAGTGAAAATTGACATACTCAACCGTAACAATATAAAAAAAAAATATGAAAACAATAAGAAAGTTAGCACAAAGGGAAACTGTCAGACTAATGCCAATAATCAGGGGAAAATAGGAAATACATTGTGATTTCCTCTAACTCAGCAGGAAAAAGGACAGCCTATGGTAGAAAGAACACATATGAGAACGTAAAATTCACAGAAAAAGACATGCAAATGTTCCCTGAAAATATGCAGAGATTCCCACATCAGGAGTGGTTTTGTGGGTGAAGGGACTTTACAACCAATCTGATTGTTTTATCGCTCAAGATGTAATAATTAAAATTTCATCATGATGTCTGTTGGTAGAACAGGATGAACAAGCCTTCCCTACGTACTATGGAAGTGTAAGTTACAAATGTCACTTATAAGGGCAATTTTGGCTATTTATCAAAATTTTAAAAATGGTTCACCATGATACAGAATTGTAGAAGGAATCTGATAAAACATGTTCATACATGAACAGAAATTACTCTACTATCATTTACTTACAGACTTGCAAAAAAACAAACATTCAACTTTAACAACTGGAAAAGGAAATGCATGCAAATAAAACAGGAATATGGAGGTTAATCTGAGTTTTAACATAATCTTACACAAGAGGGGCAGGCTAGGGAAGCAAATTTGGGAACTTGAAGAGATACAGGCAAAGGAGTAAGGGGGTGAGACTCACTCTCAGAAAGTCACAAGATTTCATTGATCCCTTCCAGTTAGTCTGCTTGCTCTCTCTGTATCTCTTGGGAAAATTCTGGTATAGGTCTTTTCTCTCCTGTTCTTCTTGCCTGCAAAGTAAATCATGTTAACTCTCTGGATATAGCTGACCTTCCTGCCCACATCAGAGACTAGAAACCAAAAACATCCCTGGGTCCACCCTAGTCCTTATTTTGGAATGAACTCCCCGTGAACTTTGCCAAGGCTTTTCCGTCTCTCATCTCAGAACCAGTCCCATTTCCCAGATAGTCCTCCAACCTCACAGCTTCTCTAGTATATGCTCATGCTCATGTAGACTCTATTGCTTCTGTTCAGGCATATGAAACACAACAATTATTCCTTGTCCTTAGTACCCTAGTGATCTGAGAACTTGAATGAGCTCTCAGTGTGGATCCCTGGAAAGTACTAAGTTTTTGTCTGTTTCACTTGAGATACCTCTACAAAGAGTTAAAGTGGAGACACAATCCTCAGGTTTCAATGCCCAAGGACAGTCCTTGATCCTGATGATTCCTCACCTTTGCACTTGTACCTTCCCTCTGTGAGTCTTGTTAAAAGGCTCAGATGTCAAGAATTCCTGGGATTTCCTTGGTTCCAAATTTTCCTTTTTCTTTCTTGAGGCGAAGAGTTGTGGTGCGAGGGCCCCACGCCAGGACTTCATGGGACACTTGCTACTGCTTGCCAAGTGCCCAAAGGCTCCACAGTTCTTGCACTTCACCTGAGGGTGGAGAAGGAGGGCAGTCTGTGAGCCACTGCCAACTATAGGCAGGTTCCAAAGGTGGATGAGTACAGATTTTTAGAGTTGGATATCAGTTTTGGGGAGGGGACACAGATGCATACCCCATTAGTTTACAGGAAATTCAAGAATTATAGTTCTGCCCAAAGCCCATTTTATAAAGGAATATGAGAACAAAGGAGTTGCATGTGTCTAAGGGTGATTATGATGAACGAAAATTTAAGAATTTGGCAAACAAAGGTGAGCATGACATGAAATTGAGAATGTAGTTACTCCTCAGACACTTTGAATGGGCCAATCAGCCAGATATGAGAGCAGAAGCCAAGCCAGCCTTGGCCTGCAAGGGCAAATGAGTTATGGAGAAAGAATTTTCCACTTTCAATAATCCCACTCTCTGAGGTCTATGCAGTCTCACTGATTGCTTAGAAGTCCAAGCCTCTTCTTACCCTTGTATTCTCCTCTGGTGGTGACACTGTCTGACCCACTGATTTCTTCCACTGCTTCCGTAGGTTCTGGATTTTAGTGGATCTGTGGGGTTGAGAGTGTATGTGATAATCAGCCATGCGCCTCATGTCCTTGGGCTTCTGGTCACACTCCCTCAGGAATTGATTTTTTGGTTTCCTGAGTAACAGAAATAAAAATTCCATGTAGTCCCAGACCTTAAAGTCCTTCATACTTTCCTAAAAGTAAAGCCCCTCGTACTTTACTAAAATCTCCTTTACTTCCCCAAGTGGAGATGGAGAGATGCCCACTGGCCACAAAGTCACAGCCACAATTATTTTGTCTTCTCTTGAAATGATGGCCCATTCTGTCACTTGTCATTCACTACCATCATTACTTCCTCTCAGTATATGACATTACCTTTGAGAAGACCACTGGATTTATAAATGGTGCATTTGGATTTTCAGCATTGAATGCTTGATTCTGCAGATTTTGTGATGGTCAAGGCTGTTTGTGCTGTTCCTCCCAGAGAATTTCAATGCACCTGAAGCCTTCGCTCTGTGTCTATGTCCAGCCATGCTCTCTGAATTGTAAAGCATCTTCCAGTGTTTATCAAAGTCAATACACAAGGCACCCAGGAATATTGATTTTTTTCACAGAGCTCCAGAACCCACTCATTTCACAGAATAATTTCTTACTGCGGAAACCTGCCAAATCCTCTGACAAGGCTTAGCAAATTTGACAGTCAAGCTAATGATCACCTGTGAAATTTCTCACACCATCTGCATAACCACATGCAAATTTTCACATGGACACATGCAGAGCAGCACACGATGAATCTGAGGATGACTGTGCAAGTAAGTACATATGTTCTAGTTCACACCTAGGAACTCACAAGTAAAATCCTATATTATGGTAAGGGACACACAAGGCAGAAGACTCCAGGTATGTATAAGGAAAAATCTACAGCCCTACAAGTATGCCTCATAGCGCGTCCATCCAGATGTAACTTGCATTCCCCCATAATATTTGTCTTACCCCTGTTCTCGGTCTCCAAATTTTTTTGACATTGTGTGAGGGAAAGCCACTGATGGCTGACATTTTGCCTCTGGGATGCAACGGGCTGTTGGATCCTCTCCTGGCAGCAGAGGAAATTGTAGCAAAACCTCCACAGAGGCAAGAACTATCCATTTCTCTGTCATCAAATCAATCTGATAGAAAAGAGAATCAAGGTACAATCAGAGTTCTGCACGCAGGCGGAGGCCTAACAATAACAGAACATAAATGCAATTCATGGATTCTTTAGTGTAATACTAATCAGAGTGCAATGTTTTTCATTCCTCCACATCCTGTGTATGTGCTGATGACCTCAGAGTGGCACCAAAGGTTGAAAGTGAATACTATCAGTCCCCAGTTTGGAATTGAGGGGCCACAACCGTTGCATATGGCTGTCTACCCTGATTGGTGCATGTTGATTTTGAATGCTCAGAGCCCATTTTCACAGGTTCTCATACACTCCTCACACCTGGTTGCAGGAGGAGTACTGCCTCACCTGTGTCCCTAGACTTGGACCCCACCTCATTTTGTGTACGTCTCACTTAATCCAGTCTCCCTTACTTACATCTCTTTGTGGGATCCCAACCTGCTTTAAGAACCGTTTCCCCTCTTCCATTGAAAGACTGTTGGGATCCATCAGGGTTTTCGCACTCCCAGGTGTTCTGTAGCCCTGTGCAGGGTAGAGAAAAGAGACCACTAAACTCACCATATCCCTGGAATCTCCCAATTGCAGGATTCAGCCTGCCATCACCTCCTTTTTGTGCCCACCATCTAATTTAGGACCCCTTATTTCCTTCTACATGTACACATTCTTCTACTAGTTAAATGGTACTTATTTGAATGAGGTTTAAGGCGAGGAAGTAAAAAGTGTTGGGTCACTAAACATAACATAATATATATATATATATATATATATATATATATATATATATATATATATATATATATATAATGCAGATCCATTAAGTAAAGATACTATATAACATATCACAAAATACTTGGAAAACTCACGTGACTGATCTCAAACACAATTCAATATATTAGAAAACTGGTTATTTTATAGCCTATATTCCCCTTTGCCATAATTTAACAAAATTATATATAACTAAAATATTTAGCTCCTTTGCAAAATTAATGGTTTCTAAACCAATGAAATACTTTCATTGACACACCTTGGTCCAAAATGAGACTCAAATGGAAATCATGATTTGTTGTGTAAATAAAAGTTAAAGCACTTTATGTCAAAACTTGGAGTAGTGTGGCATATTTCTCAGGGACTGGAGCCTAGCCATGCTTAAAATTTTTAATCCTTCTCTCCCTCTCTACATTCACTCTCTGCCCTCCGTACCTGTAAACCCCCTCTCTGTTCCCCCCTTCCCCCTCTTGTTGTAGACCGCCCATTTCTGTAGCTCACCACAAACCCACAACCCTTCCTGTTTTTCTCCTCCCTTCTCTACCCCTAATTCTAGCTCTACACCTGCCTGAAGCTTAGCAACTGCCTCCTAGCTTGTGTGATTGGCTGTCACCTCCTGACGTGTGAGCCCGAAACTCCACCCCTTCCCCCGAATGTACTTAAGCCCTGCGCTTTCCGAGCTCTGGGTCGTCCGAGCCCCGGGGTCTTCGGACCCCAGACGTCTCACTCCTCGGGTTCCGGGTGGCCCATCCCGGTGTGTATCAATAAAAGCGTTAACCCGAATCTGGCCTCAGTGAAGACTTTTCTCGCGACCGCCGGCTGGGGAAAGCGCCGGCTCCAGCTTACCCAGGTTAATTCCCTGCGAGCTCGCCCCAAACCCACCCAGTGTACCGGTCGCGCGGCCCGGCTGAAGCTATCAGCGGCAGAGTAGGGAGCAAAAACTGGGTCATGGTTAAAGTCTTAGTTTAAATACCCACATTGTTAAAGAAGAAATTAAATTTATAGAAAGTGCTCATCTTATGAAACTCGAGACAGAAAAATAATAGTCCAACCAATAGAGAGATCTGTTGAAATAAAAGCAAATGGGATATAAAGGGAAAAATAAACATAATGTACTAGAAAAATGTATCATTTCTTTGAGAACATCACTAGAATACATTAGCCACAGATTGTAAAAGATAAGATTAAATGTAATAAACAGTGTTAGGAAAAGAAAAGACAACATTGCCATAGAAACAAACAAACGATAAAAGAATCAAGGCATGCTACCTTTAGTCCTGTAGCCAACATTTTTGGAAAACCTTCAATAAATTATGCTTTCCTATCCTAAACTTAAGATAACAAAATTTAAAAGTGAAAGAACACTGTTTTTTAAGCACCAAATGTATGTAGTTTCCTTACCCATCATTTGACTAGGAGCTTCACAGCTGAAGTCCTTGTCTATTTCATTTCCTTTTTTATCATCAAGGCCTCCATTTTCACCAGCTAATACCAAATGCTCAATGAATAAATACCTTACTTGTTAAAAGCGCTCAGTCTGAGGCATCAGCTCTACATGACTGCTCATTCACCACCCCACACAAATAAGGGTACTCAGTGATCATTTCCTGGAAATTGTGGCCTTCCTGTAATAATGGCCATCTCTGAAATATTTATTAGTTCAGACTCTGTCTTAAGATACACCATTGAAAAATTAACTCACCTTTTTCCCTACACTCAGAACCACCCCAGTGTAGTTTCTCCTACTCTCCTTTCTCATGAAAGATAAATCTAGACCCAAAATAGTAACGCAAACTAACCTGTTGTCCTCCCTCCGGGTCCTCCCGGTATGTGGATGATTATCAAACTCCACTGGAGATGGTGGACCTTCCAGGATGAGTGAAGAAGAGATGGACTGGGTAGGAGTTGCCTTCGCCTGTGGGTTTTATACTGCCTGATGACTCACCCAGATCATACACCCACGCTAATCTAATCAACCAAACCTAATCATGATTGATCTAAGCCCTCTTCAAACTCCTATGATTTGATGAACTATTTTATTTGGTATTTTTGTCCTTAGTATTTTCGTTTTATATGATATATGTACATCTAAACAATGCACTATGCTATGCTGGCTGATCTTCCAAGGATGAAAATTTTATTGTTGTAAGAGCACTCAACTTTTAATCTTTTTCCTTCCTCCATTGCTGGACATTTATGTTGTTTCAATATTTCTTTTCCACCAGAGATGCTGCCACAAATATGTTTTGGTTTATCTCCTTGTTAATATTAACTGAGAGGGTGGAATGGAATTGCTGGATCCATTATTCTCATGCATTACCAATTTTAGTCTGTCCTTGGAAGTTTGAGCAATTACACTTTATTGGTGTACTGGTGAGCACCTTTCTATCTCTTTACATCCTCATCTCCATCTATTCATTTTACTTGGCTTTTTTTGATTAGGCCATTTGGTGGCTTCTGAATATACCTGCCCTATTTGATTCATATTTCCCAACATTTAACCCTCATCTTTGGATCCATGGACTTAAGACTACCCAGGCTACAACTTTAGTTGCTGCAGAAGGTATGCCCTAAACTGGTTCGATAACTGTAAATCCCATCCTTTTTTTTTTCACAATCTGCAGTTATTTATTCATTTTCTCCTGGCAGAGGTCTAAACACAAGAATAAGCAGTCACATAACAGTGACAGTGTGAGATAAAGTCTCTGCCTTCATAGAATTCATAATGTCATAGACACAGGAAACACTAAAGTAAACATTATGCAGAGTGCTTTTATAATTTTCGTTTTAGTAAATGGTGCAATGGAGAAGTTTGGAGTCTAAAAATCCACTAAAATAGAACCTCCAATAATTTGAAGAAAATAGAAATTTGTATGAGTACAAAATTGAAGCCCAAATGATTGAACTTTTCCTGGAATTAACTAGGAAGAGGGTTGGTAACAGAAGTAAGATGACTCCAGAATTTTGCAGTCTCTTATACCATAAGAATTCTATTTCCTAAGCTGTAATGTAGTAATTTTTAGTCATATTTCAGAAAGTCTTCATAAGGAGGTTTATATTTACCATGAAAATAGCCTTAGAAGAACACTGAAGATCTGAAATCAACCCTTGGGTTCAATGCAAGCCCAGGCAACAGCATGACTACACTTCTTGAGAGTCAATGAGCCAGAGTCACCCAGCTAAGCTGCTTCATGGCTACTGAAAATCAGAAACTATGTGATAATAGAAGCTTGTGGCTTTAAGGTGCTCAGGATTTGAGTAATTCGTTACATAGTAAGATACAGCTAGGACACTCTCTGAGCCATCAATTCCACTTTTAGAATGACCCAGAAAACAATCTTCACTGTTAAAAACTCCAAGTATAAGGATCTTCATAGAATTATTTACATTTTAGCCAACACATAGCAATAAAACATGACAGCCTAAAATGAGGAAATTGTTAAATAACGTATGGTATAGTCATTGTCTCTAATATTAGGAAACCTCTCCAGAGGGTATACATTTTTAATGTAATTTTATTGAGATATACCCGCACACCACACATTCCATCCAAAGTATACAATTAGTGGTTCACAGTATCATCACATAATTGTACATTCATCATCATGACCATTTTTAGAACTTTTACATTACTCAAAGAACAAAGAAAACCCAAACCTCCCATAACCCTTCCCCCAACCTTCTACTTGGTATTCTTAAGAAAACCAATTGGTGGAACAACAGATACAATGTAATATTTATATACAGTATTCCAGCAGCTCAGCATTCCTCATCTCAGCACTTGCAGCTCAGCCCAGGCCTTTGGAGATGCAGAAAGAAGTCACCCCGGGGAAAGTTGTTGGAACCCAAAGGCCTGGAGAGAAAGCCAGCAGAGAACACCCTGTGCCTTCCCACATAAGAAAGAACCTCAGTGGAAAGTTAGCTGCCTTTCCTCTGAAGAACTAACAAAATAAATCCCCTTTTATTAAAAGCCAATCCGTCTCTGGTGTGTTGCATTCCGGCAGTTAGCAAACCAGAACAGATTTTGATACTGGAGAATGGGGTGCTGCTGCTGCAGTTTGCAAATGCCAGCATTGTTGGAATGGTGTTTTGGATGGCCAAGGGGAAGATTTTGGAGGAACCATGAAGAGAATGATGGAGAAGTCCTGGAGTGCTTGAAGAGACTGTTGGTGTAAATGGAACCACTGCCAATCTTGACAAAGGAGGAGACAAAAGGGAAAAAATTGGAGTTTGCAGAGTGAGAACCATGGAAGCTAGGTCTGAAGCCAAGAAACCTCAGCCAGGAGAGTGGACCCACCCATATACATGGAGAGGGTGAATTTACCCTGAAGGACAAGGATGAATCTCCCCTCTCGTTGCAATGGAAGAGTTGTGCAGCCTCGGGCCTTGGAAAAGGCATAGCAAGCTCCTTGGGGTTTGGGAGAGCCTGGCTGCCACCATATGGAGGGGTAGAGCGTGTGCCCCTGAGATGGCAGGGAGCCCGGGTGTGGCCCCAATGCTTGGAGAGGGTGGAGCCTAGAGAAGGGTGGGCTCCCCAGTATCGCCCAAGATTGCATTCAGAGAGAGGCAGGCGTAGGCATTTGGAAAGGGTGGGACTGCCACTTTCTAAAGCCCTGAGGATAAGTGACTCTCAGACTGAAATCTAATGGACTTTGCCCTGTAGGTTTTCGAAACTGTATGGGTCTGGTGACCCCCTGTGTTCCTTCCTCCTCATGGAAATCTGTATATGTATCCTATGAGTGTTCCTCCTTTGTATGTTGGCAGCAAATAACTTGTTATGAGTTTTCAAAGGTCCAGCACAAATGAAGAGAATTTTGCCTTAGGACAGACCATGCCTGTAACTGATTTGATGAGATTTTATACTGTCTTTAATTTTGTACTTCATTTGTATTGCTCCTGAAAGGTTTAAGTTTTCTGATATTGTTATGAAATTAATGTATTTTGTATATGGGAAAAACACGTCTTTTTTAGGGGCCAGAGGGTGGAATGTGCTGGTTTGAAAGGAAGTATGCCCCCTAAGAAAAGCCATGTTTTGATATAAATCCCATTTCTTAAAGGTAGAATAATCCCTATTCATACTGTATATTTGAAACTGTAATGAGATCATCTCCCTGGATGATGTGATTTAGTCAAGAATGGTTGTTAAACTGGATTAGGGGATGACATGTCTCCACCGATTTGAGTGGGTCTTGATTAGTTTCTGAAGTCCAATAAAAGAGGAAACATTTTGGAGAATGAGAGATTAAGAGAGAGCAACACTACGAAGCAGAGAGTCCACCAGCCAGCGACCTTTGGAGATGAAGAAGGAAAACACCTCCCAGGGAGCTTCAGGAAACCAAAAGCCAGGAGAGAAAGCTAGCAGATGATGCTGTACTCGCCATGTGCCCCTCCAGCCAAGAGAGAAGCCCTGACTGTGTTTGCCATGTGCCTTCTCACTTGAGAGAGAAACCCTGAACTTCATCGGCCTTCTTGAACCAAGGTATCTTTCCCTGGATGCCTTTGATTGGACATTTCTATAGACTTGTTCTAATTGGGACATTTTCTCGGCCTTAGAACTGTAAACTAGCAACTCATTAAATTCCCCTTGCTAAAAGTCATTCCATCTCTGGTATATTGCATTCCAGCAGCTAGCAAACCAGAACAGCACAGAAGAGCAGTACAATTTGTGTGGTTACTATATGTAGTGTCCTACATCTGAAACATGCTACATGGTCCAGAAAATACAGCTGGCTCTGACGAAGGGCTTTGCTGTACTTGGAAACCAGTATGAAACAAGCTAGAATCTTGTTTATTATCATCATCATTATTATTGTCCATGTTATTTAACTATTTTGCAAAATTATTTGCAGGATGAATTTTTATTCGAAATTTAAAATTTTGAAACATATTTACTCAAACTCTTGACTGTGCCTATCTCAAGTGATTATTTACTATAATGGAAGGGAGTGAGGAAATGAAGGAAGATTTTCACTTTCTCTTTCTACTTTCAGTTTCTAATTCTGTTCTGTTTCATTCCCACACTGCCTTATTACATTGCATTATTATTATTATTATTAGAGCATTAAAATACTCATCATAAAATACATGTAATTTCATCATGAAAGAAAATGCGAACACATGAAGCAAATTCTGGATATGAGCATCCTGGAGGTCTTAGCAGAAACACAGAAGGGCAAATATTTGACCCATGTTTTCAACACTGGGAACACGATATTCTCAAACTTCGTATGTCGTCACCTCCCCATCCGGGGCATTTGATTCTCCAAGCCCACAGTTCTTTATTCCCCAACCTAAGCCATTGCCATTCACTGCTTCCTTCCAGTTTCCTTTGAGCAAACTGCTGCTGTCGGCGTGAGAGCTAGATAAATGTTGGGACACTCGGGCCCTTGATGGTCACCTGCACCCTGAGAAGAGAAAGTCGGTTGTTCCCAAGGAATGATGTGAGCCCTGGCTACCTTAGACACGGTTTCAGGGCCCTGAGGGACCTTCCCCAACCTCCATCCTACATCATTTACCCTTACTTAGGGTTAATTTTCTCCTGAAAAATGATCAGTTCTTTAATGAAGCAATTTTTCTAAGGACTGTTTGGAGTTTCCTTTTTATTTTTTTTTGTCTTCTTGTAATAAAACATGTGGACAAGTTAGACTAAAATGCATTCATTATTCATCCATTACCAGCCGGCCATCAGAGCTAATTCCCCACCATGAAAACTGACCCAAAGAGGGGATGGAACTGACCCGAAGAGGGGATGGACATGCTTTCCTTTACTCACTGATTTAATTTTCAAACTAAAAAAATATTTTTCCATGTAACTGACAATAAACATAACTAAATTAAAAGAAAATTTATGCTATGTTGTGAAATTACTGGCTTCAGCAAAGTGTTGCTTTACATCCAGTATGTCTGAAAGGTATCTGAATTTATAAATCATCTCAAGACATGTAGACAAGCATAACAAGTTAAATATTAAAAAAAAAATGAAATTGCAACTATAGGAGCAGGTTTGAAGCTGTGTTCCTGGGTGGTGAGGCGTGGGGAAAACCCCCGAGGTCAAGCGCCCAGAGGGCTGAGTTGTGCCTGCCTCCTCACGGGGTTCGCCATCTCAACTTGCAGTGTAAGTGGCCCACACAACTCTAATTTTCTACCTTAAACTGTTTGAAATATTAATTTATAGGCGGGAAGCACCCCCTCCTCCTAGGATCCCAAGAAAGTCGAATGGTTCTAATCGCAATCCAGTTCTTTCGGGCCTAAGAAAGGGAGGGAAGGGTCCAGGCCAGCCTAGGGACGGGGCGAGGGAGGCGAGGCTCTGCCCCGCTGCTCTTGCTGCTCTTCAGGCCCCGCCCCGATGCAAGCCCCGCCCCCGCCGCGTCGCGCTTCCCGCAGGCTTTCCGGACTCGCCCGCCGCACCCTAAGCCACGCCCCCGCAACGGTCAACTCGCCGCGCATGCGCAGTTTCCTGCAGACCCGGAAGCGAATCGAGCGGAGCTGAGGAGACACTGGAGGGAGTGAGTTTCCTATTTTCTGATTAAAACCCGAGCTTTCTGGCTCATCGTACTGCCACCCTCCACGCTCGGAGTTTGGGGGTCGGCCCGAACGTTCTAGTGCCCGTCCCCGGCCGTCTTGCGCTCGGTGAGTCGCGGCGTCGCGGTGAGATGCTCCAAGTCCGGTCGCTCCGCCGCGGGTCCGGGGAGTCCCGGCTTAAGATCTGAGCCGGACCCCGCTCCGGCCTTGCTGCGGTAGGTCCTGGTAGACACCTCCAGCCGCTTCGTTGTTCTCCGTAAAGCCTTTCTTTGGCGACCGGGTTCACCGCGACCTGAGTCTGGTCCTCGCTGGCGGTGTAGATTCGCACCACCAACCCCGGCCTCGGATCTCTGGGGTTCTCTCGGCCTTGCGCTCCGCTGCTTGCCCTGGGACGCGGCGTCCTCTCCCTGGCTCTGGGGTTTTGGAGACCCAACCCTTTCTGGCGTTCCCGCTATTTCCTGGTCTTGCCCTTCGCAGGCCCCTGGCCGCCGCTCTGGGAGAGTGACCTGCACCTGTTAGGTGTCCTTCCGTATTTGTTTTGAACGCGACGCATCCCATTGACGGTGCCTGCCTAGGTGGGTTTACATCCCATACACCCCACTGAAAGTGTTCTTAAATGTAAGGAATATGTGTGATTGTGCAAGGACTGTGATGGGGGAAGGAGCAGAGAATGAGATGTAAGTAAAACGAGAAAAGCTGAGGGAGAAAAAAATGAGGGAGGAACAGGACAAAATAGAGGATAGAGCAGGTGACTCGGAGAGAAAGAAGCAGAGGTAGAAAAGAAAGTGTAGAAATCCAGAGAAAAAGAGAGATCTCCAGAGAGATTAAAGGTAGCAAAATAGGAAGAGGAACTTGACCAACCATAGGGGTGGGACAGTAAAAAAAGAGGGCCCATTCAACTCAGAGACCTAGGAGAATTTAAAAAAAAATGCGTCCATCGAAGACAGAGACATGGTTCTGGGACAGAAAGAGGAGGCAAAGGTGACAGCTTATGGAGATACAAAGCAGAGAGGGAATTTAGCAAGCTGAGGGGGCCAGAGTTGGAGAAAATACCTTGTAATAGGGAAAAGGGAATGTAACAAGGTAAGCACAGGGGGAACAAGCATGAGGCAAAACAAATGAAATTGGAGGACAGTCAGAAAGTTTTGGGAGAAAGAACAACCAATGAAACAGAGGAGTCACAACAGAGCGAGGCCTAACAGCCTTTAAGAAAAGGACTAGAGAGAGGGGAGCAAAGTGATGAGCAGATAACTGAGAGGTATAGAACAAATGGAAAGAAGGAGAAGAGAGAGACGTGTACAGAGAGAACAAAATACAGAGTGCTAGAGAAAGCGTGGTTGTTGGTCCTGGAAAATATGTCATGGACTCAGCTATAGAGATAAGCTCTGAGCAATTTCTTCATCAC
This sequence comes from Tamandua tetradactyla, assembly GCF_023851605.1. NCBI lineage: Eukaryota > Metazoa > Chordata > Mammalia > Pilosa > Myrmecophagidae > Tamandua > Tamandua tetradactyla. The sequence continues at coordinate 8,807,559 of NC_135342.1, forward strand.
AAACAGATAGGCACTGTTGGACCAACATACCAGATTAACCAGCACATCCTTTAACATATGCAGAGAAAGAAAAAAGGGAAGTGAGGGGACTATTACTTAGAAACTTGGCTCATAGATCACTAAAGAAATCACTTAAGAAAAGAAGCTGTTAAATATTAAACTAACTGGTTTTTGTAATTTCATATTTTTAACATTTTACTGTTTTTCTTTTCATTATGTTGTTGTTTCTGGAAAAGAGGAATCAAATGCTTGGGAGTTTTTAAACCCATTAAAGAGAAGCTTCTCTGGCCCAGGATTATGAAAGGCAGGCTGGAATATTTAAAGAAAGTATGAGAAGGAAAAACTGCCCACTTCCCCACCCATGTCTTCATTTCAGAATTGCTTATCATCTAGTTCTATTCAGACCTCCTGTGGACCTCAGTGTGCCCCACCTGTAACATGGAGGTGATACACTAGAATGGAAATTGCTGAACAAACGCAAGTCCTGAAATGACTTCCAAATTTGGGTATGTGTCTCTGTGTGACAATTTTCTGAGAGAGGGTACCCTGTTGCAATCAGAATGTGAAATAGGATCTGTCAGAAATGATGAAAGCCTTTAAGAAAGAGACGGATTCAGAGACAAGATATCTTTCTCTCTCTCATCAGACAACAACTTGACATTGACCATGTTCTTCTCAGCCTGAAATCCTCTAGTGGGTTCCCATTGCCCTCAGGACGATACCCAGACTCTCAGCCCTAGCTAGAGTCTTGGAGCTCTGGAGCTGGGGTGACCCTTTAAAGTTGGTCCAGATTGAATGAACGGCCAGAATTTCATAACCTGTGTTGTCCAGGCTTTGGATGCTGGCTGCTGAGCAAGGTGCAGTGACCCTGGGCCAGGTACTCCCTTTGTCTGAATGTACTTCACAGGGAGGGTTTAATTGGTAAGTCAACAGCAGCAAACTCCTGGCAGTTAGTGCCTTGGTGCTGAGGACATCCAAATGGTGACTTTTGTGGAGTCTCCTGAGATGTGAAGATAATTGTGCCCCCATGGGGCAATTATACTCTTAAAGTCTCACAGATCATTTTGAGTATAGTATGTGGTGGGGAATATCACATGCATTTTGTGGCATAGAGATGGCTAATGTATGGGGTATTTTAGAGGATTGTGGGGGCTTATTGGACTGTGTGGTCATTGGAGACATCTGTCTTTCATTTTGACGTTATGGAGGTGCCAGGGTTTAGGATGTGGTCTCCATGAAGGGAAATATGAGTTCCTGGATCTTTGGGAGTATTTCTAAAGTAACATCCATTATAGATGTTTGGAACTATTTGTAGGGTTCTGTGGCACAGTGTGTGGATTATTAGGAGTCACTGTTCTTGCATTATTGTTGTATATCCAGTAGGTGCTTGGAGCCCTGTGGAATCTTGTAGGAGTGTCTGAGTCCACAAGGAAGACAGTGGGGGTTAAGGGCAAGTGGCCATGGACTTTATGGTGTGAGGATGAGTCTCTGGGCATAACTGCAAAGGGACTCTAAGAACCCTTGACTTCAGCGACATATTGTACCAAGAGTCAAAGAGAAAACTCCAGCACTGTGACTTTGCAGCTCAAAGCCTAACATTTGGAACTGTCCCTGAGGAAATGGTGCTGAGGCAGCCACCACTTACTTGCTGCCTGGCCAGTTCTGGATACTTCCTACTGGCCATTCTCAGTCACCCCCCTGCCAGATCTAGCACACAGACAAAGGGACAAGGCAACTGAAGAGGAGAGGGACAAAATGTTTAAACTAAATATGGAACAAGAGCATTTCTCCAGCTAGGTAGGGCCAATAGGTTCTGGAAAACGTAGGAGAGGAAGGAGAAATACTACTGGGGTAAAGCCCCAGTAACAGAAGGGAGACTTAGGAACTGGAGAAAGGAAAAGCTCTGCTTATCCTTACCTGGTGACTCTGTGTTCAGCAGTTACTAAAATAGATAGACTTGAGCCAAGGATCACATTTTGAAGGGTCACATTTTAGAGAAAGAATTTTGTTGTTTCACCCAGAACATCCATGCAAACACGCACCCGAGATACACACGTCCTACTTCATTTGCTATCTTCTCTAGAAAGATAAAATTGATACCAAAACATGGTTTTGTCTAGTTTTACCTACCCTTTTCCTCTCCCGTGGATCTGACAGATTCCCTTCTCCTGTTCTAGCGAACACTTCCTACTGTAACTTTGCACAATCTTCTATAAATTTGCACAATCCTAAAACCCATTTAAGTCAAGATTAGGGACTATGAATAAATAAGGCAAAGCCAGAAATCTTTGATGCCAGTAACTTTTCTCAAGAGAATTGCCTGGGCAGCCTGGAGGCTTTTCCTCTTTAGGCAGTGTATTAGTCAGAGTTCTCTAGGGAAATAGAACCATCAGGTGGTATCTGTACGTAGTATGAGATTTTATAAAAGTGTCTCATGCAACTGTGGGGATGCATGAGTTCAGACTGCTTAGGGCAGACTACAAGTTGGCACTCTGATGAAGGTCTTCAATGAATTCCCCAGGAGAGTCTTGTTGGCTAAAGTAGAGACAAAAGTTTCCTCTTCTGACTGTTGAAATAGTCACCTCTCCCTTAAAAGCCTTCAACTGATTGGATTAAATGTCTTTTGTTGAGAGACACTCCTTAGTCGATCATGGATGTAATTAGTCATAAATACAATTAACTGACTGATTATTTAAGTCCAGGAGATGTCCTCACAGTAATAGATAGGCTTGTGCTTACTTGACCAGACACCTGGGCAGCATCACTTGGCCAAGGTGACACATAAAACTACCCATCACAGGCGAAGTCTAGACTCTGTTATTTTCTTATTAGGACTGCTTAGCTTGAGGTCGCCACCCAGGGGTTCAACTCACTGGGTTTCTGATTATCCTTGCACTTGCCCTTCCCACCTGTTGTGGTGAAGAAAGTAGTGTGGGTGAAGGATCCTCTGTGCCCTCCCCCACTGAAGACCATTCCATAGACAAACAGGATCCCTACACACATCAGTCTCCCAGTGAAAGAGGTGTGGGATGATAGATTAGTGTCATTCTGAGGCCTTCTCATTTGTTCATTCAGTAAAAATGGAGCCTCAATTATATACTAGACTTGTTATCTATATATTTAAGATAAAAATAGTAAACAGATGTAGTATTTATTCAGACCTGATCTAGGTTATGCTTAAATGTTGCAGAGAGAAAAACCCTATCAGTTACTAATAATGCCCCCAAAGCGCAGGGCTGTTGTAATCATCCCCTCACACACCACTGAGTTCTGTGCTTCTTTTCGCACATCCAGCTCTACCTCTGCTGTGCCTGTCCCCATATGACTGATCACAGCTGGAGGAAAACAAACCCAAATTGGCTGGCATCACTTCAGAGTCCAGGCACAGCTTCCTTGCATGTCCCTACTTGTCTTATCTGTACATTTTCCTCTAGAGCCCCTCCACAGTCCAGCTCCCTCTTCCGCATCTTTTCTCTAACCCCTGAGGGCCTGAAGCAGTGGGAAGTAGTCTTCTCCAACTGACCCTCAGGCCTGCCTCAAGTCTCTGTCCTCTGCGACACTTCTGACAGGGAATGGCCTGGCCCTACTCTTGGCTCTGGCCGGCCCACGCATTTTCCACCACTTCTGAGCCCCCACAAAGCTTGTTATTCCCACCCAACATAGTCATAGGACCACTTTCATAAGTTTTTACTTCTAGGCAGTGATTTCCTTCAGCATACACAGGTGGCAGAATTGTCTTGTTTAAAGAAAAGCAGAGGTTTTAAAAAAAAGCCTTTTCACAACATTCTCTCATCTTTTAAACAAAACAAAACAAAATCCTTTAATAACTACACTCCCCCTCTACTATGTACCCCTTCACTCTGCTCCATTTCAGAGCAAAATACACTCAGTGTTTCCATTCTAATTAGTTCTTGCCTCCAATCCTCATTTGAACCCTATTCAGTCTAATTTATACATCTACCATTCCACTGATACTTTCCTTGTCAAAGTCACCAGTGACCTCCCCTTTTCTAAATCTAGTGGTTAAGTGGTTCTTATCCATCATTCACTGTCGTGTTAGTCCCATGTTACACAGGTGATCATTCCCTCTTTGAAACTTTTTTTCTTGACTTTAGGACATCATCACGCTGATTCTCTTAACATAGGCTAATCTATCTGCCTATATACCTACCTGTCTGTCTGTCTATATGTGTGTGGGTTTTTGTTTTTTTTTTTTTTCTCATGGGCAGGCACCGGGAATCGAACCCAGGTCTCTGGCATGCAGGCAAGAAGTCTGCCTGCTGAGCCACCGTGGCCCATCCTATATGTGTTTTTTCTTCTCCATTTCCATACCTCTCCTCATTTTTGTCTGCTGGTTTCTCTTCAGCTCCCTGGGCGCTGAATGTAGGATCACCCTATGGCATAGCCCTATACCTCCTCTTTGTCAGCACCCACTGCCTTTTGATTTCATTCTTTCTCATGCCTTTAAGCGCCCTGATGTCTCCCAGTTTCCCAACTCTCCAGACTCAGCTTTCCAGCTGGCCCCTGAGCATCTTAGCTAGGGCATCTAACTGTAATCACCACCTTAATGTGTTGAAAAATGAACCTTGCCAAAGTGTTTCCACTGCAGTCCTGCACATTTTGGTGCTTAGGGGAATATCTTAGCATGATTTTTTAAATGTACGGTATATTACATTATTTATAAAAGAAAAAAATAGATATTAACTTAAAATGGATGAGGAATTCATCTTTTCCAAAATTCCTTTGGGGTCTAGGAGAAAAGTGAAGACCATGCCTTCCTGATGAAATTCCCTTAGTGCCACTCTGACCTTATCTGATTTTGTTTTCCTTGTTCATTCTGTTCAGCCGCACAGGCCTCTTTCTTTCCTGTAACCAGGGACACTAGTGACTCAGGCCTTCACATGAGTAGACCGTCTGCCTGGACTCCCTGGTTCCTGAACTGCAGGTGGCAACCATCTTCCCTTACTCAGATTCAGATATCACCTTCTCAGTGGAGCCTTCTCTGATACCCCCGTTTAAAATTCCAGCCACACCGTCACCCCAGCACCTGGAAGATAATGCCTGTGCTGCATGTTTCTTCTGTCCCTTTTTTTTCCACTGGCTGGATATTGTTGACAGCAGGGCTTTCGAGGAGAGCAGAGCTACAGTGTGGAAGGTATACCATTCTTGCCTCTGAGTGGTGTTCAACACTGGCTTTATGTTGGATTGCTGGGCATCTGCTTGTGTCGCAGATTCCTCTTCAGATGGTAAATGTGGGGCCTAGCCTCAATAGCAGTTATAGTTCCCTAAGTAATTAGAATCTTTTCTAGCCTTGAGCATCAAGAGTCTGGAGTATTCATTTCTGAGAGCTGAGTCCAGTCCCTTATGTGGGAGGGGAAGATCCTGGGACTATTCTCTATGTAGGGTTTGGTATCAAGGCCACGTTTATAACCTAAAGGTATAGGGTCAGTCCAACCAGGTCTCCTTCCTATTGCCGAGTGTGTGGGCTTCACCAGGAGGGGAGGGTGCCGGAAGAGTTGGATCAGAAAAATCTCTTGTTGAGCTCTTTGTAGGAATTTATTGTCCCTGAATCACTCCAGTTGTAGTGGGCATACAGTGGGTTGTCTTTTCCCCATAGTGAAGTCCTCCCTGTGTGTTATTTGTAACACAGGAAGGGAACATGTTGATTCTAACATTAAACAGCATGTTTTTGATACACAGAATGATCTTTTTTTTTAATTAGACTTAACCACATACAAACACAAACATTCTTACCATCTGATCATTCCGTTCTTGATATATAATCAATAACTCACAGTGTCATCACAGTTGTTTATTCATCATCGTGATCATTTCTTAGAACATTTACATCAATTTAGAAAAAGATAAAGAGAAAACAGAAAAAAATTCGTACATACCATATCCCTTACCCTTCCCTTTCTTTGATCACTAGCATTTCAATCTACTAAATTTAACATTTGTTCCCCTTATTATTTACTTTAATCCGTATGTTTTACTTGTCTATCAATAAGGTAGATAAAAGGAGCATCAGACACAAGGTTTTTGCAATCACATGGTCACATTGCGAAATCTTTGCGTCACTATACAATCATTTTCAAGAAACATGGCTACTGGAACAGCTCTACAATTTCAGACAATTCCCTCTAGCCTCTCCATTACACCTTAACTAAAAAGGTGATATCTATTTAATGCGAAAAATAACCTCCAGGATAACCTCTCAACTCTGTTTGAAATCCCTCAGCCATTGACACTGTCTTATTTCTCTCTTCCCCCTTTTGGTCGAAAAGGTTTTCTCAATCCCTTGATGCTGAGTCCCAGCTCATTCTAGGATTTCTTTCCCATGTTGCCAGGAAGGTCCACACCCCTGGGAGTCATGTCCCACATAGAGAGGGGGAGGTCAGTGAGTTTGCTTGTCTTGTTGGCTGAGAGGGAGAGAGGCCCCATCTGAGCACAAAAGAGGTTCTCTTGGGGTGACTCTTAGGCCTAATTTTAAGTAGCCTTAGCCTATCCTTTGCGGGGTTAAGTTTCATATTAACAAACCCCAAGATTGGGGGCTCATTCTGTTGCTTTGGTTTACCCCACTGCTTGTGAGAATATCAAGAATTCTCTACTTGGGGAAATTGAATTTTCCCCCTTTCTCACCATTCCCCCAAAGGGACTTTGCAAATACTTTTTTATTCACTGTTCAAATCGCTCTTTTTTTTACATGGCAAGGTACCAGGAATCAAACCTGTGTCTCTGGCGTGGCAGGCAAGAATGCTGCCTGCTGAGCCACCGTGGCCTGCCCCACAAAGAGTGATCTTACCTGAGAAAGAAGCCTAGGGGAAGAGGAAAGAAGAAGAAGGAATGGCTCTTTCCCAGGTAAAAGTCATAGTCTCAGCTGATTGTTCTCTCTGTCCTTCCTAAAATGTTGGTTATTGAATTTGCTGATATTCTCTGATTCTGAAGTATCCTGGCAATCACGTTAGCTTACACACCCAGGGCTTTCCCTCAGTCCCCTTTCTCTCCACACAGATTCCATCTAGCTGTGGACCAAACATGGAACTTATGAAAAGGCTGCATTCAGGGGTTGTCACGAGAATGGTTTTGCACACTTTGGATTAGAGATGATAGTGGTCCCCAGATGTCAGTGAGGGTTGGCAGCAGGGATTGATTCAGATTATATACGTAGTAAAAGGTTCATGTGTAGTTGAACAGGCCTTTCCTTTTTTGTTCCTTTTTTTGCAAATTTATGTTTACTCTCCTTGACACAACAGAGACTTTTGTTTGAAATTCCGTGATTCTTTTGTGTTTAGATTTTTCTGAATTTTCATAGCTACTGAGATATTTATATTAACAGAATTTTCTAATAAAATTAGTATTTGTCAGTCTCTAACCATGTCTTTGTTATGTCCTTTAGTAAAATTTTATAATTTCTTCAAATAGGTCTGGAAGTATCTTCTAAATAGAAGTCATGACATATTTGCTACTGGAAATGTTTGCTATTTCTTGTTTTGTTTGTATTTTTTTTTTAATTTTCTTGTTTGTGTTTGTATTTTTTTTTAATTGCTGCTACTGAAGAGCAGGAATTATTTTCAATATGTTGTTATTAGTTTTTCAGTCAAAATATGTTTTCATGCTTTTTCTAGATTGTAGTCATGTCATCTGTCAATAATAATGCCACTTCTTTGACTATTTTATTTTTCTCCTTTTCCCCCTTCTGTTCTGGATATAGACTCCTGCTTAGTGGTGAGTGGCAGGAGCCCTGGTCTGCCTTTGTCTCCTCTGGCCTTTACTAGAAATTTCCTATTCAATGTGAGTTTAATTACCCAGTAATTCTTCACAGATCAACTTCTTTAATAATCTTTTTTTCCCATTTTAACCTTTTAAATTAATTTATTACATTAATAAATATTTTTATTTTGAATCATTTTCCTAGTGTTTTAGTGTCATTAGCATTTTAATGTTTAGTAGTGTTAGTAGTATTTTATTAGTTACAAAAATATGAAATTCACACTTCCAGAAGCTGGAAGTCAAGAGAACCCAGAAGAGAGAGGACATCACCATATAACATGGTACAAAGATGAAAAGCCAAGGATCCTCAAGGATCGCTGGAATGCAAAACTCAGAAAAAGCAAGCCTTGCCAATATCTTGATTTTAGTCTAAATTGTATGCCAATAAATTCCTGTTGTTTGAACCAACCTATTGGGTGGAACTTGTTATAACAGCCTGGTAAACTAAAAAAGATGGTTCAATATATGGAAATCAGTTATTAAATATATCACATTAAAAGAATGGTGGAAAGGAAAAAACCGTGATCATCAAAAAGCCTTTGACAAACTGCAACACCCCTCATGATTTAAAAAAAAAAAAACTCATTAAACTAGAATAGAAGGGAGCTCCTCAACCTGAAAAGAGGCATTCATGAAAAACCCACAGCAGGCATCATACTCATTGGTGAAGGACTGAAAGCTTTCCCCCAAAGATCTGGAACAAAACACAGATGTCCAGTAATGACGCTGCTGTTTAGCCTTTAACTGAAAGTTCTACCCAGAACAGTTAGACAATATGAGGGAACGAAAGGAATTGAAACTGGAAAAGAAGTAAAGCTATCTGTGTTCACAGATTATATTATCTTGTAAAAAGCAATTCAAAAGAAACTGTTGGAGAGGACTTCTGGGAAGATGGCCATCATGGTTAGGGACAGGTGTCAACTTGGCCAAGTTGTGGTACCTGTTTATCTGATTGGGCAAGCACTGGCCTGTCTGTTGCAATGAGGACATTTCATAGGATTAGGTCATGATCACGTCAGCTACATCCACAGCTGATTCCATTTGTAATCAGCCAAAAGGGAGTGTCTTCTGCAATTAGTGATGCTAAATGTAATCATGGGAAGCCTTTTAAGGAGGACTCAGAGGAGACAGGTTCCATTCCTGCTTTGGCTGGTGAGCCTCTCCTGTGGAGTTCATCCAGGCCATCCATCAGAATCATTGACTTTGCAGCCTGCCCTGTGGATTTTGGACTCTGCATTCCTACGGTCATGTGAGACACTTTTATAAATTTTATATTTGCAAGTGTTCCCTGTTGATTCTGTTTCTCTAGAGAGCCCTAACTAAGACAATGGCCGACTAGAGCAGCTTGAGATTAGCCCTGCTCCACAGAAAAGTTAGAGAAGGAACAGGAGTGTAATCAAGGCAGCAGTTCGGGAGTGCGGCTTACCTGGCAAAGTCTTCTGCTCCACGTGTGGCATCCAGGGTTGCAGAGGCTGAGAAACTAAGAGGAAGCTGGAGCCTAGCCTGGCATGGAGATGCATTGCTATGGAGCCCGCAGGAGTGCACGGACGGAAACACGGGAATAGGAAGTAAGCCAGGCCACGTTCCTTGGGTGTGCTACCCTCACCAGCACAGCCCTGCGACCAGCCACTCTCCCCACACCCCATGTACCTGAACCCCTCACCCTCTCCCATTCCCTTGCTCCAGGCACCCCCACCCACCAGCCCCCAATGCACATACCTGTCCCCCACCCCCACCCCCACCCCCACCCCAAGTGCAGCCAACCCACCTCTCCTACACCACTACCAAGCACTATTCTCCCTGTTCCCTGCAGGCTGTTGCCAGCACATAAAGGTTGCGGGCACTAACCTCCATACCTAGGCTACCCCTGCCCTCCCTGAGTTCAGCACATCCATTTACAGCACTCCCAGGCCCACATATGTATGTGCATGGGCCCCCAATCACATCATTCAGCTCTGGAAACTGCACGTTACAGCAGTTCTGGAACCATGCGTGCACACAGCCCTTAGCCTCACTTCCCAGTCCTGAGAAGGTGCCGACTGGCACAGCCAGGTCACATCTGTCCCTGATCCATGAAGATGTAACGCCGACCTGCTGCCACATCTTTATGCATTCACAGAAAGGGCCCCAGGCCTTAGACCAGCACACACCAGGGTTACACCCCCAGATCGGTGCACCCACACTGATACATCCTTCCTGGCCGCTGGGCGCCTACATTCACAAGCACCAGTGTAACATCCCCAACCTGTGCCCATACCTGCCCTAAAACAAGTCACCGTACTGAGTACTCCACCCCTGCCCTGCTCCCTGCTGTACAGCCATCCCACGAACACAAGGTCTTAGACTACTGAAAGAAATCAACTCCCAAAGTAAGTCAATCAAGATATCTACATGCAATGAAGACAGCAGATCACTAAGCATATCACAATGCAGACAGATATAGCCCTCCCTAATGACCAAATTAAAACATCTGAGGAAACACAAGTGATGGATCAACTAATCAAAGATGTTCATGCAACTCTACTTAATAAAATAAGCAGGATAGCAAATGATATAAAGGAGATCAAGAAGACAGTAAAAAAGCACAAAGAGGAATTTGAAAGAAAAATAGAAGAAATCACAGAGATTAAAGACTCTGTTGACCAAATGAAAAACACACTAGAGGCACACAACATCAGATTTGAAGAGACAGAAGAGTAAGTGGTATAGAGGACAGGATAACTGACTTCAAAAACTCAAAACAGCAAATGGCAAAAAAAAGATGGAAAAAAATCAGTAGGAACTCAAGGAAATGATAGACAAAGCACACAATTATAGCACTCATTGGTGTACCAAAGGGAGAAGAGAGGAGTAAAGGGCTAGGAAGTTGAGGATGTAAGAGAGGAAAACTTCCCAACCCTCATAATTATACATAAATATGCAAGTCAAAGAAACCCAAACAACTCCAAGCAGAATAAATCCAAATAGGCCTTCCCAAAGGCACATACTAAACAGTCTGTCAAATGTTGAAGACAAGCAGAAAATTCTGAAAGCGGCAAGAGAAGAACAGTCTATTACATCAAGGGAAATCAAATAAAACTGAGCTCAGACTACTCCACTAGCACCCTGAAGGCAAGAAGGCAGTGGTATGATATATTCAAGATCCTGAAAAAGAAAGACTTCCAGCCAAGAATTCTGTACCCAGCCAAATTGTCCTTTAAAATTGAGGGAGAGATTAAAGTTTTCACAGACAAAGAAGTCCTGAAAGAATTTGTCAACAAGTGACCGGCACTACAAGAAATACTAAAAAGAGATCTGCCAGCTGAAAAAAAGACAGGAGAGAGACATCTGGAGGAGGGCACAGAATTGAAGCATACCACTAAGGGTGATTTAAAGAATGCAAGGAGGAAAAGAATATATAGATCTGACAAATAAAATTAAAAAGGTAAGATGGTGAAATCAAGAAACACCTTTTCAGTAATAACTTTGAATGTTAACTGACTAAATTTGCCAATTAAAAGATACGGATTGGCAGAATGGATTAAGAAACATAATCCAGCTATATGCTGTTTATAAGAGACTCATATTAGACACAAGGATACAAATAGATTGAAAGTGAAAGGATGGAAGAAGATCTTCCACACAAGTTGTAACCAAAAGAAAGCAGGAGTAGCTATACTAATATCAGACAAAATAGACTTTAAATGTAAAGACATCATAAGAGACAAAGAAGGACACTATATACTAATTAAAGGGTCAGTTATTATGCAGCAGTAAGATAAAATGATGTCTTGAAGCATGTGACAAGATAGATGAGCCTTGAGAACATAATGCGGAATGAAATTAGCCAGACACAAAAGGACAGATATTGTATGATTCCACTTTTATGACCAGCATAGAGGTATAATCAGAGATTTATAATACAGAATACAGGGGACTTAGAGATACATAGAAGCTAGAGATGGGTGAACTGTTAGCTAATGAGGTTGAACTCCAATGTAAGGGGATAGGAGTGAAGGTGATTCTCTAGTGGGTCTGGAAATAATATTCCCATATTGAAGATGAACAAGATTGAAAGGGGCTGTATAGACCTAAATGTCCCATTGACTCACTGGAAATATAAATGAGTTCTTGTAAGAATTACTTCAAAGATAAGATTTTTGTATAAAGAGTGTTTAAGTCCAGGGTACAGGGGGAAAACTGCTGTTGCGTGCTACAAGCTATGTTCAAAAGGAAACCATCAGCACTGCCACAGCAACAGCAGAGGTAGATAATGGGGGTGAGGTACAAGAGTTAAGAGAAGGTTTAGATCTCCTATTTGGTGAGGGCGTGTTTTTTGGCTCTCCGTCTCTTGGGAACAATGAAATTATCTAAAATTGAGAATGTTGATAGACTGTGGACTTTGGGCCCTCTACATGATGCCCGATGAATGCAGATGGCTGAAGAATGCATTGACGGAGAAGTAGAATGGTGAAGGATGGTGTATACTTATGAATGAAGGCTATGCAGCTACAAAAAGAAACAATATTATGAGGCAGGCACGATGTGAATGAATGTGTGAGTCATTTGGTGAGACAAAATAAGCCAGAAACAAACAAAAAAAAATGGTATGGTCACCTTTAGAAAATGCTTATAAGAAAACAGAGGCCTGGAATGTAAGCTTTTAGAGCACAGACATTAAGTCTGGCGTGGTGATTATTATTTCTGGATTCTGAGAGGCCGTATATATATATATATAACCTGATATTTAGAGATAAAAAACGAAGCTGAACAGGTTAGAGTTGAAGTAGTTCAGAACATAGGGGTAAGAAGACAGTGTCTATATTTTAGAACCACACATACTCTTTGAGACCAATGAAAGAAAGGTTTATTTGATTTGGAACTGAAATTTTCTGTAGTGTATGATCCAATTGAACCTATTTGTATAGCTCATTTGAACAACTGAAACACAGAGAGCACAGAATGAGAAAAAAGTCCTTTAATCCTGTATAGATTATTGTAATGCCTGGAAACATCCTAGAGAATATTAACCAGATAATCAAAAAGTATTGGCAAAGTCCTCCGAGGGAGGGGAGAAAGACTATGGAACTATTAAACCTTACCATCAGGGAATCCCCAAATCAATAGGCCATGCCCTCGATCATGAGGCTTACTCTTGTGAAGTTTATGTAGGTAGCAGAGAAGCTTAGACTACCTATAGGCATGCCTAAGAGTTCCTTCTGGAGGACCTCTTTGGTGCTTAACTGTGGCCTCAGTCTCTCTAAGCCCAGCTTGGCAAGTTAAATCATTGTCCTCCCCCCCTACATGGGACATGACATCCAGGGGTGAAAATCTCCCTGGCAGTGTGGGAGAGGACTCCCAGGGATGAATCCAGACCTGGCACTGTGGGATCAACCATTCCATCCTGACCAAATGGGGGGAAAGAAGTGTAATTAATAATTATCAGTGGCAGAGAGAGTTCACATACAGTCGAGAGGATATCTGGAGGTTACTCTTTTTTTTAGATTCAGGTAGACCTTGCTACCTATCATAATCTGCCAACCCCCCGAACAGGACCATCCAGCTGATCCTAAAGAACACCTAGGGCAATTTATAAGATTTCGCAAGGGTTCCAGGCACTAGAGTAACTTGTCAGAAGCCTACAACCTCCAGAGGGCTCCCTGCTCCGGATAAGTCCTGACGTCTAGCCCAGCCTCTCCAGAACATCAGATAGTTCCATCTCCCTACCCCATATCAGTGACAGACCTTCCATCATCAAAAATTTAGAATTGCCATAGACCAAACAATCCAGTAAGAAGTAGGGAAAGATCAAAGGTGATGGTGGAATTATGCATAGAAGATAGGACTTAACAAATGAATATGAATGCTGAATCATTAAATTGATATCTCTCTCAGTCTCCAGTATTTTAGAGCAGCTAGAAGTAAAAACCTAGAATTTTGAAGTTGTAGCCCATGTCAAACCCTGAAATATGTTCTACAACTAATTGTCGTGCTGTGCTTTGAAATTTATAGCTTTTTTGTATAAATTTGTATATGTGTTATTCACAAAAAAAGAAGGAAAAGTCGATTGTGATGATAAAAAAGTATTTAAGTCCTCTAACCTCCTATATTCTAGAACAGCTAGAAGGAGAAATATGAGAGGATCATATGGTAGGCCATGACAAACTCTGGGATCTATCCTGTAACCACTTTTTGAAGAGTGCTTTAAAAATTATTGCTTTTTTATTTCTTTGCTTTGTATATATGTTATACTATACAATAAAAAAGTTTAAAGAGCAAAAGAAAGAAACTATTAGAGCTAATAAACAGATATGGTAAAGTTACAAGATCAATACACAGAAATCAGTTATATTTCTATATGTTAGCAAAGAACAAACCCAAAAGGAAATTAAGAAGAATGGAAACAATTCCATTTAAATAGCATCAAAACGAATAAAATGCTTAGGACTAAAATTAGCCAAGGAAGTAGAAGTAAAATGATTTGAAAACTACAAATCATTGCTAAAAGAAATAATAGAAGACATAAGTAAATTGAAAGACATTCCAAGTTCAAGGTTAGAGGTTTAATATTGCTAAGATGTCAGTATTCTCCAGAAGGTTCAATGCAATCCCTATCAAAAAAATCCCGGTGGCCTTTTTTGGAGAAGTATTAAGGCCGATCTTAACATTTATATTGAATTACAAAAGACTCTGTTTAGATGAAACAATCTTGCAAAACAAGAACAAAGTTGGAGAACTCAGACTTCCTGAGTAGTAGCTTTGTAGTGTATCTTGAAAAACTGCATGGTACAGGCATAAGGATAGACGTATAGACCAATGGCATAGAATTGGAACTCCAGAGTTAAGCCTATAAATTTGTGGTCAATTCATTATTTACACAGGTGGCAAGAACATTCAGTGAGGGAAAGAATAGTCTCTTTAGCAAATAGTGTTAGGACAAATGGATATCCACATATAAGAGAGTGAAAGTGGATCTTTAACTCATCTCATATTTAAAAAAATACCCCAGAATGGGTCAGAGATCTAAGTATAAGAACTAGAACTATAATTATTAGATTAGAGTTGTATAAGCATTAATAAATTCATGGTTATGTAATTATTTCTATTAATAAGAAGAAAGCATAACAATAAATCGTCATGACCTTGAATTTGACAATGGATTCCTAGATACAACACCAAAAGCCTCAATAAATAGAGCTTCATCAAACTCAAAATTTTTTTACAGCAAGAGACACTATCACAAAAGTGAGAACACAACCTACTAAATGGTTAAAAATACTTGTAAATAATATATCTGATAAAGGTGTAACATCCAGAATACATAAAGAACACCCTCAATTCAGCAACAAGAAGAAAAACAACCCACTTAAAAATGGTTAAATGGTGTGCACGGGTGGTTCAGCAGTAGAATGTTCACCTTCCATGTGGTATATCCAAATTCGGTTCCCAGACCATGTACCCCACCCGCCTCCCCACCAAAAAAAGGTTAAATGACTTTTAACAGACAGTTCTACATAGAAGATATCCAGATGGCCAGCAGATCTATGAAAAGATGTTCCGTGACATTAGAAAAATGCAAAATCAAAACCGCAATTAGATATCTCTTCACACCCACTGGAATTACTATAATAAAAAAGGGGGGTAAGGGGAATAAGTGTGGGTAAAAATGTAGAGAAATTGGAATCATTGTACACTACTGGTAAAATGCTATAGTGCCTGTTGAAAACAGTTTGGTAATGCATTAAAAAGTTAAACATAGAATAACACTATCAGCCAGCAATTTCATGCCCAGGTATAAACCCACAAGAGTTTAAAGCCAGTATTCAAATAGATACTTGTATATGAATGTTCATAGCAGCACTATTCACAATAGACAAAATGTGGAAGCAACCCAGTGCGCATCACTGTAACCCAGTTTTATTTAGCCGTGAATTAAGTACTATACATACTATAACGTAGATGAACCTTGAAAACATGCTCAGTGAAAACAGACACATATAAAAGTTCACATTTTGTTTGATTCCATTTATGTGAAATACCCAGAATAAGTAAATTCATAAGAACAGTATTAATAGTTGCCAAGGCCAGGGGTGGGGTGGGGAGGAGGACTGGAGTAGAGAGTGACTATTTATTGGGTATGGGGTTTTCTTTGGGGTTGAGGAAAATGTTTCATAATTAGATGGTAATTGTACAGCATAAATGCCACTGAATTGTACACTTTAAATTGGTTAATTGTATGTTATGTGAATTTTACATCAATTGACAAAAATGCGGATATACAGTTCACTCCATTTTTTTAGTTGGAGGTGTCAAAGTACTTACTTCAACCAAATCAGTCCTTACAAGCCTTTCCTTTCATTTTGTGTGGAAATAAGAATGTTCCCCTTGGTGTCCACTAGGTGAAATAATCTTTTTCATTTTAGGGAGTGTTGACATACCAAGATGTGGCCATAGAATTCTCTCAGGAGGAGTGGAAATGTCTGGACCCTGAGCAGAGGGCTTTGTACAGGGATGTGATGTTGGAGAACTACAGGAACCTGGTCTCCCTGGGTGAGGACATGCCCTTATATAACTTTACATTGTCTCTTAGGATGACTCCACACTATTTCACTGAGTTTCAAATCCCTGGTAAGGGAGACACTGAAGCTGTGCTAATTCAAATGAAAAGCTTCGAAATGCTCTGTGTACAGTTTTAACCTTTCCCTTTCTTTGGATGATCTACACACTTCATCCAATTGTTCCTGGTTCCAGAACGTGAGAAAGCACAGACCTTATCACAAACTTCTAAAACATCTAATACCCTGGTTTTATCCCTGTGTTTTTGAGTCAGTAGTTCTTAGAAGAAAGCTGGATATCTCCATATTTAAGATACTCTGTGAGCACTCAGAAGGAGGTGGTCAGTGTCTGAATTGTAACATAATTTTCTAGACCCATCTGTACTTTCTTCTTAGCTGAATAAAGTGTTGTAATTGTATCCTGTTAAAACTGCAGCATAGCATGCATGGGTGGTTTAGTGGTAGAATGCTCAACTTCCATGCAGAGGAGCTGGGTTCAATTCCTGGACCATGCACCTTAAAAAAAAAAACCAAAAAACTGCAGCATATTATGTTCCTGTTTTCTTATTAAGTTGGAATCTCTCAGTTTAGGCTGAATATTTGCTCTACTTTGGAGCAATGAATGAATCTTTGCCTGTGGAGAACAGTGTGAAAATCCCAGGTAAGTGGAAATGTATCAAGATATGAACACAGGTGTTCTAGTTTGCTAGCTGCCAGAATGCAATATACCAGAAACAGAATGGCTTTTAAAAAAGGGAATTTATTTAGTTACTACTATACAGTTCTAAGACTGATAATGTCCAAATTAAAGCAAGTTTATAGAAATGTCCAATCTAAGGCATCCAGGGAAAGGTACCATGGTTCAAGAAGGTCGAAGACATTCAGGGTTTCTCTCTCAGCTGGAAAGGCACATGGCAAACATGGTGACGTCTGCTAGCTTTCTCTCCAGGCTCCCCCAGGGGCATTTTACCTTCTTCATCTGCAAAGGTTTCTGGCTGTGTGGGTTCTCATCCCTCTGTGGCTCTTTCCAAAATGTTTCCTCTTTTAAAGGATTCAAGTAAACTAATCAAAGACCCACCTGGAATGGGTGGAGTCAATCTCCCTCTAATCAAAGGTTAATACCCACAATTGACTGTGCCACATGTCCGTGGAGATAAGTTTCCAATTTACAGTACTGAATAGGGATTAAAAGAAATGGCTGCCTCCACGAGATGGATCAGGATTAAAACATGGCTTTTCTATAGTACATAATCCTTTCAAGCCAACACAACATGTAAGGAGCAGAGGAAGCTGCTACATTAAACGTTTTACTGAACACTCTCCAGTGGGAGAGTACTGGGAAAAGAAAAGTTTATTTTCTCAAGAACTTGCAAAGGAAATTGCCTCTGTTACCCACTTATCTCTGTTCTTCAGACCTGTTAAAGTTATGCTCTCATTCTTCAGTGATGTTCCAGCTCAAGCAGATACAATGCCATAATCTTTTTTATGACCTGTGAAACTCTTCTATCTGGTACCTGATACTTCTTTGGTGCCTTCGCTTGAGGTGAGCAGAGAGGGATGCATGAAAGGGGTCCTTCTCTCCCTTTATTCTTCTATATGTGATTCCATCTGATGTTCACTTTTCAGTCCATACAGATCAGAGCTGAGGTCTCAGTAGTCCTGACCCCAAGATCTGTCCAGGTTTGTTCCCGTATAATGTACTGGGGAGACAATGGCTGTTCTTCCTTTGTATCTAGGACCCCATGAAACAGCATGGGGCTGTTTCTCACTCTCTGCCTATTCAGGTCCTTCCACCAATTCTTCAGTTTTGCTTTTTTTTTTTTTTTTTTTTGCATGGGCAGGTACCAGGAAACGAACCTGGGTCTCTGGCATGGCAGACAAGAACTCTGCCTGCTGAGCCACCGTGGCCCACCCCAGTTTTGCTTTTGCCACATCTCAGGAGTGTTTATATTGCATAAGAGTTGGTTGAATATTCTGAAATTGTTACTCAAAAATACTGGGAAACAGTTGACAGATATTTTGAATCCCATTCCTACCTGGAGAACATATCTTAGCCTTTTGGGTGTTCTGTCTGGGCTCTTTGGGCTAAGCACACAGCCTCTTCTCAAGGAACTCACAAAATCTGGCCCTGAGGATGCTGAGAATGAAACTATCTCAAGAGCCTGACTGAGAAGTGAATCTAGCTGTCCATCTGTTGTTTGTGGAGTGACATGATCTCTCTCAAGGGTAGTGTGACAGTGTTGATCAAATATACTAAATGTCCATCCCCTATAAGTTTAATTGCTACAATTACAGTGTAGGAATTTGTCCTAGGGAAAATATTGCCCAAGTACAGAATCTCACATCTATGAAGCTGTTGATCAAACTGTTCATGCAAGGGTATGCTACTATTCTTCAGCTAATTGACTTGGACACATCCTATTAAGAGAGCTTAAGAAGTTGAGTCATGTTGTACATCAATTGTATTGCTTTAAGTCACTGCTATTTTCTTCTTGCACATTTCCAACTATTAAAAACAAACTCATTTTGTATCAATTTAATCATCAGTTACAGATCAAGTAATGAATACTTTATGTTTTACAAGATTCCCTTCTCTAAAGTTTAGGGTTATGGCTCAGCAGCAGTTTCTCTAAAATGTGTACAGCCTCCACATCTTTTATAAGACAGTGAATTATTCCATATACTGTTAACACTGAGTTTATGTCTACAGTGTGAGTATACATTTCTCAATAAATCTATTCCATTTCTTAAATTAGAGATACTGGATAGCTTGAGAATATACCTTTTTATTGAGTATTAGTCCCAGAATATTAAGTTGATTTGCAGCATCTGTTAAACAAGATACGTTGTGTTTTCACTGGTATATGTTAAGCTTTCTACACCAAACTTATTGGATTTAATTTGAATTACACTGACTTTTACATTTTTGTTACACATGCTTTATTCTAATAATGATTCTCCCTATCCAGATTTATCACGTATATCTTGGTATACTAAGCTCATAATTAAATATTTTATTGTATTTTAATAGGAAGCCTAGGTCATCTCTTTTACTCCATGTACTTTCTCACCATTGTTGCTTATAACATTGTTTTCCATAAAGTTTATAAAGTCACATGATTAGTGACACACCTCAGTCCTATATCTCCCCTGAGTGTTTCTTTCTCAGCTCCTGGGACTTGCTGTGACCTGTTGTAATATGTACTGCATGGATGCACAGTGCTCCTTATTACTTTCAAATGTATTTTTGCCTGCTGAACCATGTTTCCATCTTTGCTGTCAAAATGACTTTATGTATTAAGATCAGTACAGAAAATACTTAGACTTGTTATTTTTGTCTAAATATTTGTGATAATTGACCTCAAGAATGTTTAAACAAGTTAACATGGTAGAGAGCTTAGAATATTGCCTAATATTTCAGTTAGGACTGCAGCATTACCATTATCTAGTAAGATATGTCACCTTTTATGTTTGTTATGAAATTGACCTTTGCTGGTATAGTATCTTGCATGTTTTTATTTTGTGAGTTCCATATCAGTGTTGTCACAAACCTTAGATAGTAAATTTTCAAAGCACACACTCTATATTATATTTTGTGATTGCAGAACTGGAGTATTAAAGACTGTTCCATAGTTAGGGATTTCCTTTATTTATTGACTATTACATACTGGATGGCATGGAAGCATATTGTGATTTCAGCCTGCCTTCCCCAGTTTTTAATCTTTATAATATTGTATATATTTACTTGAATCTGTTATTTAAAAGTCAGGGTTTCTCAGCATACTTTCCCATTCTCCTATTTTGTGTTCCTCTGGAATAGAAATCCTTTCTTTTCTTAAGGGAAAATTTTTTAGAATTCCACACTCTCTATGATCTTGTATAACTGTGGTTATTTATTTATATATAAAAAATTACTAAACTATTTTGTTAGTATGATTTATGGATGATGGTTTTTCAGTATCTGTTTTAGACCTAACTGCTGTACATCAATTGTTCATATTACAGAATGCTTACAATGCTGTGTATAATTACTGTACACAAATAAATGTGTAGTTATGTATTAACATATTTGTTTCTCTTAAGGCAGCCATACAGCTAAACTAGTTGTTGTGTGCTTTGCAATGATGGTGAAAAAATACCCCTTCTGCTTATGTGCATTTACATAGTGTGACTGGTTTCCTGATAGGATATTTGAAACTAGGCTTCCCTTAATTTAATTACATGTAATCACCCTTTCTTTAGTGATGACTATTATTCCTTTTGTGTTCCTACATATTTGACAACAATGGTTGAGAAGTTTCATAGCTCTTTTCAGTTTAAGTATTCCTTTTGGTGTTATATTATGTATTGCCATACAAAATATTCATCTTCATCTAGCTAATAGGAAGCCTGTTCTTTATATTTTTCAGATATTTCTGCTAGATGTATGATCAAGGAAGTATCACCAAAAGAGGGTATTAATGAACGAGAATTATTCCAAACAGTTATTTTGGGAAGCCATAACATTGAGGATTTTGACTCTAGGGAAGCCCAGGAAAATATATATGAGTTTGAGCAACACTGGCAATGTAAAGAAAGACATTACAAAGAAGTACCTACTGCCCACGCTAAAAATCTCACTGGTGAAAAAAAACAGCTTCCTAACAGACCCTGGAATAATATTCCTGTAAATCAGAGTGTTTCCATAAGAAAAAGTACCTATCCATATTACAAACATGAGAAGCCATTTATAAGGCGCTTGTTAAAACTCAAAAGTCGCACAAGCCATGGAGGCAACAAGTATGTGAAGTGTTTTGAAAACAAGATTGGATTAAGCTTTCAGTCACATCTAGTTGAACTGCAGAGATTTCAAACTGAGGAGGAAATTTATGAATGTAATCAAGGTGAGAAGTCAGTCAGTAATAGTTGCTCAGTTTCACAGCTTCAAAGAATTCTTCATAGTGGCAAAACCAACACTCATAATAAATATGGGAAGATTGTTACGTACCCTTCATTATCTACACAATACAGAAGAACAAGAACACACAGTAGAGAAAAGACGTATCAGTGTAATGACTGTGAGAAGGCTTTTAGCAAAAGGTCAAACCTAACTAATCATCAAAGAATTCATTCTGGACAGAGACCTTTCAAATGTAATGAGTGTGGCAAAGCCTTTAAGCAGTGCTCAAACCTCACTAGACATCAGAGAGTCCATACTGGAGAGAAGCCATATAAGTGCAATGTATGTGGTAAGACCTGTAGTCAAAATGCCAACCTTGCAAGTCATCAGCGAATGCATACTGGAGAGAAACCTTACAAATGTAATGAATGTGGTAAGGCTTTTAGCAAATGTTCACACCTTAGGGCACATGAGAGAATTCATACTGGAGAAAAACCTTACAAATGTAACAAGTGTGGAAAAGCATTTACTGAACGTTCAAGCCTTACTCAACATAAGAGAATCCATACTGGAGAGAAGCCTTACCAGTGTAATGAATGTGGCAAAGCTTTTAATCAGTGGTCGCACCTCACTAAACATCAGAATATACACCCTGGAGAGAAACCACACAAATGTAATGTATGTGGCAAGGCTTTTATTCAAAATTCAAGTCTCATGGAACACCAGAGGATACATACTGGAGAAAAACCTTACAAATGTAATGAATGTGGTAAGGCTTTTAGCAAGCGATCACACCTTTGGGGTCATGAAAGAATTCATACTGGAGAGAAAGCTCACAAATGTAATGAGTGTGGCAAAGCTTTTACTGAGCGGTCAAACCTTACTCAACATAAGAAAATCCATACTGGAGAGAAACCTTATAAATGTAATGAATGTGGTAAAGCTTTTACCCAATTTGCGAACCTTACTAGACATCAGAAAATACACACTGAAAAGAAACTGTGTAAAGCTAATGTATGTAGCAATGCTTTTATCTAAAGGTCAGTCCTTGGGGAACAACAGATAATAATGGGGAGAAATGTTACAGATAGTCTGAGTATGGCAAAACCTTTAATGTGTGTTTAAGCTTTACTTGACTTCAGAGACTAGATGGTGTAGAGAAGCCATGTGAATCTAGTCTTTAACCAGGACTCACTTCTCTGTAGATATCAGAGTATATCTTGGAGAGAAACCACACATTTTTAATGTGTGTAACAAGGTTTTTATCCAAAATCCAAGCTATGTAGAATATCACAGGATTTCTACTAATGAGAAATTTTATAAATGTAATGAAAGTGATAAGCTTTTATCAAATCTTCAGACTTTTGGAATCATGAAACAATTCATACAGCAGAAGAAACATAGAAATGTTTTAAATTTTGTGAGCAAGGATATCTGTGGGCAGATCTTAAAGTAATAAAATATTTTTTAATTAATAGAGATTTCTTTTTTAATGCTGTTATTATTGATGACTTTCAACCTGAAGTTTAAAATTTGTTGATGTCATGCCTTTTTTATATACTTTTCGTGTGTCACCATAATTACTGATGAGATCAGTAAACAAGGGCCTACTTCATTGGGGGGAGGTTGTCATATCCACAAAACCTGTAAAAATAAGGACACTGAATTTTAAGGCAGAATATGGTTTAAATTAGAAAGCATGGGAAGTAGCAGAGAACAGTTGTAAAAGTATGATTGAAATAATCATGATATATGAAATCAGGGCCCCTCTCTTGTTTTTTTTGTATGCTATATGGTGGGATCAGATTTCATCATATTTTTCATGTGAGTATCCCTTTGTTGCAGCACGATTTGTTGAATTTTTCTTTGTTGTATTTTGTTTGTTGTGCATGTTTGTTTTGAGGGGAACGCATGGACCGGAAATCGACCTTCTCTATATTTATTGATATGCTAGAAAGCCACAATTGATTGTAAAAAAGGATTGCTCTACCAACTGATCAAGAAAAAAGAAAAACGTGCCAGAACATTTGAGATTTTCTTGGGGGTATAAAGATAGGTTACTAGAGACTGAACATGGTCACTTTTTCCACTGAGAGGGAATACCTTTTATATATCAGAGATGAATGAAAATATGTCTGATTTTTGGAAAGTGAGAGCAAATTTCGAAGAGAACAGTTTGATCAAAAGAACCAGATTCACATTTAACTAGTGAAATTCACATTTAACTAGTGAAATTGCATCATGGTACCATTTTATTAGAATGTCGTAGTTTTCATGTTTCAATAAAATATCATTTCTTCATAACAAACACTAATGGTGCACTGTTTTTCTCTATTCTCATGGCCTGTGAGAATTTGCCAAATAACTCCAGGGAAATTCACAAATTCAAAGATTGCTGGACAATTCACCTCCAAGGCTTCAATTCAAGAATTTGCTAAAAGAAACAGTAAGTACCATTAGGTTAACGTGGTGATATGGAACTCTGTGTACCCCAGAAAAACATATTCTTAAACACAATTTCCTGTGGGTGTGAGCCTATTTTAAGTACTGTTGATGAGGTAACCTCAGTTAAGGTGTAGCACAATTTAATTAGGATTGGTCTTAATTCTATTGCCAGAGTCCTTTATAAGCGGAATAAAGTCCAGCCATAGAAGAAGTCACAAGAAGCAAGAGCTGAAGGTCAGTGGAACCCAGACAAGATGGAGAGGCCACCATTCCATTCCCATGTGAAGTAGGAGCCCAGGACAAAGGATAGCGGGCTGGCAGCCAGACCCACAATGCCACTCTTCAGAGAGAGCATAGCCTTGATTATGGTTTGATTTGGAATATTTTCTGGCTTCAAAACCATGAGCTAATAAATTCCCATTGTTTGGTACTTGCTTCAGCAGCCAAGGGAACTAAAAGTTCAAATAATAAAGCTAAGAATTTTCATAGAATTTCATGAGAAATGGAATTAAAAGAAATTATTATTGAGAATTGACAGTAGAATTATTGCAATGTTAACCAAAAAATGTAAATAGACACATAACCATTATGACTAATAAAAATTAGATAAAATGATTATTGTTATTATGGTTGAAAATTAAAAAGAAAAGGATAATTTCTCTAAAATGTAGATTACCAAACTAATAGCCAAAGGATTAAAATCTGGAAAAACAAAACTCTCTGCTACTTTGAATTATTCATGTAAAATTCTGACTCTTATATGACAGTTTCCCATATTTTCAAGGGATAGTTTATTATCTAACTTTACAAACTTACACAAAACAGGAAAAAAGAAAAGGTATGGAAAGACTTGATGTAGCTGTTATACCATAAAACATTTGAGGATATAATTTCTGGATTTAGTTGCAGAATAAATAATGAAAATATTCAATGGGAATTTGTAACATTCCAGGAATATTACACATTCAATCTGTGCAGGGTGATACACCATCTTTTAATCCCTATCTGGTACTGTAGGCTGGGAATTTGATTAGATTATCTCCACAGAAATGTGACTCGCCCAATTGTGGGTATTAGTTAGAGGGAGATGTGAGTCTACCAATTCCAGGTGGGTCTTCATTACCAGAATCCTTTAAAAAAGGAAGCATTTTGGAAAAGGCATGAGATTTGAGAGAATAGCAAGAGCCAGACAGAGCCCATGCAGCCAGAGACCTTTGGAGATGAAGAAGGACTACGCTCCTGGGAGAGCTTCATGAAGCAAGAATCCTGGAGCGAAAACTAATTGATGTTGCCATGTTCAACATGTGCTTTTCCAGTTGAGAGAGAAACCCTGAAGTTCATCAGCCTTTCTTGAGTGAAGGTAACCTCTTGTTTCCTTAATTTGGATATTTTTATAGACTTGCTTTAATTGGGACATTTTCATGGCCATAGAACTGTAAGCTTGCAACTTAATAAATCCCCTGTTTTAAAGGCCACTCCATTTCTGGTATGTCACATTCAATCAGCTAGCAAACTAGAACATGCAGGGACATAGCCATTTCTGCCCATAAAATTATACAATAAAAGGGAATAAGATGAATATAAAGGAGCAATAGCACAATTTTTGTTTGCAATTCATATGACTATGTAATTTGATTGCTCTGAAAAAAAAGCTTTAAAAAACATAACATTCAGACACCCATGAATGTGTATATCAGAATCTCCTGGAATGGGACATAGGAAAGAAAGTGCTCAAAGCTCCCTACGTGCTTCCACATGTAGCCAGTTTTGAGAACCAGTGATCCAAATAGAGAATTGCATGTGAATCAACAGCCATATTATTATAACCTATGGCAGTCTTCTATCAATTTACAAAGAAAATTCAGTGCTATGCTAAAAGCAATTTTAAAAGCAGAAAAGAGGTTAGTCTGGAATTACTATCCTATGAACAGAAAGGCAGCACAGCATAAAGATTTCAATTCTTCCCAAATGTAACCCATAAATTCAAATAATACTAATAAGATCCATGCCATTGTGTGTATATGTGTAGTCTGAAAAGCTACTTCTAAATCTTCAGTAGACCATAGGATCAGAAGTTCAAGGAATAGCAAAGTGAGTTCTAAAATATATGAACATAAAAATAAGCTGTTATTTTTAAAGTTTATTTTGAGAAATCTGTAAATTCACGTACAGTTGTAAGAAATTATATGGAGAGAACCCACATGCCCTTTGCTAATTAATCCCAATATTAACACCTTATAAAACTAGTACAATATCACAACCATGATATTGATGTTGATGTAGTCAAGATATAGGACATTTCCATTACCACAGAATCCTCCATGTCTGACATGTCTGTAAGGGTACCCAGTTTCATTCCTTATATGTTGCTAATTTGTGTCTTCTCTTTTACTCTGTCAGACTTGATAGAGTTTTTTCCATATTGGTCTATTTAATTAATCTTTCCAAGCTGTTTCATTGATATTCTTTTATAGATTTTCTGTTTTACATTCTTTCTGCTTGCTTTATTTTGCTCTCGTCTTTTGAGGTGAGAGCTTGGACTGTTGACTTGAGACATTTCTTTTTCATTTAAGCATACATTGCTATAACTTTGCATCTTAGCACTGTTTTGGCAGCATCACAAATTTTGATGTGTTTTCATTTTCTTTCAGTTCAAAATGTTTTTAAAAAATTTTCCTTAAGACATCTTCTTTGACCATGGATTAAGTGTGTTGTTGAATTCCCAGATATTTGGAGATTGTCCTGTTACCTTTCTGTTACTGATGTCTAGTTTGAGTCCATTGTGGTGAAAGAATACAGTGTGTGTATTTTTAACACTTTTAAATTTGTTAAGATTTGTGGCAAAGTATATGGTCTATCTCAGGATATGTTCTGTCTCACTTGGAAAGAATGTGTACTCTGCTGTTATCAGGTGGTATGTACTAAGAATGTCAACTAGAGCCACCTATTCGTTGATTTATTGTTGAATTCTGTGTGCTTGCTGCTTTATGTCTAGTTGTTTCATCAATAAATGAAAAGAGTATTGAGGTCTCAAACTGTAATTATAGATTTTTCTATTTCTCCTTTTAATTCTATCACATGTTGTTTACCATATACTGCAGCTCTGTTGTTTGGTATATACATGTTTAGAATTCTTAGGTCATCTTGGTGAATGGGCCATATTATCATTATATAATGTCACTCTCTCTGGATATTTTCTTTTCCCAGAAGCTTACTTTATTTGGTATTAATATAGACACTCATGCTTTCTTTTGTTTAATATTTGCTTGGTATATCTTTTCCGTCCTATTGACATTTTGGACCAGTTTCTCTTGCAGTAAGCTTCCCAATGCATTCTGTAGCCTCTGACCACTGGATACCAGTAGTACCCTCCACCATTTGTGGCAGTCAAAAATAACTCCAGATATTTGAAAATGCTTTCTGAAGTGCAAAATCACCACTGGTTGAGACCCTCAATGCAGAGGTTAGGAAAGCAAAAAAATACTAACATGACATGTTGCTTTCAACAACATTTAGCACAGTCTTACAGTAAAGAATTCCCTCTAAAATGAATTGGGTGGTTTGCAAGCAGGGATTATGTACATAACTATGTCCCATCTCCAAACAGTAAAACTTAACACTGAGAAATGCTTTGAGGGGCAAGGACAATTTGAAATTCAGTATCATAGCCAAGACCAAATCAAGAAAATGGTCCTAATGCCCTTTGAAGGAAATTTCCTGTTGATCAAAGTGTCTGTTTACAACAACCTTTTTGAACAAAATGGTTTTGTGAAGACCTACAAGTGAGATTCTCCTAGAGAGGCCTGATAATCTAAAGACTTGTTAAAAAACTGTGGGCATAACAAATGAAACTGGTGATCTAACAGAAAATAAAGCCGATATATTATGGTTATAAACAGAAAGATAATTGGTTGCTAGGTTCTGGAGGGCCCAAGGAGTGACTCCTAATGGGTACAGTGTCTATTTTTAGATGATAAAAACGTTCTGTGATAGAAACTATCTCTGTGGTAAAAAGTGCTTCTGATTCTTTCATATTAGTTAAGTTGGTTTTTAAATTTGGGTCTGAGTGGAGGTCAGATGTGACACAATGAGAAATTGAGACCATAACGCAAAGAAAGATAGGTTCTTACTCACAGATCCCAGAGAGAGAGAAGGGAACCATGAGGGATCAACAGGAAATGCAGTCCACTCGGGGGGACTCACCCAGCATTTGGGAAGCACACAGATCAAGAGGGACATGTGGGCTTGTGCCTTTATATAGTCCAGAAGTAGGGGTTAATAGGTCACCTACAGGAACCAAGGATTGGTTAGTTTTAAAGCAAAAGCACACAAAAAGGGAAAGAAACTAGGGGTGGGAGGGCAGAGGGGATGGTGACCTTATAATTTGAGACCAGCTGTGGGGTGTGGGTAGGGTACATGGGTGGTGACCATAAAATCTGAGATAGTTTATGCCCCAGAACTGGAAAGCTGCTTATTAATGAGTCCACAGGTCCGTATTTTAGAAATTTTTTGGAAAACACATGTCCTAAGTAACAGTGGGAAATAAGTATATAAATGAAGAATTAGCTATATTTCCTATAAAATACAATTAAAAATTTAAATATTAGTTTGGCATACCTAGATGTACATGGTGCATCTAGACAGGGAGTTAATTATTAGCCATACAGTGTGTGTTCAAAAAAAAATAAAAACATAGTGCAATTTAAATAAAATGTAACAATTCAGTTTAGAAACCTTAAAACACTATGGAATAACCAGTGTATCTTATTTGTTATGGCAAATCAATTTAATGGTATTTCTGGGAATAAGTGACAATACAAAAAATATATTCTCAGTATATCCTAAATTTCCAATCCAAACTTCAATCAATTTAATTGGGAAAGGTGTACTTTAATAGTAGGCACTAAGTCTGGTGAAACAGAAGCAAATGGAATTACTAAGGTATCTTTCATAAAGTTCTGAAGGCTGTATGGGTTTTTGGAGAAAGTGCTACTGAACCCACACCCACTAACTCTCAAAATGGAAATCTTCCAGGAAAATGCATAAAACTTTATTCATTCCTTGATCCTATAGCCCTACCAATTGCAATTTAAAACAAAGATCACAAAGTATCATTAAAATTGTGAAACTGATGATTAAATGAACAAGTTCACTTATAATAGAGACATGGAAGATGAATTTAACAATGGCTTAAATGCTTAACACTAAGTTACTATAGAGTTAAAAAATGGAGGCATCATTCAATTTCAAATGTTCCCTCAATTTTATGTGTCAAAATCCTGTTCACTGAAGAATGAACAGTGGCACACACTGTGGAGGGCCAGGAGAAATTAATCAGGCCCAAGCAGGAGCAATCAATCAGGCCCAAGCAGGAAAAGTCCCCACACCATTGGGGCGGAATGTCCCCGATAGTTAAACAATAACCAATGCTAAGAAACTGTGGGAATGGGATAGGTTTTGGCAACGGCTAACGGCATTCTTCTGCTTCTATGAACCGCTTGCTTGCTAGCAACTGCAAAAAAAAAAAAAAAACACAGTGTGATTTTAGCCTTTATAAGTACCCCTTGAAAACCTCTGGGGGCTGCTTTCAGAATCTTCCTTCTTGGAGGTTTCTGAGGCAGTCGCTGGCCGGCTAATAAAGACTCCAAATTGGCTTTCAGTTTTGATTTGTGTGGTCTCTCATTTGGTGTGCCCCACAACATTTGGAGGCCCCAGCAAGATTGTCCCTAATGGGACACATGGTGACCACAGGTCCTGGGGATTGTCCCCGGAACTGAGGTCCGGCCTAAGGGAAGGCCTCAGAGAGATGTTCCTCCACCCCAGGCAAGGACCAGGAACCGGAGGGGTTCTACAGGACCCTCCAAAATTACACAAAATCTGGTGGAGTCATCTGTTTATGGATACCTCACCGGTGAGTACAGGTCTGTTACTGGATCCAGTGGGGACCTCTGGAAGGCTGGACATAGCATTACTTCTAGGCTCCGGTCCCGGAGCAAGACATTGCCCAGGATTCCGGTTAGGAATCTCTTAGGGATAAGGCATTTGTTTGTCTTAGTTCGTTTTGTCCCTCCTCTTAATTGTTGGTCTCATCACATTTTGTGGTGTTTTTGTCGTAATTGTCATGGGTCAGTCAAGTTCATCTGTCTGTACTCCACTTCAATGTTTCTTGAAACATTTCCAGGAATTTCAGCAGAAGGCCAGGAGACTATGGAGTCCCTGTCAGAGCCTCCGACTTGGAAAAATTCTGCTGATGGGTGTGGCCAACTTTTGGTTCTGGGTGGCCTCTTGAGGGAACCGCAGACCTATCTATAGCTTATAAAGTCCAAAGGGTGATTTTTGGTGATCCAGGCCACCCTGACCAAATCCCCTACATACTAATTTGGATTGAAATTTTAACAGAAAAACCCAAGTGGTTACGGTCTTGCCTGGAGTTCCAAAAAGAAAGACCCCCCCCCCCCCCCCAGAGCCAAAATGGTGCTCTTAATAAAAATCTCTCAAAAAGAAAAAACTAATGGGATCCCAGTATTGACAGGACCACCGGAGGATCCGATCTTGATGGACCCTCCTCCATACCCAACAGCCCCTCCACCTCTGGAGGGTAGAAATGGCCAAGAGGCTGCAACCAGCTCCTCTAATAGCCAGGAGGTGCCCTTCAGCTCCCCCCCATACCAGAAGTGGCTCTGATTACCACCCTTTTTCTCATTCACAATCACCGGATTCTTCCAGAGTCCCAATTTTACCCTTGAGGCAGGTTGGCCCTGCCCTGTGGGACAACCGCCCACCTTTCATGGTCTATGGCCCCTTTTCCTCTAGTGATCTGTATAACTGGAAAAGCCAAAATCCCTCTTTCTCTAAAAAGCCCCAAGGGCTCATCTCCCTCTCGGAGACTGTCTTTTTTACCCACCAGCCCAGTTGGGATGACTGCCAACAGCTCCTCCAGGCCCTCTTCACCTCCAAGGAATGAGATTGAGTGAGGAGAGAGGCGAGGAAGTTAATTCTTGGACCTGATGGATGGCCTACTACTGAATCAACCTGATTAGAGGCTGTGTTCCCCTCCACCTGCCCCTAATGGGACCCCAACACTGATAGAGGTAAGGAGGCTCTCGATGGGTATCGCCAGACTCTGCTCCAGGGGATACGAGCGGTGGCCAAGAAGCCAACCAACTTGTCTCAGGGGAGCAAAACTGTACAAAAGCTGGACGAATATCCAGCCGCTTTCCTTGAGCGCCTCCTTGAGGCATACCGCTTGTACACCCCTATAGATCCAGAGGCACCTGAAAATAGGCAAGCTGTAAATATAGCATTTGTCACCCAGTTGGCCCCAGACATAAGAAAAAAATTACAGAAGTTAGAAGGATTGGAGGGTAAAGTGCTGTCTGAACTGATAGAGATTGCCCAAAAGACTTTTAATAGCAGAGATGACCCCGTTACCATGCAGTCCAAAAACATAGCCAAAATTTTAGTATCCTCAATGGCTGAACAGGAAAAACAAAAAGAAAGATGGGAAAATATTGAAAAAAGAAAGGGAAACCAAGGAAAAAGATTGGGCCTAGGTGCAAACCAATGTGCCTACTGCAAAGAGAATGGACAGTGGAAAAATGAATGCCCTAAAAGAGGACTTAAAGGAATGAAACTGACCCCTGTTCTGGTTGAAGAGATGAATTGATGGGGCCGGGGCGCCATTCTGTTGAGCCCCCGGGAGCCCAAGTTCACATTAGAAATCAGAGGCAAGCCTACAAATTTTCTTGTGGATACTGGGGTGACCGTCTCCATCTTCCAGCAAGCAGAAGGGCCCATATCTAAGGGAAAAAATCCCCATACAGGGAGCAATGGGAAAAACAAAGTCTTACCCATGGAATAAGACTAGGATCACTAACCTTGGGGAAGGAACTGTCACCCACTCATTTCTTGTGTTGTGGTAACTGTGGACCGGGTCATCTGGGCTCAGGCCCTAGGACATGGGACTTCAGCCCAAAAGGCCAAACTAATAGTTCTGATTCAGTCTCTAAGGTGGGGAAAGGGGAAGGTTGTCAACATCTACACGGACGGCAGATACACCTTCGCAACTACGCATGTCCATGGAGCACTATATCAGGAGTGGGGACTTTTGCCATCAGGAGGAAAGGAAATAAAAAATATACCAGAAATACTCTCCTTGCTAGAGTCTATCTGGTTACCAAAAAGGGCAGCCATTATACATTGCAAAGGACATCAGACTGCTGAAACTCAAATTGCCAGAGGAAATGCCCTGGCTGATAAAATAGCAAGAGGTTGCCCCAAAACCAGTGGGGACACTGCAGATACTTCCTGTTTTACCGGGGTGAGTGCTGCCGAGCTCTCCAGAATATACCAGGGAAGAAATTAAACTAGGTGAAACACTGTGCACCAAAACAAAACCTGACGGTTGGAAAATTCTCCCATATGGGAGAATCCTAGTGCCAGAGCACCTGGGGCACAATTTGGTTGCCCAGGTTCACCAAAGTACACATCTGGGCAGTACAAAACTAACTGAACTCTTACAGAGAGATTACTACATTCCCTGATTGCAACAACAAGCCCAGAAGATATCTTCCAGATGCCACATCTGCGCCCAGGTAAATTCCAGCCAAGGGAGAGAAATGCCCCAAGGAATCAGGCTGAGAGGACAAGCCCCAGGGGAACAGTGGGAAATAGACTTCACAGAAATATTATATGGTCCATATGGATACAAATACCTGTTAGTCTTCATCGACACCTTCTCTGGATGGGCTGAGGCATTTCCTACCAGAACCGAGACAGCACAAATAGTAGTAAAAAAACTAGTTTCTGAAATTGTCCTCTGATTCGGCCTCCCGACTGCAATGCGGTCCGACAATGAGCTGGCATTCATCGCCCAAGTTACCCAATTGTTAGCAAAAATATTAAATATCAAATGGAAATTACATTGTATTTATAGACCACAGAATTCAGGGCAAGTTGAAAGAATGAACAGAACAATAAAGGAATCTTTAAATAAACTAAAGCTCGAGACTGGCGAAAACTGGGTGAGTCTCCTTCCATTTGCCCTCCTAAAAACTAGATGTACTCCCTATGTTAAGGGAATTGCCGCATATGAAATCATGTTTGGACGACCGCCTCCACTAATCCCTAAATTGGGGGAAGAAAAAATAGCTGAATTAAATAACCATTCTCTTCTAAAATCATTATAGGCCCTGCAGTCTACACCCAGCAAACTGGTAAAGGCAGCCCATCCGGGACCAACAAATCCTGCCCCTAAAAAAGATTTATTTCAGGTGCAGCCCGGAGACCTGCTCTGGATAAAGAAACTTCAGCCAGCCACCTTGGAAGCCTGGTGGACAGGAGACCTCCCAGTGATCCTCTCAACTCCAACGGCAGTGAAAGTTGCAGGAAAATGGCACTGGATTCATCACACCCAGATAAAAAAGGCCACCCCAGACCAGATCCCTAAAAAATGGACCATCCAGTGAACCAAGGATCCACTAAAGATAACACTTTCCAGAAATCCCTCTGGGTCCTCTTAATATCCTTGGTGGGGGTCATGGGAAAAAACCCTCACCAGGTTATAAACTACACCTGGGAACTCACAAAAATGGTGGATGGATTAGTGGTGGCTACAACCACTACTCCCTCCCA
Organism: Tamandua tetradactyla; assembly: GCF_023851605.1. Lineage (NCBI taxonomy): Eukaryota > Metazoa > Chordata > Mammalia > Pilosa > Myrmecophagidae > Tamandua > Tamandua tetradactyla. Next base: position 8,840,823 of record NC_135342.1, read on the forward strand.
ACCAACCCTCCACTTTGATCTCTCCCAACTATTTGTACACCTGGGGAAGTGGAGTTATGGTAACATGCTCAGATATAGATGTGCTACCCCCCACCAAGAAAAAGGCTTATGGCATACCCAATACTATCTATGCCTGTCCTGTGGAGGGAAGTTCTAACTGCCAAGGGGGAGGCCAATATTACTGTGCCAACTGGGGTTGTGAAACAATCGCAGAATGGACGAACTGAGACCTGTTCATAACTTTAACAAGGGCACCAGCCCATAACCCCAACAGTTGCACCCGAGGCACCTGTAACCCAATGATTATTACTATCCCTTCCTGGTGCAGCCAAACCTGGGTGGGTGGAAAAACTTGGGGATGGAGATTATATGTCTCAGGTCACAACCCGGGCACCATTTTTACAATTCAAAGGTTCCACCCCCATAAAGCAGACAATCCCATAGGACCTAATCAAGCTCTCAACCCTGGCATAAAACTGGCTCAGCCCCCCAGACTCATAAATTCTTCTCCCTCCCCTAAGAAACCCCTGCTTAACATGTTAAATTCAGTTTTCCAGTTTATAAATCAAACCAATCCACTTATTACTAAAGACTATTGGCTTTGCTTAAACCCTGAACCCCCTTATTACATCAGAATAGGAGCTAATATCTCCCTAGGCCTCACAAATACCTATATCAGAAACCTCTCAGTCCAAGAAGCACAAGGCCAACACCTATGCAAGTGGGGACAGGAACCGAAACTCACCCTAGGAGATCTCCAAGGGCAGGGAACCTGTATTTATTCTGAGAATTTTAATCTAGCTAAATCCCCCTATAGTGACTCCTGCAGTCTCATCATGTCACTAAAGAGCATTTTAACTTTAACCCCAGGTGGATGGGACCGCCTCCTTGTAGCCCCTGATGGTTCTTGGTTTGCCTGCACATCCGGCATTACCCCCTGTATAACTCACCCAATAATGACAGTCGAGGAGGAGTTTTGTATTTTGGTTCATATTATCCCCCAAGTATATTATTATTCTGGGGAAAGAGGTAGGGAACATTTAGAACCCACTTACTGGGTCAAGCGAGCCCCAATCTTAGTGCCCCTCCTTTTTGGACTGGGCATTGTAGGATCAACTGCAGTCAGGACTTTAGCCCTTATCATCGGGGACCAAAATTTTTAAACTCTTAGCAAACAAGTTGATCTGGATCTTAGTGAATTAAAAAGCTCCATCAGTCATTTGGAAAACTCCCTAAATTCACTGGCTAAGGTCATCCTCCAAAACCACGGAGGCTTAGACCTCCTATTTCTGAAACAATGGGGGTTATGCATGGCCCTCAGAGAAACCTACTGCTTCTATGCCAATCATTCTGGAATAATTAGAAATTGTCTATCCCTAGTCCATAGCAGGTTACGAGAGCAGGAAGGACGCTGACAAACTGAAACCAACTGGTATGAAAACTTATTTTCCTGGTCTCCATGGCTAACCATGCTCTTGTCCACTGCAGCAGGGCCCCTAATTCTCATATTATTAGGCTTAATGTTTGGACCCTGTGTAATCAACTGTCTAACCTCATACATGCCAAGAAAAATATAAACTGTTAAACTATTAGTTCTTGGAACCCAATATCAACAGATTTATAATCAAAATGAAGAAACAATGGTTTGATTCTCTCATAAAACCATTGGGGAATGTGGAGGGCCAGGAGCAATTAATCAGGCCCAAGCAGGAGCAATCAATCAGGCCCAAGCAGGAAAAGTCCCCACACCATTGGGGCGGAATGTCCCCGATAGTTAAACAATAACCAATGCTAAGAAACTGTGGGGATGGGATATGTTTTGGCAACAGCTAACGGCATTCTTCTGCTTCTATGAACCGCTTGCTTGCTAGCAACTGCAAAAAAACCACAGCATGATTTTAGCCTTTATAAGCACACCTTGAAAACCTCTGGGGGCTGCTTTCTGAATCCTCTTTCTTGGAGGTTTCTGAGGCAGTCACCGGCCGGCTAATAAAGACTCCAAATTGGCTTTCAGTTTTGATTTGTGTGGTCTCTCTTTTGGTGTGCCCCACAACAACACTTGGATGATCAATGTAGCAGGAACAAGTTTGTTCAATAGCCTAGAGATACAAGTTTGTGAACTTGGACAGTGTTCTCCCTAGGACAAATTCCTCCACTATGATTGCTGGCTCAAAAAGGGAATGACCATAGTATATTTGATCAACACTGCTATACTGCCCTCAAGATATGTTGTGACACTCCACAAATGCCAGAAGGACAGTTAAACCCACTGCTCTTCAGGGTCTCCTGATATTTTCAATTTAAGCATCCTGGGATACGCTGACCACTCTGCTCCTTGGCTTCAAGGAGCCCATCTTATGTGGCAGGATGATATTTTAACATAGTGTTCAGAGAGTTTTCCTCTGAGAATTTTTGGTGACTAATAAGCCCCTCTACTGGGGAGTCCATCAGATGATGTTCCATCCCCTAAAGGGTGGACTGTCACAGCAGAAAAAGAGGATGAAATTTCAGACTCTAAGATTGTATATTTTAAATCAACTATATTTAAATCAATATATATTTTAAATCAACTCCCAGTACATGCACCCTCCAAAAAAAATCAAGTTTGAGGGGTGAAAGTCACTTATCCTCAGGAGAAGGTGAAATCAGGAAGAGTCAAGGTGTGTTTCTACATCCTCAGACTAGGTAGAGAGAAAAATACAAAATAGGGAAGTAAAGTAATGGGGTCAGATATTGTGGGAATCTTAAGAAGGTTCAGTGGGCTCTACCCAAAAAAACCCGAGACCAAGTTCCTGAGAGACTGTCTTAGGGTCCTGTGTAAGACTGGAGTTCAAAGGATGGCTCTGTCCACCATCTGTACATCACTGCTGAGTAACAATTTCAAATGATCCACCCCACTCCTCTGTTGCACACATTCCTGAAATGTGGCAGAAGCAGAACTGAAGAAATGGCTGAGGAACCTGAGCAGACAGAGAGATAGAGACAGCCCCATGCAAAGGAACAGCAGCCAGTGTCTTCTCATTTCCTGAGTAGTCTTCCGAGTATGTGAAGTAGGAATGGAACCTGCATGGGTCCTGGAATCAGGACTCAGAGCCCTCATCTCTGATGTGTGTGAACCAAGAACTGAGCAGCTGATGGATTCAAGTCTGAAAGAGATCAAAGGGGAATAGAACACTTGTGAAACAGCCTTCTCTGAGTTCCTCAGACAAAGCACCAAAGGACACAAGGGACCAGGTAATAAGAGTGTTGTAGGGCTTAAGAAAGACTTTGCCTTTCTCTTGACCTGGAGCAGTGTGTAGTGGGAGGATAAATTCCTATGTCTGAAGAACAGAGGGATGGGAGGTGGGTGAATTGAAAAATATATTTTGTGAACTCACAAGAAAAAATCCTCTGTTTCCCCACAGACTTCTCTCACTGGGGAGTTTCCAGAAACAAAATTTAAAGGCACAGCTCCTCATCTGAGCTCTTACCTGTGTCCACATCTTGTTACTTCTCCACCTACCTAGATTTTTCACTATTTTCATCTGGCTCTCCATATTCCACAGTTATTCACTTTGCTCCAAACTGGAGATAATACTTAGCTCAAAAAGAGAGATTCCTGCTTAGTTTTAAAAGAATTTAAAGGGAATATGGTGTGGTTTTTCCAGAACAATCCTAGCTCTTTGCTCAACTGAAAAGAGGACATTACAAATGGGTCTAGAAAAATATTTCACAATTTCATCCACTGACAACCCCCTTCTGTAATGCTTAGGAAAAATTTTCAATATGCAGGTATCTTTCTCTCTCTTCCAGTACACACTGAATCAAAAGAACAGGTGTTAAATCAGGAAGCTAGGTATTTAAATGTTCATCATAAAATTTTGTGCATATTTGAGTTCCAGAAGCAGCACTGGTCACGTGTGAAGTAGGCCAATCATCTGAAAGCAGAGAATGTTAAGTCTGGATGCCTCTTTATGAGGCTTTCTGTTTCTGAATCAATTTCAGTCATCCCTGTAAGAACAAGGATTGAAACTCCATTAAGCAAGCTCCCAAGGGATTTTCAAAGGAAAATGTGGACATCCACAAGGGCAGATGGTGGCACCCAGGGAGACCAAGTTCCTGTAGTTCTCCAACATCACATTCATGTACAAAGCCCATTGCGTAGGGTCCAGGCATCCCCATTCTTCCCCAGAGAATTCTGTGACCACATCCTGGAAGTTAACAGTCTCTGAAATGAAAAACATCTCACCAAGTAAGGTTGGATTTGATTGAAGTGAGTATTCTGACAAACCTACTTAAGAATTTTTTAGCAAGCTCTATGTCCTTAATTTTGTTTTATTATGCTTTTTCATCAGATGAAATCCACTCAATTGCTGTGAATGTCACATGTTTGTGTACAATAAAAGAAATAAACAACAAACTTCAAAGCCATTTATATAGACATGCAAGATATTATGTTCTGTATTACATGGGACATTCAAGTTCTAAGTGAGCAAGAACAGAAATAATGTCTTCAGGAATGACAAAGTCCACCGTGGCTTTAACGGCAAGTCAGAATATTAAAATGGTAGTCATGATTATTATAACAACTCTGAAATTTTGGACATTTTCCACGTGCTAAACAGCACTCTGGATGCTTTACATTTACTGACTTGTATAAAGCTCTAACAACCCATTAGAGAAAAAATCTGTTCCTACCTTCCTGAGAAGAGGAGACAACTATCACAGATACTCTTAGAAACTGGCCTCAGGCTAAAGAATCAATAGATGATGCCACCACTACCTGAACCCTAAAAACTGAATTGAATCTAAAGACTCAAGGAGCTAAGAAAAAGATATAGTGTTAAAGTATGTTGTCAGTGGACTTGCTACCTGAAAACAACTAGAAACAAGTTCAAGGCTAACAACATGGAGGATGAAGAACATTATATATGTTTCCAAATATGGAAACACAAATGAGTTGCTAGCCTTATACTATTAACCCACAACATGATAATATAGAAAAAATTGAAGGCCATAAAAAGTATTTGATGTATGCATAACTACTGCAAAATATAAAATCTATTTATGAAAGTATCTGTCTTTTGAAGAATTCACAGGCTTGTGCATACATGCACTCAAGCACACACAGAGACACACATTTAAATGAACTGAAAGAAGAGTAGGCTCTGAATGATACATATTTTGAATTGAATTTTCATTATCTATCACTTTTCCTATGTGCACTTCAGCATTTTTGCCATATGAAAAGGTAGAAATTGTACTTAAATTAGTTTCTTAAAGTATTCTATATTAGGCTAATAAAAAAATACAAAAATATACACATATAAAACTTTGACTGTAATCTCCATTAAATACATATATATATATAAATAAAATATAATTTTATTCATTTTGATATTTGGATATCAAAATTAGCCATTAACTTGAGCCAAATGGAATTTATTCCACTAATAATGCAATGATTCAAGATTAGAAATGTATTACTGATATACATTAATTTAATATATTGAAACAGAAAACAATATTTACTATAGCAGTAGGTCCTTAAAGAATTCAATGAATCACTAAAAATCATGCTAAATGGGGATTTTTTAAAAAACATGGGCGTGCACCTGGGATTGAATCCGGGTTTCTGGCATGGCAGGCAAGAACTCTGCCACTGAGCCACTGTGGCTCACCCTAAGTGGGAAATTTTTAAAACTTAAGCAAGGAAATTTCACCAAACATCATTATCAATAGTAAACATTAGAAGTATTTCCAATATAGTGTATAAATTGTTTTAAATTTGCAGAAGAAAATAGCACAACAAAATATTAACTGAATATTTTTTCTAAAATCATCTAACCATGTAGAAAGGCATTTGTATAAGATTTGCACCAAATCTTGTCACAAAGCTGACAAGACAGTGAGTGATAGTGGAGGACATGGTAGGAAGGGGATGTTTTATTTCTGTGCCAGTTTGAAAGGATTTATAAACCCTAGAATAGCCATGTTTTAAACCTAATCCAATTTTGTGGAAGCAAAGACTTTTTTTAAACCCTGTTCAGTACTGTATGTTGGAAACTTGATTAGATTATCTCCATGGAGATGTGACTCATCTAATTGTGGGTATGAACTTTTGAATAGAGGGAGATTTGACTCCACCCATTCCAGGTGGGTCTTGATTACTTTCCTGGAATCTTTTAAAAGAGGAAGCATTCTGAAAAGGCCTAGAGATTCTGAGAGAGACAGAGCCCACACAGCCAGAGACCTTTGAAAATGAAGGAAAAGTCCCTGGGGGAGCTTCATGAAACAAGAAACTGGCAGAGAAGGCCAGCAGATGCCGCCATGTTCACCATGTGCATTTCCAGTTGAGAGAATAATCCTAAACATCATCAGCCATCTTGAACCAAGGTATCTCTCACTGGATGCCTTAGATTGGACATTTCTATAGCCTTGCTTTAGTTGGGATGTTTTCATGGCCTTAGAACTGTGGATTGGAAACTTAATAAATTCCCTTATTAAAAGCCATTCTGTTTCTGGAATATTGAATTCTGGCACCTCACAAAGTAGAACAATTTCTTACTCTCTAAACTACATCTGTATGGAGTTTTACCACACACACAAAAAAATTGTGCATGTCATGTTATTTAAAATATAACTAATATAATATTTAAGAACTGGAAACAAGAATTTGGTTCCAGCTTCTCTGATAAAAATGACAAAGTTCTCTGCTCCAATGTCTTCATTGAATTATAATCACTTTCACCTAAATCACCTGCTGAATGAGAATCCTTGTGTGAACACTATTTAAAGAACCTTGTGCTGGTTTGAAAATTTTAAGCACCCCAGAAAAGCCATGTTTTAATCCTGATCCAATCTGGTGGGAGCAGCCATATCTTTTTCCCTATTCAGCACTGTAGGTTGGAGTTTTTTTATTAGATTATCTTCATGGACATGTGATGCACCCAATTGTGGATATTAACTTTTGATTAGATGGAAATGTGACTTCACCCATTCCAGATGGGTCTTAATTGGCTTACTAGAATCCTTTAAAAGAGGAAACATTTTTGAGAGAGCCAGAAACAATAGAACCTGTAGGAGCCAAGGGTTTAAAACAAGACCTGCAGAATTTGTTGGAAGCAGCTGGCCTCAGGATAGCAGTATACTGTGGAGATTGTTATGTAGAGCAGTCTGGGAGGAAGAGAATGTTTACCCCAAATGGTTATGTTAAGTATGAAGAACACTGAAAGATAAGAACTTTGCTCCCTCAGGAAATGCATGCATGCCTATTGACATCCTGTGGTATATAACCAGGATCTGGTTAAGAATAAAATTGTCTGAAGTCTGTCTGAAGTAAACTCAAGCCTCAGACCTCCTGAGCCCATCTGTGTCTTTATTTCTTTCTTCTTTTCTTTTTTTCTCATCATTCCTTAATATCCTTCAAGCTCCATTTCAATAGGAAGCAACAAGAACCTAGAGAAATGACAGAAGCCTCAGAACTGGCAGAAACTTCACAGCAGAGCTTACACAGATGCAGACACATAGAGAGTGGAGACACAGACATTTGGAGAAGCTTGGAGCCCAGCAGACATCACCATGATATGTTAAGCAAGCCAGAAACTGGAGAGAGCCAAAGGAAGCCAAGAGATGAAAGCCAGCCTTGGAGAAGCTAAGCAAGGAACATCCACATGGACAGAGACTGAAAACAATGGAGCCCAGGAGGAAGGGGCCAGCAGATGTCAGCCACATGACTTCCCAGCTGAAGGAGGTGTTCCACACAAATCGGCCTTTCTTAAGTGAAGGTAACCTCTTTTTGGTGCCTTAGTTTGGACATTTCCACTTCCTTAGAACTGTAAACTTGCAACTTATTAAATTCCCCTGGAGGCTTCCTGCCACTTCCAAATACTGATATTCATATTCAGAGTGAGAGAGTCCAAAAGGGAAATATGACATTTGTTACTTTAGTTATGACAATTGAAATCCACTGTTTTCCACTCATAAATACTTGTTAAATATAGTTTTCATTACAAAGTGATCTCATACATTTTCATATTATCTTCACATGGTACTCAAACTAAGTGTCGCTGCTATAAATGATTTATATGTAATCACTTATTGAGTTGATAGCATAAACAACAGTAGTGGTTTGAAGAAGTTATATACCCCAGAAAAGGGCATGCTATTTTAATCCATTCCTGTGAGTGCAGACCTGTTGTAGGTGGGACTTTTCAGGTTATTTCAATTGAAATATGACACCCCATTCAAGGTGGGTCTTAATCCTTTTACCGGAGTCCTTTATGAGAGGATAAAAGACCATAAAAGCTCAGAGAAGCCCCAGAGAAGTGGAAAGACAAGGGCATACCTATAGAAGCTGAGGGACAAAGCCACTGAAGTCAGAACTGGAAAGCAATGAAACCCGAGGGAAGGACCAGCATGCACTACCCATGTGCCTTTCCATGTGACAGGGTGTCCCAGATTCCTGCAGCTTTCTTCAGAGAAGGTTTTGTCCTGTTGGTGTCTTAATCTGGACATTTTCAAGGCATATAATTGTAATTTTATAAGCTAATAAATCTTCATTGTAAATGCCAGCCCATTTCTTATATATTACATTTCAGCAGCTTAGTGAACTGAAGCACTTTGTAAAAAAATCCCCACCAAAACATGATCATGTGATGTAATAGAGAATTTCCACCAATCCTTTAAACATCATAAAATCAATACTACTTGAAATATTCAAAGATTATTGAGGAAGTAGGAAAATTTAAAAATACTTTCATATTGGCATAGAACATTGATACCAAGAGCTACTCTTTAAAATTACTGCACAATGGGCAGGCCCTGGTTGCTCAGCAGGTAAAGTTCTCACCTGCCATGCTAGAGACCTGGGTTCAATTCCTAGTGCCTGCCCATGCAAAAATAAATAAATAAATAAAATTACTGCACGAAGTATTGGAGAAAATGTTCATGTCTGCATCTACATAGGAAAACCTTACATAAAATATTATCAAGCTATTTTCAACTTCCAATTAAATTGTCCCTGTATCCTGAATAAATATAATTTATAACAAGAAATCAGGAGCAATTCAACATTATGAAGTCCACTAATGTAGTTAATCATAGTTTTAGTGATAATGAGAAAAATATTGTTTTCCATGTTTATGAATACAAAAAAATTATTGGCAGAATTCAACAGAGGTTAATGTTAAATAAACCACACAATGAGTTAGGAGTTGATGTCTATTCATAAAATTGACAAGTAAGGCATCTTCATATATCTGGGGAACACAAGAGAAATACCATTAAAATCAGAAATAACAATAAGGAGTTTCTAAGTCTCTACATTCAGCATCGATTTGGAAGGAATCACCAAGGAAATTTAACAAGGAAGATCAGAAAGTGACAAGAGAATTGTAACCAAAGTGTTAGAAGTCTATTTTCAGAAAAAAAGAAAAATCTAAAAATGATTCAGGATGAAACAAGACAGAAAAGTCATATAGCGACAGTTATAGCCTTTGGTTAGAAAATATAATGGAAAAAGATACAATGGAAGGTGAGGCTAAAGTTCAAGAGCATCCAATAAAATTGAATTGAAAATAATATAAGACAAAAGAACACAAATGATTTCATTTATATGAAATATGCAGAAAGGGAAACCCATAGATACAGAAAACAGATTAGTGGTTGCAGGGGTTGAGAAGAGGGGGAGGATAGGAAGTGACTGCTTAAAAGGTATGCAATTTCCTTTCTGTGGGTGACAGAAATGTTCTAGAACACAGCAGTGATGGTCGGACAACGTGACTGAACTAAATGTCACCAATGGTAAATTTAATGCTGTGTGTATTATACAAAAACAAGAAAGTTTTAAAGTAATATTTTTAAAAACTAGCAAGAAATACCTAGGCACAAACCTAACAAGAAATGTGCAAATGCTATATAAAGAAAGCTTTCTAACATTCCTGAAACATACCTGTGCTGGTTTGAAAGGATGTCTGTCCCCTAGAAAAGCCATGTTTTAATCCTAATCCCATTTTGTAAAGGCAGCCGTTTCTTCTAATCCCTATTCAGTATTGTATGTTTGAAACTGTAATTAGATTATCTCCCTGGAGATGTGATTTAATCAAGAGTGGTTGTTAAACTGAATTAGATAGAGGCATGTCTCCACCCATTTGGGTGGGTCTTGATAAGTTTCTGGAGTCCTATGAAAGAGGAAACATTTTGGAGAATAAAGGAGATTCAGAGAGAGCAGAGAATGCTGCAACACCATGAAGCAGAGAGTCCACAAGCCAGTGACCTTTGGAGATGAAGAAGGAGAATGCCTCCTGGGGAGCTTCAGGAAACAGGAAGCCAGGAGGAGGAACTAACAGATGATGCCATGCTTGCCATGTGCTCTTTCAGATGAGAAAGGAACCCTGGCCATGTTCATCATGTGCCTTTCCAGATGAGAGAGAAACCCTGAATTTCATCGGTCTTGAACCAAGGTATCTTTCCCTGGATGCCTTAGATTGGACATTTCTATAGACTTGCTTTAATTGGGGCATTTTCTTGGCCTTAGAACTGTAAACTACCAACTTATAAAATTCTCCTTTTTAAAAGACATTCTGTTTCTGGTATATTGTATTCTGGCAGCTAGCAGACTAGAACAATACCAAAGTAGGCTTAAACAGAATTTTTAGACAGAAAAGCACCAGCAGGTGGTGGTGATGAAAAGAAAGTGAACAGTTCCATTATATAGTTTATAGGCTTGATGTTACCTCATTGTAGGCATCATCAGATTTGTTTCTGGAAGTAAATATTTTAGTGAAGGTTTCATAGAAAACCTTAAACAAATGAGAATTATGGGGAAAACTTGAGAAAAGAAACACTGTGAGAAGTGCTGGCCTGATGTATTTTAAACCTGTGAATAGAACAGTATAGATTTAATTCAGAAATAGACAGATTGAACAATGAAACAGAATAGGCAGCCACAGACCAGAGTATATAAAGGCAGCAGTGGAGGAAATATTTCTAATGATTACAAATATTGGGTTACTGTATATTCCTTAGGGAAAACGTGAATTTATGCCCCATCTATTCTAAGCAAAACAAATGTGAAACAAAGCAACTGAAAAAATAAAAAGTTAGATTATTTAAACAGGGAAGAAACCACAGGTGAGTTCTTTCACAATCTGGAACAGAGAAAACTGGTCTTATGGCACAAACCAAAAATATATTAATAAAAGCAAAGATCAAGAAATAAGACTATTGAGTTAGTTAGATTCAGATGTCAACTTGGCTAGGTGAAGGTGCTTAGTTCTATTGCTGTGGACATGAGCCAATGGCAAGTGAACCTCATCTGTTATTGATTACATCTGCAGTCAGCTAGGAGGCATGCCTGCTGCAATGAATGATGTTTGACTTAATTGGCTGGTGCTTAAATGAGAGACTCAATGTAGCACAGCAAAAGCAGCTCAGATACATCATCTCAGCACTTGCAGCTCAGCCCAGGCCTTTGAAGATGCAGAAAGGAATCAGCCTGAAGAACCCAGAGGCCTGGAGGGAAGGCCAGCAGAGATTGCCCTGTGCCTTCCCATGTAAGAAAAAAACTCAGTTGAAAGTTAGCTGCCTTTCCTCTTAAAAACTATACATCAACTAAATAAATCCCCTTTTATTGAAAGCCAATCCATCTCTGGTGTATTGCATTCCAGCAGCTAACAAACTAGAACAACTATGTAAAATTTAAAATATTCTCCTTGGCAAGAAACAGCATAAGCAAAGCAAAAAGACCAATGTAAAATGGAGACAATTATTTGGAACTTATATTAAGACAAAGGGAAACCCATACTGTGTGTTTGTTTGAGAGCAAGGAATCTTTCAAAACACCTAATGTCATGGAACACAGGAGCCAGTCAATAGAGGTTCCTCCTGGTGAAATGGTACAAGTTGAACTCAAAAAGGTATATTACAAATACCTGTAGGGAATGAATGGCGTCAAACATATGCAAAACCCATCAATGAAGTAAATGCTTAGAAGACATTAAAGAATTCTAAAACCACTAGATAATGGTTGATGGATGGAGCATGTGCACATCCCTCCTCATCAACTTGAGCATAACTAAAAATGGGGGAACAAGACCTGCACATCACAACATGCAAGAAAGGTATGTACAAAGAATCACTTTTGGAATATTCTTTCAAAAAAACATAATGAGAATATTATTTAAACAAGCTTCTAAATAGAATTACCAGCTTACATGAACATGGAGGATTGAATTACATGTTACTTGATAACATGAACAAATAATTAACTAAAAGCTGATATGGACAATTCAGAATAAAACAGGATGCATTTTATCTTGCTTTTTTTTTTACATGGGCAGGCACTGTAAATCAAACCCAGGTCTCCAGCATGGCAGGTGAGAACTCTGCCTGTTGAGCCACGTGGCCCACCCAGAATGCATTTTATAACAAGTAATTGTTGTAATGAAGATTGGAGGGAGAACCAAAGTGAGATAACAGACACACAAGCTAAATGTGATGTATGGATCTAAAATTTGGGGTATGAAACGGTTTTGTGGTTATATTTTAAATGTATTTCTTGGGGATATGAATGGTGGCATTTATAAATAAAATATACAACACATGAATATACTTAAAACACTCCAGATATGTATGTATACATGTATGTGTAGATACAGAAATATTTATTTAGATATGTATTTAATGTGTGTTTGAATATATTTATATTCTAATTAGAACAAAACATCCAACTTGAAAGACACATGATGATGCTCTATCAGTCTTATCTAAACATTCACAGAAAAAAACACAAAAGGAAACTTTAAACTTAAATAATTAGGAAAATTGCATGTGTGAAGGGCCAGTATATGAAACTTTATATATTTTTTCCATGATTTTCCTATAAACCTACAACTTCTCTAATAAAAAAATAAATTAAAAAAAATATTAATTTTCAGGAGTTTGTGTAAAGAGAATTGACAAGAAGTCAAGAGAACTCTACAGTATGGGAAAAAAGTGGATAAAACAAGCAGGTACTATGCAAGGACTGACATCCAGACATTGCTGAAAAGGGCAAAGTGGTGACTCACTAATAGGCAGACCAGTCCCTGTGTTGGCAGAACATTCTAGAAAATTGTGTTTTGGACCTTGCCAGAAACATGCCCTCCAGGGCACTCCAGTAGTCAAGACCCATCTGGAATGTGTGGAGCCACATCTCTGTGGAGATACTCTAATCAAAACACTCCAACCTACAGTGTTGAATCAGGATTAAAAGAAATGCTGCCTCCTCAAGATTGGATCAGGATTAAAACATGGCTTTTCTGGGGGTACATAATACATTCAAACCAGCACAGCTGTGGTATGATACACCCTAATAGAAAATATCTCCATTGTGCTAATAGCTTCAGAGCAGCACTTGAAACATTTCAACAATTATATTTTAAATAAAATTTCTGCTCAGCACATTAATATGAGGTGAGAAATAATTCTGATACGTGGCATCCACCAACAACAAACATAGATTTATATATTGGTGGTCAGATGTTAGAAGCATGTCCATGAAGGATAAGATAGTCGAGAATTAATCCCATTCTCAAGGCCTGCTTCTACTCGGGGATATACCTGAATTTCTAAATAATTAGATAAGGAAGAAAAATAAGAAGAATATTAATAAGGAAAATGGTGACAACATTCTTTTTACTTGCAATTTGTGTAATTCTATAAGATTGGTTATTCTCAAGGGAGCATTTTAATAATTAAGGTCTTGGTCATGTCCCAACCATTTGTAGCAAAGGCTCCTGGAATGGGGCACAGTCGTGGGAATACTCAAAACCCCCTTCATGCTTTCATGGGCTTCCAATTATAAGAATCACTGATATAGAGAATTTCCAGGGACTCTACAGCTATAATGTTGGAATTAATGACAGTTTTCAGCAATCTACAGAGAAAATTCAGTACTGCCCCAGAAGCCAGTAAAAAAAAAAGGAAATTAATAAGAACAAATATGCAGTTCATAACATAAACATAACACGTTTCACTTTAAACTTAAAAAGATGTAGTTTTTAATAGATAAAGTTTAAAAGTATAAGAAAAACTTGAATACTTAGAATATATAGGCATACCTCATTTTATTGTTCTTCACTTTTTGCACTTAATAGGTATTATGTTTTTTACAAACTAAAGGTTTGTGGCAATCCTGAGTTGAGAAAGTCCATCGGTGCCATTTTTCCAACAGCATGTGCTCATTTTGTGTCACTATGTCACATTTTGTTAATTTACCCAATATTTCAAACTTTTTCATTATTATTATGTCTTTTACACTGATCTGTGGTCAGTAATCTTTGTTGTTACTATGATAATTGTTTTGGGGTGCCATGAGCTGTGCCCATAAAAGATGAACTTAACTGATAAATACTGTGGGTGTTCCACTCCCCTGTTTCTCTTCCTTCCCTCAGGCCTCCCTATTTCCTGAGAAAAGTAATATTGAAATTAGGCCTATTAGTAACCCTACAATGCCCTGTACCTGTTCAAGTGAAGGCAGGAGTCACACATCTATCACTTTAAATCAAGTTAGAAATTATTCAGCTTAGTGAGGAAGACATGTTGAAAGCTGAGAAAGGCCAAAAGCTAGCCTCTTGGGCCAAAAAGTTAGCCAACTTTTGAATGCAAAGGAAAAGTTCTCAAATAAATTAAAAGTGCTACTCTAGTGAACATATGAATGATAAGGAACCAAAACAGCCTTATTGCTGATGTGGAGAAATGTTTAGTCTGGATGGAAAATCAAACCAGGCACAATATTCCCTTAAGCCAAGCCCAATCCAGAGCAAGACCCTATCTCTCTTCAATTCTGTGAAGGCAGAGAGAGATGAAGAAGCTGCAGAAGAAAAGTTGAAGCTAGTAGAGAATGGTTCATGACGTTTAAGGAAAGAAAACTATCTCCTTTGCATAAAAGTGTAAGGTGAAGCAACAAGTGTTGATGTAGAGCTGCAGAAAGTTATACAGAAAATCTAGCTAAGAAAATTGGATGAAGGCAGCTACACTAAATGACGTATTTTCAGTGGAAACTAAACAGTCTTATATAGGAAGAAGATATAGGACTTTCTTAGCTGGAGAAGAGAAGTCAATGCTTGGTTTCAAAGCTTCAAAAGATAGGCTGATACCCAGACCATGTGAAAAAAAAAGAAAGATAGACTGGTTCTCTTGTTAGGGGCTAATGCAGCAGTAACTTTAAGTTGAAGCATATGTTCATTTACCATTCTGAAAATCCATGGGCCTTTATGAATTACGCTAAATCTACACTGCACATGTTCTAAAAATAGAAGGAATCCCAATCCCAAAAGACTGCATATCTGTTTACAACATGGTTTGCTCTATATTTCAAGCTTACTTTTCAGACCTATTTCTCAGAAGAAAAGATTCCTTAAAGATTTTAGGTAGTTTACAAGTTTAACCTCAGTGTTATTGTACAACTTTATGAATTTGGGTGTATCACTTCATTATTATTGTTGTACAACTTTATGAATTTATGTGTATCACTTTATGCATTTATGCATATTACTCTGTGTATTTATGTGCATCACTCTATAAATTTATGCATTCATAAAGGTATATAAATGTAAGCATTCTCAAAGGAAGAAAAGTAGAATCTCTGCAGTGCTATAAATCACATCCCGGCTTACTCAAGCATGTTCAAAGATATCAGTGTGCAAACAGAAAGGCTGCTAGACCTGTTTCTCATCATGTCCAAGAGCTGCCCTTATCTCTGACAAAAGAGTTCAGCTAAGGGCCAGATGGTAATTCCCACCCTGCAAATTCTGTCTCTGTACTTTTCCAGTGTTTACCACCTGTTCCCTTAGTAACTCCCACCTTGCTCACTAGCCTATATAATCTAGAAGCAAAGATTTTTCAGGGCTCAGACTTTGGACAGATGTCCTCTGGGCCTGTTGGCACTAAAATTTTTGTCCAGTTCTCAGAGGCGTGGGTGCTTTCTTGGGGGTAGATCGGAATTTTCTATTCTTCAACAGGACTGAATGTAAAAATCCAGAAATGGATAGCACAATACTACATGATGGTAGCACAATAATATAAGTACACTGAATTAAGCTGAAGATGATTATGGTTGAGGGAGAAGGGCTGGGGGCATGTATGAAACCATAAGGAAAGGTAGAGGATAAAGGCTGAAATAGTATAATTTAGAAATGCTAGAGTGGACAATGATGGTGATTAAATGTACAAATAAAAAAACATTTGCATGATGGCGAACAAATGAATGTCAACATTAGAAGCTGAAAATGGATGGTATATAGAAAAAGGTACAATCAGTGCAAGCTAGGGTCTATAGTCAATACAACATTGTAATATACTTCCATGGAATGTAACAATGGCATTATGCCAAAACTAAATGTCAGCAAGTGAGGGACATAGGTGAGGAGTATGGATTCTATGTGAAAGAAAAGGAAATGTCATCATATAGATTATGGTGGGGAAGGCATATCTGTTTACTTAGTTTGGATTGTATGATGTGCAAATAAAATAAAAGAAACAATGCTAGAGAAAATGTGGGCAAAAAGATGTACCTATTCACTGTTAGTCAGGAAGCTGAGAGGTGTAGCCCCTCTGGAAGGCAGTGTGGTGGTACCACAAGAGGCGAAGAGTAGGGTACCATATGATCTTACAACCCTTTTACTAGGCATATACCTGGAGGAACTGAGTGGCGACCTGAGTGGACATTTGTACACTGGTGTTTACAGTTGCATTGTTCAGATTTGCAATGGATGGAGGTGGCCTACAGGTGCAACTGAGTAATGGAAGGAGGAACCGTGGTGTTTACATACAATGGACTACTGAGTGGCAGCAAGAAGGAATGAAGTTTGACAGGCCACGGTGGCTCAGCAGGCAAGAATGCCTGCTGTGCCAGAGGACCCGGGTTTGATTCCTGGTGCCTGCCCATGTAAAAAAAAAAAAGAAGGAATGAAGTTGTGAGGCATGCTACTAGGTAAATGAACTGTAAGGACAGTATGTTGAATGAAATGTCAAGAACAAAAAGAAAAATATTATTTTGCCTCACTCATATGGATTAACTATAATATATAAACTCAGAGAACTGATGTTGAGAGCATGGTCTGGCAGGTTAGGTGCTATTGTAAAGGTTCCTAGACTGCAAGCTCTTACAGCAGTCATATATATTAGGAGTTGTAACTGTTATATCTAAATTCTGAGATAATGAGCTATTTGTACATAACCTGTTCGCTGAAACTTAAGGTATTTATGTGACACCTGAGACTCAGAGTTAGAGCACTGAAGTTATGCAAGTCAGCATTACCCCACAAAGCAATGGTTAAAAAACTGAAAAAGTTATCAGACTTCATCTAGAGTTATGAATAAAGCTAATCTGGATGGGACTAAGGTAAATCAGAATACTGGGTATAGGATGATATGGCCCATATTTTCAAACTTTAACCTCTGTGTGAGATCAAAGGGAAAGATGTTTATTTGGTGCAAAAATTATATTTTGAGTGGCACATTACCGAATTTAACTTGCATGGCCCATTTACTTGAGTACCACAATTACATAGACTCTTGAATAGGGTGTGAGATTTTCTTGGTTTGTACAGGTTCATGTGATGCTCCAATATATCCCAGAGTAATTTAGGCAGAGAATAAAAAAGTATTTGCAAAGTTACCTTGGGAGATTGGGGAGAAAGGAGGAAATATTTAACTTCTCCACCTGGGGAGCTCCTGATATCTTGTAAGCAGCGGGTACAACCAGTTCAATAAGCTGAGCCCTCAATCTTGGGGCTCACCCCTCTGAAGCTTATTCCTGCAAAGAAGAGGCTAAGCCCCCTCATAATTATGCCTAAGTGTCACCCACTGAGAGCCTCTTTTGTTGCTCAGATATGGTCTCTCTCTCTAAGCCAGCGTGGCAGGTGAATGCACTGCCCTCCTCCCCTACATGGGACATCTCCCAGGGGTGTAAATCTCCCTGGCAACGTGGAACCTGACTCCCAGGGATGATCTAGGACCTGAGAAAGACTTCTTGGCCAAAAAGGGGAAGAGAGAAATTAGACAAAATAATCTCTCAGTGGCTGAGAGATTTCACACGGAGTCAGAAGGTTATCCTGGATGTTGTTCTTATGCATTACATAGATATCTCTTTTTAGTTTATGGTGTATTGGAGTGGCTGGAGAAAAGTATCTGAAACTGTTGAGTTATGTTCCAGTAGCCTTGATTCTTGTACGTGATTGTATAACTATATAGCTTTTACAATGTGACTGTGTGATTGTGAAAACCTTGTGTCTGATGCTTCTTTTATCCAGGGTATAGACAGATGAGTAAAAAATAATAATAAAGATAAAAATAAATAGTAAGGGAAGATAAGGGGTAAATATTGAATAGACTGAAATACTGTGGGTCAGTGGGAGGGAGGGTTAAGGGGATATATGAGTTGTTTATCTGAAGTGGTGCAAACGTTCTAACTGATCATCTTGAAGAATACACAATTATGTGAGGATACTGAGATTCATTGATTGTACAATATGGTTGGACTGTACATGTGTGGATATTTCCCAATAAAAATATTTTTGAAGATTCCTTACAAAACATGACTACTCATTGGTGATGCAACTGGTCACCGAAGAACAGTGATGTCTCAAGATGTACAAGAACATGAATTTTGTTTTCTGCCTACTAACACAACATCCCTTCTGCTAATGAATAAAGATGTCATTTCAACTTTCATGTCTTATGTAAGGAGTACATTTTTACTAGCTGCCATAGATGTTGATTCCTCTGATGGATCTGGGCAAAGAAAATTGAAAACTCCTGGAAAAGATTTATCATTCTAGATGCCATTAAGAAATATTCATGATTTGTGGGAAATCAAAATATCAACATTAATAGGAGTTTGGAACAGGTTGATTCCAACATTCATGGATGACTTTGAGAGGTTCAAGACTTCAGTGGAGAAAGCAACTTCGGATGTGGTAGAAATAGCAAGAGCACTAAAATTGGTAATGGAGTCTGAAGATGTGAATTAATTGCTGTAGTCTCATGATAAAACTTTGATGAGGGAGAGTTGCTTATGGAAAAGCGAATTAGGTGGTTTCTTGAAATGGAATCTACTCCTGCTGAAGATGCTAAGAACATTGTTGAAATAACTACAAAGGATTTAGAATATTATATCAACTTAGTTGATAAAGTGTAGCAGATGTGTGCAGATAGGATTAACATAAGACCTGCGGAACTACTTGGGAGTAGATGGCATTAGGGTGGTGGTGGCAATAAGCTGCTTTATGTTATCTGATTTATGTAAGACAGTCTAGGAGGAAGAGAATGCTTGTTTACCCCAAATGGTCAGGAAATGCATGCATGCCTTTTGTCATCCTGCAGTATATATGCAGTATATAACCAGGATCTGGTCTGTTATTGCTGAGCTTCAGACTCCCTGAATCCCTGAACACTTTCTCCTTTCTCCTCTCTCCTCTCTCCTCTCCCCTCTCCCCTCCCCCCCCCTCTCTCTCTCATCATTCCTTAATAACCTTCAAGCTCCGTTTCGTAGGAAGCAACAATAAAGTAGTGGCAGGTTTTGAGGGGGTTGGCTCCAATTTTGAAAGAAGTTCTACTGTGGTAAACACTCTCAACAGCATTGCATGCTACACAGAAATCTTTCATGAAAGGAAGAGTCAATTGAAGCAGGATACTTCATTTTTGTCTTATTTTAAGAAATTGCCACAGCCATCACAACCTTCAGCAACCATCACCCTAATCAGTTAGCAGCCATCAACATCAAGACAAGACCCTCCATGAGCAAAAAAGATATGACTCACTGAAGGTTAGGATGATGGTCAGCATTTGGTAATATTGTTAAATTAAGGTATGTGCATTGTTTTTTAGACATAATACTATTGCATTCTTTTTTTTTTTTTCTTCTACATTTTCAGGCAGCTCCCTCCAGCCTCTCCATTACATCTTTTTTTTTATTTTTATTTTTTTTTTAATTTTTTTATTAATCAAAAAAAAGAAAAGAAATTAACACAACATTTAGAAATCATTCCATTCTACAAATGCACTCAGTAATTCTTAGTATCATCACATAGATGTATGATCATCATTTCTTAGTACATTTGCATCGATTTAGGAAAAGAACTAGCAAAACAGCAGAAAAAAATATAGAATGTTAATATAGAGAAGAGAATTAAAATAATAATACTAATTATATATATATATATATATATATAAAGGAAAAAGAAAAAAAACAAAAACAAAAGATACAAACACACAAACAAACAAACAAAAAACCATATTTCAGGTGCAGCTTCATTCAGTGTTCCAACATAGTTACATTACACTTAGGTATTATTGTGCTGTCCATTTTTGAGTTTTTGTATCTAGTCCTGTTGCACAGTCTGTATCCCTTCAGCTCCAATTACCCATTATCTTACCCTGTTTCTAACTCCTGCTGGTCTCTGTTACCAATGATATATTCCAAGCTGATTCTCAAATGTCGGTTCACATCAGTGGGACCTTACAGTATTTGTCCTTTAGTTTTGGGCTAGACTCACTCAGCATAATGTTCTCTAGGTCCATCCATGTTATTACATGCTTCATAAGTTTAGTCTGTCTTAAAGCTGCATAATATTCCATCGTAGGTATACACCACAGTTTGTTTAGCCACTCATCTGTTGATGAACATTTTGGCTGTTTCCATCTCTTTGCAATTGTAGATAATGCTGCTATAAACACTGGTGTGCAAATGTCCGTCTGTGTCTTTGCCCTTAAGTCCCTTGAGTAGATACCTAGCAGTGGTATTGCTGGGTCGTAATCCATTCTGCCATTCTATGTCTTTTGATTGGGAAATTCAGTCCATTAACTTTTAGTATTATTACTGTTTGGATAATATTTTCCTCTACCATTTTGGCTTTTGTATTATATATATCATATCTGATTTTCCTTCTTTCTACACTTTACTCCATACCTCTCTCTTCTGTCTTTTCGTATCTGACTCTAGTGCTCCCTTTAGTATTTCTTGCAGAGCTGGTCTCTTGGTTACAAATTCTCTCAGTGACTTTTTGTCTATAAATGTTTTAATTTCTCCTTCATTTTTGAAGGACAATTTTGCTGGATATAGGAGTCTTGGTTGGCAGTTTTTCTCTTTTAGTAATTTAAATATATCATCCCACTGTCTTCTAGCTTCCATGGTTTCTGCTGAGAAATCTACACATAGTCTTATTGGGTTTCCCTTGTATGTGACAGATTGTTTTTCTCTTGCTGCTTTCAAGATCCTCTCTTTCTCTTTGACCTCTGACATTCTAACTAGTAAGTGTCTTGGAGAACGCCTATTTGGGTCTATTCTCTTTGGGGTGCGCTGCACTTCTTGGATCTGTAAATTTAGGTCTTTCATAAGAGTTGGGAAATTTTCAGTGATAATTTCTTCCATTAGTTGTTCTCCTCCTTTTCCCTTCTCTTCTCCTTCTGGGACACCCACAACACGTATATTTGTGCGCTTCATATTGTCATTCAGTTCCCTGATCCCCTGCTCAAGTTTTTCCATTCTTTTCCCTATAGTTTCTGTTTCTTTTTGGAATTCAGATGTTCCATCCTCCAGTTCACTAATTGTAGCTTCTGTCTCTTTAGATCTACCATTGTAGGTATCCATTGTTTTTTCCATTTTTTATTCTTTGTCCTTCACTCCCATAAGTTCTGTGATTTGTTTTCTCAGATTTTCTATTTCTTCTTTTTGTTCAGCCCATGTCTTCTTCATGTCCTCCCTCAATTTATTGATTTGGTTTTTGAAGAATTTTTCCATTTCTGTTCGTATATTCAGCATTAGTTGTCTCAGCTCCTGTATCTCATTTGAACTATTGGTTTGTTCCTT
The DNA here is from genome assembly GCF_023851605.1 of Tamandua tetradactyla. NCBI lineage: Eukaryota > Metazoa > Chordata > Mammalia > Pilosa > Myrmecophagidae > Tamandua > Tamandua tetradactyla. The sequence continues at coordinate 8,862,655 of NC_135342.1, forward strand.
TGACTGGGCCATATCTTCAATTTTCCGAGCGTCATCCATTATTTTCTGCTGGTGTCTGGGCATTTGATCAGATTTCCCTGGGTGTGGGACGCGGCTGGTTGAAAGGTTTTTCTGGGAAATCTCTGGGCTCTGTTTTTCTTTTCCTGCCCAGTAGGTGGCGCTCGTGGCACTCGTCTGTCTGCACGGCAGTCAGCCCGGGAAACCGCGCATGGAGGTGGGGGTCGCTGGCCGCCGTGGCTTGGGAGAGTGCCGGTCCTAATTGCCCAGCTGGACCGAAACGCCAAGCGTGACGGGAGGGCCCCGCTATCCAACGTTCCCAGTCAGACCGGGGAGCCACGTGCGTGGAGGGGACCCCAGTCGCCAGCCGACCCGGCCGGGAAAACGCGCACCCCTCGGGTAGCTCACCGCAGCAGATTCTCCCTGCCCGTTCAGCTGTTCCAGAATGGGGTACGCTGTCTTTTTGGTCTCTGTCGTGACTCCGGGAGCTGTTTCGTATTGTTTCTGTTTCTTTAGTTGCTTTTCTGGAGGAGGAACTAAGACCCGCGCGTCTTACTAAGCCGCCATCTTCTCCGGAAGTCTACTATTGCATTCTTAAGAGACCATAGATGTCTTGGTTTGTTAAAGCTGCCAGAATGCAATATAACAAAAATGGAACATCTTTTATAAAAGGAGTTTATTAAGTTGCAAGTTTACAGTTCTAAGGGCTTGAAAATATCCAAATTAAGGCACTAACAAGAGGGTACCTTCACTCAAGAAAGACTGATACTATCTGGAATATATTTCTCTGCTGGGAAGGCACATGGCTGACATCTCCTGGTCCCCTGCTCCCGGGTTCCATTGCTTTCAGCTTCTGTTCCCTGTCAGGGTTCCTCACTTGGTCTCTCTGGGGCTGGGTTTCATCTGTTCACTTCCCTTGTTTGGGGTTTCTCTGTCAGCTGGGAAGGCACATGGAAATGTCTGCTAGATTTCTCACCAGGCTTCTCCTTTCAAAATACTTTCCCCTGGTGTACTTTCTTCTGCATGTCCAAAAGTCTCTAGCTATGTGGGCTCTAAGCTTGTTCCAAAATAGTTCCCTCTTAAAGGACTCCAGCAAGCAACCCCACCTTGAATGGATGGAGACACATCTCCATGGAAACAACCTAATAAAAGACATCCCACCCACCTAATATTGAATTAGGGTTAAAGAACATGGCTTTTCTTGGGTACACAATAGTTTCAGACTGGCACACTAGAATAGCGTAAACATAATTTTTGGATGCACTCAGAAACCAAAAATTCATGTGACTCACTTTATTGTGATATTCACTTTATTGCAGTGTCTGGAACTGAACCTGCAATGTCTTCAATGTACACCTGTATGCAATTCAGTGGTGTTAATTATATTCATAATATTGTCCTGCCATCACCACTATCCATTACTAAAACCCTTCCAAAGAGAAACTCAGTACCAATTAAGCATTAACTTCCCATTCCCTACACCCACACCTGTCCCCTGGTAACCAGTATTCTAATTTCTCTATACATGTGCATATTCTAATTATTTCATATTATATTTATCTTTTTGATTGGCTCATTTCATTCAACATGATGTCTTCAAAGTACGGTTATGCTGTCACATGTATCAGAACATTGTTTTTTTTCTCTGTATGGTGTATGGTGGGGGTCACATTTCATTCTTTTTCCATATGAGTATCCCCTTATTCTAGCACCATTTATTGTATTTTTGTTTTTGTCTTGTTTTTCATTTGTTTGTTTTTGGGAAGTGCATGAGCTGGGAATTTAACCCAGGTCTCCTGCATGGCAGGACGGAATTCTCCCACTGAACTACCCTTGCACCCCAGAACATTGTTTTTACAGTTGAATAATATTCTATTGTATGTATGTGCCAAATTTTGTTAATCCATTCAGCCATTGATGGACATTTAGATTGCTTCCACCTTTTTACAAATATGAATAATGCTGCTATGAACATCAATATGCCAGAATGCTTTTATAATTTCCATTTTATTAAATGTTGCAATGGATAAATTTAGCATCTGAGATCCATGAAAAATTGAGACCTTTAATAACTCGGAGATAATGGAAACTTATACAATTAATTTTAGACCCAATAAATTAATATTTCCCAGGAATTATCTAGGCAGAGAAGTGTGAGAAGTGTTAAATGTTGCAGCCTTTGTGATTCTCAATCACAAAGAAGAAAAAATAATGGCTTTGTAGCAAGCAGCCCTGGATGGAGCAGGATATATATCAGACACCGCAGGACATTTAAGACCAGTTTTGTGGTGTTACCTTAACACATGAGAGGAAAGGTATCAGTAGAAATATATGACTTTCCGGGTTCTGCAGTGGCATATGTAAAATACTCCCAGGTAAAAATGGGCAGAACGTCCTGGCTGGGGTAAAGCACAGAAAGAAGTATTAGAGTTTTAATAAAAATTTAAGTCCAAGCCGACGGATTTAAGAATAGAGGGAAAGAGACCCAAAAAGCTGGTGACAGACTCTGATTTAATCAGACATCTAATGGGCTCAGAATGTATTTGATGTGAATCCAAGAGAATGTACTTTATTTGATTTGGAGAATTACCAAGCACATGAATCATGTGGGTAGAATAGTTGGTGAAGAAGGTGGGTTGGGATCCCCCATATCAGGTGAGATGGGCTAAAGAAAAATTAAATAGTTTGGATATCAGGACCCTACTGACTGGGGCTCTTTAATCTGAGTCTGAGTCAACTTCTGTATAGGTTGGAGTGGAGTGAGCAGAGCTCAAGAGGCCTGAACTCAGACCTGGGAACCCACGGGTTCCGTGGGCGTGGGAGTGGGACAGGGCTGGTCCTCTCCTTACCTTTCCTATATAAGCCTCAAGGTTATTTCTTGTTCTCTTGCCCAAAAGAAATTTATCTTCCAAAATTTAAATCAACTGAAGTTCAAGCATAAAATTACTTCAAAAAATAAAACAAATTTTCATTAAAATATTAGGTGAAAAAATCCCCAAACCTTTAAAAGCCAGAGTTACTGGTATTATTTCTGGGGAAAAGAGAATGGTGCCTCTATCAGAAATCATCTTTCTGAAATTTCTGCAGTATGTAGTTGTGGTCTGGTAGGGCCAAAGTCCAGCCAGCACCACTTTCAGAATTTCCAAGGAAACAGAAAAGGTGATTTTCACTCACATTTTTTCAAATTAAAAATTATTAAGTGTGTAAAATGCTGCTTTCGAAGATTTTAAAAACTGGCTTTTACTATTTAATTTTATTGTTCAAGTAAAAGAAGAGAAAATCCTCTCAAATATCTCTGGAAATATTGCAAAGTTAGTTTTTCATTAAAGTGTCAGGTATCAGAAAACAAAACTTAACATACAAAATGGATTCTGGGACATGGGAGGCCCCTCCGTTTCTCTCCCTCAGCAGCTCTTCTGACAGGACCTGATGTGACAAGATAGCACAAACATGTGGACACCCTACCTGCTAGAGGCCAGACCAGATAACCATGAACATGAAATCATGCTCTGCATCAGCATGATATTGCCCAGGATGCCTGTGGCCACGTGTCACCCCCCCACCCTTCTTTGTGCATTTTTTCCCTTTAAAACCACAAGCTGTCAGAAAGAGTTGGAGCCATTTTTCCTTTCTTTTTGCTGGCAGGTTTTGCTGGCTTCCACCTCCAGCTCTACCTTTGCTCTCAATCTGTTTCTCTCTTTCTCAAAAAAAAACTATTAAGCTTTAACTCTCTGTCTCCTGTGGAATTCTTTAGTGACCCCATGCCTAACATAAAGCAGATTCAAATATCTCTGAAAAAGTGTATCTTCTACAGGCATCGCTATTCACACTTGACACGACACAATTCTATACATTCTGAAATAGAAAACATATATGAAAATATCTAATCTTTTTTAGTTGTCACATTAAAAACATTCTTCCAGATAACAGAGAATAAAGATAAATTTGAAATTATTAAGTATATTTAGTAATTAATGACAAGCAAAATACAGGAAGCCAAACCAGTATGACTTCCAAGGTATCTGAATTCACCTCAAGATGTGTGGACTAGAAGAATATGTTAAAGGCAAAGAAATAAAAGCGAATTTATATCTACACGTTAGTTTTTCTTCTTTTAAAGGGATTTCTAATCCTACAGCCCAGACTTGTCCCCATGAACGGGTAGAAATGGGGAATAGGAACGGAATTTTCGTTCTGGCAGGAGGCAAGATTAAACTGCACATGCAGAGGTTCACAATTCACATCCTTGTTTCCTTCACCTACGCAGGCCACTCAATACTGGCTCAATTAGACAAGTTCCGATGGTCTGGAGCGTCGCGCGTTCCCGGGTCCGAGCGCAGTCGCCCCGGCTTCCTCTCAGGCCTCAGGCCTCCGCCCGCCCGCGAGGACAGCGTGTTCACTCTTGCGTCCACAACATCTCGTCTTCCAAGGCCTTGTATAATGTCCGAACCAATCACTGACAATAGGGAGGACGCAGCCTTGTTCCACCCATCGGACACTCAAGATTTTACAAAGCGGAGCATAAAGTTCCGTGGGAACAAACGTTGCCATGGCTCCGACGGCCGACAGACCCGGAAGTGCCAGGCGTGGGGCGGGGTGAGACGAGGTCCCGCCCCTCTCGCAGCACTTTCTCTTCCAGGGCCCGGCCCCTCGCCCGCCCCGCCGGCTGAGTCGCGCGCTTTGAGAAACCGCCACCCCGCGCAGGCGCAGATGCCCACAAACCCGGAAGCGGATAGAGCCGAGCGAGCGGCAAGTTTAGGTGAGGTTTCCGACTTTCTGGTTCAAACTTGCCTATCGCGGCCCCTCAAGTCCCAGTCCTGCACACCCGGAGTCTGGGGTTTGTCCCGGACGTTAGGATCCCGCACCCGGTGAGTCCCGGCGCGGCTGTGAGTTGGGCCCCAGCCCTCCCTAGTCCTCTTTGTCGCAGTCACTGCCTTGGCGAGGCCCCCCTCACCCTGGCTCTGGGGGAGGTGACCTGCATCTGTTCGGGGAGACCCCGTGTTTCTTCTGCACAAGTCGCCTCCCACTGGCTGTGATCGTCATGGTGTGTCCACAGTCCTTAAGTCCCAGTGGATAGCGCTCTTCCTGGGCAGGGGACATCTGTATTCCTTAACCGTGAATGTGCAGCGCCCCGCGGGAAGTAGGGGAGGTTATGGAGGTTGGCGAGAGTGAAAGATCTACGGCGGGAGGATGAGGAATCTAAGTCTGGGGAATAAAGGAAGAATGAATGCGAATCGGGGCAATATGGAGGGTAGAGTTGGGTGGACTGGGAGAGACAGAGAATAAAAGTGAAGCGGAGGAAGAAAAGGAAAGAAGAAAACTCTAGAGAAAAAGCAGTCCCTGAAGAGGTTCGTAAAATTCAGTCTCTGTCTCTGTGGAAGTTTTCTCAGAGAGGGTCGCCGGTTGTAATTAGAATCTCAAGTGGGTCCCATTCCTCCAAATGATGAAAACCACTGGAATAGAGGCTGTCTAAAATTCAGAGATAGACCTTCCTTCCCCTCAACCCCCAGCCCCTGTTAGGAACTTCTCCATTGAAGTTCTGGGTAGCCTGGAGATTTCTTTCTGCTAAGTTTGACTCTCTTACTGAGGAAGGGGGTCTGCTCAGCGTTAGGCTGCTATGCCAAGTGTTTACCTCATCAGCCCCCCAAAGGGAAGGCTAAGCCAGGGGTTGAGCTAGTGTCCCGCTGACCATTTCAGCTATTCATCTGTTCAGAACTTACTGAGCCTTTACTGTGTGGCAATATTGTCATTATCTTGGATTAAAAAAAAAATTTGTTGAAATGGTGGGATATTTTTCTGGACCTCTCAGGTTATTGTTGAATACTATATGGAGAAAAGCTCTTTCAGTTACTAATAACCATTTGATCAAAGAATGCTCCAAATGCCCCCAAATCAAAGGACTGATGGAATCATTCTCTCACAGGTCCCTGACTCTGCTTCTCCCTCACATCATCTCACATCCAACTCTGCCTCCTCTCTGTGTTGTGGCTTATAACAGATGGAGGAAAAATTAAACCCGCATTGACTGGTCTCACGCTGATACCTGGCCCGGTACCTCTTGTATTCCCTAGTTCATCTGTTCCATACGTTTTTCCTCTAGAGCCCCTCAGAAGTCCAACTTCCCCTTCCCCATCTTTTCTCTCAGCCAGAGACCTTGCTTCTTATGCTGTGAAAGCAGTGAGAGATGTCTTCCCCAAAGGGGCTCCCCGCCTGCCTCAGACCTTCCCACTCTATCCCAAACCGTTAGTATTTTCGCTGTTGACTGGGAATCCTGTGTCCCTGCTCCTGGCTGTTGTCAGTGATTGTGTACCTGTCCACAGCCCCCTCAGAGTCTCAGGCAACCACTGCATCCTTTTGCCACTGCATCATCTATTTTGAGCTCTAGGAAATTATTTTGGTAAGCATACACAGATGGTGGTGGTGTTCCATCTTAAAACAAAAACAAAAAACAAACCCGAAGCCTTTTATTCAGTACCTTTTTCACTAAATTTTGCATCTTTAAAACAAAAGTCATTTGTTAACTACATCTTCCCACTGAGTAAGTGACATTCTCTATTTTCCATTTTGGAACAAAATATACCAACAGTTTGTTCATATTGTCAGCTTCAATTCTTGCCTCCAGTTGTCACTGGACAATCCAGTCATGCTTTCGCATTTGCCATTCTTTCCTTTTCAGAGGCACCAATGACCTCCCTTTTTCTAAATCCAGTCAACTCATTCTTCCTCTTCATCTTATTTTTCCTATCACCAGCATGTTGCCCAGTTGATTTGAAACACTTCCTGGCTTTCAGGATATCAGGTTATTTATTTTTAAATCTATCTCTCTGTCTAGCCCAAAACCCCACTCTTGCAGTGAGATTTGTGGGTTTCACTTGGAGGGGAGGACATACTGAAGAAAGTATGGGAAACTCTCTTTTGGTTCCTATGGAGTGTTTTGTCCCTGAATTCTTCCTGTTGTAGTGGACAGTGGAGAACTATCCTTTCCCCATGTTGAGGTCCTTTCTATATGTGTGGTTCTGGCACAGAAATGCACCATGTTGAATCTAAGCATTAAACAGCATATTTTCAACACTTAGAATTAACATCTCAAGATTAATCTTGCCTGAGAAAGAAGCCCGGAGATCTTACCTGAGAAAGAAGTGTCAGGAATGGCTCTTTCCCAGGTAAAAGTCATATTCTTGGTTGATTATTTTATCTGTGCTTCCTGAAATGCTGTTGTTTTGGACTTGTTAATCTTTTCTGATTCTGAAGTAGTATGTCTAACACATTTGTTTGCACTTACCCATGTCCTTTCCTTAGTTTCCCTCCTTTCCATGCAGATTCCATCCCACTGTGACTCAGAAACATGGAACTTGTGAAGAGGCTCCGTTCCAAGGTTGTCATGGGAAGGGCTCCCCACAAGGGCATGGATTGGAGATAGGAGTGGGTTCCATAGTGTTAGTGAAGGTGGCCATCAAGGATTCCTTAGGATTGCACATGTGGATCAGCTCACTATTCACCAGGATTAATGAAATTACATTAGTGTGCTGAATTAATGTGCTTGGACACTGGAAAATCCTGGAAAGGAAGAGTGATAAGGAGAAACCTGCTCTGCCTGATTTCCTAATGTATTCGAAGCTAAACAAGTGAATCATTGTGCTTCTGGCTCCAAAATACTAATGGTTTGGGATAGAGTGGAAAGTTCAGAAATCCACAGCACCGATAGAGGATGTTTTATTCAATAATTGGTTTTAAAATGTGTCATCCACCTAATGTCTAAGAGTAAGAGGTTCCTTAAATAATTCTTAGCACATCCATCCCAAGGAGACCATGGAATTCACAAAGGGACTCTCATGCAGCAGGTGCTTTAGGTAATGAAGCAGAGGATTTTATTTTTGTCATCAAAGAGAGTGAGACCAAAGTCTGGTTCCACCATTGTTTTTTTTTTTCCCTAGATTATATAGAATAATGTTGACAACCTGGTTTCAATTAAGTACAATCTAGGCATGTTCACTGTGCCAAAAATGCTGAGATAAATACACATATAAAATGATAGACCGTGAAAATTCATCCAAGAACATCTGTCACTCAGAGATACTGCTTTTGTTGCAGTTAATTTCAGTGTGTATATATGTGTGTGCGCATGCCCAGGAGACCCTGGTGTTTACAAAAGACAATTGACATTTCCCTATGGATAAGATATCCATTTTAGGTGGTTAAGATTTCTGTATGTTAATTCCAAAAATATTTGTATCTTCATATTTTCCTGAAATAAGGAAAATATTTACATAGGTCATTACTATAGCAATGCAGATATCTGTAAGAATATTCTATTTGATATTTTAAGAACATTCACAATCTTGACAGCAGATCAAATGGTATCTAAGTTAGTTTTTAATACTTAGAATTTAAGAACTTGCTATCTGAATATGTAGTTTTTTCCCCTTGTTGCCTTAATTTTAAATTGGTTTATGGAACTTACTGTGCAAACACAGGCTTTACAATGATTATGTGGATACTCTATTTAAATATGCCTATAGTTAAGGTAACTAAAATGTCCATTTCTGATTATTTGTTTTCTTAAATTAAAAATACGTAAAAAATAAAAATAAATTTTAAGAATCTTAAAAGACAATTGACATTTCATAAATGCATTTTATATTCATATTAACATTTGAAAATGTATTAAGTGTTTTCCATGGATTTTTAAGGTTTTCTCCACCATCACATTAGTGAGTTAATACTTGTAAAAGTACTAATAGCTCATTATGTGTGTAGATGTGTGTGGGTGCACATATATAATGACTTTTTATCCAGTTCCGTGTTGTTAGCCTTAACCTTGTTTCTAATTTTCTCAGTTAGGGAACCTTCTGCCAACATACTTTGAATGCTGTGTTACTCAGTCGTTTGATTTTTTTAGTTTCAATTCTAAAGCCCAACTTTAGGCGCTGGCTCTCCATTTATTAGCTGTTTGACCTAAAGCAAGTTCCCTACATGCTTTGTGACAGTTGTTTCCTCTCCAAGGTAGAATTTGAGCTTTCTCTAATGTATTACACAAGCTTAGCACATGAGAAGTGTTCAAAAACTTAGTCATTGCTCTTGCTGTCTCCTCAATAAGTTTTAGATTCTGATCTTTGTAAACCACTATGGACATTGTCTCCCTGAAGACTCCATTCCTGCTCTAGCTCATCTAGAAATTAACTGTCACTCGGTATGTACAACATCATATCTAGCACTTCTATATAGAGGACCCTGTGTTGAAGATTTTTCATTTCTGTATTTTTTTTATCATCTACAAAAATTTGAAATCCATGGTGATTTAGTGTATTTCATATCCTTTGATAGAAAAGTATGCTGAAACAAAATTAGGGATATATTCCTTACTCACAATTATCTTACATGGATCTGTCAAAACATTCTCTTCAATCTAGTTGCTCCTTAGCACCTCTCTTCTTTCATTTTGTGGAGGATAAGTACTCCCACCATGCCCCCAGGTGTAATGTGTTTTTCATTTCAGGGACTGCTGACCTTTCAAGATGTAGCCATAGAATTCTCTCAGGAGGAGTGGGAATGCCTGAACCCTGAGCAGAGGGCTTTGTACAGGGACGTGATGTTGGAGAACTACAGGAACCTGGTCACCCTGGGTGAGAATCTTCCTTCTAGAAGTCAGAATGCGTGTTTGGGTATCTTTGCATTTACTCTTGTAAATCGCTTAGGATCCTCAGCCTTGCTTAACTGAAATTAAGTTGTGTTGATTTCAGAAGTGAAAAGCATCTGGACTTTAACACACACTTCATACACAATTAGTGGTGGTTCTAAGAACCTGAGTAAACACAAAGTCTTATGTCACCTTTTTCTTAAGAGCTTTATGGAGATATAATTCACATATATACAATTAACTCATTTAAAATGTCCCATTGAGTTGTTTTTAGTATGTTCACAGACATCGATATCACCTCAGAAAGAAACCCTTACTCTTTAGCAATCATCCTCGTATCCCCCAGTCCCCTCTAGTTCTAAGCAACCACTAATCTACTTTTTGTCTCTGTACATTTTCCTATTCCCTACTTTTCTTATGAGTGGAATCATATGATATATATTCCTGTGACTGGCTTCTTTCTCTTAGCATTATGTTTTTAATACTTACTCATGTTGTAGCATATATCAGTACATCATTCTTTTTTATGGCCAAATAGTATTCCATTGTATACCATATTTTGTTTATGCACTTTTTCACTTGATAGTCATTTGAGTGGTTTCCAGTTTGTTTGGTTATAATAAATAATGCTGCTGTAAGCATTCATATTCAGTTTTTTGCATGAATGTGTGTTTTCATTTCTCTTGGGTATAAAGCATGGAATTGCTGGGTCATATGGTAACCCCATGTTTAATTGTTTGAGGGAATCCCAGATTGTTTCCAAAGTGGCTGCACCATTTTACATTCCCATCAGGAGTATATGAGAGTATGTATCTTGGTTTCCCAGCTGCTAAAACAGATACCATACAGTGGGTTGGCTTAAAACAGGAATGTATTGGCTTGTAGGTTCAGAGGCTAGAAGGCTTACTTCCTCTGAGGGCTGTTATCTTCTGGACAGCTGGCAGTCTTCATGGCTCCTTGGCTCTTCTGTCATATGGCAATGTCTTTTTTCTCCTCCAGGTTCTCTTGACTTCCAGCTTCTCCCCAAGGTCTTCTCTCTTTATAAAGAACTCCAGTAATCTTGATTAAAGCCCAGGCTAGTTCAGTTGGGCTGAACACCTTAACTGAAGTAGCATCTTCAGGACATCCTATTTATGGTGGGTCCACACCCACCTGAGCACAGATCAATGCCAAGAACATGTCTAAACTGGAGTATACAATTCAACCCACCACAGTTCCACTTCCACATCTTCACCAACACTTTTTATTTCCTAACTTTTTGATTCTAGCCATCCTAGTGGATGTGAAGTGGTATCTTATTGTGGTTTTGATTAGCATTTACCTGATGATTGATGATCATAAACATCTTTTCATTTGCTTATTGACCATTTGTACATCTCCCTTGAAGAAGTGTCTATTCAGATCCTTTATCCACCTTTTAATTGGAGTATGTCTTTCTGTTATTCAGTTGTAAGAGTTCTTTTTACATTCTCAATCAGATATATGATTTACACATATTTTCTCCTATTCTAGAGTTGTCTTTTTACTTTCTTGAAGGTGCTCTTTGAAGAACAAAAGTTTATATAATTAATTTTAAACACTCCATATCTTTCATACATACACTTTCTCTCTGCCTTCATCCTCTGGTAACCACTAATCTATTTTTTGACCCTGTAAATATATTATTTCTGAAAATCTTTCTAAGTGGCATGATTCAATATTTGTCCTTATATGTCTTTCTTATTTAACTAAACATAATGTTTTCATGGTTCTTTTATCTTGCAGCACATCCCAGTATTTCATTCTTTCTTATGACTGAATAATATTCCATTGTGTGTATATACTACATTTGTTTGTCCATTCATCTATGGATGGGCTTAAGTTCTTTCCATCTTTTGTCTATTGTGAATAATGCTGCTAAAAACATTGGCGTACACATATCTGAGACCCTGTGTGAACTTTCTTTAGGTATATATCTAGAAGTAGAATTGCTAGTTCATATGGTAATTCTGTCTTTAATTTTTTGAGGAACTGACATATCACTTTCCATAGCAGGTGTACCATTTTCAGTTCCCAAAAACAATGTACTAGAGTTCCAGTTTCTCTTTATCCTCTCCAACGCTTGTTTTCTGTTTTTTAAACAACATTCATCTTTGTAGGTTTGAAGGGGTATCTCATCATGAGTTTCGTTTGTCAGCAATAGTTTTAAATTTTCATGAAATCATATTTATCTATATTTTCTGTCATTTCTGTGATTGATGCCACATCTAAGAATCCATTCCCAAACACAAGGTTCTGAAAATTTACTTCTGTTTCCCTCTAATAAGTGTATAGTTTTGGCTCTTATATTTACATCCTTTTTTCCATTTTGAGTTAAATTTTGTATATGGTGTAAGGCTAATATCCAACTTCACTCTTTTGCACATGGATATCCAGATGTTTCAATACCACTTGCAGAAACAGTTCTTTCCCCCAGTGAATAATCTTGGCACCTTGTCAAAGTGAATTAATCATAGGTATATGGACTTATTTTTAGACTCTAAATTCTGTTCAATTGACCCATATGTAGTTCCTTATGCCAGCACCAACCACACTGTTTTGTTTACTATAGCTTTTTTTATGAGTTGAAATCAGGAAGTTTTATTCCTCCAACTTTGTTTTCCTTTTTTTGAGATTGTTTTAACAACAGAGGTGCCTTATAATCCCACATGAATTTTAGGAAAAACTTTTTCCATTTCCAGAAAAAAGGTCCATTGAGATTTTGATAAAAATTGCATTGAATTTGTAGATCAGTTTGGGTACTTCTTTACATATTACTTCTTTCAACCTATGAACATATGATGTCTTTCCATTTATTTAGGTCTTTAATTTTTTTTCAAAAATATGTTATAGTTCTCAGTGTATAAGTCTTTTACCTCCTTGGTTAAATTAATTCCTCTATGTTTTACTCTTGGCAGTTAACAATTTCCTTTTCAGTTTGCTCTTTATCAGTATATAAAATCACACCTGGGTTTTACTGAATTCATTTGTTATGTGTTTTTAGTATGCTTGATAGTGTCCCACTGGTCTCCAAGGATCTTTTTTTTTTTTTTTCCTTCATTCTTTTTTCTTTCATAGCATCAGGTTGAGTTTTCTAAATTCACCTATCATGAAATTCACTGATTATGTCTTCTGCCTTTCAGACTTCTTGTTGAGCCCCTATACTGTAGTTTTCATTTCAGCTATTGTATTTTTCAGCTGACAAATTTTAGTTGATACCATCCTATAATTCCTATATTTATATTCCTTATTTAGAAAGGCATTGTTTTCTTTAGCTCTTTGTATATGGTTTCTTTGAACTCTTTGTACATATTTAAATAGTTGATTTAAAGTCTTGGTCATGTAAAGTCCAATATTTTGGCTTCCTGAGGGATAATTTCTATTAATTTTTTTTTCTTGTGTGTGGATCTTACGTCCTAGTTGCTTTGCATGCCTTGTAATTTTTTTTTTAAACTGGATATTTTCAGTATTATAATATGGCACTTTTGGAAATCATATTTCCCCCTTACAGGCTTTCTTGTTGCTTCTTGTTGTGGTTATTGTGGTTTGTTTAGTAACTTTTCTGAACTTAATTTTGTAAAGTCTGTATTCTTTGTCATGTGTGGCCAGTGAAGTATTTGGTTAGTTTAATTTTCAGCTAGTAATTTGAAAGAGATTTCCTTTAATAAATGGGACAACAAAAACGTCTCCCACAGATCAATGTTAAAAAGAAAATAGCCAAGAGATGGAAACAGCCCAAATGGCCATCAACAGACAAGTGGCTAAGCAAGCTGTGGTATATACATATGATGGAATATTATGCAGCTGTAAGACAGAATAAAGTCATGAAGCATGTAACAACACGGATGGACCTTGAGAACATTATGCTGAGTGAGATTAGCCAGAAACAAAAGGACAAATACTGTATGGTCTCACTGATATGAACTAACATTAATGAGTGAACTTGGAGAATTTCAGTTAAGAACAGAGGCCATCAAGAGATAGAAATAGGGTAGATTTTGGGTAATTGGACCTGAAGGGATACAGATTGTACAGCAGAACTGATTGTAAAAATTCAGAAATGGATAACACAGTACTACCTAATTGTAGCACAAATGTTAGTACACTGAATGAAGCTGAATGTAAGAATGATAGCGGGAGGAGGGCTGGGGTCACAAATGAAACCAGAAGGAAAGCTAGACAATTGATTTGAATAGTGGATAAAGAAGTGTCTGCAAAGTCCCCTTGGGGGAATTGTGAGAAAGGTGAAAAATTCAGTTTCCCCATTTGGAGAATTCCTGATATTCTCACAAGGAGTGGGGACAACCAAATCAATAGGCCGAGCCCTCCCTCAATCTTGGGGTTTGTTCATATGAAACTCACCCCACAAAGGATAGGCTAAGCCTACTTAAAATTAGGCCTGAGTTACCCTTCCCCCCAGAGAACCTCTTTTGTTGCTCTGATGTGATCTATCTCTCTCTCAGCCAATACAAGACTCACCGCCCTCCCCACTCTACGTGGAACATAACTCCCAGGGGTGTAAAACTCCCTGGCAATGTGGGATAGAAATTCTAGAATGAGCTGGGACTCAGCAACAAGGGATTGAGAAAACTTTCTCAACCGAAAGGGGAAAGAAAGAAATGAGACAAAATAAAGTGTCAGTGGCTGAGAGATTTCAGACAGAGTCAAGAAGTTATCCTTGAGGTTATTCTTATGCATTTTATAGATAACCCCTTCCAGTTTAAGGTGTATTAGAGAGGCTACAGGGAAGTACCTGAAACTGTAGAGCTGTGTTCTAGTAGCCATGTTTCTTGAAGATGATTGTGTAACAATACAGCTTTCACAGTGTGATGGTGTGATTGTGAAAGCCTTGTGTCTGATGTGCCTTTTATCTACAGTATGGACAGATGAGTAAAAAAATAAATAATAGGGCGAACAAATGTTAAATCGGGTAGATGGAAATACTAGCAGTCAATGAGAAGGGATATGGTATGTATGAGATTGTTTTCTTTTTTCTTTTTATTCCTTTTTCTGGAGTGATACAAATGTTCTAAGAAATGATCATGGTGATGAATACACAACTGTATACCATGTATGGAATGTTTGTATGTGAAGAATGCTTGTGTTTGTATGTGGTTTATCAATAAAAATATTAAAAAAAAAAAAACACAAAAAAATGTCTCCCACTCTCTGCAAATGGGCTCTTTGTGTTGAGGAAGGCCTTTAACATTCAGATGTGATGTTTAAAATTGTGCTTTAGTCTTCATCTCCTGCTTCTGCCTGAAAGCCAGTGGTGAAGAGGGGAAGGGTGATGCCAAAGAAAACAGCAGAGTAGGGAGCGCTTTAAAATTGTATCCCACCGCAAAAACAGCAGAAAAATTGGCATTTTCTCAGTATGTACCCAGTCCTGGACACACATATAACCTTCTAGATTCCCAGGAATAAGGGGGAGCCTTTCAAAGCCCTTGCTCCCCAAAGTATCTAACTCCCCAGCCTTCCTAGTCTTTTCAGTATGTCTTTTGTTCTGTGTGTCTGCAATCTCTTGCTCCAAATGTCACAAGCTAATACATTTGCCTTTAAATTTAAATGTTATATCATTTCCCTGCTAGCCCCTCCCCACCCCCCCAGTAGTGCCTTTTCTGTGGGAGAGTTCTGGGTTAGGCAAAATAAAGGCAGGCTTTTTGAGCCATGTCATCAGGTAGCCATCAGCCATCAGACAGGTAAAAAAGAAAAACAATTAACAATTCTTTGAGACTGAGATCTGTCTGTTTCCTCTGGTACTAGGCATTTTTTACCAGGAATTTGGGCTACTGTCTTTAAGGGTGTTACTGATTAGGGGAGGATGGTATGGGTCTAAGGTAACCGAAAACACATCCTTGTTCTTAAGTGTTCACTTGGTAAACATGCTTCTGATTAGTTTCCAGAGTTGTGATAAATTTGATTCTGCTCATTTTTGCCAGTTTATTTGCTGTTTTTGTGGTGGGTTACACTTTAATTTTTTTTGGGGGGGGGTGCATGGTCTGGGAATGTGTTGTACTTTTAAAGAGCTCCGTACTCTGCTATTTTCTTTGGGATCACCCTTCCCCAATTCTTTTTTTCCTTCTCCAATTTTTAATCTTTATACTTTGTTTTTCCCTAAGATTGTTATTCCAAAAGTCAGTATTTCTCAACATATTTTCCAATTTTCATATTTTTGTGCTCTTTCTGGAATATAAGTCCTTTCTTTTGTTCTTAAGGCAGAACACCTTAGAGTTCCTCATACTTTAAATTAGTGTAATTATGGTTACTTAATATTTGTCTATTGAATTTAGCTTGGGTTATTAAATGTTTTATTTATTAGCTTTTATTATGGTTTATAGGTGTGGATTTTCTGTATCTATTTTGGACTATACCTGTAAGGCACTGTTAATGTTGCAAAATTCTTATGTGGCATGGATAAAGCTAGTCTTATAGCAGCTATTCAGAAGAATATTTTATTATTCTTCCAGTGGTTTTTATTAAGTTCTTCCTGATTTGCTTGTTACTATTTTTGTTTTACAATTCTGAATTGCCATTTATTTATGTCAGTCATTAGATAAGTTTTGTGTCCTATTTACCATTGCATTACATATTACTGGGCTTTAGCATTTATTTATGTACAGTACTTATGCAGGAAATATGCAATAATGTAATGTCTGTTTCCCTCCACATATCAAACACTCATGTCTACTGCCAGTTGATATGTGTTTTGAGATGGCAGTAATAAAATACTCCTTTTTTCAGGGCATATGTAAGTTTACATAGTATGAGTGGTTGGTCATAAAGTGTTTGAAACTAGGCTTCCCTTAAAATAATTTTAATTACATGTAATTACCCTGTATTGAAGAGGGTCTGGTCTCTCTGTGTTCTTAAACATTTGAAGATCATGATTGAGAAGTTTGTTAACTCTGTTCATTATAAATATTACTTTTGGTGTAATACTATGTTTTCAATTTAAAATATTCATCTTCCACCTCTGGTTAATAGGAAGCCTATGGTCTTTTGTATCTTTCAGATATTTCTCCAAAATGTGAACTCAGGAAATTATTAGCAAAAGAGGACATTAATAAGGGAGAATTATGCCAACCAGTGAAATCACAAAGACATGAAAGTCATGGCATAGAGGATTTTTTCCAAGAACATATACATGAATTTGAGAGTCAGTGGGGGCGTGACAAAAGAACTCACAAAGGTTTGCCTATAACTCGTAAGAAAAATCTCATTTGTAGAAAAGATCAACAGCATATCAAATCCTTTAATAATTTCCCTCTAAAGCAGAGTCTTCTTGTTAGAAAAAGTACAAATCAATATTTTGAATATGAGAAGCCATTTTTAAGGAATTCACTGAAGCTAAGAACTAACTTTGGCTATTCAGGAAACAAGTATGTTAAATGTTTTGAAAATAGGCTTGGATTTCAGTCACATATGGCTGAACTACAGAGATTTCAAACTGAGGAGAAAATTTATGAATGTTACCAAGTTGAGAAGTCTATCAAAAATTGTTCCTCAGTTTCACCACTTCAAAGATTTCCCCCTGGTGTCAAAACCAACATTTGTAGTAACAATGGGAAGGGTTTCATGCAGCATTCATTGCTTGCACAACAGCAGAAAACACGCAGTAGAGAAAAACCTTACAAATGCAATGACTGTGGGAAGGCTTTTAGCCAGAACTCAATCCTCACTAATCATCAGAGAATTCATTCTGGACAGAGACCTTACAAATGCACTGTGTGTGGCAAGGCTTTTAACCAGTTCTCAAACCTCAGGACACATCAAAGAATCCATACTGGAGAGAAACCATATAAATGTAATGTATGTGGCAAGGCCTTTAGTCAAAATTCAAATCTTGCAAGTCATGGGAGAATTCATACTGGAGAGAAACCATACAAATGTAATGAATGTGGTAAGGCTTTTGTCAGATATTCAGATCTTTGGCGTCATAAGAGAATTCGTACTGAAGAGAAGCCATACAAATGTAATGAATGTGGTAAAGCTTTTACCAAACATTCATCCCTTTGGGATCATGAGAGAATTCATACTGGAGTGAAACCATACAAATGTATTGGATGTGGCAAGGCCTTTAGGCAGTGGTCTGACCTCAAAATACACCGAAGAATTCACACTGGAGAGAAACCTTACAAATGTAATCAATGTGGCAAAGCCTTTAAGCAGTGCTCACAACTCTATAGGCATCAGAATACACATCCTGGAGAGAAACCACATAAATGTGATGTGTGTGGCAAGGCTTTCATCCATAGTTCTAGCCTTGTGAAACATCAGAGGATTCATAGGAAAGAGAAACTAGACAAATGTCCTGAATGTGGTAAGGCTCTTTTCCAAAGTTCAAGCCTTATGGAACATCAAGTAATTCATACTGGACAGAAACTTTACAGATGTAATGAGTGTGATAAAACTTTCACTGTGTGTTCAAGCCTTAATAAACATAAGAGAAACCGTACTGGAGAGAAACCTTACAAATGTGATGAATGTGGTAAAGCCTATACCTACTTTGCACGCCTAAACAGACATTACAGAATACATACTGAAAATAAGCATGGTGAATCTAATATATGTAACAGTGGTTTTCTCCAAAACGCTAGCCTTGGGGAACATCAAACAACTTATAGTATGGAGAAACTGTACAAATGCAATGAGTGTGGCAAATCCTTTAGCTGGTGTTCACGCCTTATTCGACATCAGAGAATCCATACTGGAGAGAAACCATATAAATGTAATATATGTGGCAAAGCCTTTAATCAGAATTCAAACCTTACAATTCATCTGAGAATTCACACTGGAGAGAAACCTTACAAATGTAATGAATGTGGCAAAGCCTTTAAGCAGTCCTCCGGCCTCATTAGACATCAAAATGTACATCCTGTTCACAATGGGACTTTGTGATTGTGAAAACCTTGTGTCTTTTTATCTACAGATGAATAAAAAATATGGGTAACAAATAATAGGGGGAACAAGGGTTAAAATAAGTTGAGTAGATTGAAATATTAGTGGTCAGTGAAAGGGAGTGGTAAAGAATATGGCATGTGTGAGTTTTTTGTTTTTTCTTTCTTTTGCTGGAGAGATGCAAATGTTGAAAAAGTTATCATGGTGATGAATACACAACTATGTGATGATATTGTGAGCCATTGATTGTAACCATGACAAGAATATATATCAAGAATGTTTCTATGTTTGTTCATTGTTTATAATAAAAAATATTTAATTTTTTATATGTGTGTATATATATACACACATCCTGGAGAGAAGCCACACAAATATAATGTGTGTAGTAAGGCTGTTATCAAACATTCACACCTTTGGGATTATGAAAGAGAAATCATATTGGAGAGAAATCATACAAATATATTGAATGTGGCAAGGCCTTTAGGCAGTGGTCTGATTTCAGAATTCACCAGAGTGTTCATACCAGAGAGAAACCTTAAAAATGTAGCTAGCATGGTGGTGAATTGCATAACTAATTCTCACAGTGGACTATACTAGTCCTGGTAGTAAGAACTAAGTCTTTGTCCTTCTCAAGTATTCATCAACCTTGGATGTTAAATTCTGACTGTAATTTTACTACTGCACACTAATAAAAAGAGAAAAACACTTCAAACTTGTGAGATGATAGGTGTTAATGAAGCAAGGAGATCTCTGGAAAGGTAGTTTCTTTGGTTTAGGAAACATTTTTATTCTATTTGAGGTGTCTTAAAAAGGCTATATTACTTTTAATGACTTTCAACTTGAGGTTTGAAATCTGTCATTATGCTTTCTTCGCAGCCCTTTTATTTGTCACCATGAAGGTCTGCAGGAGGGGATCAGTAGGATAATAGGAGTTCATTTGTATCTATGTTCCCTGGACAAACCAAGGGCACTGAACCTTAAGATGCAATACTGTGTGAATGAGGTCTTTTAAAGTGGGCAAAAGTATAGGTAAAACTATGGTCTAGATCATCAGAATGTGTTCAGGGTCCTCTTCTACAGATTTGGTGGTGCCATAGAGGGCCAATGGATTCTCACACAGTATTCCTCTACAAGTTGACCATGAAAAAGAAGGAGCAGACCAGGACACTAAGAGACTCAGATTTCCATAGGAGCAGAATAAGTTATTAGAGTCTGCTCAAGTGGAGGAAATAACAGGAAATATCTGTTATATATCAAAGATTAATTAAAAAACTAGTCTTAATCTTGGTAACCGAAAAGAGAGGAAAGTTTAATGAAAAGAAACAATGCAGTGTATACCGGTTTGAATCTGTGTTGGACCCCAGAAAAGCCATGTCCTTTAATCCTCATTCAATATTGCTGGCTGGCAATATGGCAAGCAAACTCACTACCCACCCCTTGTCTATGTGGGACATGACTCCCAGGACTGTAACCCTCCCTGGCAATGTGGGACAGAAATCCTAGAATGAGCGTCAAGTGTTTGAAAAAACCTCAACCAAAAGGGGGTACAGAGAAATGAGGCAAAGTGTCAGTGGCTGAGAGATTTCAAGCAGAGTCTAGAGGTTATTCTTACGTGTTATATAGATATTCCCCTTTTGGTTTAAGGTGTATTAGGCTAGAGGGAAGTGCCTGAAACTTTAGAACTGTGTTCCTGTAGCCATGTTTCTTGAACATGACTGTATAATGATATAGCTTTTGCAGTGTGACCGTGTGTTTGTGAAAACCTTCTTCTGATGCTCCTTTTATCTATGGTATGGGTAGATGAGTAAAAAACATGGATTAAAAATAAATAATAGAGCAGGCCATGGTGGCTCAGCAGACAGAATCCTTGCCTGCCATGCCAAAGACCCAGGTTCACTTACCTGTGCCTGCCCATGAAAAAATAAAAATAAATAATGAATAATAAGGGGAACAAATGCTAAAATAAATGGGATAGATGGAAATGCTAGTGGCCAATGAGAGGGAGTGGTAAGGGGTATGATATGTATGCGATTTTTCTTTTTATTTTTTTTTTCTGGAGTGATGCAGATGTTCTAAGAAATGATAATGGTGATGAATATACAACTATGTGATGATATTGTGAGCCATTGATTGCGCACCAAGTATGAAATGTTCAAATGTTAATAACGTTCATGTTTGTAGGTTGTTTTGTTTTGCCAAAAATAAAAACTATATTAAATATCTATATATATATATATAGATATATAGATATATTGCTGGCTGGGAGCATTTTGATTGTTCCCATGGAGATGTGACCCACCCAATTATGGGTGGTAACTTTTGATCAGATAGTTTCCGTGGAGTTGTGATTCCACCTATTAATCCTTTAAAAGAAGAGACATTTTGGAAAGAGTCCCTTTTTAGAGCTATGAGAAAGCCACAGCAGAATACTGCAGAACCACAGAGCAGACAGTGCACCAGCCAATGACTTTTTTTTTATGAGACAAATATATTCTTTTTATTATTATTAAAGCTTTCTTTAATGAATTCCAATATCTGAAGCGTTTTCTTTTATTTGATTCCACTGTTGGCCATGGTTTGAGCCCTACACACTCCCTTCCCTTTCACCTCAAAGGGAGCTCCTTTGTATGTAGCCACACACTCGTCATTAGTGCAAAGATCAGGCTGTATCTGCTCCCATATCTTCTTTTTAGGATTTAGTTCCTTGTCAGGCTCTCCAGGGAAAGTATCAAAAGTAATTCTGTCTCCAGGAACAGATCCCTTAGGAGGAGCCAAGATTTCAACTTTCTCTGGTGAACTAGCACACATCACCATTGCTTGAGATAGTATTCCCCTCAGCTTTGCAGGTTTGAGGTTACAAAGTAAAATCACCATCCGATTTTGCATCTATTCAAGAGGAACATGATTCACCAGGCCACTGACAACCGTTCTAGGGGCTGTTTCACCCACATCTACTTCTTCTACATACAAAGAATCTGCATCAGGGTGTTTTCTGGCAGTGATAATACAACCAATCCTAAGATCCAGGCGGGAAACATCTATTGGCTTACAATCAGCACTTCCTGCTAGTGACTGCTGTTTTTTCTCCTCTCCTTTCTTTTCAATTTTCTCTTTCACCTTCTTTTCTTCTTCTCCTCTACCTCCATTTTTCTGTTCACTGGCACCAGAAGATATGGTTGTTATTGATGTAGACTGTATCACACTTCCAGAAAGTGTAGAATTATCTTGCAGTGGAGTACCAGATGGGAAAGGTATTTGTTTCATTCCATTTCGAATTTCTGCCTGAATAAGCTCTTCTTTCAGTTCTTCGATTTCTTTCTTTAATTTAGCATTTTCAACACGATGTTTCTTCTCTCTTAAAGTTGTCTGCACAATTGCTTTTTCCTTAAGAAGAGCAACTTGCTTCTTAAGATATTCAATAATTTGATCTGCCTCAGCACCCTTCTGTTCCAGACTCTTCAGAATAGCATCATTGGTGGCCATTTTTGCCAAATAATGGCAGAAATTCATGAGGTGGACGACAGTTCCTGTGCAGCTTCACTCCCAGCCAATGACTTTTGGAGACAGAAGGAAAATGCCTCCTGGGGAGCTTCATAAAACAAGAAGCCAGGAGAGAAAACTGAGAGATTTTGCCACATGCCCTTCCAGCTGAGAGAAACCCTGAACTTCATTGGCCTTTCTTGCGTGAAGGTAACCACTTGTTGAAGCCTTAATTTGGACATTTTTATAGACTTGCTTTAATTGGGACATTTCCTTGACCTTTGAAATGTAAACTAGCAACTCATTAAATTCCCCTTTTTAGAAGCCTTTCCATTTCTGTTATATTGCATTCAAGCAGCTAACAAACTCGAACAGTGTTTCACTGTAATCACTGCTTTGCATGCTTTTAGTAGCATTTTGTTTCAAATGGATAATAGTTCTCATGTTTCATTTAATAAAATTTAATCAGTTTTCATAACTTGGAATGCATCTGTTTCCTTTTAGTAACTTAATTCTCCCACCTCATTGCAGTACTTCATAACAAGCATTAACAATAACCAACAGGCTCCCCAGTTTGAATGGCATCTATAACAATTGCTTTCCATTGTCAAATGGACCATATAATCTGGGGGATATATCTTCATAGTTTGCACTTGAGTTATTGTCTCTGCATTCTGCCTCTTGGATATTTATGTGGCTGTAATAAAATACCATAGCATTGCAATTTTAGACTGCCTTCTAAAACCTGCAGTACTATACATGAATATGCACCATAAGGTTGTATTTCCATGTGCCCATTTTTGTGCCTAAATAAGATCCATGGCTTGCATTGTCCTTGATGTCATAAAGTGAAAAATAAATGTTTTAAGCATATGAAAAGTGTTAGGAAATAAAAGAAAAGTTTAAGAATAAAGGTGAAGACAACACAATGTTTTTCTTGCTTGGAACCATCATTAAATAATTTGAAAGAATCCCTGTTTATAGATTTCCCTTTATGAGTGAACATACAAAACAAAGGAGAAATACTTCTTTGAAAATAATAACTTCACATGTTTATTCCTAAAACATTTTTAGTCAATCTGTACTTTTAACCATTTCACAAACCCAAGTTTCTTTCCAAAAATTGGATTTGGACCTTGAGACTGATAATTCCACACACAAAAGGGGACTGAGAATGTTCCTTACATAATGAGGTTTTCTGGAGAGAGCAGGGCAAGCTTCACAATCTGTTCCCAAAATGGCTTCAGAGATCAGGGCAAGGTAACTGGCTTGAGCTCTTTATAGTGTTTAGTGCATGGGCCAGGGGTGAGAGTATACAGACATGGTTTGATGTTCTTGCTTGTACAAAAGGAGGGAGAACTCAAGGTTACCAGCTAGCTGGATATGTGTCAGAAGTAGAGGGAGGAAGGAGGCTTAAAAGCTGTTCAGTAAGCACCTCAAATAAAGGGTGTCAGACTTTAATACAGTCCTGAATGTTTACTATTGAAGCTCTGGACTCCATGGTTGGGTAAGCACACTTTTCCTCTTGCTTCTAACTTCTACATATCCCTTCCTGATGCATTCTTAGGACTCTTCATATAATATGGTGAAAGTGTGAAATATTGTTTAGGTAAAATTCCTAAGGGATTTGTGCACTAACTTTGTAAAGATAAATGTGTGGAAGTACTTAGGCAATAAATATGATTGAATAACTTGTTAGTGCAATTTTTCAAAGATAAATCTCAACTTGTGATTATGGCACTAGACATTATGTTACATGATTCTTTTACAAATTGAGTAGAATTCTTGTATTCAACAAAAAAATTAGTAGATACAGAAATCAGGGAATTGTTTTAAGACTTGTGTGACATGAAAATGCACCTACAGTAATGACTAAGTGCTCTATAACTACAAATAAAGAACATCTTTAGCTCATGAAAGAACCAGAATGATATAAAATGATGAACAGAAGTATTGTAAAGTGGAAGCAGGTGACCTGTTGCTACTCTGTGCTCCAATTCACAGATTGGAACTTAGGAAATACAATGTGTTCATTTTACCTCAAAATCATGTCTCTAATTCCTCTCTTTGCTGTTATTGCCATCATCACCTCATCTGTTGCCTTCCTTACTGCACTGTATATTGGATGATATGTCTTTTAAGTCCACATAGAAGAGTGGCAGTAGATTGGAATTTGTTTTCTCAATTCAGTGTGAAACTATTGGGTGTTTATTTTGTTTTATTGAGATATTACATACATATGATAAAAATCACTAAGTGTACAGCTCAGTGGTTTTTTTGTGCATTCAGAAAGTTATGCCACCATCACCACTATCTAATTCCAGAACAGTTTTACCACCCCAAAAGGAAATCTTGTTCCCATTAGCTGTCACTCCTAATCATCTCACCCTCTACCTCCCCAGCTCTTGGCAATATCTAATCTACTCTGGACTTATGGATTTACCTGTTCTGGACATTTCATATAAACACAATCATATAAAATGTGGCTATTGTGTGTGCCTTCTTTCACTTAGGACATTTTCAAGGTTCATCCATGTTATGGTATGTATTAGTACTTCATTCCTTTTTGTGGCTAAATGGTATTTCATTTTATAAACATACCATATTTTGTTTATACATTCATCCATTGATGGGCATTTGTATTCTTTTCACTCTTATGCTACCGTGAATACTGCTGCTATGAACATTCACTTGCAAGTTTTTGTTGGTATGCTTTCACTTGAGTATAGTTGTAGGAGTCATAGTTAGATTATATGGTGACTCTTAAATTGATCTGTTTGAGGAACTGCCAGACTGGTTATCAAAGCTGTTGCACCATTTATATTCACACCAGCAATGTGTGAAGATTCCAATTTCTTCACATCAACACAAATTATTGTTTTATTAGTAATACTGCTCTTTTTTTTGGTGGTGGGGGGGGACATGGGCAAGCTATGGGAATTGAACTGGGGTCTCCAGCATAGCAGGTGAAAATTCTGCCACTGAACCACTACTGCCCTCCCACTGTTTCTTATTTTTGTTGTTATTGCACTCCTGGTAGGTTATTTCATTGTGGTTTGCATTTGTAGTCCCTGTTGAATAATGATGTTGAGCATTTTTTCCTGTTGCTTGCTGGGCATTTATATATCTTCTTTGGAGAAATATCTTTTCAAATCCTTTGCCCATTTTTAAATTAGATGATTTTTATTTTTAAGTAATAAGAGCTCTTTCATATTCTGGATATTAGAACTTTAACAGATAAATGATTTGTAAATATTTTTGTCATTCTCTGGATTGTCCTCTCATTGTTTTCATAGTGTCCTTTGAAACCCAAAAGTTTCTGATTTTGCTGACATTCAATTAATCCACTTTTTTTTTCTTTCTTATAGTTTAATGTCATATCTAAGAAACTGTCGCCTAACCCAATGTCTTGAAGATTTGTAGGTTTTGTTCTAAGGCTTTTATAGTTTTAGCTCCTACAGTTAGGTTTCTGATCCATTTTGAGTAAAATTTTTTATATGGTGTGAGAGGTAGAGATCCATCTTAGTTCTTTTGCATACCAATATCCAGCTGGCCCAGCTATTATTCTGAGGACAGGAATATATGCTTACAATTACTTCAGTTATAAGAATATATAAATTGGGCAGGCCACTGTAGAAACCAAGAGTTTAAAGCAAGACCTACAGAATTTGTTGCAAGCTGCTGGCCTCGGGATGGCAGTGGTAAACTGTGGCGATTGTTATGTAGAGCAGTCTGGGAGGAAGAGAATGTTTACCCAAAACAGTTATGTTGAGTATGAAGAACACTGTGAGATAAGAATCTTGCTCCCTCAGGAAATGCCTGCATATCTATTGACATCCTGTGGTATATAACAAGGATCTGGTTGAGAATAAAGTTGTCTGAAGTCTGTTTGAAGTAAACTCAAGCTTCAGACCCCCTGAGCCCGTCTGTGTCTTTCTTTCTTTCTTCCTTTCTTTCTCATCATTCCTTAATATCCTTCGAGCTCTGTTTCTACAGAAAGCAACATTTGGCACCCAACGTGGGGCTCAAAGAAGAAGACTCCAAATCAATATTAAGGAACCAAGGAAAAGTCTCATTAGAGGCACGTGTGTCCAGCCGATAGAAGAGGACTCGAGTCATATTGGTAAAGTAAGCATTTTCCTTGGATCATCAGGGTAACGGGTAATCATAATAGGCGGCTGGAGGAGTATGTGTGTGTGTTAAAGCTACTAGGGTGCCTGTTAAAACATCTGAATTAGTAAGCTTATTTGAGCTCATTCAAAAACATTGTTGTTGGTTTCAGCCTTAAGGCCATAATGTGTTAAATCTTAAGTAATGGAAATTCGTTATGAAGGCTTTGCAGTGAATATATGATGGGGAAAATATTCCTGTTTCTATTTGGTTATTGTGTTCAGTCAGGCAATGAACTACCTGGCTCATGCTTTGTCTTAAACTCTAAGTTGTGTTTCTTCTCAATCTCTCACTACCACTTCTTACCCTGTTTCGACAGTTGCTTGAGCCGGACTCGGCAATTGGCGCCCAAACAGGGATCTAATAAGGGAACTCTTAAAGCATAAAGTGAGGAGATGCTCCAGGGACATCCACTACAAATACTACAGGCGGGCCTTTTTGAATTGAGCAGTGGCCCTTATCTGTAGAGAGGTTTGAGGCTCTGACTCAGTTGATTTGGGAACAGTTTGGAGCAGGACGTTTAGAGGAGTCTCGTGGTTCTTGGAATTCTCCAATATTTATTGCAGGAGGGAGGTCAGGAAAATGGAGAATGTTGACTGATTTGATAAAAGTTGATACTGTGGTTCAGCCTATGGAGTCATTGCAGCCTGGCTTGCCCACACCAGTTTTAATTTCTAAGAACTGATTTATTATGATAGATTTTAAAAATTGCTTCTTTGCTGTGCCTTTGGCAGAGCAGGATAAAGAAAGATTGGTGTCTGGGCTTGTTCTTGATGTGCTGCCTTTATATAGGGATTCATGTACACCTGAGTCAGAAAGTATTCAGTGAGAAAGGTGCCATACCAAACGGGGGTCATTGCTCATTGATGGTTCCTGTGGAAGGTTGGTCCCCAACGGGGTGTGCAGTTCGGGATTGTAGTTCTGACTCAAGGTATTCTGTTAGGTTACCTTTGTTTAGTCTGAATGATTATTCTATGAGATTTATACCAATACTACAGGTAAAGTCCTATGACTCAGAATGGGAATGGCAACCCCATCTCCTTTTGTTAACTTAAATCCTCAATAAACAGCAATTTGGAAACTGGCCATGAGTTTAGCTCCTATTCATGTTTGAAAAGAGAAATATATTTTAAAAACTTTAAAACTAAAAATTCTTGTTAAAAACTATATATTGATAGTTAATGCATATTTGAAACATTAAAGTATTTTAAATATTTAACATTATTCTAACAAATTTAATTTTGATGATAATTACATATGTGGTAAAATATTTGTTCAAAGTAATGATTTAAGTATGAAAAATATGAAAGATGTATTTTTATTAATAGGAAAACAGAATAGTTTTATCCTAAAATGAATAACTGTTACTAAGTGAGAAAAATATAGGACAAAGCCTAAACTAATATAATAAGTGCTGAGGGTTTATAAAAATAGAAATTATGGTTAAAATCAAGAAAGATTTAATGAGTCTAAAATGACAATGTTTTCTTGGACTTTTAGCCTGTTCTAATGAAAGGATATAAAAAAAAAATTCTAAATAATTAGTTAGAAAGCAAAGAGTCTGTGTTTTATCAAAATAACTTTTGTTAACTTTTATCATGTTATTATCTGTATAAAAAATACTGATTTTCTCCTGGGTATCATCATACTGGCAAAAACTGCTTCTTGCCCTAAACCAGGTGACTTAATCTATTAATCTAAGTACTATTAC
The DNA here is from genome assembly GCF_023851605.1 of Tamandua tetradactyla. Classification (NCBI taxonomy): domain Eukaryota; kingdom Metazoa; phylum Chordata; class Mammalia; order Pilosa; family Myrmecophagidae; genus Tamandua; species Tamandua tetradactyla. The sequence continues at coordinate 8,890,566 of NC_135342.1, forward strand.
TATAAATGAATCTATTACTGACTAAATAATATTCAAATCATTTAAATACCTAAATTCTTTTAAGCCAAAATACTTTAATGCTTTGTCCAGTGTTTATATAAACTATATATGTATAAACTAAATTTATCCCAAGATAACCATGGCTTATAGTGGAAGCAGATCAGATTTGAGGGTTGAATGCAAGGAAAAAATATACTTGTGGAGTCTTTTTTGTTCACCTGATATTGCCATTACATGCAACTGATATTGCTATCACATGACCTTGGTAATAAATAGTTAAAATGTACACTCTAGCTGGGAGGACTTGCTATCCCCCCAGAAGGAGGTGTACTTTAATAAAGATATCCAGGTCCCAGGAAGCTCCTCTTGGTCCCTAGCCAGTTCCCAGAGGACCCAACTGGGCCCGGTCATGTAAGCAAATCAGAATTTGGCCACTATTGTGAGAAAATATCATAAAAACTGCATGAAATAAATTTAAAATTAGCAAAAATGCACAACCAATTATAAAGAATCCACATTCTTGCATTCCTTTTTAATCAATCCAATGAATTCAATTTTAAAAATCTGGTCATTTACTATGGGTACACGTCACTATTGACACTCTGCTTTCATTTTTGCTACCTGCCACTTTAGGGATTCCTAATTATATGTTACAAAACTTGTTTCATATTTTACAAGGAGATTCTGATTTATTAAGCAAAAGGCAGTTAACAGCTGCAGCTGAATGAGAGTTACAATTAATTGAACAATGCATTCAAAAAGGACAGCTTGTTCAAATAGATCTAAAAAAGCCTGTTGATTTTATTATTTTCTTTACCTTGCAATCTCCCACAGGCCTATTTTAGCAAGACGGTGTTTCAAAATGGATTTTTTTACCAAACAATTGACAAAAATGTTTAAATACATATTTGCAAAAGATTATTTCTTTAATAGTCAAAGGTCACCAAAGATATTATCAATTAAGAGGTCATGATCCCTAATTGCATAGTGTGTGATCTCACAAAGGAAGAGGTTCAAAGTCTATATATTTTCAATACCTCTTGGCAAATAGCATTAAGTGACTTTAAAGGACAAATGAATAATCATTTGCTATGTCAAAACTTTTACAATTTTTAAAAATGAATGCAATGGATTTTGCCTAAAATAGTTCCAGCTTCCCCACTAGCTATTACTGTCTTTACTGATGATAATATTAATGGAAAGCCTGCATATGTCACCCCAGTGGAAAACAAGTTAGAAAATGCCTTATACCTCAGCCCAGCGTACTGAATTAGCAGCTGTAATTCAAGTATTGCAGTTTTCCACAATCTATTGATATTGTTTCTGATTTTGAATATGTTTACCAAACAGTTACATTAAGATGGCTTCTTTGTTTAAAAGAAATGAATTGTCCTGAATGTTTTTACATTCACAAACATTAGTCAAAAGCTGAATTACCCCCCTTTTTATCATGCATATAAAGAGCTCAAACCAATCTTCCAGGTCCTTTATCATTACAAAATCAGCAAGCAGATACTCTTATGGGGGTAATGCAAAATCCCACAACATTTCACAAATTGACTCATATCAATAGCAAAGGGCTGTGAAAGAGATTTCCATCTTTTTTAAACAGCAAGCTCAGGACATTGTTAGGACTTGTCAAACCTGTGGGCCTTTAAATGTACCTCCATTTGCATCAGGGATTAATCCTAGAGATCAAAAAGCAAATGAATTATAGCAAATGGATGTTACTCATATTTCACATTTTAGTAAAATGCAATATGTACATGTTATCATAGACACTTGTTCTCATTGCATCTGGGCTACCGCACAATCTGGAGATCGTTTTTGCCATGTTCAATCACATTTACTTAATGCTTTTGCTGTTGTGGGATGCCCTCAATCTATTAAAATGGACAATGGTCCTGTTTATACAGGAAAACAATTTCATAAATTTTGTACTACTTTTAATATTACTCATATCACAGGAATTCCACACAATCCCTCAGGGCAAGGAATTATTGAATGAGCAAACCGGACGCTAAAGTCTATGCTTTTAAAACAAAAAGGGAGAGACGATGATCAGGAGGATGATGTTATGAAAATAAGTACTCCTAAAGATCAATTAGCAAAGGCATTGTTTACTCTAAATTTTTTAAACATTTATGATAATTCATCACAGACTCCAGCAGAACAACATTTTAGCAATTTGGAAAAGAAAAATGATACAACCCAAACAGAACTTCAGCTATTGGAAAGATGATTTATGGAAACCAGGAATGGTAAAGGTGTGGGGTAGGGGATTTGCTCTTGTCATTGCAGATGACGGAACTTCAGTTTGGATTCCCTCGAAGAGAATAAAACCCAGACATGTCAACCCGGACAAAAATAACTAAATGGGTAATGTATACTATAGGACATACAATTTTGATTGCTGAAGGACAGGGACATATTTATACTTACTGGGATTATCTGTGAGCCCTAACATGGGCCAATCCAACTTTACCAAAATAACCTAAATACAAGTTTAGGATTCCCAGGTCCAGTAAGAAGAAAACTGATGTCAAATTTAATTCCATTTTTAGAAAGACCTATATGCTTAACTCTGGATACAAAGGATACTTGCCTGTTAGGTGGGAAAGAAAGTTGGAATGGATGGCAGTCATGTCATATAGATTGAGCAGTTATCATAATTAATGATTCCTATGGAATTGTAAGATTCCCCTGTGGGGTTGAAGATAACTGAGACTATATGGATAGGCAAGCTAAACCAGAGTTATTACATAGAGGATGATTTGTGCCATGATTTGGGTTTATAAATACATTATTCAGAGAAATTTATGGGGAATTTTCCTAGGACTGGGACCAATTTTCATAGTGAATTCTAGTAACTATAACTTCTCTTTAGCAGCCATAAACACTATATACAAATATGTATTAGAAATCCATATATACTTGTTAAAGTTCATATGCATATAAGAAATCAAACTTCTAATTGTGAAAATTATTCTCTATTCACTTGTCCCCAAGCATTTATGTTGCAGGAAAATGAGACGATTATAGCAGCAAGGAGAAGAGGTATTTGGCTGCCGGTGCAGATGTCAAGATCTTTGCAATCCTCTCCAGAAACACATATACTGATCCATTTGGCAAAAGAATATCTAAAAAGGACTAATAGACTAATTGGATTCATTATTGCATCTGTCATTGGAATCATTGGAAGCATCACAGTGGCTGCAGTCGCTGGAACCGCATTGCAACAAACTATACAGATGCAGCATTGTTAGAAAAACACCAATGAACTGTGGCATAGACAATCTCATTGATGAGCAAACTAATAATGGACTAAATGATATAGAAATGACATTGGTTCATATTGGAGATCAAATGTATAATTTAAATTTTTTACAAAGTTTAAAGTGTAAAAGGACTAAGAGCAGTTTTTGTATTACCCTCTTTTAACATATGGCTTGTTTGAAATAGAATGGGAAAAGGGGATAGGCATCTTTTAAGGCTTTCAGATAGTTTAAGTCCTGATATCTTAGAATTACAAAAAAGGGGGTATTAGAATGTAAATTAGAATAATCTACATATAGCCTATGGAAGTAATGTTACACAATCACTTACCCAAGAGCTAAAAAATCTTAGGTTTGAGGCTGTTTATACTTCGCTTCCTCCTCAGCTGTGTTTAACAACAAAGAAAAAGGTGATTCTTGCAGAAACTCGTTGGCTCCCTCCTGAATCAAAGTCAGAGAGCTTGACTGGCAGCCAATGACGGGTAAGACCCTTCAGAGCCTAAGGGCAACCTAAGACAGGCGCTGGCCACCTCTGCTTATAACAATGTGATTCTTGTGAATCAAAGTCAGAGAGCTTGACTGGCAGCCAATGACGGGTAAGACCCTCAGAGCCTAAGGGCAACCTAAGACAGGCGCAGTCGCCTCTGCTTATAATCACCCTAAAAAGGTGATTCTTGTTTTCCTTGGCTTATAAAATAAAAAGGGGGAAATGTAGAAGCCAAGAGTTTAAAGCAAGACCTACAGAATTTGTTGCAAGCTTCTGGCCTCGGGATGGCAGTGGTAAACTGTGGAGATGGTTATGTAGAGCAGTCTGGGAGGAAAAGAATGTTTACCCAAAACAGTTATGTTAAGTATGAAGAACACTGTGAGATAAGAATCTTGCTCCCTCAGGAAATGCCTGCGTATCTATTGACATCCTGTGGTATATAACAAGGATCTGGTTGAGAATAAAGTTGTCTGAAGTCTGTCTGAAGTAAACTCAAGCTTCAGACCCCCTGAGCCCGTCTGTGTCTTTCTTTCTTCCTTCCTTTCTTTCTTTCTCACCATTGCTTAATATCCTTCGAGCTCTGTTTCTACAGAAAGCAACAGGCCACAGTGGCTCAGCAGGCAGGGTTCATGCCTGCCATGCCAGAGGCCCGGGTTTGATTCCCAGTACCTGACCATGCAAAAAGAAAAAAAAACTATATAAATTTAAGCAGGAATTTGCAAGGAGTATGAGCAGTGAAATATATGGAAGTCTTCAGCTGAGTATCATGCAAATAATATTGTTAACTTCATAATTAATCTATCTCATGAATGGAAAAGCCAGGGTTCAAGTTGTCTAAGAAATTACTGCTTCTGGCTGTTTGGATGGTGATGAGGTTAGAGCTGATGGGGATATCTAAAAATTCTGCATCTTGTCACTGCTTCTGCTTCACTTCTGCCATCCAAATTCCAAATATATTTCTCCTAACTGACAATCTTTAGCCAAAACCGTACAAAGAAGGGTCTTCTGGAAAACAAACCCCAGTTTTAGAATGGATTGATGGTATTGCCAAGTGAACAGAGAAATGCAATTCAGGAAAGTAACAGAGGCACATTGATATCAACGTTGCAGATGAATTTTGAAAATTTAAAAGGTTATTAGAATGGAACTCCAAATTGTTTGGAGTTCAATTATATTGGAACAACTACTGTTGCTTCCTATCAAAACGGAGCTCAAAGGATATTAGGGAATGATGAGAAAGAGAGAAAGAAAGGAAGAAAGAAAGACAGACATGGATGGGTTCAGAGAGTCTGAAGCTTAAGTTTACATCAGACATCAGACAACTTTATTCTTATCCAGATCCTGCTTAAATACTGCAGGGTGACAAAAGGCATGCATGCATTTCTTGAAAGAACAGAGAGTTTATTTTTCAGTGCTCTCTTCCTTCATACTTAACATAACCATTTGGGGTAAACATTCTCTTCCTCCCAGACTGTTCTACATAACAATCTCCACAGTTTGCTGCTGCCATCCTGAGGCCAGCTGCTCCCAACAAATCCTGCAGGTCTTGTTTTAACCCTTGGCTCCTACAAACTACCATATTATCCTTTTTAATAAAATGATAGTACAAATAGAATGTGGTCTTAAAGTAGGTATTGGTTTGTCAATGCAGCTGGATTGCAATTTACCAGAAATGGAACAGCTTTTTATTAGGGAATTTATTTAAGTTTCATGTTTACAGTTCTAAGGTCATAAACATTTCCAAACTAAGGCACCCAGAGAAAGATACCCTGACTCAATAAAGGCTGTTGGATCCAGAACAACTCTGTCACCCAGGGAGGCATGTGGCTGGCATCTGCTGGGGTCTCTGGCTTCTGGTTTCAGACAGCTGCCCCAGGGGCATTTACTTTCTAGATCTCCAAATGCCTATTGGCTCTGTCAGCTCTGAACTCTCTCCAAAATGTACCCACCCCCCTTTCCTTCATTATTGGGTTTAAACCATTTATTAGACTAATTTCAGAAAGACAACATCTTAGACATCAAAACCCTCAAAATAAAACATAGTTAAAATCTTAAATGTTATGTGATATTTGAATATAAAAATGAGTGCCACTACAAACAGCTTTTAGGATGGACAAGAAATATGAAGTATCTTTTATCTGCAGAGTATTCACCACAATTTGCAATTCTGCATTTATTTTTGCTTAACATCTAGGAAACATGCTTATTCACTACTGTGTGGGATTTTTTTCTGTCTGCCACCTTCAAATCTACTCTTCATCTTTCCTTCTAATTTATGTTTGGCTTCAACTAATAGGAGCACCAGCAAGAGATTAGAGGGTGATAAAGAATGAATTTTTTCCCTCACTGTCTTCATTTACAAAAGATATGGAGAAAAATTACATGTTGATCATAGCTTGTCACGTGGGTTGAAGTTTAATATATCTACTACTAAAAAATATTCATATGAAGTTGCCTTTAATCATCATGGATTTCATATCCCATCCCCAGTGCCTTTTTTTTTGGATCATAGTATTTGTGATAAAATTTTCTAAACAATGCTGGATAATTTGTGATAAAATAGCTGGGCACTTTGGGATGGATCAATGACTTACGAACAACAGAAAAAAAACATGTCATCTATGGAGTTATCTTCAGGAGATGAGCAAGATACTTATATATATATATATTTTCCAAGTTTATAGTTTCTTTAAAATATACACATGCATGCACACAAACACACAATGCTCTTGCCATCTCTCAAATTTAGTAACTCCTATAGGGTCTACTCTGTACTTTTAGGTAACAATCTTTGCAGAAAGTTTCTTCTCATTAAAGGACAACTAAGTCAACAATGCATAATCAAACAAAAATACAGATTCAGTTCCCCCATCTTCAAAATTAGCTTGTTTCTTAGTACAGAAATGGTAGTTAGCTTGACAAAAATGGTAGTAAGCCTTGTATATAGTTTTTATCAAGCTTAATCAATTAAAATACTTAATTTTTCTTATTAGTGAATGAAAATAATTTGGTTTTGCTATAAAATAAAGTAGGTCTCTTTCATTTTGTTCTTAACAGACTCCTTGTAAAATATTTGATAAAGTCACTACCAGGTACATTCCAAAAGAATATGAGGCTTTAACACTGGTCACAAGCAATACGCAACTAGGTTTCTGCAGTTTCAACCCAGAAGAACTTAAAACTTTTCTGTTGAGAATTTATTATAAAACAAGCAAAAATATTAACAATGACAAGGAAATCACTGACTCTTTATTTAGAATATGGCTATTATTTTCTGCCAAGTACCTAAGGCTCAAAGGGATAAAATGCAGGGAAACTCTAAGATCAGGAACAAGACAAGATATCTACTATCACCACTTTTATTCAACATTGTGTTGGAAGTTCTATCCAGAGCAAGTAGGCAAGAAAAAGAAATACAAGGCATCAAAATTGGAAAGGAAGAAGTAAAACCCTCACTGTCTGCAGATGATATGATAATATATGTCAAAAACCCCAAAAGGAATCAAGGCAAGATGGCGGCTTAGCAATGTGCATGATTAGTTGATCCTCCAGGACAGCGACTAAATAACCAGAAACAGTACAGAACAGCTCCTGGGGCCACGTCAGTGACGGGACACATAGCGCACCACAGTCTGGACCAGCTGGACCAGCTGCGAGTCCCCCCAGAACTGTGAGTTCTCCAAGCCACAGCACCTGGTGCCCCTCCTCCACAGCCTGCTTCCCAGAGGGGAAAGGAAAGAGACTTAACCAGCAGCAGGGGCTGAGCCCAACCAAACGCCAATTGTGGAATTCATTAACAAATTCTGACAACTAAAAACAGACTTCCAACTCAGGTGAACCTGGTCAAAGTGGAGGTCACTTATTTTTGCCCCGGCACCAAGGGGGCAGGGCTGATGGAAAGAGAAAAAAAGAAAGAAACAGAGGTTTTCATTGCTGTGTTCTACAAAGGCTTGACTGCCTTTGGATACAGCGGCAGGACTTCTCAGGCTGCGACTGCCCAAGGCACAGGCAGAAATAAGCTCATTTGAGGGTTTGTTTGGAGCCTGTGCCTTCCCCAGGGGAGGGGTGAATCCAACTCAGGTGGAATCCCTCCCTTAAGGAATTCAGACACCAGGGCTTGGTAATATGAAGCCATTAAAACCAGCCTACAACCTCTCCTCTGTATCCAACACGCCCCCAGCAGGGAGAGTCTGCCAAAGTTAAAGGTACAGCATCATCGTATGCTGGTGGGACCTGCAGGCAGACAAGCACCACATAACTGTGCAGGATACAAAAAACAGAGTCCAAAGACTTCACAGGAAAGTTTTTCAACCTGCTGTGTCTCACCCTCAGGGAAAACTGATGAAAGTGACTCTTTCTTCCTGATAGGAGTCCAGTTTGGTCTGGGAAAATCAGTCTGGGGTCTATAATACCTAAGTAGACCCTTCTAAGGTGGGGGGCAGGGAAGGCACCATATAGGCAGGGCAAGAAATAAGAAAACAAGAACTGAAAAATTCTCCTCTGTTAAACAAAACCTAAGCACTGGTCCAGAAAAAGAACACACAGACAAAAAAAATTCATCCAGCAAGAAAACCCTAGGTAAAAGAAGTGAAAACAATCTTCAGAATAAACTAATTAAGGTAATTAAATGCCCAGACACAGCAAAAAAATAACAAATCACACTAGGAAAACTGAAGATATGGCCCAGTCAAAGGTACAAACCAACAATTCAGATGTGATACAGGAGTTGAAACAATTAATTCAGAATGTATGAACAGGCATGGAAAACCTCATCAAAAATCAAATCAATGAATTCAGGGAGGATAAAAAGAAGGCAAGGAATGAACAAAAAGAAGAAATCAAAAGTCTGAAAAAACAAACAAAAGAACTTATGGGAATGAAAGGCACAGTAGAAGAGATGAAAAAATGGAAAACTACAATGGTAGATTTTGAGAGGCAGAAGATAGGATTAGTGAACTGGAGGATGAAAAATCTAAAATACAACAAGCAAAAGAAAATATAGGGAAAAAATAGAAAAATATGAACAGGGACTTAGGGAATTGAATGACAAAATGAAACACATGAATATATGTGTTGTGGGTGTCCCAGAAAGAGAAGAGAAGGGAAAAGGAAGAGAAAAACTAATGGAGGAAATTATCACTGAAAATTTCCCAACTCTTATGAAAGACTTAAAATTACAGATCCAAGAAGTGCAGCATACCCCAAAGAGAATAAACCCAAATAGACATACCCCAAGACACTTACAAATCAGAAGTCAGAGGTCAAAGAGAAAGAGAGAATCTTGAAAGCAGCAAGAGAAAAGCAATCCATCACATACAAGGGAAGCCCAATAAGATTATGCATAGATTTTTCAGCAGAAACAATGGAGGCGAGAAGACAGTGGGATGATATATTTAAATTACTAAAAGAGAAAAACTGCCAACCAAGAATTTTGAAGGACAATCCAGCAAAATTGTCCTTCAAAAAAGATGGTGAAATTAAAACATTTTCATACAAAAAAAATCACAGAAAGAATTTGTGACATAGAGACCAGCTCTGCAAGAAATACTAAAGGGAGCAATAGAGACAGATACAAAAAGGCAAAAGAGAGAGGTGTGGAGAAAATCAAAAAGGCAAAATGGTAGAAGAAAGTACTACATGTACAGTAATAACACTAAACGTTAATGAATTAAACTCCTCAATCAAAAGACATAACTGGCAGAATGGATTAAAAACAGGACCCATCTATATGCTGTCTACAGGAAACACATCTTAGACCTAAGGATAAACATAGGTTGAAGGTGAAAGGTTAGGAAAAGATATTTCAGGCGAACAACAATCAGAAAATAGCAGGAGTAGCTATATTAATAGCCAACAAATTAGACTTCAAATGTAAAACAGTTAAAAGAGACAAAGAAGGATACTATGTATTAATAAAAGGAACAATTGAGTACAAAGACATAACAATCATAAATATTTATGCACAGAACCAGAATCCTACAAAATACATGTGGCAAACACTGAAAAGAGAAATAGACACATCTACCATAATAGTTGGAGACTTCAATTCCCCACTCTCATCAATGGACAGAACATCTAGACAGATGATCAATAAAGAAACAGAGAATTTGAATAATACAATAAATGAACTAGACTTAATGGACATTTATAGAACATTACAGCCCACAACAGCAGGATCCACCTTTTTCTCAAGTGCTCATGAATTGTTCTCAAGGATAGACCATATGCTGGGTCACAAAGCAAGTCTCAATAAATTTAAAAAGACTGAAATCATAGAAAACACTTTCTCAGATCATAAAGGAATGAAGTTGGAAATCAATAATAGGCAGAGTGCCAGAAAATCCACAAATATGTGGAGGCTCAACAACACACTCTTAAACAACCAGTGGGTCAAGGAAGAAATTATAAGAGAAATCAGTAAATATCTTGAGGCAAATGAAACTGAAACACAACATATCAAAACTTATGGGAAGCAGCAAAGGCAATGCTAAGAGGGAAAATTATTGCCCTAAATGCCTATATCAAAAAAGAAGAAAGGGCAAAAATTCAGGAATTAACTGTCCATTTGGAAGAACTGGAGAAAGAACAGCAAACTAACCCCAAAGCAAGCAAAAGGAAAGAAATAATGAAGATTAGAGCAGAAATAAATGAAACTGAGAACATGAAAACAATTGAGGAAATCAATAAAATCAGAAGCTGATTTTATGAGAAAATCAACATGATTGATGGTCCCTTAGCAAGAATGACAAAAAGGAGAGAGGACGCAAATAAATAAAATAAGAAATGGAAGAGGAAACTTAACCACTGACCCCACAGAAATAAAGGAAGTAATGACAGGATACTATGAACAACTTTATGCTAATATATACAAAAATGCAGATGAAATGTACAACTTCCTAGAAAGGCATGAACAGCCAACTTTGACCCGAGAAGAAATAGATGACCTCAAAAAATCAATCACAAGTAAAGAAATTGAATCAGTCATTAAGAAGTTCCCCAAAAAGAAAAGTCCAGGGCCAGATGGCTTCACATGTGAATTCTACCAAACATTCCAGAAAGAATTAGTGCCAATCCCGCTCAAACTCTTCAAAATAATTGAAGAGGAAGGAAAGCTACCTAACTCATTCTATGAAGTGAACATCACCCTCATACCAAATCCAGACAAAATATTACAAAAAAAGAAACCTACAGACCAATCTCTCTAATGAATATAGATGCAAAAATCCTCAACAAAATCCTAGCAAATCGAATCCAGCAACACACTAAAAGAATTATACATCATGAACAAGTAGGATTCATCTCAGGTATGCAAGGATGGTTCAACAGCAGAAAATCAATTAATGTAATTCACCATATCAACAAATCAAAGCAGAAAAATCACATGATCATCTCAATTGATGCAGAAAAGGCATTTGACAAAATTCAACATCCTTTCCTGTTGAAAACACCTCAAAGGATAGGAATACAAGGGAACTTCCTTAAAATGATAAAGGGAATATATGAAAAACCCAGAGCTAACATCATCCTCAATGGGGAAAAACTGAAAACTTTCCCCCTAAGATCAGGAACAAGACAAAGGTGTCCACTATCACCACTGTTATTCAACATTGTGTTGGAAGTTCTAGCCAGAGCAATTAGACAAGAAAAAGAAATACAAGCCATCAAAACTGGATAGGAAGAAGTAAAACTCTCACTGTTTGCAGATGATATGATATTATATGTCAAAAACCCTGAAAAATCCACAACAAAACTACTAGAGCTAATAAATGAGTACAGCAAAGTGGCAGGTTACAAGTCAACACTCAAAAATCTGTAGTGTTTCTATACACTAGTAATGAACAATCTGAGGGGGAAATCAAGAAATGAATTCCACTTACAATTGCAAACAAAAGAATAAAATATTTAGGAATAAATTTAACTAAATAGACAAAAGACCTATCCAAAGAAAACTACAAGAAATTGTTAAAAGAAATCACAGAAGACCTAAATAGATGGAAGGGCATACCGTGTTCGTGGATTGGAAGACTAAATATAGTTAAGATGTCAATTCTACCTAAATTGATTTACAGATTCAATGCAACAACAATCAAAATACCAACAACTTACTTTTCAGAAATGGAAAAACCAATAACCAAATTTATCTGGAAGGGCAGGGTGCCCCAAATAGCTGAAAGTATCATGAGAATAAAAATGAAGTCGGAGGTCTCACACTACCTGATTTTAAGGCATATTATGAAGCTACAGTGGTCAAAACAGCATGGTACTGGCATAAAGATAGATATATTGACCAATGGAATCGAATAGAGTGCTCAGATATAGACCCTCTCATCTATGGACAATTGATCTTTGATGAGACAGTCAAGCCAACTCATCTGGAACAGAACAGTCTCTTCAATAAATGGTGCCTAGAGAACTGGATATCCATGTGTACAAGAATGGAAAAGGACCCATATCTCACACCCTATACAAAAGCTAACTCAAAATGGATCAAAGACCTAAACATTAGATCTAAGACCATAAAACAGAGGAAAATGTAGGGAAATATCTTATAAATCTTGTACATAGAGGTGGTTTTATAGACCTTATATGCAAAGCAAGAGCATTGAGGAAAGAAATCGGAACTCCTCAAAATTAAACACTTTTTTGCATCAAAGAACTACATCAAGAAAGTAAAAAGACAGCCTACACAATGGGAGACAACATTTGGAAATGACATATCAGATAAAGGTCTAGTATCCAGAATTTATAAAGAGATTGTTCAACTCAACCACAAAAAGACAGTCAATCCAATTCAAAAATGGGCAAAAGACTTGAACAGACACTTCTCAGAAGAGGAAATACAAATGGCCAAAAAGCACATGAAGAGATGCTCAATGTCCCTGGCCATTAGAGAAATGCAAATCAAAACCACAATGAGATATCATCTCACACCCACCAGAATGGCCATTATCAACAAAACAGAAAATGACAAATGCTGGAGAGGATGTGGAGAAAGAGACACACTTATCCACTGTTAGTGGGAATGTCAAAAGGTGCAACCGCTGTGGAACGCAGTTTGGCGGTTCCTCCAAAAGCTGAATATAGAATTGCCATGTGACCCAGCAATACCATTGCTAGGTATCTACTCAAAGATATAAAGGCAAAGACACAAACGGACATTTGCACACCAATGTTTATAGCAACTTATTTACAAGTGCAAAGAGATGGAAACAGCCAAAATGTCCATCAACAGATGGTTGGCTAAACAAACTGTGGTATATACATATGATGGAATTTTATGCAGCTGTAAGACAGAATAAAGTTATGAAGTATGTAACAACATGGATGGACCTTAAGGACATTATGCTGTGTGAGATTAGCCAAAATACAAAAGAACAAACACTGTATGGTCTCACTGATATGAACTGACATTAGTGAATAAACTTGGAATATTTCGTTGGTAACAGAGACTATCTGGAGATAGAAATAGGGTAAGATATTGGGTAATTGGAGCTGAAAGGATACAGATTGTGCAACAGGACTGAATATAAAAACTCAGAAATGGACAGCACAATACTACCTATCTGTAATACAATTTATGTTAAAACACTGAATGAAGCTGAATGTGAGAATGATAGGGGAGGGCTGGGGGCACAAATGAAATCAGAAAGAAAGAAAGGTGATAAAGATTGAGATGGTATAATCTAGGAATGCTTAGAGTGTATAATGATAGTGAATAAATGTACAAATTTTCAAAATGTTTTTGCAAGAAGAAGAACAAAGGAATGTCATTACTGCAGAGTGCTGAAAATAGCTGGTAATTAATATTTTAAAATGTCACCTTCTATGTGAGACTAAAGCAAAAAATGTTTATTTGTTACAAAATTTATATTTTGACTAGTGCATTTCCTAATATAACTTATGTAGATAGCTTGGTTGAACACTGTAAGTACATGGAACCTTGTTAGGACATGAGATTTTATTCGTTTGTCCAGAGTGATGTTCTGATGAATGCCAGAGTGATTTAATCAGTGAGTGGAAAAGTATTTTCAAAGTTCCCTTTGGGGAATGGGGGAAAATTCAACCTCCAAGTTGAATTCTCGATATTCTCACAAACAGTGTGAACACCCAAAACTATAGGCTGAGCCCCCAGTCTTGGAGTTTGTTCAGATGAAACTTAACCCCACAAAGGATAGGTCAAGCCTACTTAAAATTAGGCCTAAGAGTCACCCAAGAGAACGTCTTTTGTTACTCAGATGTGGCCACTCTTTCCAGCCAACACAACAAGAAACTCACCACCCTCCCCCTGTCTGTGTGGGACATGACTCCCAGGGTTGTGGACCTTCCTGGCAATGTGGTTCAGAAATCCTAGAATGAGCTGAGACTCAGCATCAAGTGATTGAAAAAAAACCCTAGAATGAGCTGAGACTCAGCATCAAGGGATTGAAAAAACCCTAGAATGAGCTGAGGTTCAGCATCAAGGGATTGAGAAAACCTTCTCAACCAAAAGGGGGAAGGGTGAAATGAGACAAAGTGTCAATGGCTGACAGATTACAAACAGAGTCGAGAGGTTATCCTGGAGGTTATTCTTATGCATTGAGTAGATATCACCTTGTTATTCAAGGTGTAATGGAGAGGCTGGAGGGAACTGCCTGAAAATGTAGAGCTGTGTTCCAGTAGCCATGTTTCTTGATGATGACTGATGATGATATAGCTTTCACAATGTGACTGTGTGATTGTGAAAACCTTGTGTCTGATGCTCCTTATATCTACCTTGTGAACAGACGAGTAGAACATATGAAATAAAAATAAATAATAAGGGGAACAAATGTTAAAATAAATTTAGTTTGAAATGCTAGTGATCAATGAAAGTGAGGAGTAAGAGGTATGGTATGTATAATCTTTCTTTTTTCTTCTGTTTTCATTTTATTTCTTTTTCTATTGTCTTTTTATTTCTTTTTCTGAATTGATGCAAATGTTCTAAGAAATGGTGAATATGCAATTAAGTGACGATATTGTGAATGACTGATTATATATGTAGAATGGAATGATCACATATTAATGTTTTAGTTCGTTTGTTAAATTTTTTAATTAATAAATAAATAAATTTTTAAAAATTGTATTAAAACTTAAACATGAAAACGCACCCTATGTCAATATTTCCTACCATTAAATAATTGTTTTAAATATCCAAAAAAAAAAAGTCAGGGAAAGAAAACCAATTGTAGACCCCATTCCACAGGACTTCAGTTTCTGAAGTACCAAAAAGAGCTTATTTCATGTGTAGGTAAGTTCCACAGAATGGAAATTAATATAATGTATCTTCAATGCATGTGAAGTAAAAGGTATATATTCTGCATAAATAATCATAAAATAGAAATTTTTAATTTTAAAAATTAAACATAATCACTTAAGAATGGAATTTTTCTGAGCTGCTTATAAGTTGTGCTTAGCTCCTACTGTGCTAATATCATGTACATATATATATGAGACTACTAAAATTTTAATTTGATAGTCAATAGACAATGTGGTCCCATATTTAAGTTTACTTAAATTGACATAAACAAACAAAAGCTGTACAAAAAAATAGCCTAATCACATAACACTTTGAAACATGACTCTTGAGAAACATTATCACCTAAGACCTTCTCTTCCTCTACCATGGCCACCTCCTCTTCCCCTACCTAAGCCTCTTCCTCTTCCTGCAACAGCTTCCCTTTTCTTGGATTTCACTTACAATTCAATATCTGCAAGCAGTAAATCCAGCGGTAAGGTGTCTTGCAGAATAAAATATCAAATATTATATCTTCGAATACTCAGTGATTCAGCTGTACAGATTCTGTTCTGTAGAGTCATTGTCACAGCTTTAAGGTGTGTACTCAGGCTGACTTCCACACTTGAAATGGTTCCACGAACCTGTGTTCCATTCTTAAATTCAATTGTTATGGATGCATGACTCAATTTCATCAAAAACCTCACGTCACACTTTTGGTCCAATAGTGCAAAAGCCACATATCTAAGGACTGACGGACTTGGAAGATGAATGGTAAGAAATGCTTACTCCTGGGGTCCAGACATAAAGTGTTTCCCCTTTTGAAAGACTCCAGCAAACTAATCAAGACACATCTTAAATCAATGGAGTTGCAGATCTATCTAATCAAAAGGTTATACACCCACAATTAAGTGGATTATATCTTTACAGAAACACTTTAATCAAAGGATCCCACCCACAGTATTAAATCAGGATTAAAAAAAAAGAACACTTTCAAACCAGTGTATTTAACTCTCTGGACCCACAAAAGACATATGCTTACCATATACAAAATACATTAATTCCATTGCAATATCACAAGAGCCTTACACCACTTCAGTAACAATACAAATGTAATACAAAGCCAGAAACAGTACAAAATCTCATCAAAGTTAGTTACAGCATGTTTTTTTCTAAGGCCAAAAATTTCATGAAGCTATTGATGTGCATAACTCAGAACAAGTTATCTGTTTCCAATATACAAAAGAGGAAAAGTCAAAGGATACATGTCTCCTATTACCATAGGTAGAAATAGAAAGGAAGACAGGGGTCCCTGGACCCATACAGTTCTGAAAATCTGTCAGGCAAACTCCATTAAATTTCAAAGTCTGAGAGTCATTCATCATCAGGGCTTTAGAAAGCAACAGTCTACCTTGTTCCAAGGGCTTATGCAGCAGCCCCACTCTCTGAAAACACTGAAGTGAGTGTTCCAACATGGGATCATTGGAAAGATCACCTTTTTCTTGGCTCCATCATCTCCAAACATTAGGGCAGCACCTGGGCTCTCTTCCATCTCTGGGGCACACACTCTACCCGTCAGAACAATGGGGTGATTCCCAGGCTCCCCCAATCCCCAGTTTATGTGCTCCACCCTCTTCAAGGCCTGGAGAACCGAACCTCTTCAAGAACAATGAAGTGGAAGGCACACCCTTGGCTTCCAGGGCAAACACACCCCCTTCAAGTGCTTGGATAGGTCCACTCTCCTGGCCTGGGATTTCCTGGCTCCAGATCTTAGCCTCCATTGTTCTGCCTCTGAAGTCATTTTTCCTCCTTTAGTCCAGACTGGCAATGGTTCCATTTATACCACAACACTCTTGTCAATTCTCTAAGCAGCATACAGGGGTCACAACCCTCAGACAACAGGACTTTCCACAAATCCTTTTTGGATAACACCATTTGCTATCCTCCTTGTGCTGAAATGGCTGACTGATTCTACGTTTGATTAAATCCTCATGTGGGGTACTATCCTCTGGGGACTCACTATCCAAAAGTTAAGAATTTTCCAAACTATCAATTTCTGGTTGCTTTATACCCAAGAATTCAGTTCTCAGTTTATCCCTTTCCTCTCACATTCTACTTTAAGCAGCAAGGAGAAGCCAGGCTGCATTTTCCACGTTTAATTTGGAAATTTCCTAAGCTAGATATCCCAGCTTGTCACTTTTAAATTCTCCCTTCCATCCAATACCAGTACTCAATTTGCCAAATTCTCTGTGACTTAAAACAAGAGTCACCTTCCTTCCAGTTTCCAGTGACACATCCATCATTTCTGTTTAAGGCCTCATCAGAGATATCTTTACAGTCCACATTTCTAGCAATATTCTCTTCAAAGTAATTCAGCTTTCTCATACCAAGCATGTCACAGTTCTCCCAGAATCTTCCTCTTATGAATTTATAAAGCCATTTAGCTTTTTTTTTTTTTTTTTTTTTTTTTGGTATTTGTGAATTGCAGCACCACACTTCTCTAGTACCAAAATCTATTTAAGTTTGGTAAAGCTGCCAGAATGCAACATACCAGGAATAGGATGGCTTTTTTAAAGGGGATATACTAGGTTACAAATTTACATTTCAAGGCTATAAAAAAAAATCCAAACTAAGATATCAACAAGAAAATCCCTTCACTGAAGAAAGGCTGATGGTGTCCAGGGTTCTTCTGTCACATGGGAAGCCACATGGTAATGTCTGCTGGCCACTTTCTTCTGGGTTGGTTTCAAAATTGATCCCTCACTCCTGTAGGCCTTTCTGACTTCTTAGGGGCCATTTTCTTCTTTCTTAGTGTGCTACTTTGAAAGGCTTATGTACCCTAGAAAAGCCATGTTTTAATCCTGATCCATCTTCTGGAAATAGCAATTTCTTTTAATCACTAATTAGGACTGTAGATTGGAAACTCGATTGCATTATCTCCAGGGAGATGTGACATGCCCAATTATGGGTATTAACCTTTGATTAGAGGGAGATGTGACTATGCCTATTCCAGGTGGGCTTTGATTAGTTTAATGAAATCCTTTAAAAGCGGAAACATTTTGGAAAAGACTTTAGAGCCACAAGAGGAATGAGCCACAAGAACCATTAGAGCCCATGTAGTCAGAGACCTTTGGAGATGAAGAAGGAAAATGCCCCCAGGGAGCTTCATGAAACAAGAAGCCTGGAGAGAAAGCAAAAAGACAATGCCATGTGCCTTTCCAGTTGAGAAAGAAATACTGAACGTCATCAGCCTTCTGGAACCAAAGTATCTTTCCCTGAATGCCTTAGATTGGACATTTCTATAGGTTTGCTTTAATTTGGACATTTTCACAGTTATAGAACTGTAAGCTTGCAACTTAATAAATTCCCCTTTTTAAAAGCCATTCTGCTTCTGGTATATAGCATTCCAGCAGTTAGCAAACTAAAACACTTAATTTCTCTATTCTAAGCTCTAGCAAGTGAATTAAGACCCATGTTGAATGGGCGGGGTCACATCTCCATGGAAACAACCTAATCAAAAGGACCCACCCAACATAGGTCTGTACCCGCCAAATCAGATTAAAAAGCATGCATTTTCTGGGTTATATAAATTTCAAACCAGCACAAGTCCCAAATAGGAAAAAGCGATAATTCTCTTAAATGTTAGACTAGTGTTTACTATTGACAGTAGTGACATCAGGGGGCATAAGGTTACTTCTTGGGGGCTGATAATATTCTGTTCTTGATCTAGGTGGTGTGTACAAGTGTATGTTCAGTTTATGAAATTCCCTTGAGATGTGCACTTATTACTTCTGTATATGTCTTTAATTTTTAAAAGCTTTTTATTGTTAAATATAGCATATATACAAAGAAAAAGCAATGATTTTCAAGGTACGCTTCAACAAGCAGTTACAGAACAAATTTCAGAACTTGTAATCGGCTATCATTCCACTACTTCGGATTCTTCCTTCTAGCTGCTCCAAAATATTGGAGGCTAGAAGAATTTTTTTTTCTTTTTGGGCACAATAACATATGTACAAAAAAGTAATAAATTTCAAAGCAAATCACAACAATTAGTTGTAGAACATACTTCAGAGTTTGGTATGGGTTACAATTCCACATTTTTAGGTTTTTACTTCTAGCTGCTCTAATTCATTGGAGAATAAAAAAATGTCAATATAATGAATCAGCAATCATACTTGTTTATTAAACCCTACCTTCTATGTATAATTCCACCATCACCTTCAATCTTTTTATCCCATGCTTTAGGGGTATTTGGGCTATGCCCATTCTAAATTTTTCATGTTGGAAGGGGCCATTGAATGGAACTATATCAATATTCTCGAGAGGCTGACCCTTCTGCATTTCAGGACGTATCTGATCCAGGGACCCATCTGGAGGTTGTAGGTTTCTGGAAAGTTTCCCTAGTGCATGGAACCTTTGTAGAACTTATATAATGCTCTAGGTGTTCTTTAGGATTGGCAAAAATTGTTTTGGTTGGGGTTTGGCAAGTTATGGTAGGCAGCAATGTCCAACTGAAGCTTAAGTAAGACTGAACTCCAGAGTAGCCTCTTGACTCTATTTGAACTCTTTCAGAGTAGTGCCTTGACTCTATTTAAACTCTCTCAACCACTGATACCTTATTTATAATACTTCTTTTCCCATATTAGTCAGGATGGCATTATTGATCCCAGAGTGTCAGGACCAGACTCATCCCTGGGAGTTATCTTCCATGCTGCCAGGGAGACTTTCACCCTTGAATGTCATGTGCCATATAAATGGGAGGACAATGAAATCACTTGCATAATTGGGCTCAGAGTGGGGGGGCACATCTGAGCAATAAAAGAGGTTGTCTGGAAGTAACTCTTAGGCACACCTATAGGTAGGCTAAGCTTCTCCACTACATACAAAAGTTTCACAAGTGTGAGCCTCAAGATCAAGGGTTTAGCCTATTGATTTGGGTGGTCCTAATATGCGACACAATGTCAGGGGTTTCCCCAGTGGTAAAGTTCAATAGTTCTATTTTTTTTCCCCAATCCTCCAAAGGACTCTGCCAATACCTTTTGATTATCTGCTCAACATATTCTGGGATATATCAAGGTATTACATTAAGCTATACAGGATTAAAGGCTCTCATTCTTTCTCTGGCCTCCCTGTGTTTGGAATGATCTATCCAAACAGGTTGAATTAGATTATGTGACATGGAAAATTTAGGTTCTGGACAATATAAACCTTTCTTCTTTTGGTCTCAAAGAGTAGATGAGGTTCTAAAATATAGACAATGTCTTCCTTACCCCTGTATCTGAATTACCTTAATCCCAACCTGACAACTTCACTCTTAACCCTAAATACCAGGTTATAAATATACAAAACAGCTCTTAAAATCCAGAAATAATAATGATCACTCTGGGCTAAATGTGACTGCTATAAGAGCTTACAATCTAGGCCCCTATTTTCTTATAAGTATTCTCTAAATGAGATCATACAATAATTGTTCTTTTGTTTCTGGCTTATTTTACCTCACCAAATCCCATAGGTTCATTCACAGTGTAGCATGTCTCACAACTCCATTCTTTTTGTAACAACACAATACTTGATCATATGTATACACCTATCTACTTCTCAGCCACTGCATTGTTCAGCCACCTGCATTCATTAGGCATCATTTATAATGCCCAAAGTTGAGTCCATCAACTCTCTCAATTTCAGATAATTTTATTGTCCCCAAGAGAAAAATAAACAACAAACATCCTCACCAAATAAATCCCTATAGCTTTTTTAACCATTTTTCATTGTAAAATATAACACACACACACACACACACACACAACAACAACAAAAAGAAAGAAAAAAAGCAACAATTTTCAAAGCACACTTCAGCAAGCACCTACAGGACAGTTCCCAGAGTTTGTCATGGGCTACCATGCTCTCAACTCAGACATTTCCTTCTAGCTGCTCCAAAAGACTGGTGGCTTTATCAGAGACATAATAATGGAATCATACAATATCTGTTCTTTTGTGTCTGACTTATTTCACTCAACAGTATGTCCTCAATGTTCACCCATGTTGTCAAATGTTTCAGGACATCATAATGTCTAAGTGCTGCACAATATTCCATTGTATGTATATACCACATTTCGTTTATCCACTCATCTGTTCATGGGCACCTGATTGTTTCCATCTCCTTGCAATTGTGAGTAGTGCCACTATGAACATCGGTGTGCAAATATCTGTTTGTGTCACTGCCCTCAACTCTTCTGGATATATACTGAGTATTGGTATTGTTGGGTCATAGGGCAGCTCAATATTTACTTTTCTGGGGAATCACCAAACTGAGTTCCACAGTGGCTGAACCATTTTACATTCCCACCAACAGTGAATAAGTGTTCCAATTTCTCCACATCCTCTCCAATATTTATAGTTTCTTATTTGTTTAATAGCAGCCATTCTCGTAGGTGTGAGATATTTCATTGTTGTATTAATCTGCATTTCTCTTTTGCCAATGAAGATGAACAGCTCTTCCTATGCTTTTTAGCCATCTGATTTGTTCTTCAGAAAAGTGCCTATTCATTCCTTCTGCCCATTTTATAATTGGATTGTTTGTTCTCTTGATGGTGAACTGTATAATTTCTTTATATACACAGGATATCAAGCCCTTATCCTATAGCAGTTTCCAAATATTTTCTTCCATTGAGTTGGCTGCCTCTTCACCTTTTTAACAAAGTCCTTTGGAGTACAGAAGCTCTTGATCTTAAGGAATTCGTATTTGTCAATTTTTTCTTTCACAGTTTGTGCTTTAGGTGTAAGGTTTAAGAAGTTACCTCCTATCTGAAGATCTTGAAGATGTTTCCTTACATTTTTTTCAAGATGTTTTATGGTATTGGCTCTTAAATGTAGGTCTTTGATCCATTAAAAAAAAACTTTTTATAAACATAAAAACATGAACATTCTTGCTGTATGATCATTCCATTCTGGGTCTATAATCAATAACTCACTGTTCTAGTTTGCTAGTTGCCAGAATGCAATATACCAGAAACAGAGTGGCTTTTAACAAGGGGGAATTTAATAAATTGCTAGTTTACAGTTCTAAGGCCGAGAAAATGTACCAATTAAAGCAAGTCTATAGACATGTCCAATTTAAGGCATCTGGGGAAAGATACCTTGGTTCAAGAAGGCTGATGAAGTTCAGGGTCTTTCTCTCAAGTGAGAAGGCACACGGTGAACACAGTCACAGTTTCTCTCTCAGGTGGAAGGGCACGTGATGAGAAAGGCGTCATCTGCAGTTTTCTCTCCTGGCTTCCTGTTTCATGAAGCTCCCCGGGAGGTGTTTTCCTTCTTCATCTCCAAAGGTCGCTGGCTGGTGGACTCGGCTTCATGGTGCTGTTCTCTCTGAATCTCTCATTCTCCAAAATATTTCCTGTTTTATAGGACTCCAATAAACCAATCAAGACCCACCCAAATGGGTGGAGACATGTCGTCCCCAATCCAGTTTAACAACCACTCTTGACTAAATCACCTCATCCAGGGAGATGATCTCATTACAGTTTCAAACATACAGTATTGAATAGAGATTATTCTATCTTTATGAAATGGGATTTATATTAAAACATGGCTTTTCTTAGGGGGCATACTTCCTTTCAAACCAGCACACTCACAATATCATCACATAGTTGTGTATTCATCATCATGCTCATTTCTTAGAAAATTTGCATCAATGCAGAAAAAGAAATAAAAAGAAAAAAGAAAAAATTCATACATACCATACCCCTTACCCCTCCCTCTCATTGACTGCTAGTATTTCCATCTGCCCAATATATTTCAGCCTTTCTTTCCCCTATTTTTTTCTATACCCCCTACCACTCCCTTTCATTGATCACTAACATTTCAATCTACTAAATTTATTTTAACATTTATTCCCCCTAGTATTTATTTATTTTTAATCCATATGTTTTACACATCTGTCCATATGTAGATAAAAGGAGATTCAGACACAAGGTTTTCACAATACACAGTCACACTGTGATAGCTATATCATTATACAGTCATAACCATGGAAATGCAGAGTCCAAAATCCGCAGGGCAGGCTGTGAAGCCAATTCCAATAGAGCGTCTGGACAAACTACATGGGAGAAGCTCACTGGCCAAAGCAGGAAGAGAGCCTGTCTCTTCTGAATTCTCCTTAAAAGGCTTCCAGTGATTACAGTAAGCATCACTCATTGAGAAGACACTCCCCTTGGCTGATTACAAATGGAATCAGCTTTGGATGTAGCTGACATGATCATGATTAAATTCTATGAAATGTCCTCATCGCAACAGACAGATGAGCACTTGCCCAACCAGACAAACAGGTACCACCACTTGGCCAAGTTGACACATGAGTCTGACCATGACAGTCACCCTTGTCAACTTGGCAGCTATACATATCACATTAAACCATACCTAATTTCTAAATAAAAAAACAGTAAAACACACATTTTTTCTTTCACCTAACAATACTCAACTGTCCTGCACATAACCGGAAACACATTAACTCTCTCCAGAATAGGGTGCAAGTCCTTGGGTAATATTCATTCTTAGACTCGATATATTACAACTTAAATAGTATAACAGGAACATAACAGTATCACAGTCCTCATTTCTGTAACTGATCACATTGTCGTCATTCTAATTTATCACCACCTTCTTCCACTACCCATTCCATGTTCCCTTTACCCTCTGCAAGCACTTCAGCTGGCCGTGGTTCTTTGCCTGGTGGGGTAACCCAAACCTTCATTCCTGAAGTTTCAGAGCCATTGGTAGTCCTGCCTGGATTGGGTTGTTGTAGTTTTCATTGATTTTAATTACAGGGCATGGTAGTACTAAAAGACACCCTAGGGGATCTCCCATATTCCAGGAAAACTCTTCTTTACCTCCATTGTGTAGTTACAGTCCTATTTCCTCCTGATAGTCAGGGTCAATCACCCCAGACAATAATGTAATACCCTTTTTGGCTTGTTGATCCAGGGACATGAGTAACCCAAAGTGACCAGGTGGCAGTCTTAGATTCCAGTTCAACGGAATCATTGTTGTTTCTCCTGGTGGAAGCACTCCCCCTTTTGGAACTAAAGCCTGCAGGCCAGCAGAGCACAGGGTCGCAGGGACAGGAAGCAAAAATTTTCCTAGTGGATCACTAGGGGTAATAGTGAGTGGTACCACTCCCATTTCCACCCCTTGGTTCCTGGACCTCATGGATCCTGGCTATGGGAGAAACAGCACCATACAGCAGACACTGATTCAGAGCATATATAGCTTCCTGGAGAACATTACCCCAGCCTTTCAAGGTATTGCCATCTAGTTGGAACCATAATTGAGTTTTCAAAAGGCTATTCCACCATTCTATCAATCCAGCTGCTTCTGGATGATGGGGAACATGCTAAGACCAGAGGATTCCATGAGCATGTGCCTATTCCCACACTTTGTTTGCTGTGAAGTGTGTTCCTTGATCAGAAGTAATGCTTTGTGGAATATCATGACGATGGATAAGGCATTCCGTAAGCACACAGAGGGTAGTTTTGACAGAAGTATTGCGTGCAGGAAAAGCACACCCATATGCAGAGTATGTATCTATTCCAGTTAGAACAAATCGCTGCCCCCTTCCATGAAGGGAGTGGGCCAATGTAATCAATCTGCCACCTTGTAGCTGGCTGGTCACCTCAGGAAATGGTCCTATATCGGGGGCTGAGTGTGGGTCTCTGCTGCTGGCAGATTGGGCACTCAGTAGTGGCTGTAGCCAAGTCAGCCTTGGTGAGTGGAAGTCCATGTTGCTGAGCCCATGCATAGCCTCCATCCCTACCACCATGGCCACCTTGTTCATGAGCCCATTGGACAATGATAGGAGTTTCTGAGGAAAGGATGACTGGTATCCACAGAATGGGTCATCTTATCCACTTGATTATTAAAACCTTCCTCTGCTGAAGTCACCCTCTGGTGCACATTCACATGGGACACAAATATGTTCATGTTTTTAACCCATTCAGAAAGGTCTATCCACATACTTCTTCCCCAGACCTCTTTGTCACCAATTTTCTAATTATGATATTTCCAAGTCCCTGACAATCCAGCCAAACCACTAGCAGCAGTCCTTAAGTCAGTATACAAATGCACCTCTGGCCAGTTCTCCTTCCAAGAAAAATGAATAACCAGGTGCATTGCTTGAAGTTCTGCCCACTGGGAGGATTTCCCCTCCCCAATGTCCTTCAAGGACACCCCAGAAAGGGGTTGTAGTGCTGCAACTGTCCACTTTTGGGTGGTACCTGCATATTGTGTTGGACCATCTGTAAACCAGGCCCAAGTTTTCTCTTCCTCAGTCAATTCACTGTAAGGAATTCCCCAGGAGGCCATATCTCTGGTCTGGGAAAGAGAAGGTAATGTGGCAGGAGTGGAGACCATGGGTATTTCAACCACTTCCTCATGTAACTTATTTGTGCCTTCAGGACCTGCTCTGGCCCTATCTCATATATACTATTTCCATTTTACAATAGAGTGCCGCTTTATATGCCCAACTTTATGGCTTGGTGGTGAGACAACACCCAACTCATGATAGGCAACTCAGGTCTCACAGTAACTTCGTGGCCCAGGGTTAAGCGTTCAGTCTCTACTAAGGCCCAGTAGCAGGCCAAAAGCTGTTTCTCAAAAGGAGAGTAGTTATCTGCAGCAGGTGGTAAGGATTTGCTCCAAAATCGTAAGGATCTGTGTTGTATTCTCCTATAGGGACCTGCCAAAGAATCCAAACAGCATCTCTATTTGCCACTGACACTTCCAGCACCACTGGATCTGCTGGATCATATGGCCTAAGTGGCAGAGTAGCTTGTCCGCAGGGAACTTGATCATTTCTCCCTCCCACAAGACATCACACTGGTCCATTATATTCATGATATCATGTTAATTGGCCCTACTGAGCAAGAAGTAGCAAATACTCTAGACTTACTGGTAAGGCATTTGTGTGTCAGAGGATGGGAGATAAATCCAACAAAAATACAGGGGCCTTCCACCTCAGTGAAATTTCTAGGTGTCCAGTGGTGTAGGGCATGTCAAGATATCCCTTCTAATGTGAAGGATAAGTTGTTGCATCTGGCCCCTCCTATGACCAAAAAAGAGGCACAACACCTAGTCGGTCTCTTTGGATTTTGGTGACAACATATTCCTCATTTGTTTCTGCTACTCCAGCACATTTATAAAGTGACCAGAAAAGCTGCCAATTTTGAGTAGGACCTGAACAAGAGAAGGCTCTGCAACAGGTCCAGGCTGATGACTGTTCCTCCTTTGTATATTGGCAGCAAATAACTTATTTTGAGCTTTTATAGGTCCAGAGACAGAGGATAATTTTGCCTTAGAACAGACTATGCCTGTAACTAACTTTGATAGATATTTGTACATTTCTAACTTTGTATTTCATGTGTATGGCTACTGAAATGGTTTAAGGATTTGTGGTATCGTTATGAAATTAATGTATTTTGTATATGGGGAAAACATGTCTTTTTTAGGGTCCAGAGGGTGGAATGTGCTGGTTTGAAAGTCTGCATGTCCCCTAGAAAAGCTATGCTTTAATCTAAATCCTATTTTGTAAAGATAGAATAATCCCTATTCAATACTGTATGTTTGAATCTGTAATTAGATCATCTTCCTGGAGATGTAACCCAATCAAGAGTGGTTGTTAAGCTGAATTGGGGGAACTGTGTCTCCACCTATTTGGGTGGGTCTTGATTAGTTTCTGGATTCCTATAAAAGAGGGAACATTTTGGAGAATGAGAGAGATTCGAGTGAGCAGAGAATGCTGCAGCACCATGAAGTGGAGAGTCCACAAGCCAGCAACCTTTGGAGATGAAGAAGTAAAACACCTTATGGGGAGCTTCATGAAACTGGAAGCCAGGAGAGAAAGCTAGCAGATGATGCCATGCTTTTGCCATGTGCCCTTCCAGCTGAGAGAGAAGCCCTGACTGTGTTCACCGTGTGCCTTCTCACTTGAGAGAGAGACCCTGAATTTCATCGGGCTTCTTGAATCAAGGTATCTTTCCCTGGATGGATGCCTTTGACTGGTCATTTCTTTCTTTTTTTTTTATTAATTAACGGAAAAAAAGAAATTAACCCAACATTTAGAAATCATACCATTCTACATATGCAATCAGTAATTCTTAACATCATCACATAGATGCATGATCATCGTTTCTTAGTACATTTGCATCGGTTTAGAAGAGCTAGAAACACAACCGAAAAAGATATAGAATGTTAATATAGAGAAAAAAATAAAAGTAATAATAGTAAGAACAAAACAAAACATAACAAAACAAAACAAAAACCTATAGCTCGGATGCAGCTTGATTCAGTGTTTTAACATGATTACTTTACAATTAGGTATTATTGTGCTGTCCATTTTTGAGTTTTTGTATCTAGTCCTGTTGCACAGTCTGTATCCCATCAGCTCCAATTACCCATTATCTTACCCTGTTTCTAACTCCTGCTGAACTCTGTTACCAATGACATATTCCAAGTTTATTCTCGAATGTCGATTCACATCATTGGGACCATACAGTATTTGTCTTTTAGTTTTTGGCTAGACTCACTCAGCCTAATGTTCTCTAGGTCCATCCATGTTATTACATGCTTCATAATTTTATCCTGTCTTAAAGCTCCATAATATTCCATCGTATGTATATACCACAGTTTGTTTAGCCACTCATCTGTTGATGGACATTTTGGCTGTTTCCATCTCTTTGCAATTGTAAATAACGCTGCTATAAACATTGGTGTGCAAATGTCTGTTTGAGTTTTTGCCCTTAATTCCTTTGAGTAGATTCCCAGCAATGGTATTGCTGGGTCGTATGGCAATTCTATATTCAGCTTTTTGAGGAACTGCCAAACTGCCTTCCACAGTGGTTGCACCATTTGACATTCCCACCAACAGTGGATAAGTGTGCCTCTTTCACCGCATCCTCTCCAGCACTTGTCATTTTCTGTTTTGTTGATAATGGCCATTCTGGTGGGTGTGAGATGATATCTCATTGTGGTTTTGATTTGCATTTCTCTAATGGCCAGGGACATTGAGCATCTCTTCATGTGCCTTTTGGCCATTTGTATTTCCTCCTCTGAGAGGTGTCTATTCAAGTTTTTTCCCAATTTGTAATTGGGTTGGCTGTCTTTTTGTTGTTGAGTTGAACAATCTCTTTATAAATTCTGGATACTAGACCTTTATCTGATATGTCGTTTCCAAATATTGTTTCCCATTGTGTAGGCTGCCTTTCTACTTTCTTGATGAAGTTCTTGATGCACAAAAGTGTTTAATTTTGAGGAGTTCCCATTCATTTATTTCCTTCTTCAGTGCTCTTGCCTTAGGTTTAAGGTCCATAAAACTGCCTCCAATTGTAAGATTCATAAGATATCTCCCTACATTTTCCTCTAACTGTTTTATGGTCTTAGACCTAATGTTTAGATCTTTGATCCATTTTGAGTTAACTTTTGTGTAGGCTGTGAGATATGGGTCTTCTTTCATTCTTCTGCATATGGATATCCAGTTCTCTAGGCACCATTTATTGAAGAGACTGTTTTGTCCCAGGTGAGTTGGCTTGACTGCCTTATCAAAGATCAAATGTCCATAGATGAGAGGGTCTACATCTGAGCACTCTATTCAATTCCATTGGTCGATATATCTATCTTTATGCCAATACCATACTGTTTTGACCACTGTGGCTTCATAATATGCCTTAAAGTCAGGCAGTGCAAGACCTCCAGCTTCGTTTTTTTCCCTCAAAATGTTTTTAGCAATTTGGGGCACCCTGCCCTTCCAGATAAATTTGCTTATTGGTTTTTCTATTTCTGAAAAATAAGTTGTTGGGATTTTGATTGGTATTGCATTGAATCTGTAAATCAATTTAGGTAGGATTGACATCTTAACTATCTTTAGTCTTCCAATCCATGAACACGGTATGCCCTTCCATCTATTTAGGTCTTCTGTGATTTCTTTTAGCAGTTTTTTGTAGTTTTCTTTATATAGGTTTTTGTCTCTTTAGTTAAATTTATTCCTAGGTATTTTATTCTTTTAGTTGCAATTGTAAATGGGATTCGTTTCTTGATTTCCCCCTCTGCTTGTTCATTGCTAGTGTATAGAAATGCTACAGATTTTTGAATGTTGATCTTGTAACCTGCTACTTTGCTATACTCATTTATTAGCTCTAGTAGTTTTGTTGTGGATTTTTCTGGGTTTTCGATGTATAGTATCATATCATCTGCAAACAGTGATAGTTTTACTTCTTCCTTTCCAATTTTGATGCCTTGTATTTCTTTTTCTTGTCTAATTGCTCTGGCTAGAACCTCCAACACAACGTTGAATAATAGTGGTGGTAGTGGACATCCTTGTCTTGTTCCTGATCTTAGGGGGAACGTTTTCAATTTTTCCCCATTGAGGATGATATTAGCTGTGGGTTTTTCATATATTCCCTCTATCATTTTAAGGAAATTCCCTTGCATTCCTATCCTTTGAAGTGTTTTCAACAGGAAAGGATGTTGAATCTTGTCAAATGCCTTCTCTGCATCAATTGAGATGATCATGTGATTTTTCTGCTTTGATTTGTTGATATGGTGTATTACATTAATTGATTTTCTGCTGTTGAACCATCCTTGCATACCTGGGATGAATCCTACTTGGTCATGATGTATAATTCTTTTAATGTGTTGTTGGATACGATTTGCTAGAATTTTATTGAGGATCTTTGCATCTATATTCATTAGAGAAATTGGCCTGTAGTTTTCTTTTTTTTTTTGTAATATCTTTGCCTGGTTTTGGTATGAGGGTGATGCTGGCTTCATAGAATGAATTAGGTAGTTTTCCCTCCGCTTCAATTTTTTTGAAGAGTTTGAGGAGTGTTGGTACTAATTCTTTCTGGAATGTTTGATAGAATTCAGATGTGAAGCCGTCTGGTCCTGGACTTTTCTTTTTAGGAAGCTTTTGAATGACTGATTCAATTTCTTTACTTGTGATTGGTTTGTTGAGGTCATCTATGTCTTCTTGAGTCAAAGTTGGTTGTTCATGTCTTTCCAGGAACCCGTCCATTTCCTCTAAATTGTTGTATTTATTAGCATAAACTTGTTCATAGTATCCTGTTATTACCTCCTTTATTTCTGTGAGGTCAGTAGTTATGTCTCCTCTTCCATTTCTGATCTTATTTATTTGCATCCTCTCTCTTCTTCTTTTTGTCAATCTTGCTAAGGGCCCGTCAATCTTATTGATTTTCTCATAGAACCAACTTCTGGCCTTATTGATTTTCTCTATTGTTTTCATGTTTTCAATTTCACTTATTTCTGCTCTAATCTTTGTTATTTCTTTCCTTTTGCTTGCTTTGGGATTTGTTTGCTGTTCTTTCTCCAGTTCTTCCAAGTGGACAGTTAATTTACTGCATTTTTGCTTTTTCTTCTTTTCTGATATAGGCATTTAGGGCAATAAATTTCCCTCTTAGCACTGCCTTTGCTGTGTCCCGTAAGTTTTGATATGTTGTGTTTTCATTTTCATTCGCCTCGAGGTATTTGCTCATTTCTCTAGCAATTTCTTCTTTGACCCACTCGTTGTTTAGGAGTGTGTTGTTGAGCCTCCACGTATTTGTGAATTTTCTGGCACTCCGCCTATTATTGATTTCCAACTTCATTCCTTTATGATCTGAGAAAGTGTTCTGTATGATTTCAATCTTTTTAAATTTGTTAAGACTTGCTTTGTGACCCAGCATATGGTCTATCTTTTAGAATGATCCATAAGCACTTGAGAAAAAGGTGTATCCTGCTGTTGTGGGATGTAATGTCCTATAGATGTCTGTTAAGTCTAGCTCATTTATAGTAATATTCAGATTCTCTATTTCTTTATTGATCCTCTGTCTAGATGTTCTGTCTATTGATGAGAGTGGTGAATTGAAGTTTCCAACTATTATGGTATATGAGTCTATTTCCCTTTTCAGTGTTTGCAGTGTATTCCTCACGTATTTTGGGGCATTCTGGTTCGGTGCGTAAATATTTATGATTGTTATGTCTTCTTGTTTAATTGTTCCTTTTATTAGTATATAGTGTCCTTCTTTGTCTCTTTTAACTGTTTTACATTTGAAGTCTAATTTGTTGGATATTAGTATAGCCACTCCTGCTCTTTTCTGGTTGTTATTTGCATGAAATATCTTTTCCCAACCTTTCACTTTCAACCTATGTTTATCTTTGGGTCTAAGATGTGTTTCCTGTAGACAGCATATGGAAGGATCCTGTTTTCTAATCCATTATGCCAATCTATGTCTTTTGATTGAGGAATTCAGTCCATTAACATTTAGTGTTATTACTGTTTGGATAATATTTTCCTCTAACATTTTGCCTTTTGTATTATATATATCATATCTGACTTTCCTTCTTTCTACACTCTTCTCCATGCCTCTCTCTTCTGTCTTTTTGTATCTGACTCTAGTGCTCCCTTTAGTATTTCTTGCAGAGCTGGTCTCTTGGTCACAAATTCTCTCAGTGACTTTTTGTCTGAGAATGTTTTAATTTCTCCCTCATTTTTGAAGGATAATTTTGCTGGATATAGGAGTCTTGGTTGGCAGTTTTTCTCTTTTAGTAATTTAAATATATCATCCCACTGTCTTCTAGCTTCCATGGTTTCTGCTGAGAAATCTACACATAGTCTTATTGGGTTTCCCTTGTATGTGATGGATTGTTTTTCTCTTGCTGCTTTCAAGATCCTCTCTTTCTCTTTGACCTCTGACATTCTAACTAGTAAGTGTCTTGGAGAATGCCTATTTGGGTCTAATCTCTTTGGGGTGCGCTTCACTTCTTGGATCTGTAATTTTAGGTCTTTCATAAGAGTTGGGAAATTTTCAGTGATAATTTCTTCCATTAGTTGTTCTCCTCCTTTTCCCTTCTCTTCTCCTTCTGGGACACCCACAACACGTATATTTGCGTGGTTCATATTGTCCTTGAGTTCCCTGATACCCTGTTCAAATTTTTCCATTCTTTTCCTGATAGTTTCTGTTTCTTTTTGGAATTCAGATGTTCCATCCTCCAAATCACTAATTCTATCTTCTGTCTCTTTAAATCTATCATTGTAGGTATCCATTGCTTTTTCCATCTTTTCTACTTTATCCTTCACTTCCATAAGTTCTGTGATTTGTTTTTTCAGTTTTTCTATTTCTTCTTTATGTTCAGCCCATGTCTTCTTCATGTCCTCCCTCAATTTATCGATTTCATTTTTGAAGAGGTTTTCCATTTCTGTTCATATATTCAGCATTCGTTGTCTCAGCTCTTGTATCTCATTTGAACTATTGGTTTGTTCCTTTGACTGGGCCATATTCTCAATCTTCTGAGCATGGACCGTTATATTCTGCTGCTGGCGTCTGGGCATTTAGTCAGATTTCCCTGGGTGTCGGACCCAACAAGGTTGTCAGATTTTTCTGTGAAATCTCTGGGTTCTGTTTTTCTTATCCTGCCCAGTAGGTGGTGCTCGTGGCACACGTTTGTCTCACATGTTTGGAAGGGATCCCCCTGGTCACCGATCTCCGTGGCCTGGGCATTTCTGATCCAATTCTCTCCGTTGGTTCGGGGGGCCGCACGTGGTGGGGGTGTCAGTCACCGTGGCTTGAGGGGACCCTGTGGCTGGTCGCCGGCCGCAGCGGGCCCGGGGAATTCGCCACTGGACCAGGAAGTCACCCGCGGGGGAGGGGCGTCAGTCACCGGCCACCGCGGCCTGGGGAATTCCCCACCGGACCAGGAAGCCACGTGCAGGGGAGGGCCACCGTGGCTTGGGCTGATCCGAGACTCGTAGCCGGACTAGGAAGCCGCCCGCAAAAGAGGGTCTCCGGCCGCCTCGGCTTGGGAAACTTGCCTCTCCGAGACTCTCAGCCGGCCCAGGAAGGAAGGAGGGAGGAGCTCCGGCCACCACAGCTGCCGCTGCTCGGGAAATCGTCTGCTGTTCGGGAAATCATGCGCCGCTCGGGGATCTCACCGCAGCTGAGTCTCGCAGTCAGACTAGTCAGTCCAGACTGGGGTACGCTGTGTGTCCATTCCCTGCCATGGCCCCGGGAGCTGTTCTGCACTGTTTCAGTTCACCTAGTAGTTGCTTTGGAGGAGGAACTAAGACGCACATACCTTACTAAGCCGCCATCTTGGCCCCGCCTCTCCTCTGGTCATTTCTATAGACTTATTTTAATTGGGACATTTTCTCTGCCTTAGAACTGTAAACCAGCAACTTATTAAATTCCCTTTTTTAAAAGCCTTCTGCTTTTGGTATATTGCATTCTGGCAGCTAAGAAACTAGAATACCCTCCAGCCTCACCTTTACACCTTAACTAAAAAGGTGATATCTATATAATGCATAAGAATACCCAGGATACCCTCTTGACTCTCTTTGAAATCCCTCAGCCATTGGCACTTTATTTTGTCTCATTTCTCTCTGGCCCCTTTTGGTCAAGAAGGTTTTCCCAATCCCTTGATGTTGAGTCCCAGCTCATTCTAGGATTTCTGTCTCATGTTGCCAGGAAGGTTTATACCCCTGGGAGTCATGTCCCATGTAAAGAGGGGGAGGGTAGTGAATTTTCTTGTCATGTTGGCTGAAGGAGAGAGAGGCCACATCTGAGCAACAAAAGAGATTCTCTGGGGGTGACTCTTGGGCCTAATTTTAAGTAGCCTATCCTTTGCAGGGATAAGTTTCATGTGAGCAAACCCCAAGATTGAGGGCTCGGCCTATTGCTTTGGTTATCCCCACTGCTTGTGAGAATATCAGGAATTCTCCACATGAGGAAGTTGAATTTTGCCCCTTTCTCACTATTCCCCCAAGGGGCCTTTGCAAATACTCTTTTATTCACTGTTCAGATCACTCTGGGATTCATTGGGGCATCAGCCTGGACAAACCTACAAAATCTCATGCCCTACTCAAGGTTCCATGTACTTATGGTGTTCAGTTAAACTGTCTACATATGTTATATTAGGAAATGTACTAGTCAAAATATACATTTTGTACCAAATGAACATTTTTTGCTTTAGTCTCACACATAAGTTAAAGTTTTTAAATATGAATTAACATCTATTTTTAACACCCTGTAGTATTGACATTCCTTTGTTCTTCCTCATGCAAAAACATTTTTAAATTTGTACATTTAGTCATGACCATTATACACTGTAGGTATTCCTAGATCATATCATCTCAGTCTTGACCTTTAATCCATTTTGAATTAATTTTTGTATAGGATGTAAGGTATGGGTCCTCTTTAATTCTTTTGGCTATTGAAATCCATTTTCCCATGCCCACTTATTAAAAAGATTTTCCTGTCCCAATTCGGTGGATTTGGGAGCCTTATTGAAGATCAAATCATAAGTCATAAATTTGGTTGTCAATCTCTGCAATCTTGATTTTATTCCACTGGTCAGTCTTTCTGCCTTTGTGCCAGTACCATGCTGTTTTGACCACTATGGTTTTATAGTAAGCTTTAAAGTCAGGAAGTAATAGAACTCCCAGTTCACTTTTCTTTTTTAGGATGCCTTTAGGTATTTGAGGTCTCTTTCCCTTCCATATAAATTTGATAACCAATTTTTCCAGGTCTTCAAAGTAGATTGTTCAGATATCTATTGGTATTGCTTTAAGTCTGTAGATAAGTTTGGTAGAATTGACATCTTGACAATATTCAACCTTCCTATCCATGAGCATGGACCATCTTTCCATCTATTTGGGTTATTTTTTATTTCTTTTAGCAACTTAAAAAAAAATTTTCTGTGTATAAGTCCTTGACATCCCTGGTTAGGTTTATTCCTAGATAACTAATTCTTTTGGGTGCTATTCTGAATGGGATTTTTTCCTTAGTTGTCACCTCAAATAGATCATTGTTTGTGTATAGAAACATTACTGATTTTTGTACATTAATCTTGTATCCTGATCCTTTGCTGAATTTGTTTATTAGCTCAAGTAGTTGTACTCTAAATTTCTCAGGGTTTTCTAAGTATAGGATCATGTCCTCTGCAAATAATGAAAATTTTACTTCTTCCCTTCCTATTTGGATGCTTTTATTTCTTTCTCCTGCATAATTGCTCCAGCTAGTACTTCTAATAAAATGTTGAATAATAGTGATGACAATGGGCAGCCTTGTCTCATCCCCAATCTCAAGGGGAATGCTTTCAATTTTTGACAGTTAAGTGTGATGCTGGCTATGGATTTTTCATATATGCCTTTTATGATATTGAGAAAGCTTCCTTCGATGCCTAACTTTTGAAGTACTTTTTATCAGGAAAGGATGCTGGATTTTGTTTAATTGCTTTTTCTTCATCAATCAATATGATCATGTGATTTTTTCTTTTTGGTTTGTTAATGTGCTATATTATGTTGATTGATTTTCTTATGTTCTACCACACTTGCATTCCTGGTATGAATCCCACTTGATCATGATGTATAATTCTTTTAATGTGGCATTGAATATGATTTGCTAGCCTTTTGCTAAGTATTTTCACATCTATGTTCATTAGGGAGATTGGTTTGTACTTTTCTTTTCTTGTATCAGTTTTATCCGATTTTGGTATTAGAGTGATGTTAGCTTCATAAAATGAGTTGGGTAGTGTCCCTTTTTCTTCAAATTTTTTAGAAGAGTTTGAGCAGGACTGCTGTCAGTGCTTTTTGGAAAGTTTGATAAAATTCTCCTGTGAGGCCATCAGGTTCTGGGCTTTTTTTTATGTGGGAAGATTTTTGATGACTGATTGGATCTCTTTATTTGTAATTGGTTTGATGAGATCTCCTATTTCTTCTTGAGTCAGTATAGGCAATTTCTGTGTTTCTAGGAATTTATCTGTTTCATCTAAGTTATCTAGTTTGTTGGCATACAGTTGTTCATACTATCTTCTTTATGATTTTTTAATTTATTCATTATCTGTGGTAACAACCCCCCTTTCATTTCTGATTTTATTTGTATCCTCTCACTCTCTTCTTTGTTAGTCTAGCTAGGGGACCATTAATTAATTTTCTCAAAGAACCAACTTTTAGTTTTGTTAATCCTTTCTAATTGTTTTACTGTTCTCCAGTTTGTTTATTTCTGCTTTAGTCTTTATTTTTTCTCTTTTTTTATTGCTTTGGAGTTGGTTTGCTGTTCTTTCTCTAAGTTCTCCAGGTGAGCAGTTAAATCCTCAAGTTTTGCTCATTTGTGGGTTTTTGTTTGTTTGTTTGTTTGTTTGTTTAGTTTTTTGTATGGGGAGTCACCAGGAATCGAACCTGGGTCCTGGCATGGCAGGCGAGAATTCTGTCACTGAGCCACCATCGCACCGCCTTCTTTTTTGTTTTTTGTCTGTTTGTTTGTTTGTTTATTTTGCATGGGCAGGCACTGGGAATTGAATGCATGGCAGGCAAGAACTCTGCCTGCTGAGCCACCGTGGCCCTCCCCTCTTGTTTTAAATAGGCATTTAGGGGAATAAATTTCCCTCACAGCACTGCCTTTGTGACATCCCATAAGTGACATGTTATATTCTCATTATCATTTGTCTCCAGACAGTTATTGTTTTCTCTAGCAATTTCTTCTAAGACCCACTGATTATTTATAAGTATGTTCTGTACTCTCCATATATCTGTGCAAGCTCTGGTTCTTTGTGATCACAACTTTATTGTGTTGTGATCAGAGAAAGTACTTTGGATCATTTCAATCTTATTAAGTTTATAGAGACTCAGTATATGTCCCAGTATATGATCTATCCTGGAGAACATTCCATGTGCACTAGAAATTAATGTGTATTCTGGTGTTTGGGGATGTGATGATCTATACATGTCTATTAGATCTAATTCATTATCTTATTGTTTAGGTTCTCTATTTCCTTATTGATCCTCTTTGTGGTTGTTCTATCTATAGTGGAGACTGGTGTATTGAAGTCACCTGTTATTACTGTTGATATGTCTATAGTTCCCTTCAGTTTTCCCAATATGTGCCTCATGTACTTTGGAGCTCCTTGACTGGAAGTATACACATTTAGGATTATTATATCTTCCTGGTGAATTGTCCCTTTTATTAATATGTGGTGTCCTTCTTTGTCTCTTATGATGTCTTTACACATAAAGTCTATTTTGTCTGTCATTGGTATAGCTACTCCTGCTTTATTTTGGTTACAGCTTGCATAGATCTTTTTCCATCCTTTCACTTTCAATCTAACTGTGTCCTTGATCTAAGATGGATCTCTTGTAAACAGCACAGAGATGAATGATGTTTTTGATCCATTCTGTCAGTCTGTATCTTTTAATTGTCAGTTTAGTCCATTAACATCCAAAGTAATTATTGTAAAAGCAGTTCTTGATTCTGCCATCTTGTACTTTCATTTTTATTTGTCAGATCTGTATATTATTTTCCTTCTCTCTCTCTTTTCCTTTAAATTATCTTTAATCATATTCTTCAATTCTGTGCCCTCTTCCAGACCTCCCTCTCTTGTCTTTTTGAATCAGCTGACAGGGTTCCCTTTAGTATTTCTTAGAAGACTGCTGTCTTGTTAACTAGTACTCTCAATCTTTCTTTATCTTTGAAGATTTTAATCTCTCTCGATTTTGAAGGAAAACTTGGCTGGATAAAGAATTCTTGGTTGAAAGTCTTTCTTATTCAGGATCTTAATAATATCATACTACTGCCTTCTTGTTTCCATGGTGCCTGCTGAGTAGTCTGAAGTCAGTCTTATGTGTTTTCACTTGTATGCAGTAGATTGCTTTTCTCATGCTGCTTTCAGGACTTTCTGTTTCTCTTCAACACCTGAAAGTCTGTTTATTATGTGTCTTGTAGTAGGCTTGTTTGGATTTATTCTATTTGGAATTCACCTCTTTGATGTGCACATTTTTGTCTTTTATAAGGGTTGGGGAGTTTTCTCCAATTATATCTTCTACTAACTTTGCCAACCCTTTGCTCTTCCCTTCTCTTTCTGGGACACCAATAATTCTTAAATGTTGGGGCCTCTTGTTATCTATCATTTCCCTAAGATCCAGTTGCACTTTTTCCATCTTTCTTGCTCTTTGTTCTTTTGTGTGCTCTAGATCTATTGTTCTGCTTCTTAGAATCTGCTATCCTGTATCTCCAGAATATTTTTTTTATTTGGTCTACTGTGTCTTTCATTTCTGTGAGATCGTCCATTTTCCTATTTAACCTCCAGAATTATTCTTTTATGCTCTTCTAGTGTCTTCCTGATATCCTTTATTTCTTTATAAATATCCTTGGATAGGTGTTCCATATTCTGTGTCCCCTCTGGGATTTTGATTTAGTCATTTGACTGGGCCATTCCTGCTTGGGTCTTTGTGTGCTTGTGATTTTCTCTTGTGCTCTGGGCATTTGGTAATCTTGACATGATCATTATGCAAGTTGGTTTCTTTCACTCTTCTAAAATTTTCTATTTACTTAGTTTTTGCTGAATGTTTCCTTTTACATTTTGTTTGTTGGTTATTCTCCACAAAATCAAGGTCCAGATCTCAAGTAGGGGATATGATTCAACTGAAATGTCTATTATAAAATAGGCCAGGGTACATGGGTACTCCAGGGGCAGAATAGCTGACTACCATGCAGGAGACCCAACCTGAACTCCTAGCCTATGCACAAAAAATAATAATAATTAAGTAAAA
The DNA here is from genome assembly GCF_023851605.1 of Tamandua tetradactyla. Taxonomy (NCBI): domain Eukaryota; kingdom Metazoa; phylum Chordata; class Mammalia; order Pilosa; family Myrmecophagidae; genus Tamandua; species Tamandua tetradactyla. Next base: position 8,929,163 of record NC_135342.1, read on the forward strand.
TAATTTTATAATAAAAATATGGAACACAAAAACAAGAACCACAACAAAATACACCTCAAAATTAGTAGGCACCAGAATCAAAAGGAGACACACCAGGGCATATTGGGAGTGAAGTCAGGCTGGTACCCACCAAAGGAAGAGAAAATTTAAGAGAAAAAATATATAGTAACAATAAAAATAAATGAAATGGAACAAGAAAAAATAATATGTGAAATAAAAAATGGAAAATACAGTAACATACAATATCTATAATTTTTTTAAATAATGAAAAGGACAATATATTACTAATAAAAATGTATAGCAAGACTATGTTTTAAAAGGGGGGAGAAGAGAAAGAATATTGAGAAGAAAAAAATAAATAAAAAATAAAAACAGAAATAAAGACCTAGGCAGATGGGGAGTTAGCTTGCCTGCACTTACCCCGTCTTCCCAGCAGGTGCTGACAGTGAGGCTCCTCCTCCCTCAAGCTCTCGCTCCCTGTCTGGTGCAGCCGACCTGCACTTACTGCATCCGGTCCGGCCAGAAGACGGCGCTTGAGTCTCCTCCTCCCTCAGCCCTACCTCTCCTAGACGGAGCCCCTGGAGGTTCCCATGCTCAACCAGGGGCTGCTTTGCCAGGGGTGCTGCTCTGCCTGGGGCAGCTGACTAGAGGTCTCTGCCGGGGTACTGGGGGGCCAACCACCGCATGGGGGATCAGCTAATCAGCTGATCCCTAGAGCTGGTGGACCTGCCGATAAGGGAACTGAGGGCAGGCTTTTCCCCCACCGGAGGGGGTGGTCACTCCCCCCACCCCGAGGCCTGCCCTGTGGTGGATGATGGCTGGCCTCTGGGATCCCTGCCTGCGCTGCCCACCGCAACCACGTGGGGAGGCTTCCTCAGCCGTCAGCTGTGCGTACACCGCAGCCCGCCCTGTGGGGATCCCCGTCACCCGTCCCACCCGTTCTCCCTTGATCCTCCTCACACCCCAAAACTGCCTAAAGAACCTCCTGTAATGCTTACGCCCCAGGACCTGCAGCCCTGGACATTTTCTCCCCATCTCCTATCTTGATTAACAGGAGGCAGGAGTGAACTCACTCCACTCTGGTCTGCCATCTTCCCGGAAGCCCCACCCTCGCCAAAAAGAAAATCTGAACCTCCCCATAACTCTTATGTGTGGTCTTCTCTTCCTCCTGAAATGCCTGGTTTTTATAACTTGAAAAAGTTTATCTCTTTACCTCTGAGATTCATGCCTACCAGGTTTATTTCCCAGCTATTTGTTATCTTTGCTACTTTCTCAAAGAAACAATCTCTCTGGATGCTGTGTTCCCTGGACTTTAGAAACTTCTCTTTTTTATATATTTTTTACGTGGGCAGGCACAGGGAATCAAACCTGGGTTCTCTGGCATTGCAGGCAAGCATTCCTGCCTGCTGAGCCACCGTGAGCCACCCAACTTTAGAAACTTCTGTCCTTTCTATCTTCTCTCCACCCAGACTTTTTCTGTTTTGTGAACAATTCTCACCATGAATTAATGACCTGGACCTATTGAAAATGTGTCCTTTGGAACTGGGAAGGCTTTGATATGCAAGATTCCTAGGCTGGATTCCTTTTGATGTGCAAGATTGGAGAAGAGGAATCAAGTTCCACAGAGTCAGGGAGGGAGCCAGTGGGTGGATTTAGGATCTTGCACACGTTCCATCAGCTCTGGGTAGAAGAGGCTGGATAGTCAACAGTATGGTGTTATTAGGCTAGAATAGCTCAGAAAGATCTAGAAAAGAAAAGTAGTAAGGGGAAACTTGCTTTGCCATAATGCTAGAGTGTAGGAGATAGGATCGGATTAACATAAAACCTGCGGAACTACTTGGGAGTAGTTGGCATTAGGGTAGTGGCAGCAGTAAGTTGTTTTATGTTATCTGATTTATGTAAGACAGTCTAGGAGGAAGAGAATGTTTGTTTACCCAAAATGGTTATTTTAAGTATGAAGGAAGAACACTGAAAGATAAGAACTTTGTTCCCTCAGGAAATGCATGCATGCCTATTGTCATCCTGTGGTATATAACCAGGATCTGGTTAAGAATAAAATTGTCTGAAGTCTGTCTGAAGTAAACTCAAGCTTCAGATCCCCTGAACCCGTCTGTGTCTTTCTTTCTCTCCTTCTTCCTTTCTTTCTTTCTCATCATTCCTTAATATCCTTTGAGCTCCATTTCAACAGGAAGCAATACTAGAGCAAACCTGAAAATACACAAAGGGGCTCAATGTTACTTGAGAGTTGAATATAATTTGTCCATAAAAATCAGAATTTGTGCAATTTAGGAATATATACCTTTCACTCCCTTGAGGTATGTATACTAAAATTAATTTGATTTTCTGTATTTATTTTAGTTAATTAGTAGCATTATTTCTAGAAAGTAAAAGCAACTCATCCCAGATGCATAAAATTGTGGGATTAAGTTGAATATTTAATATTTATTGTAAATGTAAAGTAGTCACCATTTATGCATTTCCATTGTCTCTATTTTTCTGATTCCCCTGAAGTTTATCTTTTATTGTCTTTCCCTAAAAATGTTTTTATTCATGTTCAAGAGCCTACTGTCATCTTTATCTTTTTCAATTGTTTGTTTTGTTTGTAATAATTTAAAGCTCCTTTAAAATTATGGTTTATTCTGTCCTACTCTTAATTTAGAGTTTAGATAAGTGGTACATTATTTTTCAGTTCCTGTTGGTATTTAAAAAGCATTTTTTTAAAAAATTTTCTTTTGAAATACAGAAAAAGTTGCAAGTATAGTACAAAGAATTCCCATATATCTTTCATTCAGTTTCTGCGAGTGGTTACCTTTCTTTTGCTTTATATGTATATGTACATGTACAGGTACAGATATATATTCATATACATATATACCTACATACTTTTTCAGAACCATTTCACAGTAAGTTTCGGATCTAAAATCTCAGGCCCCACTCCCTGTCCCCTGAATCAGAATCGGCATTTTAACATAATCCTTACTTAATTACTATAAACATTAAAATTTGAATATGGGAGGAGGGGCCAAGATGGCGGCTTAGCAATGCGCGCATCTTAGTTTGTCCTCCAGAACAACTACTAAATAACCAGAAACAGTACAGAACAGCTAGCAGAGCCATGTCAGTGACCAGACACACAGTGTAACCCAGTCTGAACCAGCTGGACCAGCTGCGAGCCTCCCCAGAACCGTGAGTTCCCCAAGCCGTGGCGGCCGGCTCCCCTCCCCAACAGGCGGCTTCCCAGAGGGAAAAGAAAGAGACTGTAAACCTGGTCAAGGTGGAGGTCGCTCATTGGGCTAACAGAAAAAGAGGAAAGGGGAGGGAATGGAGGTTTTTGTGACTGTCTTTCTACAGAGGCTTGACTGTCTTCATCCAGCAGCGGGACTTCTCAGGCTGCAACTCCCCCAGGCATAGGCAGAAACGGACTGCTTTCAGGGCGGTCTCTCACCTGTGCCTTCCCCAAGGGAGGGGTGAAGCCCAACACAGGTGGAATCCCTCCCTCAAGGAATTCAGAGTCCAGGGCTTGGCAATTTGAAGCCATTAAAACCAGCCTACAACCTCTCCTCTGTCTCCACCACGCCCCCAGCAGGGAGAGTCTTCCAAAGTTAAAGGTGCCACAACATCTTTTGCTGGTGGGACCTGCAGGCAGACAAGTGCCACAGACAGGGCAGGATAAGAAAAACAGAGCCGAGAGAATCCACAGGAAAGTCTTTTAACCTGCTGGGTCTCACCCGCAGGGAAAACTGATGTAGGTGACTCCTTCCCCCAATAGGAGGCCAGTTTAGTCCGGTAAAATCCAGCTGGAGTCTATAAGGCCTACATAGACCCTCCTAAGGGTGGGGACAGAAAAGGCCCCATACAAGCAGAGCAAGAAACAAGAAAACAAGAACTGAAAAATTATCCTCTGTTAAACAAAACCTAAGCTAGAGGTCCAGAAAAAGCTGAACTGAAGGTCAAAGAACAGATAGACAACAAATTCATCTAGCAAGAAAACCCTAGGTAAGAGAGTGAAAGTAATCTCCAGAATAAACTAACTAAGGTAGTTAAATGTCTAGATGCCAGCAAAAAATAACAAATCACACCAGAAAAATTGAAGATATGGCCCAGTCAAAGGAACAAACCAATAGTTCAAATGAGATACAAGAGCTGAAGCAATTAATTCAGAATATATGAACAGACATGGAAAACCTCATCAAAAACTAAATCAATGAATTGAGGGAGGATATGAAGAATGCAAGGAATGAACAAAAAGAAGAAATGGAAAGTCTGAAAAAACAAATCACAGAACTTATGGGAGTGAAAGGTACAGTAGAAGAGATGCAGAAAACAATGGAAACCTACAATGGTAGATTTCAAGAGACAGAGGTTAGGATTAGTGAACTGGAGGATGGAACATCTGAAATCCGACAAGAAACAGAAACTATAGGGAAAAAAATGGAAAAATATGAGCAGGTACTCAAGGAATTGAATGATAATACGAAATGCACAAATATACATGTTGTGGGTGTCCCAAAAGGAGAAGAGAAGGAAAAAGGAGGAGAAAAACTAATGGAAGAAATTATCACTGAAAATTTCCCAACTCTTATGAAAGACTTAAAATTACAGATCCAAGAAGTGCGGAATAACCCAAAGAGAATAGATCCAAATAGATCTTCTCCAAGACACATACTAGTCAGAATGTCAGAGGTCAAAGAGAAAGAGAGGATCTTGAAAGCAGCAAGAGAAAAACAATCCATCACATACAAGGGAAACCCAATAAGACTATGTGTAGATTTCTCAACAGAAACCTTGGAGACGAGAAGACAGTGGGATGATATATTTAAATTACTAAAAGAGAAAAACTGCCAACCAAGAATTCTATACCCAGCAAAATTGTCCTTCAAAAATGAGGGAGAAATTAAAACATTTTCAGACAAAAAATCACTGAGAGAATTTGTGACCAAGAGACCAGCACTGCAAGAAATACTAAAGGGAGCACTAGAGACAGATACGAAAAGACAGAAGAGAGAGGTGTGGAGAAGAGTGTAGAAAGAAGGAAAATTAGATATGACATACAAAATACAAAAAGCAAAATGGTAGAGGAAAGTACTACCCAAACAGTTATAACACTAAATGTTAATGGATTGAACTCCCCAATCAAAAGACATAGATTGGCAGAATGAATTAAAAAAACAGGATCCTTCTATATGCTGTCTATAGGAAACACATCTTAAGCCCAAAGATAAACATACATTGAAAGTGAAAGGTTGGTAAAAGATATTTCATGCAAATAACGACCAGAAAAGAGCAGGAGTAGCTATACTAATATCCAACAAAGTAGACTTCAAATGTAAAACAGTTAAAAGAGACAAAGAAGGATGCTATGTACTAATAAAAGGAACAATTCAACACGAAGACATAGCAATCATAAATATTTATGCACCGAACCAGAATGCCCCAAAATACATGAGGCAAACACTGCAAACACTGAAAAGGGAAATAGACACATCTACATTAATAGTTGGAGACTTCAATTCCTGACTCTCATCAATGGACAGAATATCTAGACAGAGAATTAATAAAGAAACAGAGAATTTGAATTTTACAATGAATGAGCTAGACTTAACAGACATTTATAGGACATTACACCCCACAACAGCAGGATACACCTATTTCTCAAGTGCTCATGGATCATTCTCAAAGATAGACCATATGCTGGGTCACAAACCAAGTCTCAACAAATTTAAAAAGATTGAAATCATACACAGCACTTTCTCAGATCATAAAGGAATGAAGTTGGAAATCAATAATAGGTAGGTAAAATTCACAAATATGTGGAGGCTCAACAACACACTCTTAAACAACCAGTGTGTCAAGGAAGAAATTACAAGAGAAATCAGTAAATATCTCAAGGCAAATGAAAATGAAAACACAACATATCAAAACTTATGGGACGCAGCAAAGGCAGTGCTAAGAGGGAAATTTATTGCCCTAAATGCCTATATTAAAAAAGAAGAAAGGGTAAAAATACAGGAATTAACTGTCCACTTGGAAGAACTGGAGAAAGAACAGTAAACTAACCCCAAAGCAAGCAAAAGGAAAGAAATAACAAAGACTAGAGCAGATATAAATGAAATTGAAAACATGAAAACAATTGAGAAAATCAATAAAACCAGAAGTTAGTTCTATGAGAAAATCAATAAGATTGATGGGCCCTTAACAAGACTGACAAAAAGAAGAAGAGAGAGAATGCAAATAAATAAGATCAAAAATGGAAGAGGAGACATAACCACTGACCCCACAGAAATAAAGGACATAATAACAGGATGCTATGAACAACTTTATGCTAATAAATACAACGATGTAGATGAAATGGACAACTTCCTAGAAAGGCATGAAAACCAACTTTGACTCAAGAAGGAATAGATGACCTCAGCAAACCAATCACAAGTAAAGAAATTGAATCAGTCATTCAAAAGTTTCCCAAAAAGAAAAGTCCAGGACCAGACGGCTTCACATGTGAATTCTACCAAACATTCCAGAAACAATTAGTACCAATCCTGCTCAAACTCTTCAAAAAATTGAGGTGGAGGGAAAGCTACCTAATTCATTCTATGAAGCCAACATCACTCTCATAACAAAACCAAGCAAAGATATTGCAGAAAAAGAAAACTACAGACCAATCTCTCTAATGAATATAGATGCAAAAATCCTCAACAAAATTCTAGCAAATCTAATCCAGCAACACATTAAAAGAATTATACATCATGACCAAGTAGGATTCATCCCAGGTATGAAAGGATGGTTCAACAGAAGAAAATCAATTAATGCAATACACCATATCAACAAATCAAAGCAGAAAAATCACATGATCATCTCAATTGATGCAGAGAAGGCATTTGACAAAATTCAACATCCTTTCCTGTTGAAAACACCTCAAAGGATAGGAATACAAGGGAACTTCCTTAAAATGATAAAGGGAATATATGAAAAACCCACAGCTAATATGGGGCCTCTTTCTCAATGGGGAAAAATTAAAAACTTTCCCCCTAAGATCAGGAACAAGACAAGGATGTCCACTATCACCACTGTTATTCAACATTGTGTTGGAAGATCTAGCCAGAGCAATTAGACAAGAAAAAGAGACACAAGCCATCAAAATTGGAAAGGAAGAAGTAAAACTATCACTCTTTGCAGAAGATATGATACTATATGTCGAAAACCCTGAAAAATCCACAGCAAAACACTACTAGAGCTAATAAACGAGTACAGCAAAGTGGCAGGTTACAAGATCAACACTCAAAAATCTGTAGTGTTTCTATACACTAGTAATGAACAGTCTGAGGGGGAAATCAAGAAATGAATTCCATTTACAATTGCAACTAAAAGAATAAAATGCCTAGGAATAAATTTAACTAAAGAGGCAAAATACCTATACAAAGAAAACTACAAGAAACTGTTAAAAGAAATCACAGAAGACCTGAATAGATGGAAGGGCATACCATGTTCATGAATTGGAAGACTAAATATAGTTAAGATGTCAATTCTACCCAAACTGATTTACAGATTCAATGCAATACCAATCAAAATCCCAACAACTTACTTTTCAGAAATAGAAAAACAAATGAGCAAATTTATTTGGAAGGGCAGGGTGCCCTGAATTGCCAAAAGTATCTTGAGGGAAAAAAACGAAGCTGGAGGTCTCACACTGCCTGACTTTAAGGCATATTATGAAGCCACAGTGGTCAAAACAGCATGGTACTGGCATAAAGATAGATATATTGACCAATGGAATCGAATAGAGTGCTCAGATATAGACCCTCTCATCTATGGACATTTGATCTTTGATAAGACAGTCAAGCCAACTCACCTGGGACAGAACAGTCTCTTCAATAAATGGTCCCTAAGAAATGGATATCCATATGCAAAAGAATGAAAGAGGACCCGTATCTCACACCCTATGCAAAAGTCAACTCAAAATGGATCAAAGATCTAAACGTCAGGTCTAAGACCATAAAACAGTTAGAGGAAAATGTAGGGAAATATCTTATAAATCTTATAATTGGAGGCAGTTTTATAGACCTTACACCTAAAGCAAGAGCACTGAAGAAATAAATAAATAATTGGGAGCTCCTCAAAATTAAACACTTTTGTGCATCAAAGAACTTCATCAAAAAGTAAAAAGACAGCCTACACAATGGGAGACAATATTTGGAAACAACATATCAGATAAAGGTCTAGTATCCAGAATTTATAAAGAGATTGTTCAACTCAACAACAAAAAGGCAGCCAATCCAATTTTAAAATGGGAAAAAGACTTGAACAGACACTTCTCAGAAGAGGAAATACAAATGGCCAAAAGGCACATGAAGAGATGCTCAACGTCCCTGGCCATTAGAGAAATGCAAATCAAAACTACAATGAGATATCATCTCACACCCACCAGAATGGCCATTATCAACAAAACAGAAAATGACAAGTGCTGGAGAGGATGTGGAGAAAGAGGCACACTTATTCACTTTGGTGGGAATGTCAAATGGTGCAACCGCTGTGGAAGGCAGTTTTGCGGTTCCTCAAAAACCTGAATATAGAATTGCCATATGACCCAGCAATACCATTGCTAGGTATCTACTCAGAGGACATAAGGGCAAGGACACAAACGGACATTTGCACACCAATGTTCATAGCAGCATTATTTACAATTGCAAGAAGGTGGAAACAGCCAAAATGTCCATCAATAGACGAGTGCATAAACAAATTGTGGTATATACGTACGATGGAATATTATGCAGCTTTAAGACAGAATAAACTTATGAAGTATGTAACAACATGGATGGGCCTTGAGAACATTATGCTGAGTGAGACTAGCCAAAAACTAAAGGACAAATACTATATGATCTCGCTAATATGAACTGACATTAGTGAATAAACTTGGAATATGTTGTTGGTAATAGAGACCATCAGGAGATAGAAATAGAGTAAGATATCGGGTAATTGGAGCTGAAGGGATAAAGACTGTACAACAGGACTGGATACAAAAACTCGGAAATGGACAGCACAATACTACCTAACTGTAATACGTTTATGTTAAAACACTCAATGAAGCTGCATGTAAGGATGATAGAGGGAGGAGGTCTGGGGACATAAATGAAATCAGAAAGAAAGATAGATGTTAAAGATTGAGATGGTATAATCTCGGAGTGCCTAGAGTGTATAATAATAGTGAAATGTACAAGGTACAATTTTTAAAATGTTATTGCATGAGGAAGAACAAAGGAATGTCATTATTGCAGGGTACTGAAAGTAGATGGTAATTAATATTTTAAAATGTCACCTTCTGTGTGAGACTAAAGCAAAAAATGTTTGTTTGTTACAAAATTTATATTTTGACTAATGCATTTCCTAATATAACTTATGTAGATAGTTTTATTGAATGCCATAAGTATTTGGAGTCTCAGGTAGGACATGAGATTTTCCTGGTTTGTCCAGAGTGATGCCCCGATGAATCCCAGAGTGATTCAATCAGTGAGTGGAAAAGTATCTGCAAAGCCCCCTTTGGGGAATGGTGAGAACGGGGAGAAATTCAACTTCCCCAAGTTGAATTCTTGATATTCTCACAAGCAATGCAGACAACCAAAGCAACAGGCTGAGCCCCCAGTCTTGGGGTTTGTTCATATGAAACTTAACCCCGCAAAGGATAGGTCAAGGCTACTTAAAATTTAGGCCTAACAGTCACCCCCAAGAGAGCCTCTTTTGTTGCTCAGATGTGGCCTCTCTCTCCAGCCAACACAACGAGCAGTCTCACCACCCTACCCCTCTCTATGTGGGACATGACTCCCAGGGATGTGGACCTTCCTGGCAACGTGGGACAGAGATCTTGGAACGAGCTGAGACTCAGCATCAAGGGATTGAGAAAAAACCTAGAATGAGCTGAGATTTAGCATCAAGGGACTGAGAAAACCTTCTCGACCAAAAGGGGGAAGAGGGAAATGAGACAAAGTGTCAATGGCTGAGAGATTCCAAACAGAGTCGAGAGGTTATCCTGGATGTTATTTTATGCATCAAGTAGATATCATCTTGTTATTCAAGATGTAATGGAGAGGCTGGAGAGAACTGCCTGAAAATGTAGAGCTGTGTTCTGGTAGCCATGTTTCTTGAGGTGATTGAATAATGATACAGCTGTAACAATGTGACTGTGTGATTGTGAAAACCTTGTGTCTGATGCTCCTTTTATCTACCTTGTCAACAAAGGAGTAGAACATATGGAATAAAAATAAATAATAGGGGGAACAAATGCTAAAATAAATTTAGTTTGAAATGCTAGTGATCAATGAAAGCGAAGGATAAAGGGGTATGATAGGTATAATCTTTTTTTTTCTCTCCTGTGTTCATTTTATTTCTTTTTCTATTGTCTTTTTATTTCTTTTTCTGAATTAATGCAAATGTTCTAAGAAATGATGAATATGCAACTAAGCGATGCTATTGTGAATTACTGATTATGTATGGTGATGTTTTATTTTCTTTCTTAATCTTTTAATTAAAAAATTAATTTTTAAAAAATTTGAGTACACCTCTAACTCACCCTGATCTCTCTCATCTGAAAAATATACATTTAATCTTTCTCACATAAATATATCATTCAAACATATAAATATTGTATATTTTGTCATATAAAGATAGGAAAAATCTGTGCTAATACAGTAATTATATTTTTTCTGTGCAAGATGAAATGTATAATATCTACATTTACAGTAGTTTAGTAAATCACTTCCCATGAGAGTCGAGACAAAAATCACCACCTCAGATTATCCCATTGAATCAATCAGGTACATACACATACACACCCCACCGCTGTCCTAATAACCACTTTCCTTAACTCTCACCTTTAATCTTGGATCAGAATAAGAGCTTTACCCCTGACCATTTGGTATTTTTTTTTTATTTCATGGTTTGTTTACATTAGGGGATGTGATTTGGGCAATGACCATTCTAATTTCCTCATATTGAAAAGAGGTGTTAACATTATGGGGTATTGATGTTTCTTGAAGAGACTGGTACCTCTGTTTCAGGTCTTACCTGGCATAGGAAAAATTTGGAGGGTTTAGGTTTCTGAAAAATAAACTAAGTGAAACTATTCTAGAGTCTCAGATAGAGCCATGAGTATTCTTTAGAGTTTTCAGGAATACTTTTGGTTGGGGCTTAGCATACCAAGGCAATTGCAATATCTAGCTAAATTGCGTAAGTGCAACCTTCAGAATAGCCTCTCGACTCTATTTGACTCTTGTGGCCACTGAAATCTTATTTTGTCGCATATTCCCCCTTCTTGTCAAGAAGGCATTGTCAATCCCATGATGCCAGGGCCAGGCTCATCCCTGGGCATCATGTCCCACGTTGCCAGGGAAACTTGCACCCCATGGAAGTCATGTCCTATGTAGCGGATAGGGCAATGAGTTTATTTGCAGAGTTGCACTTAGAGAGAGAGAGGCCACATCTGAGCAACAAGAGACGTTCTCTGGAAGTCTGCATCACCCACTTTTGATCCCTATGCCCCCTTTCCATATGCCCTCTTTCTTACACCACTCTGCCACCCATGAAATGACTTTCCCCCACACTTGGTTCTCCTACCAACACATCTTGTCCTAAGGCAGAAACACTCACAAAACTTTTTAAATAAGGCACGTTGCAAATATTGCACCTGTGAATTGCTGCAGGGAAAGATTATAAAGGGTGGAAAGTGCTTCCTTTTCAGGCACATAGAGGACTGGTTACTACTATTCTTTGACATACAAATATGTCGTTGAGATGCATGCATACATGCATCATGACTGAGTGTGATTTTATGAAAAGTGAATGAGACTGTATGTAGTGTGGGATTATGTGTGTCATTATGAGTGAATATGAATGTGAATTTTTATGTGGTGAGTAAATTCATGAGTGTGTGTGATGAAGCATGACTGTGAATGTTGATGACAAGTGTAAGTATGTGAGTGTATATGATTGTGTATTTGCATGATTGTTTATGCACCTGTGTGCTTACCTCAGTATGTAAGTGTATTACTCTGTGTGTGTGTGTGTGTGTGTGTTTGTTTGTGGAGTTTGGGTTGTCAACCATTATGGGTTTAATTCCTGACATGAAAATTTTAGAGGAATGGCTCATGGACCTGGATGAGATTGTGGATTTGCTTTTAGCAAAAAAAAAAAAAAAAAGATGAATTTGAACTCATAATTTTATTTCTTAATTATAAAAGAACCAGTGCTCATTCCTAAAATTCAGCAAAACTAACTAAATAAGTAAGTTTTGAGGATTACAGTAACTATTCAATGTTCTTACATTGAGAAAACAGCATTGACTTATCCAGTGGTTGAACAGGCAGATTATACCATTATTTTAACAATCTGTTCTTTGTGTTTTAATTTGGAAATGGCCCGTTCATAATTTTACCTCTTTCTTCTATGCATATTGTTTGTACTTCTTATCATTAGTGGGGTCAATATTAATAATGTATATTTTCTTCTAAAATGTCCATACTAATTGGCATGGAATTGTGCAAATGAGTCTAAATTAATTGAGACTGAATTTTGAAAATGAATCATATGGGTTCTATGTAAATTGATAGCATGATATTCTTCCTTTTCTTGTATCTCTTTGAAACTCTGTAAGGTACTCAGGCTTATTTCATTTCTCTGCCTATGATATAAATGATGCTGTAGATTAGTATCTGATGAACTTAATTTGAGTAGAAAAACTTCTCAGGGAAGCAGAACAACCAGTAAGATATACCTGCTTTGCTGCAAGTCCCCTGCATGTCAGACCTCAGCTTTTCTGATCCCCTCCATGTGAGACTCTGTCTGTCTCCAAGGATCATGGAAAATAAGGAGCTTCTCTGAAACACTCCAAGGGGCTCATGGAAATGCTAACTAGAAATTTGTAATTGTTTTTTTGGTAATTAACGATTAAGAAGAAAAGTTTTTCCAGAAGTGTTCTCAGCTCCCTAAGTCTGTACTGTCAAGACCACAGCAGGTGAAATGATAATTGCAGTTCTGTGGGGAGGTGAGGTCACTAAACCACAAACCCATAACTCAGGATCTGGCAGCCTTATTCACACACACACACACACAAACACAGACACACACACACACACACACACACTGGCTGTCATGACTGTCACATGGAGCTTAAGTCCTGGCAGCTGTAAGAAGTCAGGTAAGTATTTTCTATTTCAGTCTGAGAGACAGAGTCTGTAAGAGAAGGAGGCATATCAGGAGTTTTGGTAAGTACTTAGATGGGAAAAAGTGATTCTTCTGGGTCCAAGTCTGGTCAAAGCCAAAGCCACCCAGGATGGAGGGATGATTCCTGAGGCATGGCCTGAGCTAGTAAAGAGAATTGGCGGTCCCAGACCCAACACCAATCCCCGATTAGATGGCTCCTAATGGGATTTAATGAATTCCTCATTTATGATGATTATTGGTTTATAATCCAAATAATAATGCAATCTGATTTTTAAGAGCTTAAGGTATCTAATTCCAAAATCAATCTACCTACCTTATAGGAACACAGGAATCATAGATAAAATCTTTAGGATTAGTAAAGGTGTGTCTAGAAGGTCTCTGTGCTTACAATAAAGAGCACAAAGCAAGTAGAGTAATCCACAGGAATCATCTAATCCTGTGCAGAAAGTGTACTTGAATGGCAATTGCTTGAATAGAAATGTTTTCTCTAATTCTGGGTGTATGATGCAATTAATGAAGACAGTAACTGTATCTCTAGGGAAAACATCCATAGTCTGTTGATCATGGTGGAACTGTTAAGCCTCTTAAAGTTAGAGAAGCAACATTTAAAGAAAAGTGAACATTATAATTATGGGCTTCAGCCAGCAGCTCTCAGATGCATACGTATCACGTGATATTGTTATTGATGTGAAACATATTCTAATAGCAATAAAAAAATCTACTAGTTCAGTTTTTGCAGAAGATTTCATGGCTTACAGAATCCATTTTGCATATGCATTTTCCATTTTCACATCTTCACAAATCTTACCTCAATGCTAATAGATATTCTTAATTCAGGTACTAATAAATAGATAAGTATATGATCTGAAACTAATAATAATTTAGTTCTACTATACATTATTTTATAATTAGCATTTTATGTCCCACTGGATAGGGGAAATTATTCAATAATATCTATGATAGGTGCTATTGTGCTTTTGATCCGGACATAAGTGCCAATGAGTCTTCCCATTGATATCGTAAGTTTGAGCCATTCTGGGATTCATTAAATCCAACTTGTCATGGGGTAGGATCTACAGTGGATGCAGTCAGTGCATCTACATTTATCTGGCTTTCTAAAGCTTTTGCCAGAGTTGATATTGGCCTGTAGAATGAATCCTGCCAAATACATGGAAATGTGTTACAACAAAAATCATAAGATACCACCAATCTAAAAATATAGTGACAATGTACATCTGGATTATTTTAAGAACAATACAGCCAATCCACTTATGAATATAGCATGGTGGGTCAGTGCTCTATCTTTGTAACCAGCCCAGCCAGGTTAAGTCCCAAATCTGCCCTAAAGACTGTGTGAACTTAGACAAATACTTAACCTCTCTGTGCTTGGTTCTCTTCTCTTTAAAATGAAAGCAAAAGTCATTCCCACCTAATGGACTTGTGAAGAGCAAAGAAGTCATCACGTGTATCGCCTCCATAGCATTGACTCCTACATTGTAAATGTTCTTTAAAGGTCAGACATTCAAGACTCAGAAACTCTTAATGAAATAAAAACTTTAAGTCATGAATTTTAAGGGAGAAATAATGGTAAGTAGAGAACATTGAATTTCAGTTGACACGGCAAACATAACCCATGCCTGATATGTCCATGCAGGAACTGCTGGCTCTGAAGACAAATATCCATAACTGGGCACTGGCTGACGTGAGCTCCAGGGATTTGGCAATAGGGGTGATCTTCTTATTCCAGATGTTATTTGGAATCCTTGGGATTTTCTCTTTTCTTCATCATTACAGCCTCCTCTACTTCTCAGGATGCCGGTTAAGGTGCACAGATCTGATTGCCAAGCACCTGATTGCAGGCAACACCCTAACCCTCCTCTGCAAAGGAGTTCCCCTGACAATGGCCACCTTTGGGTTGCAAGATTTTCTTAATGATTTTGGATGCAAACTTCTTTTCTACATTCACAGAGTGGGTAGGGGTGTGTCCATTGGCAGCACTTGCTGCTTGAGTGTCTTTCAGGCCATCACCATCAGCCCCAGGAACTCCAGGTGGGCACAGCTAAAAGTGAAAGCTCCCAAGTTCATCAGCCTCTCCATGTCCCTATGCTGGCTCCTCTTCATGCTGGTAAATATCATTATCCCTATGTTTGTAACTGGCAATAGGAGAAATGATACCATCAAAAAGAAAAAGGATTTGGTGTTCTGTTCTGCGGAAGCTCATGATGAAATTCCACATTCACTCTTTGCAGTATTGTTATCAGTCCCTGATGCTTTATGTTTAGGACTCATGCTTTTCGCCAGCAGCTCCATGGTTTCTATCCTGTACAGGCACCAGCAGCGGGTCCAACACATTCACAGGACCCACCTCTCCCCCAGGTCCTCCCCTGAGTCCAGAGCTACTCAAACGATCCTTTTACTGGTGAGCACCTTTGTGTCTTTCTATACTCTCTCCTTCATCCTGCAAAGTTTTTTGATTCTTTCAAATAATCCCAATTGGTGGCTGGTGAATACTTCTGCACTTATCACTGCCAGCTTCCCAACCATCAGCCCCTTTGTTCTCATGAGCCGTGACCCCAGGGTATCCGGGCTCTGCTTTTCCTGCATAAGGAATACAAAACCCCCTAAATTTATGAGAAAACTTTAAATGGTTTCCTTTTGCACAATATTGCTTTATCTCCCACAGAATCCTAAGCACAGTTATGAAACAGGCTACTGAAAGACAGGGGTGGTATATGCATATACATAAATGGGCGTTTGTATCCATCTGTGTGTACATGTACATAATTGGTCAAATTGTTACCCATCAAGCAATAGTGTTGGGAAATCATACCTTAAACATGTAAAATATAAAAATGCTAATTATAACGATGACAAACTATTTTAACACAAAGTCTATTTTATCTGATATTAATCTTGCCATTCTGGTTCATTAGTTATAATTACAGGGCATGTGTTATTGATTTATCTACATTAATTCTTATGTTTCAGCTATAGCTCCTGGAAATATACCCAACTGAATATATTCGACCAATATCTGACTTTAACAGGAGAATTAGTCTTTTATGCTTAATATGGTAATGGGTATATTTGGGAAGGATTTACCAAATTATTTTGTTCTCTTCATAACACCTATTCTATTTCCTCATTCTTTCTATCTTCACTTCTTCAGTGTTAACTTATTTGAATAATTCTACACTTTACCCTTTTTGCTTGGGTGATGCATATTCAATATCTCTTGGTTTTTAAGCAAGAAATGACAGTATACTTTTAAAAGCTAAGCAGAATGTAAACTTATTTAATACTTTTAACATCCACCTGACAATATAAGGACAGGCAACACTAATCAGTTTTCTCTCTTAACAGCTTTTTTAAAAATTGCCAATAGGCTTATCTTTAATTAAAAATATATGCACATGCAAAAAAAAAAATTGAAAAAAGGGTGGGCCTCGGTGGTTCAGCAGGCAGAGTTCTCACGTGCCATGCCGGAGGCCCAGATTTGATTCCCAGTGCTTGCCTATGCAAAAAAAAAAAGAAAGAAAAAATATACACACAGTTCGTGAGTTCACAGCGCAATGATTTTTCACAAACTGAACACACCTCTGTATGCAACCTCTAAATAAGAAAAAAAAAAAAAAACAATATCATCAACCTCCCCCCATGCCTGCGCATGCCTCCTCTGCTCACTATTGCTAAGAGTTACCAGTCTTCTTCCATCTAACAGCATAAATTACTGTCATCTGTTCTGTACTTTATATAAATGGAAAGACACAGCATGGCTTCTGCTGTGCTTGTCTATTTGAATTCTGTATGTGATTTGTGAATTTGTCTGTATCTTTGCATATTGCTGGTGATCAAATTCCCATTTGTGTAAATACCCCCCCCCAAATCAATTTAATCATTCCTCCGTTGATGCATATACAAGTGTTTTTCAGTTTGGAACTATTATGAATAGTGTTGGTATTAAATTCTAAAATCAGGTTTTGTGACATGTATGAATTTCTGTTGGGTGTATATATAGTAGTGGAACTCATGAGTCATGAGTTTTACATCAGCTCTGCTGTAGGAGTTGTTGCCAAACAGTTTTTCAAAAGGTTTGTATGAAATTTTACACTCCATCAACAATGCATGAGATTCCTGGTTTATCCATATTCTTGTCCAAACTTAGTGTTTTCTGTCATTTCCATTTTAGCCTTCTTGTTGGTATGTGATGGTATGAGGTGGTGATTTTATTTGCGTTTCCTTGATTACTAATGAAGTTGATCACTGTTTTACATGTTTATTAGCCATTGAATGTCTGTTGTTTTTTTTTGCCCACTTTCTCCCTAGTATATTGTCTGTCTTTTCTTTATTGATTTGTAAGAGTTCTTTATATATGCTGGCTATATTTCCTTTCTTGACTTGTGCACTCTCTCTTTCACTCTCTTCCATCTATCTCTCTCTTACATCTCTCTTTCCATGTCACTTTTGTGAGTAGAAGCTCTTAATATTTATATAATACCATTTGTCATGCTCACCCTTTTGTGGTTAATAGTTTTTATTCTGTTTAAGAAGTTTTTTCCTATTGTAAGACCATGGAGATATTCTCCTTTGTTTTCTTATACAAACAACATTTTTTCACCTCTAAAATGTCCAATAATCCATTCAGAATTGATTCATTATATGTGTGGGTAGTGATAAGATTTTTTTTCCACTAAGCTAAGAAATTTCAATTTATTCTGCAAATGTTGTGTTGTGCTTTCTTTTCATTTGCTGTCACTTGTCATGGCCTTATCCAGGTTAACATGACCTCACCATTAGAAATGACTTTTCTGTCAAGTCTGCTGGTAATTCCCTTTCTCTTCCTGCCTCTTTTAGTCTCCACAACCCCACAGCACCATCCTATCAAGTTTAGTGTGTGTCAAAATCTTCGGTGGACTTTGTTGCCCAGAGAATTGATTATTTCCGTATTTTAAAGGGAAAGTTGCACTTTGTTGGGACATAAGTCTTCATTGATCTTTCAAGTTTTTTCACATCTTTTATCAGCTTTGGTTCTCAATAACCTTTTCAAGGATTTTATATAACAACCTCGGGAGATAGCAGTAGTGTCTCTCCCCAGGGCAAATTTCAGACTTGTTACCTGGTATATTCCAGAACAAAAACAGACCGACCCCAGCAACATCTCAGCCTTAAAGGAAAAAATGATAGCAATCATTGGTGGGAATTTTGTCTCCCCCATGGGGTCTGAAGCAGAGTTACTGCCTCTTTGGGGCCCTTCTCTGAGTTGGGACCATGTTAACACTCCGGTTTTTTCTGTAAAACTGGATATTTTGTGGGATAATGGGAGGGGGAAACTGAGTTCTATATTTGGGTTGATAAAAAGCAAAGACAGATTTTTCAGGGAAGCCCAAATTGAGGACAGTGCCAGTCTCTGGGAATTAGCCAAAATTCCTGGGACAACATCAGATTTTCAATGACTGAAGCAAGACACAGGTGATATTTGGGTTGTGTATGGAGTCCTTCTAAAGTATGTATTAGATATGATGAGACAATGCAGGTAGAAAATAGGGATCCCCAGAGAAGATTGGAGGAATTAGTTGGGGACAGAATGGGTGGTGGAATCAGTGAGACCAAATGGCACAAGAGAGAGCTACAGGGTCATCCTCTCTGTTTTATGCCTCCCCACCCTTAAGATTCCTTTGCGTCTGTTCCATCCATTTGTGATGCAGGCCTGGACCTCTAGTGTGGCTCATACCAGCCTATGTGAGTGCTTTAGGAGATAGGAAACTGTTTGCTTGTTCCAAGGAGACTTAGCAGCCCCTGTCTGAGGTCAAGCTGGATGACATGTAGCATTGATTTCCTTTTCTTCTGACCTTGTGAACTGGAGCTCCTCCTGTTTCTCTGCTACCTAGAGATGAATTAATTTGTATCAATATTTGGAAACTGGAGACATAAATCAGGTAAGGGTTACCCTAGCTTCATTGCCTGCATAACCTAGCCACTGCCTATTATTTCTACTTTACTAAATCAATTCTATTGACACAAAGAGACAGATTGAGTTGCAGATTCCTGGGAGAGATGAGGATATTATTCAAGTAGAGGGGGCATTTCAGCAGGGCAGGTCTCAGAGTGATAGTTAGGCCTTCTGACCAAATTTCACAGACTGTGTGGCTTGTGGCTCCAGGAAAAATCCCAAACAGGTGTTTCAGTGGCCATGGATAAGTTCATTAAAAGAGGACAGGACCCCTGCAAGAGAACAGAATGCCCCTTAATTTGGCCTCTTAGCCAAACCTCTGAGATAGGACTGATCTGGAGAGCAATGTGGCATCTCATGTGAAAGCCTTATCACATGGGAAAGTGGAAGCTCTGGCTTCAATGAGTAGTGAGCAGATTCCCTTCAGATGGAGCTTCATGCTCCTTCCAGAGTACATAACCACTGACTGAATAATCAATTGAGGATCACACATAAATTGGTCTTCTTCATTTCAGTTTCTCAAGAAAGGAAAAAAGGGAAAATATTTTTATCATGCATGACAGATGTCTGCAATTTGCCTAGATAATGAAGAGTGAGAATTGGGTCCCAGTCCCTCATTCTTCTCTTACCTTTCAGCATAGGTGCAGAGGCAAGAAGAGTTTTTAAAATGAGGCATGGAAAGTTAAATATTTGCCTGTTCAAGTCTAGGCTCTCCAAGGTTTGTTACCCTTCATCTCCTTTTTCCATGAGGTCCCAGGTCCATATATACTCTCTGAGAATGCCAGCTGATAAATTCATCACTCTCAGAATGCAGAGCATGTAAGGAGAGGCTAATAGGAAGAGGAATCAGAACATGGGATACTTCTCTTCCATTCCCTACCCATCTTTAAGAATTAAAATATGATGGAGCTTATCAATAGGTCTTGTTCACTTGGGGTGACTTGAGATGTAATAGGAGAACTATTGGTTGGTTTCAGAAGCAGAACTGTCTGACCATGACTTTGGCCAAGTTATTTAACTTTGCTTGGTCTTATAGAATCCTCCTGTGAGATGGCACCTGGCCTGTATACCTCACAAAGATGTTGTGAGGCTCACATGGGATACTGCGTGTACACACATGTGTTAAACACACAGCACTGTACATGCATGAACTTTCCTATTAGAGTCATAGACATTTGAACTTGTAACTTAATCCCAGCAACTTTAACCTTGCAAGAGTCTAGTCCCATGAGGCCATACTTTTCAGCCTCCTATGAAGTCCCTTTGCTCTTAACTTCACCACATGTATCTCAGGGTCCTATTTTCCCAACTCAAAGAGCATGCTCAAAAAGAAAAAAAAAAAAAACAACAAACTAAGGTTGTATGGGTCATATTCTCTTTGGAAAAGCTGATTAATCTGTCCCTCTTCTTTCCTTTATTCCATTTCCTAAACTGGCCTATATGATTTCAAGCTCAAGTACAGCCTGGGGTTGACATGGAAGAGAGAACTAATAATGAAAGGAATGTGAAAGAAAGTCTTGGGTTGCAGGCTACAAGGATTGTTTTGAATTCAGAGGTACCTACTCAACCGCTGAAGTCAAATCAGTCAAAGACACCTCAATCTCATCTACATCCAGGTGGTCTGGGTCAAAGAAGTTAAAGACTGAGTAGAGCATCTGCTGGCAAACAAATTCCAACAAAAAAAGGGCACAAAAGTTATGTGGGGTTCTCATGAATGGGTTAGTGAAAGGAGGTACTAGAAGCAACCCATGTGCTACTACTGGATTTGGGATGGGGGTGGGGAGGAGATAATGGAGAGTGTAACTCACCGTGGTCTCTTTGCTCTGACCTCGCCCTACCATCAAGGGCCTAGAATACCAAAGGGCTAGAGCAGCAAACTTTAGCTCCCACAGAAAGGGCCAGGATGATAGAGCAAGCAAGACCTATAGCCTAGGGTGATAAGTATTTATCCTAGCAGTAGATTTAATAATATCACACATGTCATTTTGTTTGTTTGCTTTAATTTTATAATTTCTCTAATTCTTGTGATCATAGGTTTTAACACATTGTGCTAGTTTGAAAGTGTTGTGTACCCCAGGAAAGCTTTGTCCTTTAATCCTGATTCAATAACATAGGGTAGAAACCTTTTGATTAGATATCTCCATGAAGATGTGGTGTGCACAATTGTGGATGTGGCCTTTTGGTTAGATGGAGATGTGACTCTGTTCATTCAAGGTGGGTCATGATTAGTTTACTGAAGTCCTTTATAAGGGGAAACATTTTGAAGAAACCTCAGATGCAGATGTTTGGAGAACAGTTGCTTCAGGGCTCACAGAGACATGAATGTTTGGAGATGCTTGGAGTGCCAACAGAAAGAGCAGATGCCTAGATACAGGCAGAGCCCAGCAGATGTCACTATGTGCCTTCCCATGAGATGCTAAGCAAGCCAGAACCCTGAGTTGTGTCCTGGTGGAACTAAATGAAAGCCCACAGATGCTTAGAGAGGAAACCACTGATATCAGAAGCTGGAAGAAATGGAACCAGGATCAAGGACCAGCAGAGGCCAGCCATGTGCCTTCTCAGCTGATCAAGGTGTTCTGGATGGCACCAGCCTTCTTTGGGTGAAGGTAACCTCTTATTGGTCCCTTAGTTTGGGCATTTTCACAGCTTTATAACTGTAAACTTGTAATTTATTAAATTCCCTTTTTAAAAGTCATTCCATTTCTGGTATATTTCATCCCAGCAGCATTAGCAGTACCAGATTTTGGTACCAAGAGTGGTGCTGCTGCTGTTTGCAAATACCAAACTTTGGGAGAGCTTTTTAAATGGATAAGGGGAAGATTCTGGAGGAGTTGTGAGGAGCTTGATAGAGAAGGCCTAGAATACTTTGAAGAGACTGTTGGTAGAAATGTGGACTCTAAAGATACCTCTGATGAGGCTTTAGACAGAAATGAAGAATGTGTCATTGCAAACTGAAAGGAAGGTGACTTTTACTTGAAAATGGCAGACAATCTGGCTAAATTGACTACTGGTTTTGGGTAGAAGGCAGATTTTTAAAGCTACAATCTAGGATACTTAGCTGAAGAGATTTCCAAATTAAATTTGGAAAGTGTGGCCTGGTTTCTCCTTGCAGCTTATAGTGAAATACACCAAGAAAGACATAAGCTGAAAACTGAACTCTTGGGTACAAAAAAAAAAAAAAACCCAACAATAGCAAGAAATTGATGGTCTGGAAAATTCTGGGCTTCCAGAAAAGGAGCCCCCAGGCAATAGTGCCCCGCATGAGGATTAAACAAAAAATGGAATGAGTCAGCCATTTTAGGAAAAGCCAGGAATGGAAATAGAGTTATCCAAAAAGGATCTGTGAAAGTCCTATTATCTAATGGTTATGATTCCTGCATACTAACAGAAAACTGACAAGAGTGTTGCAGAATCGGTATAAACAGAACCACTGCCAATGTGGACTAAAATGGAAAGAAAAGGGACAAATTGAAGGAAAAATGACTTCAGAGGCAAACCCATGAAAGCTAAGGCCTGAAGCCAAGAAATGTCAGGCCAGGAGAGTGGACACAGCCAGGTACTTGGAGAGGATGAGTTTGCCCTGAAGGCAGAGGCTGGGCCTTCCGATTAGTTGCTCAGAAAGAGTTTTGCTACCCCAAGCTTCAGAGAGAGCAGAGCACACAAACCAGGGATTGGAAGGAGCCTGGCTGCCATCCCATTGTTATGGAGGGATTGAGCAAGTGCCCTGGAGATGACAGAGATCCCTGGTACTGCCCCTAAGCTTGGACAGGATGGAGCCAAGAGAAACGTCATCTCCACAATGCACCCCAGTGTTGCAACACACCCCACTGCATAGGCCCTTGGAAAGGGTGGGACTGCCACTTTCTAAAGCCCCAAGGATGTATGACTCTCAGTCTTTGAAATCCAATCAAGTTTGTCCTGAAGGTTTTGGAGGCTGTTTGGGTCCTATGACCCCTGTTTACCTTTCAGTTCTCCCTATCCTGTACAAACATATCCTATGACTGTCCCTCCTTTGCATACTGGCAGCAAATAACTTGGTTTAATTTTCACAGGTCCACAGCCACAGGAGAATTTTTGCCTTAGAATAGACCATTCCTGTAACTAACTTTGATGAGATTTTATATTATTTCTGACTTTGTATTGCATTGGTATTGCTACTGAAATGGTTTAAGGCTTTTGTGATATTGTGATGGAATGAATTTTGTATGTAGAAAGAACATGTCATTTAAGGGTCCAATGCATAGAATGTACTGTTCCCTTGTCAAAAGTTAAACTCTGATAGAATTTGGACAACTCTTAGCTAGGATATTATATCTGGTTAAAAAGAGCAAAGAGCTTGTGCCAAGTTAGATGTTCTATCACCTCACGAGAAGGAAGGTAGCTTCTCTAAGCTCTGCCCACCTGGTCAACTTGGAGACACCAGATCTTTCTTTCACTACCAAAAGGCTCCCTTCTCAAGTTGCTACTGCTGTGGCTGTCTTACGTAATCTTTTCTCAACTCCATCAAAGGCTGGTCAGGTGGGGGCATTCTCTTAGGGCAGGAAACTCTGCAGAAGGAGGGCCAAGGAGCTTCTGACCAAACATAGCTGTCTGTGATCTTGGGGTTCTGGACATGACTGAAATATCACGTTATTACCTTGTTTCAGGCGTACTACTTTGAAAGTGTTGTGTATCCAAAAAAAGCCTTGTCCTTTAACCTGATTCAATATTGTAGGGTAGAAACCCTTATGATTAGATTCCCTCCACACAGATGTGGCTCTCCCAGTTGCTGGTGTAGACTTCTGGTTAGATGGACAAGTCACTCCACCCATTCAAGGTGAGTCTTGATTAGTTTACTGAAACCCTTTAAAGGGGGAAACATTTTGAAGAACCTCAGAATTAGATGCTTGGAAGACAGTTGCTTCAGAGCTGACAGACACACAGATGTTTGGAGATGCTTGGAGTGCCAACAAAGAGCAGATACCTAGACACAGGCAGAGCCCAGCAGTCATCGCCATGTGCCTTCCCACGAGATGCTAAGCAAGCCAGAACCGAGAGTTGTATCCTGGAGGAGCTAAGTGAAGGCCTACAGATGCTTAGAGAGGAAACCACTGACATCAGAAGCTGGAAGCAATAGAACCAGGAGCAAGGTCCAGCAGAGGCCAGCCACATGTTTTCCCAGCAGATAGAGGTGTTCTGGATGGCTTCAGCCTTCTTTGAGTGAAGGTAACCTCTTGTTGATGCCTTAATTTGGACATTTCATGGCCTTATAACTATAAACTTGTAGCATAATAAATTCCTTTTATAAAAGCCATTCCATTTCTGGTGTATTGCATTCCATCAACTTTAGCAAACTGATACACACACTTAAGTGTTAATTTTTTTCTCTTGGATTTGAGTTATCATTACAAATATAATTGGAATGCAGTTGCTCCAATCAACAAAGATACTTCAAAGTTTTTATAAATACCTATTAAATATACAAAAGATCAGTTTATTGTAAGTGCAACTCTTAAGAAGATAAGGGAAAGGGTGGCAGTTTGGTTTATGGCCCTTCGATTAAATGATGCGTCAGATTTTTTGGTACCTTGGAAGTTTTTACACCTCAGGGCAATATACCATGATAAGATTCAAACAGTCATATTTTTTAAATAAAGTTGGAGAAGGACAAAGGTGAGGTGGGAAAATAAAATAGATGCTTTCTGAGGAATATCAATTTATGAATTCTATGAAAAAATACTTGTGGTATTTGAGAATCTAGAAATGGATTCCTTTTAACTAGCTGGGCCTGCACAATCCTTAAATGTCTGGGCACACATTTCTCTGCTTTAATATTGTAATCCTAAATCCTTATGAGGTCCCTGCCATCCATGAGATTGCACAGTTGTCTGCTTATTAAGTCAGCCTAACAGTAGCCCTTTTGAATTACTAAAATCATCATACCCTAAGTCAGTAAAGAAATCAGCAGTGAGAGGAAAAACCCTGCACTCCTATTACTCATTCTCTTCCCTTATCTCTTTATCAAAAAGTGAAACAGATTCCAGAGAGCAGTCCCTCAGAGATTATCCCTGCTTCTATTTTAAATGCCATGTTGACTTAATAATGAAATCTTTTCAAGATCAGGTGAAAGATGCAATTCTACTAAAAAAAATTATTTCTGTAGCTAATTAAGCTATGCCTTATGGGGATGGAAGACCTAGAAAGCAATATCTTAAATGCAGAATGACTTCTAATGTTCGAACATCACTCTGTCCAGGAAGACTGCTATTGTCCCATCTGGTTGTGCTTCAAAGGTAAGCTGCTTCACTCATGCTTTCCAAATTCCAGAAGGGGAAAAAGGCCTTTGGTCACTTATTCATGTGGTTATGCCAAAATTGGCTGTCAATAAGTTTTTAAAGGCATACATTTGGCAACAATATTGTTAATTCAGCAATAGGCAAAGCCAATAATTACCTTAACCTCTGAATACTAGACAAATTTTGGGTAATACCATCGGCATAGTCCTCTATTATTTTCCTAATAGCCATTTTTTTGTTTGATGCCATAAGTCACCCAGAACAAATGGCTATACTGAGCTGTCCTGAGAATAAAATACAGGCATTTTAATGTGACTGTGTGATTTTGAAAACCTTGTGTCCGATGATCCTTTTTTTTTACCTCATAGGCAGAGGAATAAAACATATGGATTAAAAATAAATAAATAATAGGAGGAACAAATGTTAAAATAAATTTAGTAGATTTAAATGCTAGTGATCAAAGAAAGGGAGGGATAAGGAATATGGCATGTATGGTTTTTTTCTGTTTTCTTTTTCTGAATTGATGCAAATGTTCTAAGACATGATCATAATGATGAATATACAACTATGTGATGATATTGTGAGTTACTAATTATATATGTAAGATGGAATGATCATATGGTAAGAATGTTTGTGTTTGTATGTTGGTATGTTTAATAAATAAAATAAAATTTAAACTACAGGCATTTTTCCACCAGTAGGAGGCAATCAACATAACACCCAACTGCACACATGAAGTCACTAACGTCAAGAGCAGAATGAAGAATGATCCATGTCTGAGAACTCAGAAGGGCTAGAATCAAATTTCTGGAAAGCTGCAGGCTTTGCTCAGAATACATCTGGAGCAAGGGCAGAAATAATCATTCTTAGGTGTTTTGCTGTCTGCCAAACCCCAGGTCAGCCAGTTCCAAGGGAATGCATCTGCTTCTGAATTTGCATGTACAGGTTGAAATCATCAGATCCCAGAATGATGTATTCGTCATGATCTCCTGCAAAAGAGCAGTTTTTCTTTTATTCCCTTTTTTTATAATTGTCTTTTTTTCTTTTTTGTGAAAAAGAACATATACAAAAAAGCAATACATTTCAAAGCACATCGCAACAATTGTTGTAGAACAGATTTCAGAGCTCGGTATGGGTTACAATTCCACAATGTTAGGTTTTTACTTTCTGCTACTCTAAGATACTAGAGATGAAAAGAAATATTAATATAATGATTCAGCAATCATACTCATTTGTTAAACCCTACCTTCTCTATATAACTCCACCATCACCTTTGATCTTTCTCTCACTCTTTAGGGGTATTTGGGCTATGTCCATTCTAACTTTTTCATATTGGACGGGGTTATCAATATTATGGGATAAGGGGATAGATGTTCTGGAAGGGCTGGCCCCTCTGCCAGGACTTATCTTCTCCAAGGACCTATCTGGAGGTTATAAGTTTCTGGAAAGTTACCCTCCCTAGTGCATGGAGACTTTGTAGAATCTTATATAATGCCCTAGTTGTTCTTTAGGATTGGTAGGAATGGTATTGGTTGAGGTTTGGCAAGCAATGATAGGTAGCAATATCTAACCAAAGGTTGCAGAAGAGTGACCTCCAGAGTAGCCTCTCGACTCTACTTGAACTCTCTCAGCCACTGATACCTTACTTGTTACACTTCTTTTCCCCTTTGGTCTGGATGGCATTGTAGAGCCCGTGGTACCAGGGCCAGGCTTATCCCTGAGAGTCATCTCCCACAATGCCAGGGATGTCATGTCCCATGTAGTGGGGGAAGAATACAGAAGCTTTTCATAGTACAATAGTTAAAGTAGCCCTGATTGTCAAACTGGAACACAGGCCAGTGGGAGTGGGTGTCATACAGTACAGGGGGTGGGCAACGGATGACTCAGTGCCAGGAGCTGGGTCCTGCTGCTGTTGGATTGCACACTTATGGTGTTTTGGAAGGATAGGTTGCCACCATAGCAGAGGAGAGAACTCTGAGGTTTTAGAATGTCCCACAGTGCCACTTCTTCCTTTGAATTGGCTGTGGCCAGTAACCTGGATCTCCATAGGATTAAACATGACACTGAAAGACTGATGATGGATAGTTTGTCAGGAAGAAAGGCCTTCCATGGGAAGACTCCCAGATGTCCCAGATGAGAACCTGGCCATCATTTGAGAAGCTGGCAAAAAAATGTTGTCATTCACTGGGCTCACTGACAAGCCATAAACCACATCTTCCTGGGCAAACATGTCCAGGGTCTCACTGTTCTAAACATCATGGAGAATAACTTGCTCATTAGTTCCTCCAGAGAATAGTTTGATCTTCCCACTGTTGAAAGCCAGGCAAAAATATTGAAATGATGTTCTCATTTCAGCTGTAAGGGCTTGACTCTGGATTGGATGACTCGTTCTATGCGCCATAGTAGAACCTGGAAATCATCTCCTCCTGAGGCCAGCTGCTGGCCTCCATTGTTGGAGAATTCAGTGGCACTGACACAGCCAAAGTGGCTGAGGAGGTCCTTCTTATAGCGGTTTCTGCAGCCCCGCAGGCACCTCCTCTGAAAGTCTTGAGTGAGCAGGGGGTCCCCATGCAAGCCTCGCTGGGACCACTGACCTATGCCACCCCCAGACCAGCTCTCCACTTCATGCTGGATCCACCGCCCCTCCCTCTCTTTTCTCCACCCAAACCTCCCCCTGTGCTGCAATCCAGATGGTCTTTAAACCAGGCATGGTAGATAGGGTGAGGTGTGCAGACTTCATCATTTTATTTGGGCCATTTATGCACTGTTGGTGGGAATGTATAATGGTGCAGCTACCATGAAAGACAGTTTGGCATATCCTTAGGAAACTATATAATGAGTTGCCCTACCACTCAGCAGTGCCACTATTCAGAATACACCCAGAAGAGCTAAAAGCAGTGACACAAACAGACATTTGCACACCGATATTCATAGCAGCATTATACACAATTGCCAAAAGATGCAAACAAGCCAAGTGCCCATCCACAGATGAGTGGATTAAGAAAATGTGGTATTTATATGATGAAATATTATGCAGCAGCAAGATGAAATGATGTTCTGAAGCACATGACAAGATGAATGAGCCTTGAGAACATAATGGTGACTGAAAGAAGCCAGACACAAAAAGATAAATACTGTATGATTCCACTTTTATGACCATGGTAAAGGTAAAATCAGAAGCTTATAATAGAGAATATAGGGGACCTAGAGATACACAGAAACCAGAGATGGGCGAATCGTTAGCTAATGAGTTTGAACTCAAATGTAAGAGAATAGAAAGAAGTGAAGGCAGTTCACTAGTGGGTCTATAAGTAATATTACCATATTAAAGGTGAACATGATTGAAAACGGTTGTACAGATCCATGTGCCCCATTTATACAAATATAAATAAGGTCTTGCATGAACTACTTCAAAGGTATGAATCTTGTGCAAAGAGTGTGAAGTTTGGGGTATAGGAAGAAAACTGCTGTTGCATGCTATGGGTTATGTCTATCAGGAAAACATCAGCACTACCATAGCAACACCAAGGGTAGATAATGGGGGAGGGACAAGAGTTAAGGGGAGGTTTAGATTTTGCATTTGGTGAGCATTATCTTTCTCTCAGGAACAATAAAGTTATCTAAAATTGGGAGTGTTGATGGACTATTGACTTTGGACATTATACATGATGCCTAATGAATGGAGGTGGCTAAAAGATGCACTGACTGAGAAGTAGATCGGTGAATGATGGTGTATTCATATGATTGAATATTGTGCTGCTATAAAAAAGAATGAAGTTGTGGGGCATACAACACTGTGAATGAATCTGTGGGATATTTGGTGAGGCAAAATAAGCCAGAAATAAAAGAGCAATTGTTGTGTGGTCTGATGGTCTCCTTTAGAAAATGCTTTTAAAAAGCAGGGGCCTAGATCATAAGCTCTTTTAGCAGCTACATTTAGCCCAGAGTGGTAATTATTATTTTTGGATTTTGAAAGGCTGTTGTAGATATGTATAACCTGGTACTTAGAGATAAGAACAAAACCAATCAGGTTGGGATTAGGGTAAATCAGAATATAGGTGTAAGGAAGACATTGTCTACATTTTAGAACCTCGTTTACTCTTTGAGACCAAAGGAAGAAAGGTTTATTTGGTCCAGAACCTAAATTTTCTGTAACACATAATCTAACTCAACCTGTCTGATTAGAACTTGTAAGCAATCCAAACCCAGGGAGACCAGAATAAGAATGAAGGCCTTTAATCCTGTATAGCTTAATTAATGCCCAGATACAACTCAGAGTATACTAAACAGATAATCAAAAAGCATTGGCAAAGTCATTTGAATAATGGGAGAAATAATATGGAATATTAAACTTTACCACAAGGAAAACCCTGTCAAACATTAGGGACACCTAAATCTAAATCAATAGACCAAGCCCTTGATCTTAAGGCTTGCTCTTGTGAAGCTTTTGTATGTAGCAAAGAAGCTTAGCCTACCTGTAGACATGTCTACGGGTTACTTCTAGAGGACCACTTTTGTTGCTCAGATATGGCCTCTCTCTCTAAGCCCAACTCTGCAAGTGAAATCATTGCACTCCCCACTATTTGGGACATGACATCCAGGGGTGAAAGTCACCCTGGGGGCATGGGAGCGAACTCCCAGGGATGAGCCTGACCCTGGCATCATGGGATCAACAATGCCATCCTGACCAAAAGGGGGAAAAGTAGTATAACAAATAAGGTATCAGTGGCTGAGAGTTCAAATAGAGTCGAGAGGCTACTCCAGATGTCACTCTTATGCAAGCTGCAGTTAGACATTGCTACCTGCTACAGCTTGCCAAGCCCCAACCAAAACCATTTCAGCCAATCCTAAAAAACACCTAGAGTGTTACATAATAATCTACATAGTTCCATTCACTAGGATAACTTTCCAGAAACCTACAACCTCTAGATGGGTTCTTAGACCAGATAAGTCCTTAAATGCAGAGAGGCCAACCTCTCCAGAACATCAACTAGTTCCATCCCCTTATCCCATATTATCAACAGCCTCTTCCAACATGAAAAATTAGACTGGGTATAGCCCAAATACCCCTAGTGGGAGAAAGATCAAAGTTGATGGTGAGTTATACAGAGAAGGTAGGGTTTAAGAAATGAGTATGATTGCCGAATCATTATATTGACATTTCTTTTAGTCTCCAGTATCTTAGAGCAGCTGGAAGCAAAAATCTAAAATGGTGGAATTTCAGCTCATATTATACTTTGAAATCTGTTTTACAACTGATTGTTGAGATGTACTTTGAAATGTATTGCCTTTTTGTATATATGTTATTTTTCACAAAAAGAAGAAAAAAAATTTCTTCTAGCGTCCAGTGTTTTAAAGCAACTAGAAGGAAAAATCTGAAATAGTGGAATGGTAGCCCATAACAACCTCTGAAATCTGTTCTGTATCTACTTGTTGAAGTGTAAAAAAAAAAAAATACCCATAGGAGGGCACCCAAAAGGAAGGAAAGCTCACTAGGCACAATGTGTGGAGATAGAAAATATCTTGCTAGAAAACATTTCCAGTGCTTCATGTCCCTTACTCAGGGTTCACAGTGTTGCACAATTGCAAATGGGGTATAATTTGAAATTGCATATCTTTACTCTAGCAGGTGCCATTGGCATAGAATACATAAGTGTGGGACTCCTTGAGTCATACCATGCCAAGCCCTACACCCCACACCTAATGTTAGGCCACCCTCACTAGGCAAGTACCTAGCGAGGGTGCCCCAGGCGTGGGGACCCCAGATCCCAGCTAATGGGGCTAGGTCTGGTCTAGGATCCTTGAATGTGGTATTTAACACTAAAAACTGAACCAGCAGATGAAGGTTTAGGGCAAAGGTCCAGTCTAGGGAAAGTGGCTTTCCCTTTTTAGACTTTCAAGTAGAAATTCCATTAGCTCTGAAAACCATGATCTCAATTAACTCATTCTTTTTCTGAGGTCACAATGACAAGTTTGGGTTTCATTACAGAAGCCAAATGGCAATCCGGGTACTTGAGACAACTTCTCTTTACTCTTCTTCAGACATCCAGGGTTTCACCCTTCTATTTGGGGGCTGTAGGTGGGGGAACTGATAGCCGTGCCAGCCTAGTAAGTATGGAGTGATTTAATTAGTGTTGGAGAGAGTTTGAGCTGACAATAGCACGATGGTGTACTTTCCCCAATAGGATTCTTGCTCTACATTTGTAGCAGGTTAATTTGCCCAGTGTCTCAGATAACATTTTATTGCCTCTGAGTCCAACTTCACCATTTAGGACTTGCTCCATAATAATGAGCTAGATTCCTTAAGCATTTCTCCTAAAAGGAGAGCATAATATTAGTGTTTACCAGTTGAGGGTGTTGGATGGGCATTGAAGAAGGAAGGAGGCTGGTCTTTCAGGTTCCAGAAGTTGTATTTATACTCTTTTCCAACTCCTGCAGCACTGTAAGTTAGCAGTCTAGGTTTTGTGTGGCCATCCAGTGACCTCCACCAAGCCATGCACCCAGAGCATACATGCCCTTGGTGGCCTCACAACCTTGGTCTGTGCCCGGTGATCACCTTCCCTTGTCCACCCCAATGGGGAAACGATGTGCTCCAGGCCTCACACTTGCAATGGCATGTTGATCTTCTATGTACATCCACCCACCAGCTTTCAGACACCTGCACCCCAGAGACTTGTTTTCTGCCTTTCCAGTGACTGCAGATCAGCTGTGATCTGGCCAACTCAATGAAATTCTCTGCCATCCAGTTGGGCTACAAACACACCTTCTTCAGAGAGATCTGAACACATCCTTAGGGCAGGATTCCCACCTTTCAAGTTTCTCCTTCCCTGGCTACATTCCCTCAGCTCTAATATACTCTTTTTTTTTAACTACTTTATTGTATAGTATAAATTATATACAAAGCAAAGAAATAAAAAAGCAATAGTTTTCAAAGCACTCTTCAACAAGTAGTTATGGAGCAGATCCCAGAGTGTGTTCTGGGCTACCATATGATCCTCTCAGATTTTTCCTTCTAGCTGCTCCAGAATATAGGAATCTAGAAGGCTTAAATATTTTTTTTATTGTCACGATCAACTTTTTCCTTCTTTTTTTGTGAAAAATAACATATATACAAAAAAGCAATATTTTAAAGCACAACACTACAATTAGTTGCAGAACATATTTCAGAGTTTGACATGGGTTGCAATTCCATTTTAGGTTTTTACTTCAACCAGATGTGGAAAGACATACTTCTATAGTTGATCTAATTGAACATTTAGTCAGGGACTCAGAAAATGGAGCTTTCTGTTATACAAGGTCTCGGATGCCCGGATCTGCCACTTGCCCTGTCAGACTGGCCAGTCCTTTATCACAGTTCATGCAAGTGCATTCTTTGCAGTACCTGTGTCATTTTATTGTACGTCAGCATACCAGAATAGACCATTCAAAAGCCACCTGTGCCAAAGAAAATGAAGGGTTATTTACAGGAGAGCACCACTAAAAGATTATGAGAACCTTGTACCTTGCACTTTGGAAACAAGTGAAGGGGACTGAAATGCAGTTTACAAACTTTCATTGCTATCAAAAACCTTTAGCTCCATAACTATTTCAGTTTTATAGGTAAAAGAGTAATCAATTTGTTCCTGGGTGCGGAAGTGTCAGCAAGGTGTCTTGGATTTATTTTGGTTCTTTAAAAAGGGAAATCTTGAGAGTTCAGAAGTGTGAATTATCTTTCACCAATGTGCAAAATAATCACAATGTGAATTATCAGATTCTCCCTTAACTCACACCCCCAAGTCATTTGGTGCTATTCACTGTGATTTTTATGCATGGAAAGCACATTTCATGAGTATTCAACTATAAGTTGAATGAAACTTAAAAGAGTGAAAAAAATCTCTCTCTTTAAATGACTCATTTTTAAAAGATAGTGTTTCAGTTTGCTAATGCTGCCAGAATGTATTTTTATTGTTCTCATTTTTTTTTTTGGTTGTGAAAAACTGAATTTTTTCTGTTGCCTTCATTTTTCATTCTTGTGGTTTGTCTATGTTTTTAAAATGACCTTACATTTAAAAAATCTTAAGAGTAACTTTCCAGAAACCTACAACCTCCAGATGGGTCCTTGGACCAGATAAATCCTGAAACCTAGAGAGTCCAGCCTCTCCAGAACATCAAATAGTTCCATCTCATTATTAATGACAGACCCTTCCAATATGAAGAAGTTAGAATGGCTATAGCCCAAACACCCCTAAAGAGAAGGATAGACAGATCAAAGGTGATAGTGGAGTTATACAGAGAAGGTAGGATTTAACAAATAAATATGATTACTGAATCATTAAATTGATATCTCTTTTA
This sequence comes from Tamandua tetradactyla, assembly GCF_023851605.1. Taxonomy (NCBI): domain Eukaryota; kingdom Metazoa; phylum Chordata; class Mammalia; order Pilosa; family Myrmecophagidae; genus Tamandua; species Tamandua tetradactyla. Next base: position 8,962,925 of record NC_135342.1, read on the forward strand.
GTCTCCAGTATCTATCTTTATGCCAGTACCATGCCATTTTGACCACTGTGGCTTCATAATATGCCTTAAAGTCAGACAGCATGAGACCTCCAGCTTCATTTTTTTTCCTCAAGATACTTTTAGCAATTCGGGGCACCCTGCCCTTCCAAATAAATTTGCTCATTCGTTTTTCTATTTCTGAAAAGTAAGTTGTTGGGATTTTGATTGGTATTGCATTGAATCTGTAAATCAATTTGGGGAAATTGACATCTTAACTATATTTAGTCTTCCAATCCATGAATATGGTATGCCCTTCCATCTATTTAGGTCTTCTGTGATTTCTTTCAACAGTTCTTGCAGTTTTCTTCGTATAGGTCTTTTGTCTCTTTAGTTAAATTTATTCCTAAGTGTTTTATTCTTTTAGTTGCAATTGTAAATGGAATTCGTTTCTTGATTTCCCCCTCAGACTGTTCATTACTAGTGTATAGAAACACTACAGATTTTTGAATGTTGATCTTGTAACCTGCCACTTTGCTGTACTCGTTTATTAGCTCTAGTAGTGTTTTGCTGTGATTTTTCAGGGTTTTCAACATATAGTATCATATCTTCTGCAAAGAATGAGTTTTACTTCTTCCTTTCCAATTTTGATGCCTTGTATTTCTTTTTCTTGTCTAATTGCTCTGGCTAGAACTTCCAACACAATATTGAATAACAGTGGTGATAGTGGACATCCTTGTGTTGTTCCTGATCTTAGGGGGAAAGTTTTCAGTTTTTCCCCATTGAGGATGATGTTAGCTCTGGGTTTTTCATATATTTCCTTTATCATTTTAAGGAAGTTCCCTTGTAATCCTATCCTTTGAAGTGTTTTCAACAGGAAAGGATGTTGAATTTTGTCAAATGCCTTCTCTGCATCAATTGAGATGATCATGTGATTTTTCTACTTTGATTTGTTGATATGGTGTATTACATTAATTCATTTTCTTATGTGAACCATCCTTGCATACCTGGAATGAATCCTACTTGGTCATGATGTGTTGCTGGATTTGATTTGCTAGAATTTTGTTGAGGATTTTTACATCTATATTCATTAGAGAGATTGGTCTGTAGTTTTCTTTTTTTTGTAATATCTTTGCTTGGTTTTGGTATGAGGGTGATGTTGGCTTCATAGAATGAATTAGGTAGCTTTCCATCCACCTCAATTTTTTAAAGAGTTTGAGCAGGATTGGTACTAATTGTTTCTGGAATGTTTGGTAGAATTCACATGTGAAGCCATCTGGTCCTGGACTTTTCTTTTTGGGAAGCTTTTGAATGACTGATTCAATTTCTTTACTTGTGATTGGTTTGTTGAGGTCATCTATTTCTTCTTGAGTCAAAGTTGGTTGTTCATGCCTTTCTAGGAAGTTGTCAATTTCATCTACATTGTTGTATTTATTAGCCTAAAGTTGTTCATAGTATCCTGTTATTATGTCCTTTATTTCTGTGGGGTCAGTGGTTATGTCTCCTCTTCCATTTCTGATCTTATTTATTTGTGTCCTCTCTCTTCTTTTTGTCAGTCTTGCTAAAGGCCCATCAATCTTATTGATTTTCCCATAGAACCAACTTCTGTTTTTATTGATTTTCTCTATTGTTTTCATGTTTTCAATTTCATTTATTTCTGCTCTAATCTTTGTTATTTCTTTCCTTTTGCTTGCTTTGGGCTTAGTTTGCTGTTATTTCTCCAGTTCTTCCAAGTGGACAGTTAATTCCTGAATTTTTGCCCTTTCTTCTTTTTTAATATAGGTATTTAGGGCAATAAATTTCCCTCTTAGCACTGCCTTTGCTTCATCCCATAAGTTTTGATATGTTGTGTTTTCATTTTCATTCGCCTCGAGGTATCTACTTACTTCTCTTGTAATTTCTTCCTTGACACACTGGTTGTTTAACAGTGTGTTGTTGAGACTCCACATATTTGTGAATTTTCTGGCACTCTGCCTATTATTGATTTCCAACTTCATTCTTTTATGATTCGAGAAAGTGTTGTGTATGATTTCAATCATTTTAAATTTGTTGAGACTTGGTTTGTGACCCAGCATATGGTCTATCTTTGAGAATGATCCATGAGCACTTGAGAAAAAGGTGTATTCAGCTGTTGTGGGGTGTAATGTCCTATAAATGTCTGTTAAGTCTAGCTCATTCATTGTAATATTCAAATTCTCTGTTTCTTTATTGATTCTCTGTCTAGATGTTCTGTCCATTGATGAGAGTCGGGAATTGAAGTCTCCAACTATTAATGTAGATGTATTTCTCTTTTCAGTGTTTGCCTCATGTATTTTGGGGCATTCTGGTTCGGTGCATAAATATTTATGATTGCTATGTCTTCGTGTTGAATTGTTCCTTTTATTAGTACATAGCATCCTTCTTTGTCTCTTTTAACTGTTTTACATTTGAAGTCTAATTTGTTGGATATTAGTATAGCTACTCCTGCTCTTTTCTGGTTGTTGTTTGCATGATATATCTTTTCCCAACCTTTCACTTTCAATGTATGTTTATCTTTGGGTTTAAGATGTGTTTCCTATAGACAGCATATAGAAGGATCCTGTTTTTTAATCCATTCTGCCAGTCTATGTCTTTTGATTGGGGAGTTCAATCCATTAACATTTAGTGTTATAACTGTTTGGGTAGTACTTTCCTCTACCATTTTGCTTTTTGTATTTTGTATGTCATATCTAATTTTCCTTCTTTCTACACTCTTCTCCACACCTCTCTCTTCTGTATTTTCATATCTGTCTCTAGTGCTCCCTTTAGTATTTCTTGCAGTGCTGGTCTCTTGGTCACAAATTCTCTAAGTGATTTTTTGTCTGAAAATGTTTTAATTTCTCCCTCATTTCTGAAGGACAATTTTGCTGGGTATAGAATTCTTGGTTGGAAGTTTTTCAATTTTAGGAATTTAAATATCTCACCTCCAAGGTTTCTGCTGAGAAATCTACACATAGTCTTATTGGGTTTCCCTTGTATGTGATGGATTGCTTTTCTCTTGCTGCTTTCAAGATCCTCTCTTTCTCTTTGACCTCTGACATTCTGACTACTAAGTTGTAGGAGCCAAGGGTTAAAACAAGACCTGCAGGTTTTGTTGGGAGCAGCTGGTCTCAGGATGGTGGCAGTAAACTGTGGAGATTGTTATGTAGAGCAGTCTGGGAGGAAGAGAATGTTTACCCCAAATGGTTATGTTAAGTATGAAGAACACTGAAAGATAAGAACTTTTCTCCCTCAGGAAATGCATGCATGCCTATTGACATCCTGTGGTATATTTGTGCATTTCATATTATCATTCAATTCCCTGAGTACCTGCTCATATTTTTCCATTTTCTTCCCTATAGTTTCTGTTTCTTGTCGGATTTCAGATGTTCCATCCTCCAATTCACTAATCCTAACCTCTGTCTCTTGAAATCTACCATTGTAGGTTTCCATTGTTTTTTCATCTCTTCTACTGTACCTTTCATTCCCATAAGTTCTGTGATTTGTTTTTTCAGACTTTCCATTTCTTCTTTTTGTTCATTCCTTGCGTTCTTCATATCCTCCCTCAATTCATTGATTTGGTTTTTGATGAGGTTTTCCATGTCTGTTCGTATATTCTGAATTAATTGTTTCAGCTCCTGTATCTCATTTGAACTATTGGTTTATTCCTTTGACTTGGACATATCTTCAATTTTCCTGGTGTTAGTTGTTGCTTTTTGCTAGCATCTAGACATTTAATTACCTTAATTAGTTTATTCTGGAGGTTGCTTTCACTCCTTTTACCTAAGGTTTTCTTGCTGAAAGAATTTGTTGTCTATCTTTTCTTTGACATTCAGTTCATCTTTTTCTGGACCTCTAGCTTAGGTTTTATTTAACAGAGGATAATTTTTCAGTTCTTGTTTTCTTGTTTCTTGCTCTGCTTGTAAGGTGCCTTTTCCCTCCCCACCCTTAGGAGGGTCTACATAGGTATTATAGACTCCAGCCAGATTTTCCCAGACTAAACTGGCCTCCAATCAGGGGTAAGGAGTCACCTGCATCAGTTTTCCCTGAGGGTGAGACCCAGCAGTTTAAAAGACTTTCCTGTAAAGTCTCTGGGCTCTGTTTTTCTTATCCTGCCCAGTATGTGACACTAGTCTGCCTGCGGGTCCCACCAGCAAAAGATGTTGTGGCACCTTTTTCTTTGGAAGGCTCTCCCTGCTGGGGGCGTGGTGGAGACAGAGGAGAGGTTGTAGGCTGGCTTTAATGGCTTCAAATTGCCAAGCCCTGGGTTCTGAATTCCTTGAGAGAGGGATTCCACCTGAGTTGGGCTTCACCCCTCCCTTGGGGAAGGCACAGGTGGGAGACAGCCCTGAAAGCAGTCCGTTTCTGCCTATGCCTGGGGCAGTTGCAGCCTGAGTAGTCCTGCTGCTGAATCCAGAGGCAGCCAAGCCTCCATAGAAACAGCCACAAAAACCTCAGTTTCATCCCCTTTCCTCTTTTTCAGTTAGCCCGATAAGTGACCTCCGCCTTGACCAGGTTCTCCTGAGCTGGGGGCCTATTTTTAGTAGTCAGAATTTGTTAATTAATGCCACAATTGGTGTTTGGTTGGACTCAGTCCCTGCTACCATTAGAGTGTCTTTCCTTTCCCTCTGGGAATCTGCATGTGGGGGAGGGGCGCCAGCCGCCGCAGCTTGGGGAACTACAGTTCCAGGGAGGCTCACAGCTGGTCCAGCTGGTCCAGACTGGCGTACACTGTGTGTTCAGTCACTATCCTGGCTCCAGGACCTGTTCTGTACAGTTTCTGGTTATTTAGTAGTTGTTCTGGAGGACGAAATAAAATGCGCACATTGCTAAGCCACCATCTTGGCCCCTCCTCTAATCTCCAGTATCTTAGAGCAGCTAGAAGTAAAAACCTAAAATTGTGAAATTGTAACCCATGTCAAACTCTGAAATATGTTCTACAGCTAATTGTGGTGCTGTGCTTTGCTTTGAAACTTATTGCTTTTTTGTATATGTTATTTTTCACAAAAAAAGAAAAGAAAAAAGTATATTTTGGTGATAAAAAATATTTATTCCTTCTAGCCTCCTATATTCTGGACCAGCTAGAAGGAAAAATCTGAGAAGATTGCACAGTAGCCCATGACAAAGTCTGGGATCTGTCCTGTAACTACTTGTTGAAGAGTGCTTTGAAAACTTGCTTTTTTCTTTCTTTGCTTTGTATATATGTTATACTATACAATAAAAAAGTTTTTAAAAAATCTTAAAGAAATGCATACCACCAATTTAGAAGTTGTTGCCTTTTCTGTCATGAAACTCTGGTATGAATTGTCATAACATAAAGACCTATGACACTAGAACTATTATTTAAGAAATACTAGATGATCATAGTTTCCTGATACCAATTTTTAAAAAATTTTTTTTATCCATCAAAAAAAAGAAAAGAAATTAACACAACATTCAGAAATCATTCCACTCTACACACGCACCCAGCAATTCCCAGTATCATCACATAGATGCATGATCATCATTTCCCAGCACACCTGCATCGATCCAGGAAAAGAACTAGCAAAACAGCAGAAAAAGTTACAGAATGTCAATATAGAGAAGAGAATTAAAATAATAATACTAATAAAATATATATATATATATAAAGAAAAAAGAAAAAAACAAAAACAAAAGATACAAACAAACAAACAAACAAACCAACAAAAAAACATATTTCAGGTGCAGCTTCATTCAGTGTTCCAACATAGTTACATTACACTTAGGTATTATTGCTCTGTCCATCCTTGAGTTTTTGTATCCAGTCCTGCTGCACAGTCTGCATCCCCCCAGCTCCAGCCACCCACCATCCCACCCTGTTTCCAACTCCTGCCAGTCTCCGCCACCAATGATACATTCCAAGCTGATTCTCAAATGTTGGTTCACATCAGTGGGACCACACAGTATCTGTCCCCCAGTTTTTGGCCAGACTCACCCAGCACAATGTTCTCTAGGTCCATCCATGTTACCACATGCTCCATAAGTTTAGTCTGTCTCAAAGCTGCATAATATTCCATTGTAGGCATACGCCACAGTTTGTCTAGCCACCCGTCTGTTGATGGACACCTTGGCCGCCTCCATCTCCCCGCAACTGTAGATAATGCTGCCACAAACACTGGTGTGCAAATGTCCGTCTGTGTCTCCGCCCCTAAGTCCCTTGAGTAGATACCCAGCAGTGGTATTGCTGGGTCGTAATCCATTCTGCCATTCTATGTCTTTTGATTGGGAAATTCGGGTCATTGAATTTTAGTGTTATTACTGTTTGGATAATATTTTCCTCTAACATTTTGCCTTTTGTATTATATATATCATATCTGATTTTCCTTCTTTCTACACTTTACTCCATACCTCTCTCTTCTGTCTTTTCGTATCTGACTCTAGTGCTCCCTTTAGTATTTCTTGCAGAGCTGGTCTCTTGGTCACAAATTCTCTCAGTGACTTTTTGTCTATAAATGTTTCAATTTCTCCTTCATTTTTGAAGGACAATTTTGCTGGATATAGAAGTCTTGGTTGGCAGTTTTTCTCTTTTAGTAATTTAAATATATCATCCCACTGTCTTCTAGCTTCCATGGTTTCTGCTGAGAAATCTACACATAGTCTTATTGGGTTTCCCTTGTATGTGACAGATTGTTTTTCTCTTGCTGCTTTCAAGATCCTCTCTTTCTCTTTGACCTCTGACATTCTAACTAGTAAGTGTCTTGGAGAACGCCTATTTGGGTCTATTCTCTTTGGGGTGCACTGCACTTCTTAGATCTGTAAATTTAGGTCTTTCATAAGAGTTGGGAAATTTTCAGTGATAATTTCTTCCATTAGTTTTTCTCCTCCTTTTCCCTTCTCTTCTCCTTCTGGGACTCCCACAACACATATATTTGTGCGCTTCATATTGTCATTCAGTTCCCTGATCCCCTGCTCAAGTTTTTCCATTCTTTTCCCTATAGTTTCTGTTTCTTTTTGGAATTCAGATGTTCCATCCTCCAGTTCACTAATTGTAGCTTCTGTCTCTTTAGATCTACCATTGTAGGTATCCATTGTTTTTTCCATTTTTTCTTCTTTGTCCTTCACTCCCATAAGTTCTGTGATTTGTTTTTTCAGATTTTCTATTTCTTCTTTTTGTTCAGCCCATGTCTTCTTCATGTCCTCCCTCAATTTATTGATTTGGTTTTTGAAGAGTTTTTCCATTTCTGTTCGTATATTCAGCATTAGTTGTCTCAGCTCCTGTATCTCATTTGAACTATTGGTTTGTTCCTTTGACTGGGCCATATCTTCAATTTTCCGAGCGTCATCCATTATTTTCTGCTGGTGTCTGGGCATTTGATCAGATTTCCCTGGGTGTGGGACCCGGCTGGTTGAAAGATTTTTCTATGAAATCTCTGGGCTCTGTTTTTCTTTTCCTGCCCAGTAGGTGGCGCTCGTGGCACTTGTCTGTCTGCGGGGCCCACTAGTAAAAGATGCTGTGGCTCCTTTAACTTGCCAATCCAAATCTCGCAGTCGGCCCGGGAAATCGCGCATGGAGGGGGGGTCGCCGGCCGCCGCGGTTTGGGGGAGTGCCGGTCCAAATTGCCCAGCTGGCCCGAGATGCCAAGCGTGGTGGGAGGGCCCCACTATCCAACGTTCCCAGTCAGACCGGAGAGCCACATTGGTGGAGGGGACCCCAGTCGCCAGCCACCCCGGCCGGGAAAATGCGCGCCCCTCGGGTATCTCACCGCAGCGGATTCTCCCTGCCCATTCAGCCGTTCCAGAATGGGGTACGCTGTCTTTTTGGTCTCTGTCGTGGCTCCGGGAGCTGTTTCGTATTGTTTCTGTTTCTTTAGTTGCTGTTCTGGAGGAGGAACTAAGACCCGCGCGTCTTACTAAGCCGCCATCTTCTCCGGAAGTCCCTCTGGGCTTTTTTATATGCCTTCTCCCATGATGAAAATGATACCAATTTTTTGTTTTCTATATTTTTACTTATTGTGAATGTTTAATCTCATTTCTTTAGCTTAGTCAACATTTTCTTGTGTAAAACTTGATTGCACAACTAATTTTCATAAATAAACTGGATTCTCTAGCAATCTTAAAATTTTTCCCTTCCACTGATAAAAAATATTATCAGTTGTGAATAACTAATGAAGATTTTCACTTTATTTTACTGTTTAAATACCTTATCATTAAAATTGCTTCTATGTGTATTTGTTTTCTCTTACTGACATAGAAAGTCAGCACATATTGAGCAGTTTAACACCCCACCTATTTCGTTTCTCTTAGTTTGCAGAGCAGAAATATTTAGGACTTGACTGAGTATTCTGTTAGGAGTGTCTCAAGGCCAGAACCCAGGTGTCACTCAGCCTGGGCTTTAACTGTGATGCTCTGGGAAAGAATCCACTTGCTGGATCATTTAGGTTATTAGACTACATTGCCCTCTCCCAGTTTCCATGTGCCCCACCTCCCCAGGGATTAGTCAAATCACTCTCATGCTTCAAATCTCTTGCTCCCTAACGTGTTCTTGTGATTATATTGGTGCACCCCATCATCAGGTCAGCTGATTAACAACCTGAATTGCAGCTGCAGAGTACCTCTTGCCATGCATATTAGTTTAAGCTGTCAAAAACCAATATACTAGAAATGGAAAGGCTTTTAAAAAGTGAATTTAATAAATTACAAGTTTACATTTCTAAGACCATGAAGGTGTCCAAATTAAGGCACCAACAAGAAGTTACCTTCACTCAAGAAAGGCTGATGCCCTCCGGAACACCTCTGTCAGCTGGGAAGTCATGTGGCTGGCATCTGCTGGTCCCTTGCTCCTGGGCTCTGTTGCTTTCAGCCTGATTCCTGTGGGAGCTCCTCCCTTGGCATCTGTGGGTCTTCACTGAACTGCTTCAGGACAAAACTCTTGGGTCTCATCTCTTAGCTTAACATCTGTGGGGGCCGGAAATTTTTTCTGTTCAGGTTCTGGCTATTTCTGTGAGTCCTTACTTAGCACCCAGGCTATTTCTGTCTCAATCTCCAAACATCTACATAGGCTCTCTGTCAGCTCTGAAGCAACTGTTCTCCAAGCATCTGGATCTGCTCTGAAGTTTCTTCAAAATGTTTCCACTTTTTAAATTTCTCCAGTAAACTAATCAAGATCCATCTGAAATGGGGGGTCACAGCTCCTTCTAATCAAAAGGTCACTTGTACAATTAGGCATGTCACGTCTCTATGGAGATAATCTAATCAAAAGTTTTCACCCTGCCACATTGAATCAGTATTAAAAGAAATGGTGCCTCCACAGATTGGATCAGGATTAAAACATGGCTTTTCTGGGGTATGTAATACTTTCCAACTGGCATACCAAGTAATACATTCATAAGAAAACAATATCACTCCCAGTTTCTTCTCTGAGTCCAGAGCTACTAAAACCATCCTTGTTCTGGTGAACACCTTTGTCTAAATTCATGTCCTCTCCTCCAGTTTGCAGGTAAGCTTCTTAATTAGCCCAGTTGGTGGCTGGTGAACATTTCTGGACTAACCAATATGTTTCCCAACCATCAGTGCCATTGTTTTCGTGAGTCAGTACTTCAGGGTGTCCAGACTCTGCTTTTCTTGGATAAAGAACACAAAGTCCCCTAATATTATGAGAAATATTTAAATTATACATATTTATTTGTACTGCATTCAGTTGTTTACTCATTCATCCACTTCAGAGTCCTAAGCATGATTATGTATGTCACATTATAAGAGAGTGGTAAACAGGACAGGTTGAGTTTTTATTGCTATAAACAGTCAATTATAATAGCAGTTGTAAATGCAGTATAATATAATTATCTTATATGTACTTATGTATTTGAAATGTTATTAATGCTTTCAGTGGAGGAATTCAAAATTTATATAATCATAAACAATAGGTCCTGAAACAATCTGGAGATTATGGAGAAGTCTTTGATGTATTACTTTCAATCTAATGACTAATTTTGCATAAAATAAGTTGTCATGGGATTCTTGGAAAAGTTACAAGAAAATGGAAGACTATGTGAGAAGGTCATTAGTAGAACTGGACAGAATAATTTCCCACAGAACAATGAGCAGCAGGGGTGAGGCTGGATGGTAAATCAATTTGAGAGTTTACATCCTCAGGAATCAAATTATGAGTTTTGTACCTTACATCCCTAGAAAGATGGTAGTCATTTACATGAAATATATTGTTATGAAAACAGATTGGCATATTTTAAATATTATGTTTAAATGATAAAACATTTAATTAAATGGTCAGATCTAATGGTAATGGTGCAAAGGAGAACACAGAAATATAGTTTAGCTGATTTTCAAAAGACATCTCTTGTTTGTTGACCATTCCTGAAGACCTGATGTCAGGGATAAGGTTGCATGCACTGTGAGATTTGTAAAAGGCACATTTTGTTTTATTATGTAAATATACCAATTGAACACATTAATAAGAAAGAGATTTAATTGTTGTGCCAGTTTGAGTCTGTTGTGGACTCCAGTAAAGCCATGTCCTTTAATCCTCATTCAATATTGTCTGCTGGGAGCTTTTTGATTGTTCCCATGGAGACATGACCCTCCCAATTGTGGGTGATAACTTTTAATTAGATGGTTTCCATAGAGATGTGTCTCCACCCATTCAAGGTGGGGTTGCTTACTGGAGCCCTGTAAAAGGGAAGCATCTTGGATAAAGCTTTAGAGCCCACTCAGCCAGAGACCTTAGGAGATGAAAAAGGAAAAGCCCCCCAGGAAGCTTCATAAAACAAGAAGCTTGGAGAGAAAGCTAGCAGATGTCACCATGTCTGCCATGTGCCTTTCCAGTTGAAAGAGAAACCATGAACACATTGGCCTTCTTGAACCAAGGTACCTTTCCCTGGATGCCATAGATTGGACATTTCTGTAGCCTTGCTTAAATTTGGACATTTTCACAGCCTTAGAACATGTAAATTTACAACTTAATAAATTCCCATTTTTAAAGCCGTTCCATTTCTGGTATATTGCATCCCAGTAATTTGCAAACTGGAACACTAGTACACTCATTTCTCTTAACTGACGAAGTAAATTTAAGGTGGAACCTTGCATTAAACTTGGAGCAGGGGAGGAAAAGCCATTTAGAGGGAAAATCATGGATCTATTATCTTTATGTGGAGTATGTGACTTGTGGATTTCCAAAGGAGTGAATTACATATTTCTTCAATTTTAGGAAAGATTTAACATGGATTTTCCTGTATTCCCATTATGAAGCTGATGGAATGCATTAAGAATTCAACAATTTGAAAAACAGAAGAATTAATTTTATCTAATGGGTATATATTATACTTCGTGCCACAAACTTATAGAGAAACACGTATTTTTAACTTACATAGGGCACTTAAATACTGACCAGAGATTAGATGACAAAGCAAGAATTTCTTGCTACCTACATTTGTATGGATGCATATATGCATATATACCTTGTATACAATTATAAGTTTTTGTATATGTTTGTGTATACATGTAAGTACAAATATACATGTATATATAAAATCAGTCAAATTATGTTTGTTATCCATCAATCAATATTTGGAAATTGTACATTAAGAAATTTTTAAAAATAATAATAATGACAGTAATGTCAAAGTGCTTACCCTTAAGGTTTACTTTATCTAGTATTAAGTTGTCAAGTTAGTTGTTTAATTACTTAAAATTCTATACAATGTCTTTTCAGTTTTCTACTTAAATTCTTATATTTTAGCTATATCTCTTGAAAAAACATCCAATTAAATATAGTAAAAAATGCTTTCATTTAACAGGAATATTTAGACTGTTTATGGTAAAAAAAGTGGTTAGAATATTTGTGGTTAATACAATAATAGGTCTATTTGGGTTTGGATTTTCCATCTTTTAATGTTCATTGCAATAAACCTGTTCTATTTTCTTATTCTTTCTATATTAACTTCTTCTGCATTAATTTTTTAAAATGATAATAAATTTACCCCTTTTCTCATTAGCTGTAGTCAGCAAATTTCAACGTACTTTTAAAAGCTAGTCACATCTTAAAGTTATTTAATACCTTTAACCTGCACCTTGGGAATATAAGGACATGCGACACTAAACTATTTACTATCTTTTTAACACTGATAGTTTTTTTTAATTTAAAGACACATGCACATACATAAGTGTGCAATTCCATGAAATTTTATAAACAAAACGTGCTTCTCTGATCAAGAAACAGAAAGTTAGCAGGCCCCCAGACCCTGATTTTTGCTCTCCCAGTCACTTTCCCCAAGCAAAACCACTGTTCTGACGTCTAACAGCCTAGATCACTTTCACCCATTTTCTAATTTATATAGGCGGAATAATAAAGCATTAACTCTTTTGTATATTGACTCTTTCATTCTTTGAGTTGTTCGTATATTTATTTTTGCTTGCTGTTGGGACCATTCATTAGCATTGCTATATAGGAATCTGTTTTGTGAATCCCAAATGATTGATCTTTCCACTGTTAATGGGCCTGTGCTGGTTTGGTGTACCCCATAAAAGCCATGTTTTTAAACCCTGATTCAGTATTGTTTAATGGGATCTTTTGATTAAGTTGTTTCCATGGAGATGTGATCCACCCAATTGTAAGTGGGACCTGTTGATTAAGTGGTTTCCATGCAGATGTGTCTTCACTAATTCAAGGTGGAGTTGCTTACTGGAGCCCATCAAGAGAGAACCATTTTGGAAAAAGCTTCAGTGCTGACAGAGCCCACACAGCTAGAAACCTTTGGAGATACAGAAGGAAAATACCCCCAGGGAAGCCTTATGAAATGAGAAGCCAGGAGAGAAAGCTAACAGGCATCACCACATGCCTTCCCAGTTGACAGAGGTGTTCCAGATGGCATCAGACTATCTTGAATGAAAGGTAACCTCTTGTTAGTTCCTTAATTTGGACGTTTTCATGGCCTTAGAACTGTAAACTTGCAACTTAATAAATCCCCTTTTAAAAAACCATTTCATTTCTGGTATATTTAGCAGATATATCTGGCAGCATTTAGCAAACTAAAACAGGGTCTATGGGTTGTTTTCCATTTGGGACAATTAGGAATCATAATGATGTTGGGGATTGAATAGTATTCCCTTTGTGAGGAAAAGCAGGCTGGTCCTGTGGAGAATACCTAAAAATGTGAAAAAGGCTTTGGAATTGGGTAACAGGCAGAGGAGGGACAGTTGTGATACTTTTGGCAGAAAGACCCTAGATAGGTTTGAAGAAACTGTCAGTAGAAATATGGATGGTAAAGGTACTTCCCATGAGGTCCTAGGAGGAAGTGATGAATGTGTTTTTTGGAAAGGAAATCCTTGTTATAAAGTGGGAGAGAACTTGGTGAAATTGAGTTCTGATGTTGAATGGAAGGTAGAACTAGAGAGTGATGAAGTTGTATGTTTAACTGAGTTGATTTCCAAGATAAATGTTGAAGAAACAGCCTGATTTCTTTTACAGAGAGCCTGGCCACCACCCCAATGTTTGCAAAGGATGATCCAGAGTCCAGGGAGAACAAGGTTTCTGCACAAGCACTTGGAAGGGTTTGGACTACCACTCCATCCAGCCCAGAGGACAAAACATCTATCCGTAGATGATTCTCAGACCTTGAAATCTAATGGAATTTGCCCTGCTGAGTTTCAGACATGTTTGGGACCCATACCCTTGTTTTCCTTCCAATTTCTCCCTTCTCTAGTGGGAACGTTACCTTCTATAGGTCCCACAATCCTTACATTTTATCCTAGACAGCATTTTTTTTTAACATGGGCAGGCACCAGGAATCAAATTTGGGTCACCAGCATGGCAGGCAAGAATTCTGCCACTGAGCCATGTTACCCACCCTAGACAGTATCTTAAAATATCAGCTAGCATATCTTTCTGTGTTATTCTTAAGCTTACTCCAGTTCAGTTTGGCCATTTTTTACATGAAAATATCTAAATATGCAAGTCTCCCTCCAGTGAATCCTATTTTGAATGATCATTATCATCCTAGGGACATAACGTACAAAATCCACACCATGACTTTCAATGCCTCTACCACCTGAAACTGACTTTCTCCTCCAGGTTTACCCCAGGCCACTTCATTATAACATGGGAACACTTTTTTAAAGTTACCTGAATGATCTTTTCACATGCTGTTTCATTTAATGAAACTTTTCCTCTAATGCCTTTTGATGATATAAGACAGAATTTAACATGTTAGATGAAAGTTTCATGCTCTAAGACTTCTTTATAATCTCCAGATTGTTTCTGGACCTGCTTCATTATTATAGCAGAGAATCTGTACATCTCTATTGCAACCATTAGTGAAACTTCAATTATATAAAGAATTCCATCATAATTTAATTTCATAATATCCCACTTACAATTGCTATTATTCTTACTACTTATCACTGGGACAGAAGCTCAGTCTGTCTTGGTTAGCATTCTCTTGTAACATGACTGTTTGATAATTATTCCTTAGACTCTATGGAGTACAAGTGAATAAATGATAAAAAGTTGTGCCAAAACAGACAATTCAAAGATTTCTGGCAATATTAGAGAATGTTGTATCCCTTATCCAGTCAAAGAAGACTCTGGATACCTTGGTGTTGTGGCTCCCAAAGACAAGGGGGCTGGCTGTTGGGAAGCTGACAGTGATTAGTGCAGAGGTGTGTACCAGTCATTACCTGGGATTATCAAAAATATCCATATAAACTTGAAAGATGGAGGAGCGGGTGGGAGGACAGCAAAGGTGCTCACAGGACAAGGATGCTTTGCATGGCCTTGGTCTCAGGAGGATCTGGGAGACATGTTATTCCTTTGAGTGTTTAGACCCCTGCTGTTTGTGTTTGTGTGGGATGAAAACCTTGGAGTCACTGGAGGTTTCAGTTTCTCACTTGCTAAAACAATGGGTTGGTTTAACAACAAGAATTTATTGGCTAACAGTTTCAGAGACTAGAGGGCTTGCTTCTTCCAGAGGACAGTATCTTATGGCTGACTGGTAATCTTGGAGGTTTCTTGGCTTTTCTGTCACATGGAAAATATACAAGGCAGCCTTTTCTCCATTCTCTTCCTGATTCCTTTGATTTCCCCAACTTTTTAAAAAAATTTAAAAAAAAATTTAAACATAGCAACATACAAACATGAACATTCTTACCATATTATCATTCCATTCTGGGTCTATAATCAATAACTCACAATATCATCACATAGTTGTACATCCATCACCATGATCATTTCTTAGAACATTTGCATCAATTCAGAAAAAGAAATAAACATTTAAAAAAATTCATATATACCATACCCCTTACCCCTCCCTCTCATTGACTGCTAGTATTTCCATCTACCCAATATATTTTAGCTTTTGTTTCCCCTATTTTTTTCTATAGCCCTTATCACTCCCTTTCATTGATCACTAGCACTTCAATCTACTAAATTTATTTTAATAATTGTTCCCCTTATTATTTATTTATTTTTAATCCAAATATTTTGCTCACCTGTCCATACCGTAGATAAAAGGAGCATCAGACACAAGGTTTTCACAAGCACACAGTCACATTGTGAAAGCTATATCATTATACATCATCTTCAAGAAACATGGCTTCTGGAACACAGCTCTACATTTTCATGCTGTTCCCTCCAGCCTCTCCAATATACCTTAACTAAAAAGGTGATATCTATAATGCATAAAAATAACCTCCAGGCTAACCTCTCGACTCTGTTTGAAATCTCTCAGCCATTGACAATTTATTTTGTCTCATTTCTCTCTTCCTCCTTTTGGTCAAGAAGGTTTTCTTAATCCTTTGATGCTGAGTCCCAGCTCATTCTAGGATTTCTGTCCCATGTTGCCAGGAAGGTTTACACACCTGGGAGTCATGTCCCACATAGAGAGGGGGAGGGCAATGAGTTTGCATGTCATGTTGGCTGAGAGAGAGAGGCCACATCTGAGCAACAAAAGAGGTTCTCTGGGGGTGACTCTTAGCCTAATTTTAAGTAGGCTTAGACTACCCTTTGTGGGGATGTTTCATATGAACAAGCCCCAAGATTGAGGGCTTGGCCTATTGCTTTGATTGTCCCCACTGCTTGTGAGAATATCAGGACTTCTCCACATAGGGAAGTTGGATTTCAACTTCTTGCTATTCCCCAGGGCTTCCCTTTCCATGTCTAATTTCCTTTGCTTATAAGGACTTAAGCCATTTTGGATTAAGGTCCACCTTCATTCCAAGGGTCCTATTTACAAATGGGATCTTGCCACCAGGACCATGTGTTTGTACCTGAACATGCCTTTTGTGGGGGACATGATCCAATTCCCAACACTGGCCCAGATCGTGAATTACACACACACAAAATATCTGGAGAGGTTCAGAATGCTGAAATAGGAGCTGTATGATTTTGTGATTACTTACACCAGAGCAGAGTCTGAAATCTTTTTTGGTTGTGATGTTTTTGTTGGTACATTTTTCAGTGACACATATAGGAAAAAATGAGATTTACCTGCATGTACAGGATCCAAAACAGGATAATCAAGAAGCCAAAGTACTTGGGAGCTTTTACTTTAAACTCTTGAAAGATGGAGTCCCTGGGACTAATGACGATGGCCCAAAAGATACTTAAGAGGCAAGTGGTGCCAATGGACACACCTCTGCCCAGCCTTTGAACATCAAACATAGAAAACAAAAAAAATTTTGAATGCTCTTAAGTTTACATCAAGTTGGGGGCATAATTATAGAAGAATTATTTTAAGTGATTTTAAAACACAATGTTTTGCCCATTCATCCCTAGTGTACAATTTCCTAAGGACCGAAAAATAAAGAAATGTTAAGTTGCCTTCAATAGAATGATTGTTAATAAATCTGTTAGTCATTTTGGAACTATTGTAAATATATCTTATATGTTTTCCTAATATATGAGATATGTAATTATATAATATATATTATAATTTTCTGATGTTAAATTGTATATAATTATGCTTAATATTAAGTAAATCCTTCAAAGAGAAGTTTCCTAAGATACAATTTAAAAACATTATATATATATATATAAAGATCCTAAAATATGGATGAAACAAATAAATTATGTCAATGTCATTAAAAACTAAGCTTGGGTGGTGCAATGGTGGCTCAGTGGTAAAATTCTTGCCTGCCATGCCAGAGACCTGGGTTCGATTCCCAGTGCCTGCCCAGGCAAAAAAAAAAAAAAACTAAGCTTTTGAGCATAAAAGAGAAAAAAAAGTATAAATGTAAAATCAAAGGTGGGAATTTTTGCCTTCTCTGAAAGCAAAAATAAAAATGCATATCTTTGTGAGCCTTGAAAGGAGACAAGGCTCAATCTGAATAATTGGATCTCCTCCAAGCAGGACCCCTGTGAATCTACCATGGGGAAAGAGTGCAGAGAACTCCTTGACCTCATTATCATCTATTTTAGTTTCCATGGCTGCTCAAGTAAATACCATGAAGTGGGCTGGCTTAAAAAATGGGAATTTAATGGCTCATCATTCGGAGGTTAGGAAAAAGTTCCAATCAAGGCATCATCAAGGTGATGCTTTCTTCCAGAGACTATGGCCTTCTGGGTGCTGGCTGCTGGAGATACTTGGTCCTTAGCTTGGTCAAATGGCAAGGCACATGGCGGCATCTACTGGCCTCTCCCTTCTCTTCCCAGTTCCATTGATGATTGGCTTCTAGCTACTCCCTCAGTGACTGAGTTCTCCATCTGAGTTTCATTCCACTTTAAAGAACTCCAGTAACAGAGTAAGACCCATTCTGATTGAGCTGGATCAGGATCCATCTTAATTGAATTAACCTCATTGAAATGTCCTACTTAAATGGATTCACACCCACAGGAATGGATTAAGCATAAGAACGTGTTTTTCTAGGGGTACATATGGCTCCAAACCTCCACACCATCTTCAAGGAAAGCAAAGCGTTCACCAGGGAAAGACCATAAGAGGTTTTCCAGAGGCCGTCTCCAAACATCTTGGAGATGCTCCACAAGAATATGCTGGGAAATGGAAACTGTGGCATGAGCACCATCAAAGCAGCTCGTCAAATCTAAGGCTTGAAGCCTAACAAGCATCTTAGGCTTCATCATGAATTTCCCCGCCCACCTGTGCTGTCGTTCAGCAGCACTGCATGCACCTCAGAGAAGTGGGAAGTCCCTATTACAAACTTGCCCCCAAACTCAAAATGCTTGAATGTACTGGAGATGAAAGCAAGGTTAGGATATTTCTAAAACAACACTTGCAAGGAAAGAATTGTGAACTCCTGCTAGTGGGACCAGGAGAGGTAGAAGTCCATGTCTACACCAGCAATTTCCCCACTCATGTGACTTCAATCGAACACACAGCTACTGTATTATACTTGGCCAATGTCTTCTGCGCAATTTTCTCTACCTGGCCTGTTTGGACCTGCAAGGAGCTCTTTAATGACATTCCAACCACCACCAGCCCAAAGTCACAGCTAACTTTTCTGATGATCACAAGTAAAATCTTGGGTTCATGGCAAGATCAGTGGTAGTAAGCCATTTCTTGGGAAGAGGGGGAGCACTCTCTCCATGAATCTGTCTGCTTCTCTACAAGTGGCATATCAAAGGAGTTCTCTTCTCTTACCTTTGGAGTCCACGAGTTAATGGAATATGAAAAGATGCTTTGCATATCAAAGTTGGTTTCTCTGTTCATAGGTAATTCTGACGCTTAGAAACAGACACACAGGCTGATGCCCAAAGGAATGAGCCTTATCCTGGTGCCCAATAAGGGGCAACTTAGGCTCTTTGTTAAAAAAAAAAAAAACTTTTGTTTTTTTTTGGCCATTTCTCCTCTTTTTTCGTTGGCCTTGGTGTTTGTTTGCCTTTTTATGTGTACGTGTGGGGAGTGAGGGGTTGTGCTGCATGGTCTGGGACTTGAACCTGGGTCTCCTGCATGGAAGGCAAGCATTCTACCACTGAACCACCTATGCACCCCTAATGTTTGTTTGTCCTTAATAAAAGGCACATTTTGTTTAAAATGCTAAAAAAAATACATATGGGGACCCAAATCAACAGGCCTGATCTTGAGGCTTGCTATTGTGAAGTTTATGTATAGTGGAGAAGCTTCAACTACCTATAGGCATGTCTAAGAGTTATTTCTGGAGGACCTCTTTTCATGCTCAAATTTGGCCTTACTCTCTCTAAGCCCAATTCTGCAAGTGAAATCATCACCCTCCCCCGCTATGTGGGACATGACATTCAGGGGTGAAAATCTCCCTGGCAATGTGGGAGATGACTCCCAGGGATGAATCCAGACCCGGCACTGTGAGGTCAACAATTCCGTCTTGGCCAAAAGGGGGAAAAAAGTGCAACTAATAAAGTATCAGCAGCAGAGAGAGTTCAAATAGAGTCAAGAGGCTACTCTGGAGGTTGCTCTTACGTAAGCTTCAGGTAGACCTTGCTACCTATCATAACCTGCCAACCCCAACCAGGACCATTCCAGCCAATCCTAAAGAACACCTAGGGTGTTACATAAGATTTTACAAAAGTTCCATGTTCTAGGGTAAGCCTCCAAAACGTGCAAACTCCAGATGGGTCTCTGGATCAGATAAGTCCTGAAATGCAGAGGGGCCAGCCCTTCCAGAACAATAATTAGTTCCATTCCCCTATCCCATGTTATCAACAGCCCCTTCTAACATGAAAAAGTTTGACTAGGCGTAGCCCAAATACCCTTAAGAGTGAGATAGAAAGATTAAAGGTGAAGGTGAAGTTATATAGAGAAGGTCAAGTTTAACAAATGAGTATGAATGCTGAATCATCATACTGATATTTCTTTTAGCATCCAGTACCTTAGAGCAGCTAGATATAAAAACCTAAAACTGTGGAATTATAACCCATACCAAACTCTGAAATTTGTTCTACAACTAATTGTTGCAATGTACTTTGAAATTTATTGCTTTTATGCACATATGTTATTTAAAAAGAAGGAGTATAACAGAGACGATAGGATTTAGCAAGTGGATATGACTGCTGAATCATTATGTTAATATTTCTGTCAGTGTCAAGTGTCTGGGGCAACTAGAAGAAAAAACAAAAAATCATAAAACTGCCACAAAGGATAGGTGAAGCCTACTTAAAATTTAGGCCTAAGAGTCACCCCCAAGAGAGCCTTTTTTGTTGCTCAGATGTGTCCTCTCTCTCCAGCTGACACAACAAGCAAACTCACCACCTTCCCCCTGTCTACGTGGGACATGACTCCCAGGGGTGTGGACCTTCCTGGCAACGTGGGACAGAGATCCTGGAATGAGCTGAGACTCAGCATCAAGGGATTGAGAAAAACCCTAGAATGAGCTGGGACTCAGCATCGGGAGATTGAGAAAACCTTCTTGACCAAGAGGGGGAGGAGTGAAATGAGACAAAGTGCCAATGGCTGAAAGATTCCAAACAGAGTCGAGAGGTTATCCTGAAGGTTATTCTTTTGTATTGAGTAGATATCACCTTGTTATTCAAGATGTAATGGAGAGGCTGGAGGGAACTGCCTGAAAATGTAGAGCTGTGTTCCAGTAGCCATGTTTCTTGAGGATGATTGACTAATGATATAGCTTTCACAATGTGACTGCGTGATTGTGAAAACCTTGTGTCTGATGCTCCTTTTTCTACCTTGTCAACAGAGGAGTAGAACATATGGAATAAAAATAAATAATAGGGGAAACAAATGCTAAAATAAATTTAGTTTGAAATGCTAGTGATCAATGAAAGCAAGAGGTAAAGAGTATGGTATGTATAATCTTTTTTTTCTGTTTTCATTTTATTTCTTTTTCTATTGTCTTTTTATTTCTTTTTCTGAATTGATGCAAATATTCTAAAAAATGATGGATATGCAACTATGTGATGATACTGTGAATTACTGATTATATATGTAGAACAAAATGATCATATGTTAATGTTTGTGTTTGTTGTTGCTTTTTTAATTAATAAATAAATTTTTAAAATAATCATGGAACTATAACCCATACCAAACTTTAAAATCTATTCTGTAACTGCTTGTTAAAATGTACTTAGAAATTTATTGCTTTTTTTAAATATACATTTCACAATTAAAAAAAATTAAAACCAGGAAACTACACATATCAATCTCCTTTCTTGTCTATCTGCATGGTTATATAATTAAATAATTAAGATAAAAATGAACCTTACTTTCATGCTGCTTTAACACTTGGTTGTTCCTTGTCTGTGGATGTCTTCTTACTTTAAGGATGCAGTGAGAGGGACTGTGTGAGCTACAAAGCCTAAAACGTTTACTATCAGGAGCCTTCAGAAAGCTTGCTGGACCTCAATCTAGATAGCTAGATGCCAGATATAAGGAATATCACAAAAGGTCATCTGAATTGGGCCCCTGTATCAGAGATTTACTCCCCCAAATTTGTTCATTCATTCAACAAATATTTCTTCCTGGGCAGCTGTGGACACTTCCTTTGAAGAATCTCCACGGGTGGTGGAGAGAGAGTCTGAGTATGATGGTGCTATGACAGAGGGAACAGGTTCCAGGAACCATGGCTGCCAGTGGATTCAGAAGGGGTGTAGAGACTCAGTGAATGTACCCCATCTGTCCAGAACCACTGCACAGATAACTATCTTCTCTCCCATCCATCTGATTCTGCCTTTATCAGGTGCAAGAGGGATGATTTCTGGGATATTTTTCAATTCCACTCTACACTCTAGCCCAAAACAAATGCAACACATTTTAAAGAGAAGGAAAAACAAACCACAGTGAAACTAGAAGATAGAAAAAATACATTTATGAAACTTCTGGATGAGGGAGGGATTTCTGAATTTAGAAGCAACTGAAGATATAAAAAGGGAAAGTGAAATGCATGTGAATGGGGAAGAAGATTTATGTAGAATGACAGTAACAAAAATACCTAACATCAAAGAAACTGACAACATACTACTTGCAGCAAAAGAGTGGTTCCTCTTTTTAATGGATAGCATGAATTCAAGGAGACTCTTTTTACTTTATTGAATTTTGTTCTATATATATTTTGAATTGCTTAAGTTGGATTTTAAGTTTGGGGCCGGGGGAGAGGTCTGGGAAACCCAGGCCATAATACATGGGAAAAGATAGTTTGTTCCTCATAAGTTCCAGAGCTGGAGGTGGGGTGGGGGTAGGGCATGAGGGATTGACAGGAAACATGATGGGCTTGGGGGACTCACCCAGCAGATAGGAAGCATGTGAACTGAGTGGGAAACTCTTGAGCTTCTGCCTTTATTGTGGTCCAGGGTGGAGAGTAGTAGGTTTCCCACATGAGTCAAGTATTAGTTAGTTTAAAGCAAATGCATGCTCGATGGGAAAGACACTGGTGGTCTGAGGGTGGTGGGAATGGTGAGCTTATCATTTGGAATCAGCTGTGGGTTTTTCATGAGGGGTGTGGGTGGCGGCCATAGGTGCAGGTTTAGGTTCTGGGGAGTCTAGGCCCCAGGAATGAAAAGCTGGGCCAAAGGTCAGTGTTAGGCAAGTGGTTTAGCCAAAGTTAGATAGAAGCCCACAAATAAATTTGGAGAATTATGACTATCTATCTATCTAGGTAAGTTGTTTATATGAAACATCATGCAGAAGTACAGAGTTCCCATATACCACCCTGCAACACACATAGTTTTCCCTATTATTAACACTGTGCATTAGTGGGTGTTCTAGTTTGCTAGCTGCTGGAATGCAATATACCAGAAACGGAATGGCTTTTAACAAGGGGAATTTAATGAGTTGCTAGTTTACAGATCTAAGGCCGAGAAAATGTCCCAATTAAAACAAGTCTATAGAAATGTCCAATCAAAGGCATCCGGGGAAAGATACCTTGGTTCAAGAAGGCCAATGAAGTTCAGGGTTTCTCTCTCATCTGGAAAGGCACATGGTGAACGCAGTCAGGGCTCCTCTCTCGGCTGGACAGGCACATGGCGAATACGGTATCATCTGCTAGCTTTGTCTCCTGGCTTCCTGTTTCATGAAGCTCCCCGGGAGGCGTTTTCCTTCTTCATCTCCAAAGGTCGCTGGCTGGTGGACTCTCTGCTTCGTGGTGCTGCAGCATTCTCTGCTCTCTCTGAGTCTCTCTCTCCAAAATGTTTCCTCTTTTATAGGACTCCAATAAACCAATCAAGACCCACTCAAATGGGTGGAGACATGTCATCCCCTAATCCAGTTAAATAACCATTCTTGACTAAATCACATCAACCAGGGAGATGATCTCATTACAGTTTCAAATATACAGTATTGAATAGGGATTATTCTACCTTTATGAAATGGGATTTATATTAAAACATGGCTTTTCTTAGGGGGCATATATCCTTTCAAACCAGCACAGTGGGGTACCTCTGTTACAATTGATGAAACAATATTACTACTATACCATTAACCATAGTCCATAGTTCACATTAGGGTTCACGGTTCATGTTATACAAATCTGTGGACTTTTTAAATTTTTATTCAGGTAATATATATACAACACAGCATTTCCCATCTGAGCCATTTTCAAATACAAAATTCAGTGGTGCTCACAATGGGAGACAATATTTGGAAACAACATATCAGATAAAGGTCTAGTATCCAGAATTGTTAAAGAGAGTGTTCAACTCAACAACAAAAAGACAGCCAACCCAATTACAAAATGGGCAAAACACTTGAACAGACACTTCTCAGAAGAGGAAATACAAATGGCCAAAAGGCACATGAAGAGATGCTCAACTTCCCTGGCTATTAGAGAAATGCAAATCAAAACAACAATGAGATAATATCATCTCACGCCCACCAGAATGGCCATTATCAACAAAACAGAAAATGACAAGTGCTGGAGAGGATGTGGAGAAAGAGGCACACTTATCCACTGTTGATGAGAATGTCAAATGGTGCAACCACTGTGGAAGGCAGTTTGGCAATTCCTCAAAAAGCTAAATATAGAATTGCCATATGTCCCAGCAATACCATTGCTAGGTATCTACTCAAAGGACATAAGGGCAAGGACAACAAACAGACATTTGCACACCAGTGTTTATAGCAGCATTATTTACAATTGCGAAGAGATGGAAACAGCCAAAATGTCCATTAACAGAGAGTTGACTAAACAAACTGTGACATTTACATAAGATGGAATATTATGCAGCTTTAAGACAGAATAAACTTATGAAGTATGTAACAACATGGATGGACCTTAAGGACATTATGCTGAGTGAGATTAGCCAGAAACAAAAGGACCAATAATGTATGGTCTCAATGATATCAACTGACATTAGTGAATAAACTTGGAGAATTTCACTGGTAACAGAGACCATCAGGAGATAGAAATAGAGTAAGATATTGGGTAATTGGAGCTGAAAGGATACAGATTGTGCAACAGGACTGAATGTAAAAACTCAGAAATGGACAGCTAATGGTGCTAATTGCATCTGTAATATTGGGCTCCTATCACCACCATTACTAAAACTTTTCCATCAGTCCACATGGAAATGCTGTACCAAGTAAGCATTAACTCCCCGTTCCCTGACCACTACCCTGGCCCCTGGTAACCTGTCTCCCAGTTTCTGACTCTATGAATTTGCATATTCTAATGTTTTCATATAAATGAGACCATATAATATTTATTCTTTTGTGTCTATAGCCTTATTTCTCTCACATGATGTCTGCGAGGTTCAGCCATGTTGTCACCTGTATCATACCTTCATTCCTTCCTCTGGCTGAATAATTTTCTGCTGGATAGACAGACCACTGTCGTGGTCAGGTCCATGTATCAGCTTGGCCAGGTGGTGGTACCTGTTTGTCTGGTTGGGTAAGTGCTGGCCTGCCTATTGCTATGAGGACATTTCATAGAATTAAATCATGATCATGTCGGCTACATGAATAGCTGATTCCATTTGTGATCAACCAAGGGGAGTGTCTTCTGCAATGAGTGATGCTTAATCTAATCACTGGAAGATTTTCAAGGAGGATTCAGAAGAGACAGGATCTCTTCCTGCTTCCACCAGCGAGCCTCTCCTGTGGAGTTCATCCAGACCCTCCATCAGAATCATGAGCTTCACAGCCTGCCCTGCGGATTGTGGACTCTACATTCCCATGATTACGTGAAATACTTTAATCAATTTTATATTTATGAATATTTCCTGTTGATTCTGTTTCTCTAGAGAGCCCTAACTAATACAGACCACATTTTGTTTCTTAATTCCTCTGTTAATGGACACTTGGGTTGCTTTCATCTTTTGGCAATTGTGAATAATGCCATTGTGCTGGTTTGAAATGATGTATGTACCCTAGAAAAGCCATTTTTTAATCTTAATCCCATTTTGTAAGGGCATCCATTTCTTCTAATCCCTATTTCTAATAGGATTATGTATGTTTGAACCTGTAATCAGATCATCTCCCTGGAGATGTGATTTAATCAAGAGTGGTTGTTAAACTGGGTTAGGTGGAGACGTGTCTCCACCCATTTGGGTGGGTCTTGATTAGTTTATGGAATCCTATAAAAGAGGAAACATTTTGGAGCAGACGATTACGCAGCCACGAGAAGCAGAGAGTTCACCAGCCAGTGACCTTTGGAGATGAAAAAAGAAAACGTCTCCTGGGGAGCTTTATGAAACAGGAAGCCAGGAGAGAAAGCTAGCAGATGACATCGTATTTGCCATGTGCCCTTTCAGCCAAGAGAGAAACCCTGACGGTGTTTGCCACGTGCTTTCTCATTTGAGAGAGAAACCCTGAATTTCATCGGCCTTCTTGAACCAAGGTATTTCCCTCTGGATGCCTGTGATTGGACATTTCTATAGACTTGTTTTAATTGGGACATTTTCTCGGCCTTAGAACTGTAAACTAGCAACTCATTAAATTCCCCTTTTAAAAAGTCATCCTGTTTCTGGTATATTGCATTCCAGCAACTAGCAAACTAGTAACAACCATGATCATTGGTTGTAATGACTTTCGTTTTAATCACAAAGGCATCATCTGGCTATTATAAAAGTTCAGATAGACAAAATAAAAACAAAGTGGGATGGAAAAAAAAAGTTTTTTCTCTTGACCTGTTCTACCCTCAAAGTAAGCAATGTTCTATCTTGGTGCATATTCTTCCAGAGCTGCTTACATTCTTATCCAGACATACCCATGTACACACACGTCCACAGACACATACCCCTTCATGCCAAACATATTACTCTGCAATTTCCATTGTTAGCATAGCATAGATCTTCGACTTTTCCTCTTAGTACATAGAGATCTAACTGGTTCTTATGAGGAGTTGCTTAATAATCCATCGTTAGTGTACACACCCCACCCCACCCCCAGTTTATTCCTCCAAATAGTGGATTGTCCCATTTTAGACATTAGAGAATGATGATCAGGAAAGAAAAGGCAAGACATAAAGCAAAGAATGTTTCATTGTTCAAGAATCTCCTGGCTTTGTTTGACTGTACCCCTACCCTGAAATGAGCTCAGACGTAGCAAAATAATCCCAAATCTCAAACTAGGTATAATTTTTATACTATTACATAAAGCTTTCATTTTATTCAAGTAGGACATCAGGGTCAGCTCAGATTTGAATTTCAGCTGCCCTATTACCATTCGAGAGATCTGAAACAATTTCTTAAATTCTCTATGCCTCAGTTTTCTCATCCATAAAATGGTAGCAATAATGGTTCTTTACCTATCTCATAGGGTTGTGGGAGGAAGTGCAATTCATTATACTTAAGTGCACATCATTTGGCATTCATGTTGTCATTGCATGGACATTTCTTAAGAAAATACTTATTAAACTAACAATTTTCCTTGGGCATTTGGAGCCAATCATTTGTTCTTTCCCAAAGTTTTGTATGAGATTTAAAAAAAAAAAAAAGCAAAGCCTCATAGAACCTAGCTATTTCTCCTGGAATACATATTAATTTATTAAATCCTAAGTTTCCTTGTGTTTTAAAGAGCTGTTAAAAAAAAAAAAAAGCCTCAGCGGCTTTTTTTGAAAATTCCTCTGCGCTGGGTACCCAAAAGATAAAACCCCCCAACCCAAACAAAACCCGAGCAGTCCAGCATCACAGCAGGCAACCGTCCCTAACCCCCAGCTAAGATCCACAGCCTCGGTGGGCTCGGGTGGGCAAGCCTGGGAACACGGAAGGCAGGGGCTGAAATACCCCGAGTCTCACACATGCACTCTTAACACGTAGTAGTTTCCTGACCCGAGTGGGTGGGGGTGTGCAGACCCGTTGAGGGGGGTCCTGGCTCAGCCTCACCCTTCAGGTGGGAATGACCAAGTGGGCTTCCCATTCCCACCGCCCACAGGGTGGTCCCGAGGCTGCGGGAGGGGTGGGGTGACCGTGTGGAGTGAGGTACGCCCCGCGCCCACCCTGAAGAGACAGACGGCCACTCAGAACGACAGCCCCAGGCCCCGGGAGGGTTTTTTCTTGCTGGAGGGAGGCCCAGAGGACGAAGGCAGAAGGTAGGGAAGACAGGGGAGACCTCTATGGAGACATCTGACGAGTGAACAGGGGCTGCACTCTAAGGAGTTTGAAGTGCGACTTGGGAAAGGCTTGTAGGCTAAAAAAAGCAGGAAGTGCTCAGGCGGGGAGGAGCGAGATGTGGCTAAGAGGGCGAGCGGGTCGGATCCACGGGGTTCTTGGGTTTTACTCAGAGAACCAGGCAAGTCTCCTCCATCCCAGGGATAACCTGAGGACCTCCCGCTCCCTTCAATTCCCTCACAGGTACTCCAGCGCCACCGCCCGACACCCCAAAATGCGTGGGGACCCCACCCCTAGGTGACGTCATGCGCTCCAGGCGGCACACGCACAGAAGCCTTCTCCCGGACTCCGCCAAGGGCGGGCTACGCCTCCGCCCGGTCCCGCCCCTCGATGTAGAAACCACTGTTCATCTCGCGTTGCCAGCGGCAACGTAGGCGGCTGGTTGCTAAGATACCTGGTATTGCGGTTCCCCCCGCCCCTTGCTAGGCTCCGGCCAACCCAAGCTCGTCCATTCAACCAATGGCAAATGGGCAGTGGGCGGGACTTGATTTACTCGGACCAAAGAAACGCGGGCTACATCCGGCGTAGCGCAGCCAATGAGCGCGGGGCGGCCCCTGTAAATTGGCCCGAGCGCCCCCTCGCTCGCCGTTCCTCCGCCCCCGGCCCCGCCCCACCACAGCACTGTGCTGGTTGCGGTCTGACCCGAACGGAACGGAGCCAAGATGGCGGCGGCCGACGGCGATGACTCGCTCTACCCCATCGCGGTGCTCATAGATGAGCTCCGCAATGAAGATGTGCAAGTAAGAAGGCTGTAGGGGCTCGGGGAAGACGGCAAGGGAGACATGGAGGCCCTTGGAGGCCCTCGCGGAGGGGATCGCCTTTCGCCTGGAGTGGCGGCCGAGTTGGCGGCCAATCAGCGTCCAGCTC
This sequence comes from Tamandua tetradactyla, assembly GCF_023851605.1. Lineage (NCBI taxonomy): Eukaryota > Metazoa > Chordata > Mammalia > Pilosa > Myrmecophagidae > Tamandua > Tamandua tetradactyla. The sequence continues at coordinate 8,991,219 of NC_135342.1, forward strand.
TCATCCCTCTGGGTCCCCGGACCCCATGAGACGGCGCTACGGATTGGGAGTCGGCGCAGCGGGGGGGTGGGAGCATGGGCGCGCCTGGAGGGTCCTGGGCCTGCCGAACGCGCGCGGTAGCCGGGGGTCTGGGAGGCCGGGGTGGGGGCACGGGATGAGGGTGGGTAGGGCCCCGTGATTGGCGGAGGTCCCGGAGTGGCCCCTTGACTGGGCGGGGAGCGGGCGCGGCCGTGTTGGCCAGGACTTGGGTGTGATTTCTTCTTCTTGGGTTTCCGCGGGGCCGCGGCGTGGGCCCCCAGAATGGGCTGCCTTCGCCATTCCTGCCCTCCTCTCCCATTTTGATGTACACCCTCAAAGAGGAGGAGGGCGCACCGGGGGGAAGCCAGCACTGTAGCAACCCGCCCCCTTTCCCCTCCACCCTATCCCCCCACTTTCCTCAGCCGGCTCACGATTTTCTCCTGAGTGGGTTGTTGGGGGAGTGTTATATATAGGGGGGCTTTGAGCCGGCTTAGGGCTTCCTGATAGACCTGGGGGGCCGGTCACAGCTCCACCGCCCACACGCTGCGTGACTTTGGGCGAGTTACTTCACCGCTCTGAGCCTCTTTTCCAGGCAGTGTGGGGTGATATAGTCCTGGCCTCACTGGGTGATTGTGAGGACTGATTGCGTTAAAAATATTAGTAAAACAGACGGCTTCTGGCCGATTGTAAGGGCCCAGCAAATATTAGCCGTAATTATTGTGAACAGTGCGTGAAGCCTCCCATCCTCCATCTCGTCCTCAGATTCCCACTTATAAAATCGAGGGGGATGCACTGGGAAATGTTCCAAGGCCGGGCAGGGCTCGGAGGTTTTGGGTGCCTCGCTCTCATTCTGGAGTCAGACAGGCTCCCCTTTGTCGAGTGAAAAATGGCACTTGACGGTGTTAAACAGGCAAGAATGACTATCCAGTGGCTGTTACAGCAAAGGGAGAGAGTTAAATTCAACTCTGCGGAAAAAAGGAAAGCCGGGTTTTTAAGGACTGGAGGTGGGTTGGAGGAAAAGCCTAGGAAGATAGCAAGGGGTTTTATCACTGGGATGGGGGAAGGGATTTGCTGAGGTTGCAGTTAGGCCTGGTTGGTTCCTTCAATGTGAGCAGGGATTTACTGGTTGCCTTCTGGACCACCTGGTTCGGAATGTTTTCTTTTGCTGTAAGGGCCAGGAGAAAGAAGGAGGGAGCTAAGGAACCTCCCAATTAGGAGCTTCTCAGGTGCCTGGGTAGCCAGGTGAGGGGAGAGGAAGCTCGGGGGTGAAGTTGCTGTTTACAATTGTTGGGGCCTAAAGTTGTCCTTTTTCCATTTGTCTTGTCGGCGGTCCGGTGCTCCCCACCCCTCACCCCCTTGCAGTTGGAGTTGTTTTTGTGTGCAGTCCCAGAGCTGCAAGATTAGTCAGGACCCAGGAGGGAGTGGGGAGGCATGCAAGGAGTAAGCTGACTGCTTGGTCAGTTTGTACTCCTCTCTCTTCAACTTCTTGCTGATTGATATGGACAAGTTAGGTGAGTCTTGGTTTCTTCTGACAAATGGGGATAAATGTCTTGTCGGCCAGGCAGTTGTGTGAATTCACGTGTTCAGTAAACATCTGCTGAGCCTCAGGTATGGTGCTGGGGCAATAGCAGTGACACTGGTTGCTCTTCAGGAGACAGGTGTGAAGCATGTCGACAGCTAAATATAGTCACACATATGAGACATGGTGGGCAGGAAACAAACACGATGTGATAGTGGGCCTGCAAATATCTGGAGCCTCAGCTGTGCACTGTCTTTGGCACAGGTGTTTAGCAGAGGATGAGAAGGACATTTCCTGGCTTTGTGGTGCTTATCAGACTAGGGCTGGGAGATAAACAGTAAGCAAAATAAGTAAATTGAATAATATGTGAAACAGGGATAAATACTATGAGGAAAAATAAGAGAAATGTGGAGTACAATTTTAAAAAGAGTGGTTAGGGGAGCCCGTGCTGAGAAGGTAATATTTGAACAAAGATACCAGATTTGCTGGTACAAATTGCAAGAAATGTAATGGCTTAAAACAACAGAAATTTGTTATCTGACAGTATTGTAGGTCCAAAGTTCTGACATGGTGACTTGACTAGGTAAAATCAAGGTGTCAGCAGGGGTATCTTCATTTCTGGACACTCTAGAAGTGAACCATTTCCTTGCCTTTTCCATCTTCTAGAGGCTTTCCCCATCTAGTACTTTCCTCCATCTTCAGGGCCAGTGAGGGTCCTTCTTCCTGATTTTTCTTTCATAGTCTCCTTTCCCTCTCTCACAGTCCGGAGAGATTCTCTGAGTTTCAAGGATCGATGTTATTATATTGAGTCTGCCCAGGTGTTCTCTAGGTCCTTACCCAGATCACATCTGCAGGCTCCCTTTTGCTTCATGAAGCTGCATAATACTTGGTGATTCCAGGGATTGGGTAGTGGACATCCTGGTGGGGCTTTATTCTGCCCCCCACAGTCACTGCATTGGAAGGGGGAGATTGAGGGACAAAGTGGTAAAGAGGGGATGGTGAGTGTGCTTTTTTTTTTTTAACTTCATCAGTTAATTTAGCTTTTTTTGTTTGTTTGTTTAATCCTTGCAGTTTTAAATGTTACTGCATTGAGGTCAGTGAAGCTGAACTTGTTCCACAGGAATTTATATTTATGGAGTACTGGGTATTGGGCTGCCTGATGAGGCTACAGCTGTGAACAGACCACACGTGGTGGGCAGCGTCCACTTCCTTGGGAAGGCAGAGGAACACACAGGCACACAGGATATCAGAGGGTCTGTCTCCTCTTCACAGGGATAGAAAGGAACCAAGAAAGGGAGGGAGGGAGTGGGGAGCATCAGGGTCAGGGAGTGGCTTACAGTGTTGGGTAGAATGGGCCAGGAAAGGCCTTACTGGAAAAATGACATCTGGGCAGAGCGGTGGGGTGAGAGATTAGGTCCCTTGTGCTCCAGGCAGAGGAATCCAGGGCAGAGATCCTGAAGCTGGAATGTGCGCCTGTGTGGTCTGGGAAGAGCAGGATGGCCTGGGTGGCCAGAGCTAGGAAATGAGCCATTGATGTCAGGAGACCAAGGCAAAGAAGTATTGGAGGGCCAGGTCCTGGAAGGGTCTTGGGAGCCTCCATCAGTGAAATCTAGGATTGGCAGACAGCCACGGAGGACCCTAGGTCTGCTTCTGTAAATAAACCATTCATTTACTTGTTGAATCTGCAGCTTTTGTGTGACGTCAAGGTAGAGTTGATTAGTTTCAACAGGGATGGAATGGCCCTAAAATCTAGAATATTTACTGTCTGATCCTTTACAGAAAAAGTTACCAACCTCTGATTTAAACCATCTCTATGTCAAATCCCTCCTTCCCCCACCCCCATGTCTCTGCAGAGCTTACTAGAGCTGTAATGTCCAGCACAGAAGCCACTCGGCCACCTTGAGCACTTGAAGTGTGGCTGTTCTCAGTTCAGATTTGCTGAAAGTACAAAATCCATACCAGATTTCAAAGACTTGGCACAATGGAAAGAATGTAAAATAGCTCAGAACGTTTTATATTGTTTATATATCAAAATGATAATTTTTTATATAATGAATTAAATCAAACATTAAAATTAATTTCATACTTTTAACACTACTAAAAATTTAAAATTGCATATGTGGCTCCTGTCTGGCCCCCTGACACTTCTTTGCTTTAGTCTTCTGACATCAACAGCTCATTTCCTGACTCTGGCCACCCAGGGCATCGTGCTCTTCCCAGACATGGGAACATGGTAACATCTGTTAGCTTTCTCTTCAGGCTTCTTGTTTTGTGAAGCTCTCCCAGGGGTTTTTCCTTCTTCATCTCCAAAGGTCTCTGGCTGTGTGGGCTGTTGTGGCTCTAAAGTTTTTTCCAAAATGGTTCCCTCTTAAAGGGCTCCAGTGAGCAACCCCACCTTGAATGTGTAGAGGCACGTCTCCTTGGAAATCGTCCAATCAAAAGTTACCATCCACACTTGGGTGGGTCACATCTCCATGGGAACAGTAAAAAAGCTCCCAGCCAGCAATATTGAATAAGGATTAAAGAACATGGCTTTTCTGGGATCATCAACAGATTCAAACTAGCACAGTCTGTCATGAGTACTTGAAGCATTTTCTAAACCATTATTTAAGTGGGTTCTCTGAAGCAGTGAGTCCCAGCTGAAGGTGGTTGTCCCCAGCCTGACGTTGGGCAGTGTTAGGATGTGTTGCTGAGTGCCAGGAGAGTGCAGAGCTGCCAAGCATCTCCTGTGGCACCCCTTAAAGCAGATCATTTCAGACCCACCCGCTCCTCTCCTGTGCCTCCAGCAGCCCTGGACAGTAATGGTGCGTAGTGCAGGCCTCCAGATATTTACATTTTCTGTGTGGTCTGCTGTCTATATTATCTTTATTTTACAAAAATTAACTCAGCAAATCTTTATTGAGCACTTCACCTGCCAGGCATTGGCTTGGGTTCTTGGGGCATAGAGTGAAGGCCAAGTCCCGCCCCTGTGGAACTCATGGTCTGTGGAAAAGAAGATACAATAAGCAAATAGATGTGGGACGGGGCAGGAAAGGAACTGAGATGTGTGGAGAGAGATGGGCGCTTGAACAAAGTAAGGACAGAGCCCTGCAGAGTGGGGAGGAGTGGACCAAAGTCCAGGGTGGGAAGTGTGCGCATACACACGTGGGTGTTGCTGACTTGCCAGGAAACCACTGTGGTAGCAACAGAGGGAGCGAGCCGGGAGTCGTGGGCAGGGGCCAGGTCTTCTTGGTCCGCAGGAAGGCCTGTGGGTTTTATTCTGAGTATGAGGACAAGTCCTGCTACCCTTGGATCCTACTTGACGTGCATGTCAGGGAAGGCTCCATGGGTTGAATGCCTCCAAGAAGACAGCTTCTCTACGGGTGGGTGTAACAGTGGGAAGGGGCAGATGCTTGTTTCCATCTCCCCGTACTGTGCTCTGTGCCAAGACCTGCTGGGGACATGGTCTCAGTCCAGGCTGGTATGTGCTGTTGTGGAACCACTGTAGTCAGTACGGGGGTGCAGAAGGGGGCACATGCTGGCACAGGGAAGCCTTTCTGGGTTGTGATGTGAACAAGAGCTGGTGAAGGTTTCTCCTTGATATTAGTAGCTACTCTATCAGTTAGGAACGTTACAGGGAATCCAACCAACAGTCCTTTCACCAAATAAGGTTATTGTTTTTCCCTCATATAACAAGTTCGACAGCTCAAGGACATCGTGGAATTGGGTGACCTGTCTCGGTTGCTGCAGCATCTCCTGACATTAGTCAGGAACCATGCTGAAAGCTGGGCCAGCCCAGGGCAGAGGATCTTCTTGTTCTCCTCCCTTGTTTCAAGGAGGAAAATCTTTCTTGAAAGCTCCTTGGTGGACTTTGTCTAGATATACATCACTGCTGAATTACTTGGGATTAAGCTTGGCTGTAAATGATAACTCCACATAACAGTGACTTAAATGAGCTCCAAGTTTATTTCTGACTATGAACACAAAGGCTGGTGGCAGTGCAAGCTGCTGTGGTGCTCCATATGCCATAGGGTCCCCGGATCTTACCACTGTGTTCTGTCGGCATGTTTTCCAGTCCCCCCCACCCCCACTTACCTCATGGTCCAAGATGGCTGCGAAAGTCCTAGCCATTCTAGCTTCGTTCTGGACAGAAAAGAGAGGGACAAGGATGTGCCCCCCTTTCCCCTAAGAACACGTCCTAGAAGTTGCACATACCACATCCACCTGAATTTTCTCTTTGAGTGCCAGTCTTAGTTTTTGAATGCCAGTCTTAGTCACATCTAAAAGCAAAGGAGTTTGGAAAATATTTTTTTCCAGGGTATCATGTACACAGCTGGAGATCGTGTTGTTATAGACAGTGCAGCCTAGTGCTGGAAGTTTTACCTGGGACACATCTTATGAATTATTGTTTTACAGTAGTATATGTTAAACAGCACCAGCAAATCCTATGGCTCTGTAGCCAGTAGAAATCATGACACATTTTAGCTGTCCGCAGGTTCTTGTAGTATTGTTTATGATCATTGCTATTTCAAAATTATGGTCGTTATTAGACCTGCTGAAGGGGTCCATGGCATTAGAAGTACCCAGAAATAGGAATACTCACTTGTGACTAAGAACCAGGTGGCTGGGGTTCAAATCTAGTCCTGCTGCCTATGAGGACGTGAGGTTACTTCACCTCACTATGTCTTTGGCTTTTCTTATATTTACCATCTGGGGTGATTGAGAGGATTAGCGGCCAAAGCCTGGCACAAAGTAAGTACTAGAGAAATGTTTGCTATTAATACTCTTACTGAAAAAAGGGAGAGCACACCTCAGCAGACAGCTCACTGGCTGCCACACGTGCCTGTGTCGATACCCAAACAAAATCAGACTGCTATCAGGCGGGTACAAGGCTGCCCCAGTGGTCATTCTGATAACACCCTGCAGCTAGGGTGCTCCCTGCAGGATGCCACTGGGTTCTCCCAGCAGCCTTCCAAGGGAAGGCATTATTGTCCTGGTTTTACAGATGAAAAAATTGAGGTGCAGGGTTGCCTAGGACCCCATGGTTCATAGTTGGAGCAGTTTAGACAGTCTTGAACCCAAGCACTGTCCTGTGCTGCTTCTGGGACCTCTGGAATAAAAACCCGGGCGTCCAAGGATGTGGTGGAGGGGAGGGGGTTCTTTGCCATGAGAGAGACCATCAAATCTCCCTGGACCTGCTCCTTGGGGATCTTTCTGAAATGGCAGTATGATGTTGGGATTAAGAGCACAGGCTCTGGGTCCCAGGAGTTGCTTGCTGCTCTTTGGCAGAAGAGGATCAGTGTCCTCTTCTGTAAGGTGCAGGTTGTAATATTGATAATCTATCCAGAGCCCAGTCATGAGGCTGGTCAGGCAGTTGGGACACCGCCAGGCCTGTGGGCAGCCGTTAGGAAATGCTGGCTGCTTTGCTGATGATGTTACTCCTGCCTGGCCTCATTGGCCTTGGGGTTGTTGCTCCCCTATGGTGGCCCTGGCCACAGTTCACATTTCCACATCTCCCCTCTGAGAGGAGAACACGGAGGTCCAGCTTGGAAAGGACCAAGCAGAAGGAAATAGGTACCAGGTCAATCTTCCCACCAGTATTTTATGATGAAAATTTCAAGTAGAGAAAGTTGAAAGACAAAGTAAGAGGGTCAGTAGACTCTGCTGCCTGTTTTGGCAAATAGAGTTTTATTGGCCTGCAGCCACGCCCAGTTGTTTATGTGTCATCTCCAGCAGTGTTTTGGTGTCAGAGTTGAATAGTTGAGGCAGACTGTTGCCCATGGAGCTGGAAGCACTTTCTATCTGGCACTCAAAGAGAAAGCTACAGTAAGCTCCTGTGTACTTACTGCTCGAGGTCAGTAATTGCTGGTATTTACCATCTTTGTTTTTTAATCTGTTTCATAGGTCTTTATATATAGTTTATTTTTTGGCTGAACCATTTTGAAAATACGTTACAGTCTTTGTATGTCATTTTTGGTCCTTTCACTGCCAGGAAGGTGGCCTTGATGGTCTAAAAACCCAGGGACGATCACTTCTTGGCTTTTTGGCTAAGATCGAGTGTAGTATCTATTCTTATCAGTTTAATATCTGATACGTCCTCTATCCAAGGACAATATATTAAATGGATTTTTGGAGCTGGGAGATGGAATAGGAGCTTGCTCCATCCACTTCACGCATTGACCTGGTATTGCAGTAGTTCCAGGAATGGTGCACCCCCTTGGGGGAATAATAAATGTATAAAAAATTTTAAAAATAAATAAGTAAAAATAAAAACCCAGGGACATTGTATGAAAAATTTGGTGTGTGTGTTTTTCTGAAGAGAGACTGTCACGGTGTTCCATCACTCATCACTGTCTGTGACCCCAAAGAAATTCTTAAACCACTGGGCCATATAGCCTGAGTAATTTAGGGATCCAGGGAAAGTTCAGGCTGGGGGCTTCTGCTCCTCATCTTGCTCCCTCCCCTCCAGGAAGAGGCCACAACCGCTCCCTGGTTCCTCGCTCATCAGCCTTTGCACCCACTCCCGTGTGACCTCACTTCATCCCGAACACAGCCTTGTGAGCCAGGCAGAGAAGGCAGAACCAGAGGGGAGGGTTCTGCAGTCAGCTCCAGAATCTCTGCTGCTGGGCTTGGGCTCCAGCACTCCCAGTGCTGTCTTCAGCCTTAGGTTGCTCAGTGATGAAAAGGGGATTATTCACCTGCACTCCCTAGGACTGAGAGGATCATGGGAGGTCCCAGGGTAACTGCTTAGTTCAGGACCTCAATGTGTATTAGCCACTTATCTTAGTTTCCTGGGGCTGCTGCAAGAAATAACCACAAACCAGGTGGCTTAAAACAACAGAAATTTATTCTCGAGGTTCTGGAAGCCAGAGGCCTGGAAAGAAGGTGTTGGTTCCTTCCATGGACTCTGCCTCCCCTGGCTTCTGGTGGCGCCCGTCATCCTTGGTGTCCTCGGATGGCACGTGCTTCGCTCAGTCCCTCCTTTGTCACATGGCCATCCCCTACCTGGGTCTCTGTCTTAGAAGGATGCTGTATTTGGGTTTAGAGCCCACCCTAAATTCAGGATGAGTTCACCATGAGATCCTTCACACAGTTCCATCTTCAAAGGTCCCTTTCTCAACAAAGTCACGATGACAGGTGGGGGTGCCAGGCCTTGGGCAACTCCTTTAACCCTCTCTGTTAGCCAGCAGCCTGGAGGAAGCCTCCCCTTCGGGCCCTCTCAGCTGTGTGGCCCTGGGCCTCTTTCTTTCCCTTGGAAATGGGACATATAATAACTCTGACCTTGTACGGTTGTTGTGAGGATTAGATGGTAGTGCATGTGAGTGTTTAGCCCAGAGTGAGCTTTAGATGGGCAGCTGCTGTTCACGTGCAGTGTGTGGTACAGCCGAGGGCGCTTGGTGACAGGGGCAGGGAAGGAGTAGGGGTGGGAGCTGCAGTTTTTAGACAGGGTGGTTGGGGGAGGAGGAGCAGAGTAGTGTCAGCTCATTAGGACCCAAAGGATACCTCTGTGGCTGCTGCCACCACCACTGCCATTATTCCTGCCATTGTTACTTGATGATTTAAGGCCACAGAGTCACTTGGGAGGCGTTGGCCAAGTTTCTGGGTCACATATTCTGCCTGTCTAGTAAGGTTTCCAGGGCAGTGCTACGTCCGGAGCTGTTGCAGCTAACCTGTTTGCATGCAATATACTGCGAATGGGTTGGCTTTTTCAAAGGGGATTTAATAGGTTTACAGATTCACATTTCTAAGGCCATAAAAAGATCCAAATTAAGGCACTAATAGGAGGATACCTTCTCAGACGAAAGGCTGCTGGCATCTGGGGTTCCTCTGTCATGTGAGAAGGCACATGGCAATGTCTGCTGGCCTTTGTCCCCTGAGTTGTCTCCTTCAGTTCCTGTGGGTCCTTCTGGCTTCTCCTGAGATGTTTTCTTTCTGAACTCTCTCTCAGGACTCCAGTGAAGGATTGAGACCCACCTTGAATTAGGTGGGTCCCATCTCCATGGAAACAACCTAATCAAAAGGTCCCACCCACAGTGGGTCTGCACCTATAAGAATGGATGAGAAGAATATGGCTTTTCTTGGATACATAATAGATTCAATCCATCACATTGCCCATGTCTGGTTTTCTCATGTTCTCCCCTCTTCTCTTTCTCTTGTCAGCTTCGCCTCAACAGCATCAAGAAGCTTTCCACTATTGCCTTGGCCCTTGGTGTCGAGAGGACCCGCAGTGAGCTCCTGCCCTTCCTCACAGGTAATGAGGTGAATTTGCGGGCCCTGCTGGGGATGAGGGGTTTAAGAGGTTGTAAGTGTCCATCCTGAGCTGGGTGCTGTAAGTCAAGGCAGGATTCAGAGGAGAGAAGCAGTTCTGCTCAGAGGGAAATATCTAGAATGATGGGAGCCAGTTTGGTGAAAAGGGTTTGGGAGCAGAGAATCAGATTTGGATTACAGCTCCGGAAGTTAGAAGCTGATAACTTCCAGTACTGACTTCAGTACCGAATTCATGTTTTTTGAATTGGTAAAAAAAAAGGGAAAATTATCCCATTTGTCGTTTTGCTGCAAGTGTTAATTAACAGCCGTTGCTAATGTTTAACTACATGCCTAGCAAGCTGCAGGCCCTTTTTTAGGATGGGGCCTGCCCTCCATAAGCACTGGCTGCAATCACTGTCACTGGCTGAGTGTGTTACCTCAGATAATACTATTGTCCCATTTTATAGAGGTGGAAACTGAGGCACAGAAAGAAGATAACTTCACCGGGGTTGGGCAGTTAAGTGGTGACTGAGAAGGAGGGTGTATTTGTCGAGTCATTCTGGCTCCAACGCTTGGCAGGATTGGTTAGTGACGAATAGCACGGGCTCTGGGTCCCAACAACCTGGGTTCAAATCCAGGTTTTACCAATCACCAGCTGTGTGACCTCAGACAAGATACTCATATCTACCTGCCTCGGATTCTACATGTGCAAGATCAGGCATAGTAGGTTTAAATAAGGGCTTGTAGCTGCCCGGTATGTGGTGCACGCATCCTGAGTGTCAACTGCTGGGCAGTTCCTGCATACCAGGGCCCACGAAGGTGCGTGTGAAACGCTTAGTGTGGCATATACCACAGCTGACCATCGTGTCACCATCTGTCATTCTGTCATTTTTTTTTTACTACCTTACACTCCATCTTTCTAAACTACAGAAAGGGGAGAAGACAGACATGGAGGGAGAGAGACGTCATCCCATTGGCAGACAGGGAACTCTAGCTGACCTCAGGGCAGCACTGCAGGATTTCAAACCCGGGTCTCTTCTACCTTTGTAATATACCCATGCCCCAGAAGTTGTCCTTTCCCGGGCATTATTCTAATGTGCTCAGTCTCTTCAGTTCACTTGTGGAGGCCGTGTGGTTTAGGGTCATGTGTTCAGTGTCTCATGTGCAAACGCCCTGTGCAGGAGTTACAGTCATAGGCTGTGTTGCTGCAGGCAAGTCACTTTGCTCTTTAGACCTCAGTTTTCACCATTTGTTGACCTTAATACTAGTTAGAATTGCAGCAGGCCTTTTGGTGTTACCCAGGGCAGGGTCCGTATGGCATTGTCCTGAATTCCCATAGTGACTGAAAGGCAGATTCGTGATGTCCAGAGCCTAAGGTCCCCAGATGAAGGGTTTCCTCAGGTTCTTCCCAGCAGGAACCTACTTAGTGGCACCAGGCTTGACTTTCAAAGGGAAGGGTATCTCTGCGGAGGGAAACTTGATGGCATCTACATCATAAATCTGCAGGGGACCTGGGAAAAGCTTCTGCTGGTGGCTTGGGTCTTGTCACCATTGAAAACCCAGCAGGTGTCATTGTCACATCCTCCAGGAACATCAGTCAGCAGCCTGTGAACTTAGCTGCTGCCCCTGGAGCTACTCCTATTGCTGGGTGCTTCACTCCTGGGACCTTCACCGACCAGATCCAGGCAGCTTCCCCAGAGCCACATCTGCTCGTGGTGACCAATCCCAGGACTGATCACCTGCCTCTCACGGAGGCCTCTTAGGATCACATGCCGAGCGCTGCTCTGGATAGCAGATTCTCCTCTGTTTTGCATGGATATTGTCATCCCTGCAGCCACGAAGGAGCCCACTCACGGGTTGGAGGCAGTGGGTGCTGATCCATGAATTTCTGCAAATACATGTGGAACCATGTTCCTTGAACACCCATTGATCATGTCTCCTCCTACAGAGAATCTGAAAGAATTAGAAAGGAAGATCAGTCTGCCACTAGCAGACCATGACCAAGGAGGAATTTCAGGGTGAGGGGGCTGCTCCAGCTCCCAAACTTGTTACCATCTGTCCCTACGTCACAGACTGGTTTGAAGATTTTCAGGGGCCCTTTGTGACCTCCTGGCTGGGAGTCAGAACACTCAGCTGCAGCCCCTACTGCTCAAGCCACTGAACAGGCAGGAACTCCCACTCAGTGGTTTTAAGCTATTGATTCTTCCACGGGCTTTCATACAGAAAACAAAAATTAGGTTGATGGAAAATAAACATCAGTTTCTGTTTTTAAAAATACTTGTATCTAAAGTTTCAGAGTCAGCCAGTGTGTGTTACTGTTGACAATTTTCCATGTCTGATGGTTTCCCTTGGACCCGGTGATGGTGCAGATGATGGAGCATGGGTTACAAGGGAGTGGGGTCGCTCTCAGAGTGAGATTGTAACCGAGTCTGACTTTGTCCCACAGATACCATCTACGATGAGGACGAAGTCCTCTTGGCCCTGGCGGAACAGCTGGGAACCTTCACCACTCTGGTGGGAGGCCCCGAGTACGTGCACTGCCTGCTGGTAAGTCTGCAAGGCAGGAGAAGCTCACTCCCCACCCTCAAGATTATATGCATGGCCCTGCCATGGGGCCAGGAGGCTGGGGTGTGGGAGGAGGCTGGAGGTGCCGTTGGAATAGGTGGGCCTTGGGCAGCAGGTCAGATGGTGGCATTTCTCGACAATGATGCCGAGAAATAATTGTCATCTTTCCACTCACCAGGCATCTCTCACTTGGAGCTTCCGGTCTGACCTATAAGAGAGTTAGTTTCCACTGTACTGCTGTGCTTTCCTTACCTGTAAAATGGAGTCACTAAAAACCCTTTATAATTGACTTAAAAATTAGCCTTTCGTGACTGCATGGTGAATAGCAGCATGTCAGCTGCCATTGTCACTGCTGCTGTCACCTTGATATGTCCACCTGGGCTAGGGGCTCCCTTTTTGTCCACGAGTTACTGGAGCACAGAGGTGAAGCACATGGCCCACAGCCACACAGATGGTACGTGGCAGAGTTGGGGGTCCAGGCCATACCCTACTGCCTCCCAGTGCATCCCTGCAGGTGAGGACCAGAGGCAGGTCTGAGGCTAATGGTGCTGCTGTTTGGGAGAAGATGAGGGAGGCTCTGATTTCTTCAGGGAAGCACTCTAACCCTGTGATCTTAGAGGCTACCCCAACCCTCAGTAGGCACTGCTATGGCCAGCTGTTTTTCATTTTTCATTTTCTTCAGTAATTCTGTATTTCATGATTTCTAAAGTTACATTTTCATATTTGGCATCTCTGAAATTGGGCTGCATCTGTACTTGTAGGTCTTTTACAATTAGCTGCAGGCTTTTTTCCTTTTAGTGTATTAAATAACAGTATGTCTCGTGAGTGTAGGTATCTTAGATTTAACAAAATGGCAATTTCTCTTTCTTCCCAACAACAGTCTAAAGAAACTTGGTAATTACCATTAAATGTTGGTATCTGACCTTTCATCTGTGTATATGTATTATTCATATGTATGTACCTGTAGAAAATGAGATAATTTCCTACATTTTATCAGAATAGGGCTTAATATGAGACACGTGAGTCCTTGCATCAGCTTGAAAAGGTGCCTAGAAATCCACAGAAGTATAGCCCTTGGTGTTTGTCAGGCTTTCTGAGGAGAGGAGTCATAGCTCTCAGCAGCTTCTCAGAAGACTCCGGAGCATGAAACACCATTAGAAGCCTGAGGCTTCAATTAGGGGCTGTAGGACCCACAGTGGGTTGAGATTCAGACCTGTGGTGGAGGTGGAGCCAGAACCTAGGGTCCTTAGGGCAGCTCTGGGTTTCCCGTTGAGCACTCTCAGTGAGGAAGACCATGACCCTCCCACCCATTTTTTCCCCTCCCTTAGACCATTATGCCACGAAGTCAGGGAATAGGGTGCCACAGCTCTGGCTTCTCTCTGCTCATTCTCATGTGCTTCTCTGGGTGGAACAGGCTAGTGCATCAGTTGAACCCCAGCTGCCTTTCTCTGGCTTTTTTCTTTTTCTCATCATTTTCCTTTTCATGTCTTAGGAAGCCACCTCAGCTCTTAGAGTGCTTCCTATGCCCAGTACCTACATACGTTCTCTTGGCAAGAGTTTTCCCCTTGGTTTGTTTGCTTCCAGTACCAGCAGCATGCTGCATAGCACTGTAGACTGCTGGTTTTCCTGTGGTAACAGTTGTAGGGCTTTCCTTTTTGAACAGTGCCATTCTCTTGATGTTTAGAATATCACCTTTCTTAAAAGATTCTTACTTATGTGGCCAAAGGAACAACTTCCTGTTCTGTAGAAGACCTAGAGAACATCTAGCAGGGTTGTCATTTTGTGTTGTCATTTTGATGAATTACTGTAAGATGGTGGTTGTGCTGAAAGGCCTCATACTTCTCAACAGACAATCCTAGAGCCTTGTGTGGGCCAGGCAATGCAGGGAATCCGAGCTGGGTCAGATAGAAGAGCTGTACTCATGACACAGCACACAAATGCCCGTTGTAGTTAACCCATTGTTTCCTCATAGCCACCCTGTGAGTGGGTACTGGTGTTGGCCACATTGCACAGATAAGGAAACTGAGGGACAGAATACTTTAAATGACTTGTCTGAGCTGGTGAGAGGCAGAACCAGGATCAGATCAGGGTTCCTGGCTTGAAGTCACCCCCCTGCTGTATATGCAGGTGGCTCCTAGTTGCAACACAAACTACTCAGAGTTGTAAATAAAAGGAATAGAGGGGTCCTCAAACTCAGAAGGGGGGATCCAGCCTCATTTAGGTGGGATAGGGAGTTGTTAAGGAAGGCTTCCTGGAGAAAATATAAGTTAACCTGGATTTTGACAAGTTAGGAGAAATGGAGAATAGCTGTTGTACAATTCATTCATTCCATAAAGACTGAGCAAGGACTAAGCTGTGAAGAATTGGAATTACACAGGCACCCCTGTGGCTGTGGCTCTAAGCCTGTTTATCAGTTGGCTTTCATTCTTTGGATCCTGGATTCCTTTGAGAATCTGATAAAAATTCTGAACCTTTGCCTCATAAAAGTATACCTAATTCTAGGAGGTTCACAACTTCTCCCCATTCCTTTCCCCCTCGTCCCAGAGCCCATCTTTGACTTCGGCAGGGATCCATGGTCTCCAGGCTTAAGAACCCCTCTCCTCCAGTCCTTCACCAGGGAGGCCTCTACAGTGGTTTTCCCTGAACTCCACTCTGTGAAAGCACCCCTTGGAATTCCTTAAAAATGCCCCATTCTGGGCTCTATCCCCAGAATCTGGTTCTTTGCTCCAGACTAGGATATTTCCAGGTGGTCTGCTGTGGGTGCTTGGCTTTGAACGCACTCTCTGTAGTAACCCACTGGGAAAGAGTCCCTTGGGTAACAGCTGCTCAGCCTCTACCCTCAGACCTCCATTATAACAGAACTGGAGTTTGGTCTGTAGCCGTCTGGTATCTATTGATAGAGTACATGTAAGTGCCAGCCTTGCCAGCAGGAGAAATGGGGGTTGAGGACCCCATCCCTGTAGTAGCCCAGTAACCCCACGCCCATACTGGTGCTACCTGGAGTCTTCTCTGAACCAGGAACCCTGCCCCAGCTTGAGCTCCTGTGGCACAGACCTCACGTGCTAGCCCTCAAGTTTTTGATCCATGTCAGCTTTTGTCAAATGAGATTTACCACATAAAAATCTAGGTTTTTTTGCTTCTTGAGGAATATCAGATTTGCTTTTATCCACTGTGTTTCCACAGTTGATGTTGCTAGGAAGCAGCTGTCCCCCTTCAGTGGACATGAGCTCCCCAGTTTGCCCCCACCCTTCATCTTTGTTCCTTGCTCTATTCTGTATACTTTCTGGCCCAGGAGTATTTACGTTCATGATTTCTCTCTGCCTTCTCTACCTGTCAGGCCAAGTTGGATTCCAGATCACAGCCCTACTCCTTTATTTGAACAGATTAGGGTAGGCCGAGTCTCCTTCCAGTAGGTCAGTATTTGGCGATGTCTGCTGTGGGCTGGGACCAGTCCTTGCTCTGGGGACACTTGGGCATCTCTAAATATCACAGCCCCTCCAGGCCCATGTTGACATACCAGGGAGCCAGGCCTGAGGCCCCGTAGCTTGAGGTCCTTATTCCAGCCTCCTGGAACCCACAGCTGAACTGTTGAACCTTTAGGGGGGCTTCTTAGCTTGAGATCCTGGCTTTTTGCAGTTACTAGCTTGTGTGAGTTACTTAACCTCTCTATGCCTCAGTTCTTCTTTGAAATATGGGCAGTAAGAGGGCTTGCTTCATAGGATTCAGTGAGTTAGAACCAGTGTTCCCTGAAGTTCTGACACAAAGACCCCACTTAGAAAATATTTGGCACATAGCAAATAGATGGTCCAGTAAATGTGAGTTCTTATTGTACTTTGAGAAACTAATGAAAGGTATGGCCCTCTCCTCAGAAAACGGTTCATGTAGTTTTGAGGTTCACGGACCCCACTGCAGGTCTGTCATGGACCCTACATAAGAATGCACAACTTAAGGGAAGGCACACTGCATTGGAGGCTGTGGGGTGGACAGAGGAGGTTTCTTGGCAGTGTGGTGGGGGGGAGTCACTGGGTGACCTTGCGTTCTGCATGTTCCCACAGCCGCCCCTGGAGTCCCTGGCCACCGTGGAGGAGACGGTGGTACGCGACAAGGCGGTGGAGTCATTGCGGGCCATCTCACATGAGCACTCACCCTCTGACCTGGAGGCCCACTTTGTGCCACTAGTGAAGCGGCTGGCGGGTGGTGACTGGTTCACCTCCCGCACCTCCGCCTGTGGCCTCTTCTCCGTCTGCTACCCCCGAGTGTCCAGTGCAGTAAAGGCAGAACTGCGGCAGTGAGTCCTAGCCCCTGCCCCCCTGCAAGCACAGGGTTCTCCTCTTCCCTTGGTCCACTTCTCCAGTCTCAGCCCTCACCCAGCTCCTGCTCTTCATCCCCCAGCCTTAAAGCTGGAGCTCTCTGGGAACCCCCACAATTCCTCCTCCTGAGCCTGCTACTGCCCCCAGGTACTTCCGGAACCTGTGCTCAGACGACACCCCCATGGTGCGGCGGGCCGCAGCCTCCAAACTGGGGGAGTTCGCCAAGGTGCTGGAGCTGGACAATGTCAAGAGTGAGATCATCCCCATGTTCTCCAACCTGGCCTCTGATGAGCAGGTGAGGTTGCCTCCCACTGTACTCACCAACCCCTCCCTCTTGAGCCTGCCTCCAAAGAGAAGCCCAGATCTTAACCCCTTGGTGACCTCTCCCATTCGGATCTCCTTGGCAGGACTCAGTTCGGCTGCTGGCAGTGGAAGCATGTGTGAACATCGCACAGCTCCTGCCCCAGGAGGACCTGGAGGCCCTGGTGATGCCCACCCTCCGACAGGCTGCTGAGGACAAATCCTGGCGCGTCCGCTACATGGTGGCTGACAAGTTCACAGAGGTGGGTACAGGGCCTTGGTGTGGCCTGTGGATAGGGAGACTGGATGCCCTCAGAGGTGAAGGGGCAGAGCTGCAGGCAAGAGCTGGGATTTTAAGTTCATTTGCCGACTTGGGTTGGTGGATGGGGGCTACTTGAGTTATTGTATTGAGAATGCTTCTGGGGGCACGTTCAGACTCTGGGAGAGGAGCAGGGAGTGGTGGGAGGTGCTGTGTTCCTGACTTCATCCACTTGCCTCATTTTTTAAGAGTGCAACTGGAGCTCAGAAAGACGGATTTAATCAGCTGGGCCGGGTGACCCCACCAGTCCCTAAAGGCCAGGGACAATGTCTGAGGGTTCCTGGGACAGTGCCTTTCCCACAGGGCCCAGCTATGTTCCGTAAGCAGTATTGAGCACCAGTTTCTTGCTGGGCTCCGGGGGCACAGTGAGGTCAGTGCAGCCCCTACCTTCGGGGAGCAGGCAGTCAGAGGGGATGTTCAGTAACAAACTATTGCAGGTGCCAGGGTGCATAGAAGCATTGAGGGCAGCAGGTAGTGCTCCGCCAGCTCCCACAAGATGACTGTGTGAGGGCCAGGACAGGATATGTTCTCAGTAGGACAGCACATCCGGAGAAACTGGAGGGGCAAGCTTAAGCAGAACTTCTGGGGCTGACTTGTGGGGCCCCGAGAGAGATCAGGAGAGATGTCAGCATCTACCCAGAGGGACCTTAAATATCACTCTGTCCTTTTCCTGTAGCTGGTGGCTGTAGATGGAGAGGCCCAAGCAATTCTAAGGACTTGCTAGAGAAGCACAAAACTTGTCTCTTTTAATTGTTTTATGTTTGAAATCTAATTTGTCAGATATTAATATAGCTACTCCTGCTCTTTCTGGTTTTTTTTGCATGAAATATCTTTTCCCAACCTTTCGCTTTCAGCCTATTTTTGTCTTTGGGTCTAAAATGAGTCTCCTGTAGACATCATATAGTTGGGTCCTGTTTTTAAGCCATTCTGCCAATCTGTGTCCTTTGATTGGGGAGTTTAATCCATTAACACCAAGTGTTATTACTGTAACGGCAGTACTTCATTCTACCATTTTGCCTTTTAGATTTTATGTGTCATATCTATTTTTTTTCCTCTTTTTATCTTTACTGATTGTCTTCATTTCTATACTCTTCTCCACGTCTCTCTCTCCGGTCTTTTCCTATCTACTTCTAGTGCTCTCTTTAGTATTTCTTACAGAGCTGGTCTCCTGGTCACAAATTTTCTCAGTGATTGTTTGGCTGAAAATGTTTGAATTTCGCCCTCATTTCTGAAGGAAAATTTTGCTGGATGTAGAATTCTTGGTTGGCAGTTTTTAGTTTTTCTCTCTTAGAATTTTAAATATATCATACTACTGTCTTCTCATCTCCATGGTTTCTGCTGAGAAAGCCACACATACTCTTATCGGCCTTCCGTTGTATGTAATGGATTACTTTTCTGTTGCTGCTTTCAAAATTCACTCTTTGACATCTGATAGTCTGATTAGTAAGTATCTTGGAATATGTCTGTTGGGATCTATTCTGTTTGGGGTACACTGCACTTCTTAGATTTGTAATTTTATGTCTTTCATAAGAGATGGAAAATTTTACAGTGATAATTTCCTCCATTAATCTTTCTCTTTTTCCCTTCTCTTCTCCTTCTGGGACATTCACAGCATGTATATTCACACACTTCATGTTGTCAGTCAGAGCCCTGAGACCCTGCTCATATTTTTCTTTTCTTTTCCCTGTATTTTCTCTTATGTGTCGAATTTCAAATGTCCAATCCTCTAGTTCACTTGTCTTTTCTTCTGCCTCTTTAAATCTATCGTTGTAGGTTTCCATTTTTTTCATCTCCTCTGTTGTGCCTTTCATTCCCATAAGTTCTGTGATTTTTTTCCGACTTTCAGTTTCTTCTTTTTGTTCACCCATTGTCTTTATGTACTCCCTCAACTTGTTGATTTGGTTTTTGATGAGATCTTTCATGTCTGTCCAAACATCCTGAATTAGATGTTTCAACTCCTTTCTCATTTGAATTGTTTGTTCCTTTGACTGGGATATGTCTTTGATTTTCATAGTATGATTCATTATTTTTTGATGGCATCTAGGCATTTGATTTCCTTAATTAGTTTATTGGAGGTTGTTTTCACTCTTTTACCTAGGATTTTCTTGCTGGATGGCTTTGTTCTCTATCTGTTCTTTGACATTCAGTTCCCCTTATTCTAGATCTCTAGCATAGGTTTTTGTCTAACTGATAAGAATTTTTCAGTTCTTGTTTTTCTGTTTCTTGCCCTGTCTATATGGATCCTTTAATGTGTTTTTAGGAGGGTCTACTCGGATATTATAGACCCCAGTCAGATTTTTCAGGAGGAAAGGAGGAAAGGTCACCTGCAATACTTTTCTCTGAGGATGAGACCCAGCAGGTTGACAGACTTTCCTAGAAGCCTCTAGACTCTGTGCTTTTCCTTTCCTGCTTGTCTGCCTCCAGCTTCCAACCAGTATAAAGTGATGTGGTGCCTTTAACTTGAGCAGGCCCTCCCTGATGAGGGCATGGATGAGACAGAGGAGAGGTTGTAGGCTGGCTTTAATTGCTTCAGTTTTCCAGTCCCTGAGTCTAAACTCCTTGAGGGAGGAATTCCATCTGAGGTGGGCTCCACCCCTCTTCTGGGGAAGGCACAGCTTCCAGGGAATTAACTCCTTTCACCTGACCTTGCCTGGGGCAGCTGGAGCCTGAGAAGCCTTGTAGTTCTGTCTCATGCAAGTTCTATGTGAGGTCACAGCTTGTCCAGACTGATGTATGCTGTGTGTCCAGTCGCTGATGTGGCCCCAGAAGTTGTTCTTACTCTTCCTGGCTGTTTACTAGCTGCTCTGGAGGATGAACTAAATCCTATGCCTCACTAAGCTGCCATCTTGGAACTCAAGCATAAGACTTGTGCTGAAAACTTAGTAGGGCATGGGTTTGCTTTCTTACTGCTTTTAGGGGTTTCTATAACGAAAATGTATTAGAGAAACATGGCCGTGCAGATACCAATATGCATGGAAGAGTCATAACTAAAGAAAGATTGTTCTATCCCTGCCTTTGGACAGTATGAACTGCATCACGTTGGGTTTTAGGATAAACACTCCGTGAGGGTAGGAATTGCAGGCTGTTACAACAGTGCTTGGCAAACAACAGGCACCCAGTAATACTTGTTATGTCCTTAAAGGTGCCATTTGCCATGGACATCATTAGGCCCTTCAAGATTTTATTTCCTTTTTAGTAATTTACCATCCTATTTCTCACTCAGCTGTAAAAATTTACTTTGTAGTAGAACCCCAAGTGCCTTGCCTGGTGCCAGGAGACAGGCAGGACCAAGTATACTGTCTTTCCCCTTAATTATTGTTTTATTTTAATTGCAAAAGTAGCAGATCTGAAAACTAATGGAAGTATATAAATCAGACACTGAGGGCCACTGTATCATTAGAATGTTTTGAATCCAGTAACAGAAAACCCATTGGCTTTCAGTGGCTTGAATAGTGAAGAGATGGATTATTTTTAGCACTACAGTACTAAGGCAGCTCCCCCCCAACATTGGAATCCTCATTTTACTTTGTGGGTCAAAGGTGTAGAATGACTTGTCCGCGGTTGCTCAGCTGGTACAAGAGTAAGAATCTGAACCAGATAATGTAACTCCTCTGCTGTGTACATGATCCAGAGACTATCCAAATCACCGAGGGGCCGAAGCTCTAAGACCGGAACAGACTTGCCCAGGGCCACAGCATGGCCCTGGGGCTGGTTGTGGCTGCAGTTCTGAGGCCCAGCCTTGTTCTCCTTGTTCTGCTGCCTTTATTTTTATTTTGACTTGACTAACCCACAGTGCCTGCCAAACCCTATCCCTTTCCCCACTCTCTTTCCCTGTCTACAGCTCCAGAAAGCAGTGGGGCCTGAAATCACCAAGACAGACCTGGTCCCGGCTTTCCAGAACCTGATGAAGGACTGTGAGGCTGAGGTGAGGGCTGCAGCCTCTCACAAGGTCAAAGGTTAGTGCTTACAACCAGAACACAACACGTGGGGGTGTTGGGCTAGTATGGGCCCAGGACATCGTACCCACCTCCCCTTCCTCCCTCTCCCCACCCACAGAATTCTGTGAAAACCTTTCAGCTGACTGCCGTGAGAATGTCATCATGACCCAGATTTTGCCCTGCATCAAGGTGCCGTGGGGTTTGGTGGGAGGAGGAATGCAGGTCTGAGCTTTGGTGGGGGATATAGCCTGATGGAAATTGGTTTCCTGGCTTTAAACCACGCAGTTCTTAGGTTTGAAGTAATTATCAGGGTGTGTGATCACTGGCAGCATCTGAGGCCTGCGGCTGCCCTTGGTGGTTGGGGGCTCCCCACTCCGAGTTTACTGAATCCTGTCATCCAAAAAACTTTGGAATTGGGTGGGGGCTGCTAGGGAAGGGACCATTTAACTGAGGAACTGCATGCAAGGAATTGCTGTTCCCATCCGTGCATGAGAAGGCTTGTGGGGAATTGGTAGCCCTAACCCAGGTGTGTGCTGTCCCCCTTTCTCTCCCCACCAGGAGTTGGTGTCAGATGCCAACCAGCATGTCAAGTCAGCGCTGGCCTCAGTCATCATGGGCCTCTCCCCGATCCTTGGCAAGGACAACACCATCGAGCACCTCCTGCCTCTCTTCCTGGCCCAGCTGAAGGATGAGGTGAGGGCAGGAGGGTCTGGGGAAGTGGCACATGGGTCAGCAGTGTAACCAGATTAACCAGGAATCTTCTAGAAGCTCAGGCACCCACCACTCCCATGAGTTAAATGTTTATGGCACAACCACCTATGCGTCTCTTCCTTCCTTTCTTCATTCATTTGGCAATTGTGTTACCCTACTCCTTGCTATTCTTTTCCTGAATATTAGGGACACCAGAAAATAAGATGGTTTTGATCTTTAAAGACTTAAAGGTTTAGGGGAAATACAGCAGGCAATCCCTGATTTCCAGAAAGGTTCTTTGATGGATGTGTTTATGGGTTTTAAGGTGCAGGCTAAGATACTGCCATAGAGACCCTGAAACACTGTGACCTCCCTTCTCTGGGTCTGAGACGCTGCCCTGATTGGAGGGGAAGACATCAGACAGGAGCAGGCCCTAGTCCTCCTAAGGGCAAGTTCCAGCAAGGGCACTCGCCCTGGCTGCTCACATCCTCATCTGTCCCCTTGGCCAGAGCTGCTCCCCTGACCTCCCCTAGCTGTTCAGGCTGTCTGGAGTCCAGAGGGTGAGAGCTCAAGAGAATTTTACTGTGAGTCTGTTGGTAGTGAGGAGCTGGAGCAAGTCTGGGTATTAGAAAGGAGCCCTGAGTTAAACATGAAAGGAAGAGCCAAGTGAGTTGGATAGCAGAGGTGCAGGAAAACTAAATCAGAGGGTGCTGCATGGTTCTGGGAGAGGGGATGAGACTACAGTGATGTAAGGATTTGAAATTGTTCAGGAAGCAGAAGGAATGGTGTGGTGTGGAGGTGGTTTGTAGGCCCCCTGGTGTTTACCTTGGTGGTGACAGGACAGATGGTGGGACCGTGTGCCAGGATGTGACTTGTTAGTGTCACTTCTGTTTTCTCGTCCCACGCAGCACGTGTATACAGGCACAATGTGACAGGAAGTGAGAGAAAACTTGGTAACAAAAAGCATTACATCTTGTATCACCAGAAAAACTTGTGTCACTAAATTCTACTACAGGGGGATACTTCTCAACCCCAGAATTACAACTGAAGGTTTTATATACATTAAAAACAGTGCACCTTTTAAAGAAAGGTTTCGAAATCCTACTTCTGGCATTTATTTATGTGAACTGTTAATAACATGAACCACATTTATTTTCATAAGAACCAAAATACTATGACCTAAGTAATTTAACTGAGCTGTGCTTCTCATGCAGTTTTGCCTCACACTTTTGTAGACATTTTGTTAGAAATATAATTGTTTGTGTTTGCTTCTGATACCTAAATGGACTCATCTCGACTTTGAGTGCCCCCCTCTGGTTGGCTCTGTGTTCCAGCACTCTCCAAAGTCACAGCATTTTCTTTTCTGGCACAAAGAAAAGGCTCCAGTTCAGCTGGAGCACGGAGGTGAGGCTGGATGTGTTAAAGCAATTCTAGCACTGGGGTATTTTTCTGCCCTGGTTTGAGATACTGCAAGCACCACGTGGTAACCTTGCCCCATTAGCCAGTCTTTCTGTCCCTAGGCAGCTTCTCTTACAAAAAGGAAAAGAGCCATCATGGTTTTCTTGATGTGGCTTATATCTGAAATTTCAGTTTTAGATCTGTAAACTTTATATTTTACATTTTGACACAAGATTTCCAAACAAAAAAGACCTTTTTCTCAGTATAGCCAAACAGAAGTCTTTTCAAAGGGGGAAGGCCTAGTCCCTGGGCTTTCTTTTCCTCTGCCATCAGGGTACTAGGCTTACACCAAGGGCCTAAAGGGCAGCTCCCAGGAGCTGGTCAAGAGCCAGACCTTCCTTTGAAAAATGCAGGATTTGAAGCAATGCAGGTCTGCTTGCTTACTTGGTTTACTGATTCATTTCAGTGATTTATTTTGATTTTAAGGTCTAAACTAAATTTGACAAGGAAATCATATTCCTTCCTCCCCTCCCACCATCTATCTCCTGACCCCCAGGGAAATGATTTGCAGGCAGGTCTTCCTCTGAGAGCAGGTTCTTCTGTTTGGTCGCTGGCTGACACTCAGACTCAAAGTCATATCTGACTTCACGATCCCCAACAAGGGTTGTCTCCTCCGAGTTCCCAATCTTGGCTTTCTGAGACATCAAGGTTCCTTCACGTTGCTCTATACCAAGGAGTTAACTTGCTGCTTGGGAAAGCAAGCCTGGTGACAGAGGGAATGTAGTGTGACTCTTATGCTGCTTTAGAGCCCAGACCCAGATGGGAAGGTGCTTGTTGGAGCACACAGTTCTCACTTAGATCCCAAGTTGCAACCCCACGTGGGTACTCAGCTTTGGACTATGTATTGCTAACCTCGTTAGGAAGGAGACCCATTCAGTGTTGAAGAACGATTCCCAAACTGCTAAATAAATATTCAGTGCCTTTCGAACACACACCTTGGGCTGGGAGCTGAACTTGGGCAGTAGCAGGCCCTCAAGAGATGACCCGGGTTGCTGTGTGCAGGGCATCCTCTCAGAGCCTTCCTGTCCTCTCCCCAGTGCCCCGAGGTGCGGTTGAACAT
This sequence comes from Tamandua tetradactyla, assembly GCF_023851605.1. Classification (NCBI taxonomy): domain Eukaryota; kingdom Metazoa; phylum Chordata; class Mammalia; order Pilosa; family Myrmecophagidae; genus Tamandua; species Tamandua tetradactyla. Next base: position 9,015,622 of record NC_135342.1, read on the forward strand.
CATCTCAAACCTGGACTGTGTGAATGAGGTGATCGGTATCCGGCAACTGTCTCAGTCCCTGCTCCCTGCCATCGTGGAACTGGCTGAAGATGCCAAGTGGCGGGTGCGGCTGGCCATCATTGAGTACATGCCCCTGCTGGCTGGACAGCTGGTGAGCAAGGAAACCTGGGCTGCCAGGCAGCGTGGGCCACTTTGGTCAGTGCAGAGCAAGTGATGGCACACTGCCATGTGGAGGAGATGGTCACTGGGTACTGTCAGCACTCAGTGGATGGTGTGAGGACTGCTTGAGTGGGTCAGAGGCAGGCACACCAGAAATAGAGCCTTAAAGGATGAATAGAATTCAACAAGCGAGAGGAGGGAAGGGAGCACATTAGGTACACTTGAGAAGTAGCTGGTCTGTTTAGGGTAGATGTAGTTTCCTTTTGAAATTCTCTCTACCATACTCCCTTGATCTCTTGCCTCCTTTGCTGCAGGGGGTGGAATTCTTTGATGAGAAACTCAACTCCCTGTGCATGGCCTGGCTCGTGGATCATGGTGAGTATCTCCAGTAAGGGGGCAAGTGGAGAATGGAACTCTGATAAGGGCAGATGAATTTGCAGAGCTAGTGGGGGGTGGGGAGAGGCTATAGTTACATTTTCCTTTTCCTGTTGGGTGCTGATGTAGGCCAGCTCCCTTGCCTTTTTGATAATTCTAAGAAGTACAGGGTTGGAGGGAAGATGGCATGTTGACCAGGGTGCTGCCCGGTCTACTGAAGGGTCCAGGGCCACAAGCAGACATACTTGGCTTTGACTCCTGCCTTCTGGCTGTGTAGGCTCCTGCAAGTGACTCACCATCTTTCAGCCCCACGTTCATTCTGTGAAACATAGGTTTCATTCCAGATTTTCAGGACCAATGTGAGAATTGTTCATTTTTTCACTGAGTGGTAAAAATAAAAATTTACACCCTCTTTATCAGGTACTTAGAAAGTAAGTATTAAATAATTTGCTTGGGCATATCATTTTGCAGAGCCTTGGTTTGCTCTTCTGTAAAATGAGCCTAATAATGGAACCTACCTCTTGGAGCTGCTGTGAAGATATGGTGTATTAAAGCATGTTCAGTGACACGTGGTACCCTAGGAAGCACTTTATTCCTCTTGGGCTAGAGTTTATTGGCTTGCACTTGGCCTGGCCCCCTAGGGATTGCTCAGAAGCAGTAGTGAGCATAACCCTTGCTCTCTGCCCACAACAGTGCATTACCTCTGGATTCACAGCCCCCCCTTGCCTTCTCTGTTATGCAGTCTATGCCATCCGTGAGGCAGCCACCAGCAACCTGAAGAAGCTGGTGGAGAAGTTTGGGAAGGAGTGGGCCCATGCTACCATCATCCCCAAGGTCTTGGCCATGTCTGGGGACCCCAACTACCTGCACCGCATGACAACACTCTTCTGCATTAATGTGAGCACCTGAACTGCCCTCTCCCCCACCCCGTCCCCACTCCCATGGGCATAGGAGAGGAAGGATGGCTTGGGAATGGGGAAATGTCATGGAGTTGGGGTCACTAGGATGAGAGCCCTGAGGAACTGAAGGCTAGGGGTGGGGGTTCCTAAGGTCACAGGATCTCTCTGGGGGCAGGTACATCACTGGTGGGAGATCAAGGACTAGTCTGAGACCTCTCCTTCCTGGTAAAGTTTTGTCTATATGTTAACCATTACTTTATAAAGTGTGCAGGCTCTAGAATCAGACCTAGGTTTCTATTCTAGGTCTGCCATATATTAGCTATAGACCTTTGGAAATTTACCTAGTCACTTAGCACTTCAGTTTTCTCACCTGTAAATAACCATATTTATAACCGCAGTTAATGAACTCATCAGGTGCTGAAGATTAATTTATTTAGCCATGCAAAGTGCCTAGAACAGTGGTACATAGGAAGTACTCCTGCCTATAAACCATGCATGTAACTAGAAATTAAAAGATGAAGACTTATGGTCAGAATGCTTCCTTATATTTGTTTCTTCCTTTGCTATACTGAAGAGCGCTACACTCGAGGGATCCCTAGGTTTAGATATTGGGACTCCATCCCAGAGGATAAGGAGATGGTATGAGGGGCGGGCCGCGGTGGCTCAGCGGGCAAAGTGCTTGCCTGCCATGCCGGAGGACCTCGGTTCGATTCCCGGCCCCAGCCCATGTAAAAAACAAACAAACAAACAAAATACAATAAAAACAAGAAAATGTTTAAAGATGTTTCCCTTCCTTCCTTCCATCCTTCCTTCCTTCTCTCTGTCTTTCCTTCCCTTCCTCCCTCTAAAAAAAAAAAAAAAAAAAAAAAAAAAAGGAGATGGTATGAGGACAGTGAGCCGGGAGTGCCCAGGTCAAGGAGATGGGGTAGGGGGGTTGCGAAGGGACCTTGAGGAAGATAGATTCTCCCATAGTGCTCACCTCACCCTTAGGGCCTGACGTTCCACAAGTGATCTGATCAGAAAAGGAAAAGGGGAGTGAGCAGTGAATTTGAGAGTACATGGAAATATCAGCTGCCTGCCTCTCCCCACCCCCAGGTGCTGTCTGAAGTTTGTGGGCAGGACATTACCACCAAGCACATGCTGCCTACTGTCCTGCGGATGGCTGGAGATCCTGTCGCCAACGTCCGCTTCAACGTGGCCAAGTCCCTGCAGAAAATAGGGCCCATCCTGGACAACAGGTGAGGCCTGGGCCCCCTGACACCAGCTGTCACCCCTTGACAAATCTTTGATCTTTGAAGATTTAAGTTCAGTGATTGAGGCCTGGCACTGCCCTTTGCTTGTGCGACTGGAGTCTGTCCTTCCCTTCTCTGGGTTCTAGTTTCCTTAAGTGTAGAATGAGAATTCACATTGTCTATCTCAGGAGGGGAGATGGCAGTTCTCTATTCCAGTAACAAACCATGAGAAGATGAAATTGAAATATATAACTTAAAGAGGTGGGCCTTCGTTAAGTGGCTCAGCAGGCAGAGATTTTGCCTGCCATGCCAGAGACCCGGGTTCATTGCCCAGTGCCTGCCTGTGCAAAAAAAAGAAAGAAAGAAAGAAATATATAACTTAACAATGACATCAAAAACATCCAATACCAGGAATAAATTTAATGACAGATGTATGAACTGCCAGATGTACGAAACGTTGCTTTGAGAAATTAAGAAAGTCCTACATAGTATTCATGTATAGACAGCTCCCTGATGTTTTCAGTACATGCAGCACAATCCTGGCAGATTCCAGCAGGTTGTTCGGTGAGAAATTGAGAAGCTGATTCTGAAATTCACTGGGAAATGTAAAAATCTGGAATAGCCAGGGTTGTCTTGAAGAAAGGTGCTGGAGAACTTACACTACCGGACATCAAGACTGGTCATAACGCCATAGTAAAGTCAAGCAATGAGATATTGGCATAAGGATATTTACATGCCCCATGGGAGATAATCATAGGGCACTGAAATCATAGAGCAGGCGCCACAGCAGCTAGTGGAGAGAGGAAGCTGTTTCATGAATGGTACTAGGTCAGCTGAATATCTGTGTGGCAGGAAAAAAACCTTGACTTCCACCTCTGTCCATAAACAAAATTAGAAATGACAAAATAATCAGAAAGACCTAAAACAAACATTAAAAACCTAGAAGAAAATGTAGGTAAATAGTGTCATGATTTGAGGTAGACACAGATTTAACAGCTCACAGAAACCACTAACCAAAGAAAGGAAAAAATTAAGTTGGTAAAATTATGACCTATTCATCAAAAGAGACAGCATTATGAGAGTAAAAACAAGCTCCTGACTACAAGGAGATAGTTCCAAAACACATTTCTGACAAAAGACTCATATCTTTTTGATATATATTTTGTTACATATCAGTAAGACAAACCCCAGAAGATGGTACTTAAAAAAGAAATTTTCCACATAGGCTATGGAAGGATGAGAGGGTGCTCAGCATCATTGGCCATCGGGAAGATGCAAAGTAAATTTCAGTGGGGCATCATCACTGCCCCTCCTTTTCCCCCATACCTAAACTTGAAAATATGGATGTGAACCATTAGAATTCCTGTGTTGTAGGTAGGGCTGTAAATTGCTACAAGCACTCCAAACTGGTAGACCCTAATGAAACTAATTATACATACTGTGAGACAAATGGAGTATTAGTGCTTATGTCTGTCAAACAAATGTTCCTGGTAGCTTTGTTCATAATACCCATAAAACGGAAACAACCCAAGTGCCTGTCAACTATAGGGCAGATAAATTGTGATTTACTCCTACAATGAAATACTGTGTTCAGCAAAGAAAAAAAGAGACAACTGCCTGTGCAACAGTTTGGTAAGTCTTACAGACATCATGGTGATGGAGGTGACGGAAAGAAGGCAAACCCAAAACACCCTCTGATTTCATTTATATCAGGTTTAAAAATAACTGAAACTAATGAAGATGATAGAGCCGAGAAAGTGGTTCTTCAGGGTAGTGAGGCTGTCAACTGTAGGAGGAGACACAAAGCCTGCTGAGCAACTGGAACATTCTCTCGACCTGGAGGTCATAGTGGTAGCTCCACAGATGTGTCTGTACTGAAGATGTGTGACCCTCCTTCTATGTAATCTATAATTCACTAAAACCAAACAGGCAATGAGAGAAAGTCATCACATGCTTTTACGAGTGCGTTTAACTTAGGAATTGGATGTCACTAGAGGTAGGGAAACTTGCCGAAGGCCACAGGAGAGATGTGGATGGCATGAGTAGCAAAGTTGTCTGGAGAGAAGGGACCAGATTGAAGAGATACTCCTATTTTCTCTTTGTCTTTGTTCCAACACCCAGCCTCACACCTTAAATTTCTCTCTTAAGTCCACTATTAGACCTTTGACTCTGGGCATGAACATGCTCCCTGGCCCCTTTGGGTGAGTGTGGGTGCCTGCTTTGGGCCCCAGGTGTGCCACTCTCCAACTTCCTATGCTCCCTTAGTTCTCTTGTCTTCCTCCTGGCCTAAGCTCCAGGGGATAGGCACCAAGAGTGGTTGACTCATCACTGCCTTCTCACCTAATACCTAGTAGATCTCAGGAAAGTTGTTTGAATGGATGAAAGCCATCCAGTGGGCCTCAGAGACATTAGGGACCTGTGACTCCATGTCCTGCTTTTCTGTACTGCTCTGACCACCCCCCATGCCTGTACTGGGCACAGAGACCTCCATCTGGGTTCAGCAGACTTCTTGCCTTTAAAGTAATTGTATCCCGGGCCTCAGAGACTTCTAATTCACGTATGTAGCTGTCTGTCCTTGACTCTGGAAATACCACCCACCTGGTGTTTTGCTGTATACACACTGCTCGGTTCTCTCTGCCTTTTCTGTTGCCCCCAGCTCAGCTGGCTCCCTTTCTCCCTTTCTCCTTCCAGCACACTGCAGAGCGAGGTCAAACCCATCCTAGAGAAGCTGACCCAGGACCAGGATGTAGATGTCAAGTACTTTGCCCAGGAAGCTCTGACTGGTGAGACCTTGAGAATGCAGAGACTGCCAGGGGAGGGTGGTCTAAAAGGAGGGGCACTAGTGAGCAGCAGCTCCTGGGGAGGGGGATGGACAGGAACACTGTGGGCACAGGAGACCTGTGGTTCTGATGCCTGCCTGTTCCTATCCTTCAGTTCTGTCTCTCGCCTGATGCTGGAAGAGGAGCCAACGCCTGCCTCTGATGTCCACCCACACACCCCCTATAAGTCCTTCCTCAGGGAGGCAGTTGGGGGACTTCGACTGTCACTCCCTGTGCATGGTCTGACCCCAGGCTCCTTCCCCCAGCATGGTTGCTCCTCCTCCCAGCCTAGGGAGACTTCTTACTGTCCCCTCATGGTGGCTGAGGGACAGGTAGGACAGAACAGCAACTTTGGGAGAAAGGGGTATTCCTGCCCATGTCAGGAGAGAGATATGAGCATCCCCAGGAACCTGCTGCTGTAGTGGGGATACCCTTCCCCCTACCTACTTATACCCCTCCCTTCTTTCCCCTCAGTGGTTTTTTGTGTCTACTGTGCCATTTTATTCCTTTTTTTTTCTTACCCCTTCTCATAGAGAAATAAAGGTCTAGAAATAGCCAGTTGTCTGATCTTAGTCATCAGAACAAAAGGGGGTTATGCCCCATCAAGGCCATGGTCTCAGCCCTTCTCACCGGGCAAGACATAATTACTAGGCCTCTTCCCATCTGTGGTCCCTAAGAGCGAGAAGGATTCTATGGGTACTCAGTTGCAACCTACAAGGAGAGGGTCCCAAAGGTGTTTTGGGGGCAGTTCAGATAGCAAACAGTGCCTGTGAATATGCTGGGTAAAAGCAGGTAAGTACCTTGGAGCCAGACTACCTGGCTCCACATCATGGCTCCTTCAGTTAATAGCTATGCGATCTTGCGCAGGTCACCCAATTTCCCTGAACTCAGTTTTGTACTCTATAAATGGGGATGACAGAAGGAACTAAATCGTAGATTTGGTTGTGAAAACTGAGTTCATACCATCAAGTGTATCACAGTGTTTGGCATATAGAAATCAAGAACAGTTGGCTGTCAATTGCCAGAGAACCCCTGTGGGCATTCCCTATGTGCCAGGAGAGGACTCGGCCCTATCCCTGAGGATGTCTTAGAATGATAAGGGCTGTAACAAAGTGGAAAGGAAAGGGGACTGTGACAGGAGAGAGGAGCAGTTGGTTCTCAGTGTCCATGATCCCGTTTCTTAGTATAGAAGCTCCAGTTTTTAGTTGGGGACATGACTGTCTGGATTCTAGGCCATTTCTCAACCTCACTAGAGACCAGGTATTTTGTTACACTTACTAACATGCAACAGAATTGGTAAAAGATATAGAGGCTGATTCCGAACGTAGAGAGCATTTTGTAGCAAGCTAAAGATTTGAACTTTATCCTAGAAGGCAGAGCAGCCACAGGGGTTTTGGGCAACAGGGTGACAACATCAACCATAAGGGAGAGACCAAGGCCAGGGGACCTGGAGGAGATATTCTGGTCTAAGTACAACAGTTTTGACATGGAACCGGGACTATGGAGGGAAAGGGGAGGGTGAGAAAGACCCACAGAGATGGTAACTGGTGATGTGTAGATGGACGGAGGTTGAGGGAAGGATAGGGGGAGAGTCATTTTGGCAACAAGGATTTGCCTCCTCCTCAGAAGAAGTGAGTCTTGGTTCCTGCATACTACCACATATGCTTCAACACACGCTTTTGCTTGTCACATTAACCTCCACCTGGGAAGTTTTCCTGCCTCACTCAGTCTAGAGGGTAAGGGAAGCGGGATGGAGTTATCCAGGTGAGCATGAAGAACAAATACCAGGGTGAAGAGCTTGAACTTGCTGTGAGAGAACAAGATCTGGTAAGAATGTTGGCAAGGTATCTGGTTGAAACTGGAGTTTGGAGGAGATCAGGATGGTCTCAAGGAGAAGAGAACAAAACATATGCTGGGACTGAGGAGAAAGGACCGAGTTTGAGGAGGCTGATTTAATGCTACTTCTCCTTTTCAGATCCACAGATAGTTACACAAAGAGGAGCAGGAATGAAGACCTTGTCCTTCCCCTGTCCTCAGACACAGAAGCATCTGTGTAGCCTCAGCATATCTTGTCTTCTGCTTTCCTGTCTGAAAGAAATCCCCACTCCACCTTCTCCCTTTAGTCCTTCCTTGTACAGCCATGTCTCCAAATAAGGAAGCAGACTCGGAGGCTTTGGGATGTGATGGAGGATCTTTAGACTGGAAAGACCAGATGCTACAAACTTCCCCCAGAGGAAAAATTAGTTGATTTTCTCTGGTACTTTTAAGATTCTTTCAGGGCTCAGTCAAGGAGGGAAGCTCCCATTGTCAAGTAGGCAAGTATGAAAAGCAGGGCAGGGCTAGATTAGCAGTACTACAGAAAATAAAGGCCCATGACCCCTTAGCCACAATTCCAAATTTCAGAAGTCCCTGAATGAGTTACTGGGGTTAAAACCTGATCTGACTTGAACTGATTTAGCAGCAAAACCTACACTATTATGAGCTTTCCCTCTTAAATGGGCAATATATAGCAGCAGAAATATTAACACATATGCACACAAGTGTAAAGCAAAAATATTAACACACACACAAGTGAAAAGATAAAAACCCATAAAAGTCCAGGCCCAGAGGTCAGCTGTTCATTTTTACCAGACATTTAAAGATCAGTACCAATTCTTCAAAAAAATACTCTGAACAACAGAAGGGGAGAGTACACTTTCCAACTCAGACAAGTCCAGTATTACCTTGGTATCAAAACCAGACATCAAAGGAAAACTACAGACCAATACCTACATACATGGTGCAAATAGATCCACAACAAATAACAGCAAACTGAATCCACCATTACATAAAAGAATTAACATGACTGAGTGAAATTGACCCCAAGAATGCAAGATTAGTTTAACCCCTGATGGTCAGTTAATACAATATGCCATATCAGTACAACTAAAAAACCACATGATCTCAATATTTGCAGAATAAAGCCTTTGAAAACAAAAGCCACTTTCAGGATAGGAACAGCAGAGAACTTCTTCAACGTGATAAAGGTCATCTAAAAAACATAGCTAACATCATACCTAATGGTGATTCCTCTAAGCAGGAACACAAAAAGGATGGCTGCTCTCATCAGTACACTCAACATTATACTGGAGGACAGTTATGCAAGAAAAAGAAAGAAAAGGTACCCAGATTTGAAAAGAAAATTACCTTTTTTTGGGCAAATGATATGCTCTTGTATATAGAAAACCCTAAGGAATCCACTAAAAGACTATTTGAACTAATAAGTTTAGCAAGATTGCAGGATAGAAAATCAGTATATTAAATTGATATATTTCTATATACTTTATAAGATGAACAATCAAAAATGAAATTAAAATTACATTTATAATAGTATAAAAAATTCTCAGGAATACTTTTAACAAAAAGTACAAAACAAGAAAATTTCAAAACATTTTTAAAAGAAATTAAAAGCTAAATAAATGCTAAATATATCATGTTCATGGATCCTGGAAGACTTAATATGGTTATGATGACAGTACTCCCCAAATTGCTGTACATATTTAACACAATCTCTATCAAAATCTCAGCTGACATTTTGTAGAAATGAAACAAACCAATTCTAAAATTCAAGTACAAGGAGCCCAGAAAAGCCCAAACAACCTTGAAAAAGTAAAGTTGGAATATCCATACTTCCCAGTTTCAGAACTTAATACAAAGAAATGGTGGTCAAGACTTAGCAAAAAAAAAAAAACCTGTAGATTGATGGAGCAGAATTCAAAGTACAGAGATAAAACTATATGTTTATGACCAACTGATTTTCAATTGTCACCACTGTTCAATGGGAGAGTCAACAGTCTTTTCAACAAGTCATGCTAGGGACAACTGAAAACCACATGCAAAAGAATAAAGTGTGACCCTTCATATCATATACAAAAATTAATTCCAAACTGATCAAACATCTAAATTTAGCTAAAACTATAAAATTTTTAGGAGAAAACATAAGAGTACATCTTCATGACTTTGGATTTGACAATGGATTCATAGACATGTCATCAACAGCACAGGCAACAAAAAATGTATACTATTTCATCATAATTAAAACTTGAGTGCTTCAAAGGACAATATCAAGAAAGTGAAAAGACAATCCATGGAAGAAAATATGTGCAAGCTATATATCTGATAAGGGCCAGGTATCTAGAATATACAAAGAACTTTTACAATTCCATAAAAAACCCAAATGAAAAATAGGCAAAGGTTCTGAAAATTAGGAGATGCAGAAATGGCCAACAACAAGGAAAGGGGTTTGACATTATTAGTTATCAGGGAAATGCAAATCAAAGCTGCAAATAATACCTTCAAGTATGACTAGGTTAAAAAATCAGATAGTAACTGATGTTGCTGAGGCGGTAGATAAATTGGAACCTTCATACATTTCAAGTGGTAATGTGAAATAGTGCACCCACTTTCTGCCAATTCCTCAAAAAGTTAAAATGTTATAATTTGACCCAGCAAGTCCAATACCACATATATACCCAAGATAACTGAAAACATTAAGTCGACCCAGGAACTTCACACAAATTTGTAGCAGCATTATTCATAACCAAATGGGGAAACCACCCAAATGTCTATTAATTGATGAATGAAGAAAAATTGTATGTTGATATGAAATATAATTTAGCCATAAAAAAGGAATGTAAAACTGATACATACTCCAACAAGGATGAACTTTGAAAACACGTTGAATGAAAGAAACCAGATACAAAAGGCCACATATCAAATGATTCCATTTATATAAAATGGCCAGAATAGGCAAACCTATGCAGACATAAACTAGATTTGTGACTGCCACAGGCTGGCAATGGAGTGGACAATGGGGAGTGACTGCCAGTGATTACTGGGTTTTTTGATATGACAAAATGTTCTGGAACTAAACAGTGGTGAGTGCTGTACAACTCTCTAAATATACTAAAATTTACTAAAAGCCACTGATTTGTACACTATAAAAAGATGGAGTTTTGTGAATTGTCTCAGTAAAACACAACAGTAATAACTAAGAGCAAGAGAAACAAAAATGAGCAGTAGACTGGATTTGGGCAGCTGGAGGTAGTCTGCTAACTTATGTAAGTAGGTTTCCAGGCATAAAACAGAATTCCTTCTCCCCTTTCCACAAACTAATACTTGTTTTAAGTAATGTTTTGTTCTAGTTTGCTAGCTGCTGGAATGCAATATACCAGAAACAATGGGTTTTGAGAGGGGGGATTTAATAAGTTGCTAGTTTAAAGTTCTAAGGCCAAGAAATGTCCCAATTAAAACAAGTCTACAGAAATGTCCAGTCTAAGGAATCCAGGGAAAGATACTTTGGTTCAAGAAGGCTGATGAAGTTCAGGATTTTTCTCTCAAGTGGAAGGACACAAGGCGAATACAGTCAGAGTTTCTCTCTCATCTAGAAAGGCATGTGGTGAGCATGGCATCTTCTGCCTAGCCTTCTCTCCTGGTTTCGTTTCACAAAGCTCCCTGGGAGGCATTTTCCTTCATCTCCAAAGGTCGCTGGCTGATGGACTCTGCCCTTCGTGGCTGTGTCATTCTGCTCTGCTCTCTCTGAATCTCTTTCATTCTCCAAAGTGTTTCCTCTTTTATAGGACTCCAGAAATTAATCAAGACCCACCCAAATGGGTGGACACATGCCTTCATCTAATTCATCTTAGCAACCACTTGATTAAATCACACCTCTGGGGAGATGATCTAATTACAGTTTCAGGCATGCAGTGCTGAATAGGGATTAGAAGAAATGGCTGCCCTTACAAAATGGGATTAGGATTAAAACATGGCCTTTCTAGGGTACATACATTTCAAACCAGCACATGTTTCAAAGATTTTCAACAAATTCTTCTGTCAATTTCTACTTTGACAGCATTATAATCACAGTATATACTCAGGACTATTTTAATCCTTTGATAATTCCTTAGACTTACTTATTAGCACACTGTATAGTCAAATTTTATAAACCTGTGTTGTTAAGGAAAATATGTAATTTACAGGTGTTGTAAACAATACCATACATATATCCAAAGGATCAAATTTATGGTGGACAGATCTGATACTTAATTCTAAGTTCATTATTTTTTTTTAAAAAAATTAATACTTGGGAGAGGGGGCCAAGATGACGGCTTAGTAAGGTATGTGTGTCTTAGTTCCTCCTCCAGAGCAACTACTAGGTGACCAGAAACAGTGCAGAACAGCTCCCGGGGCCACAGCAGGTAACGGACACACAGCGTTCCCCAGTCTGGACTGGCTAGACCGTCTGCAAGACTCTGCTGTGATGAGCTCCCCGAGCGGCGCGCACTTCCCTGGGCCGCTGTGGCGGGTGGCCGGCGCCCCTCCCTCCCTCCTTCCTGGACCAGCTGAGAGTCTCGGAGAGGCAAGTTTCCCAAGCAGTGGCGGCCGGAACCCCTCTTTCGCAGGCGGCTTGCCAGACCGGCTGTGAGTCTCAATCAACGGGCTCCCCAAGCCGTGGCGGCCGGCGACCGGCACCCATCCCCCGCAGGCGGCTTCCCGGTCCAGCGGCGGGTCTCAGATTGGTGAGTTTCCCGGGCCATGGCGGCCGGCGACCGGCGCCCCTCCCCCACAGGCAGATGCCCGGATGGAGAGGAGGGAGTTTCCGACAGTGGCAGGGACTGGGTCCAACCAAACACCAATAGTGGCATTAATAAAGGAGCCACAACATCTTTTGCCGGTGGGACCCGCAGACAGACAAGCGCCACCTACTGGGCAGGATAAAAAAAACAGAGTCCAGAGACTTCACAGGAAAATCTTTCAACCTGCTGGGTCTCACACTCAGGGAAATCTGATTAAATGTCCAGATGCCAGCAAAAAATAACAAATCACACCAGGAAAATTGAATATATGGCCCAGTCAAAGGAACAAACCAATAGTTCAAATGAGATACAGAAGCTGAGACAACTAATTCTAAATATACGAACAGAAATGGAAAACCTCTTCAAAAACCAAATCAATAAATTGAGGGAGGACATGAAGAAGGCAAGGGATGAACAAAAAGAAGAAATGGAAAGTCTGAAAAAAACAAATCACAGAACTTATGGGAATGAAAGATACAGTAGAAGAGATGAAAAAACAATGGAAACCTACAATGGTAGATTTCAAGAGACAGAGGTTAGAATTACTGAACTGGAGGATGGAACATCTGAAATCCAAAAAGAAACAGAAACTATAGGGAAAAGAATGGAAAAATTTGAGCAGGGGCTCAGGGAATTGAATGAAAATATGAAGCGCACAAATATACGTGTTGTGGGTGTCCCAGAAGGAGAAGAGAAGAGAAAAGGAGGAGAAAAACTAATGGAAGAAATTTTCACTGAAAATTTCCCAACTCTTATGAAAGACCTAAAATTACAGATCCAAGAAGTGCAGCGCACCCCAAAGAGAATAGATGCAAATAGGCGTTCTCCGAGACACTTGCTAGTTAGAATGTCAGAGGTCAAAGACAAAGAGAGGATCTTGAAAGCTGCAAGAGAAAAACAATCCATCACATACAAGGGAAACCCTATAAGGCTATCTGTAGATTTCTCGGCAGAAAGCATGGAGGCAAGAAGACAGTGGAATGATATATTTAAATTACTAAAAGAGAAAAACTGCCAACCAAGAATTCTATATCCAGCAAAATTGTCCTTCAAGAATGAGGGAGAAATTAAAACATTTTCAGACAAAAAGTCACTGACAGAATGTGTGACCAAGAGACCAGCTCTGCAAGAAATACTAAAGGGAGCACTAGAGTCAGATACGAAAAGACAGAAGAGAGAGGTGTGGAGAAGAGTGTAGAAAGAAGGAAAATTAGATATGATATATATAATACAGAAGGCAAAATGGTAGAGGAAAGTATTACCCAAACAGTAATAACACTAAATGTTAATGGATTGAACTCCCCAATCAAAAGACATAGACTGGCAGAATGGATTAAAAAACAGGATCCTTCTATATGCTGTCTACAGGAAACACATCTTAGACCCAAAGATAAACATAGGTTGAAAGTGAAAGGTTGGGAAAAGATATTTCATGCAAATAACCAGAAAAGAGCAGGAGTACCTATACTAATATCCAACAAATTAGACTTCAAACGTAAAACAGTTAAAAGACACAAAGAAGGATACTATGTACTAATAAAAGGAACAATTAAACAAGAAAACATAACAATCATAAATATTTATGGGACCTAATCAGAATGCCCCAAAATATGTGAGGAATGCATAACAAATACTGAAAAGGGAAATAGACACAACCATAATAGTTGGAGACTTCAATTCCCCACTCTCATCAATGGACACAACAGCTAGACAGAGGATCAATAAAGAAACAGAAAATTTGAATATTACAATAAATGAGCTAGACTTAACAGACATTTATAGGACATTACACCCCACAACAGCAGGATACACCTTTTTCTCAAGTGCTCATGGATCATTCTCAAAGATAGACCATATGCTGGGTCACACAGCAAGTCTCAACAAATTTAAAAAGATTGAAATCATACACAACACTTTCTCAGATCATAAAGGAATGAAGTTGAAAATCAACAATAGGCGGAGTTCCCAAAAATTCACAAATACGTGGAGGCTCAACAACACACTCTTAAACAACCAATGGGTCAAGGAAGAAATTACAAGAGAAATTAGTAAATATCTTGAGGCGAATGAAAATGAAAACACAACATATCAAAACCTATGGGACGCAGCAAAGGCAGTGCTAAGAGGGAAATTTATTGCCCTAAATGCCTATATCAAAAAAGAAGAAAGGGCAAAAATTCAGGAATTAACTATCCACTTGGAAGAACTGGAGAAAGAACAGCAAACTAACCCAAAAGTAAGCAAAAGGAAAGAAATAACAAAGATTAGAGCAGAAATAAATGAAATTGAGAACATGAAAACAACAGATAAAATCAATAAGACCAGAAGTTGGTTCTATGAGAAAATCAACAAGATTGATGGGCCCTTAGCAAGATTGACAAAAAGAAGAAGAGAGAGGGCGCAAATAAATAGGATCAGAAATGGAAGAGGAGGCATAACCACTGACCTCACAGAAATAAAGGAGATAATAACAGGATACTATGATCAACTTTAGGCTAATAAATACAACAATGTAGATGAAATGGACAAGTGCCTAGTAAGGCATGAACAAACAACTTTGACTCAACAAGAAATAGATGACCTCAGCAAACCAATCACAAGTAAAGAAATTGAATCAGTCATTCAAAAGCTTCCCAAAAAGAAAAGTCCAGGACCAGACGGCTTCACATGTGAATTCTACCAAACATTCCAGAAAGAATTAGTACCAACTCTCCTCAAACTCTTCAATAAATTGAAGAGGAGGGAAAGCTACCTAATTCATTCTATGAAGCCAACATCACCCTCACACCAAAACCAAAGATATTACAAAAAAAGAAAACTATAGACCAATCTCTCTAATGAATATAGATGCAAAAATCCTCAACAAAATTCTAGCAAATCAAATCCAGCAACACAATAAAAGAATTATACATCATGACCACGTAGGATTCATCCCAGTATGGAAGGATGGTTCAACAGAAGAAAATCAATTAATGTAATACACCATATCAGCAAATCAAAGCAGAAAAATCACAGGATCATCTCGATTGATGCAGAGAAGGCATTTGACAAGATTCAACCTCCTTTCCTGTTGAAAACACTTCAAAGGATAGGATTACAAGGGAACTTCCTTAAAATGCTAGAGGGAATATATGAAAAACCCACAGCTAATATCATCCTCAATGGGGAAAAATTGAAAACTTTCCCCCTAAGATCAGGAACAAGACAAGGATGTCCATTATTACCACTGTTATTCAACATTGTGTTGGTGTTTCTAGCCAGAGCAATTAGACAAGAAAAAGAAATACAAGGCATCAAAATTGGAAAGGAAGAAGTAAAACTATCACTGTTTGCAGATAATATGATAGTATACGTCGAAAACCTGGAAAAATCCACAACAAAACTACTAGAGCTAACAAATGAGTACAGCAAAGTAGAAGGTTACAAGATCAACATTCAAAAATCTGTAGTGTTTCTATACACTAGCAATGAACAAGCTGAGGGGGAAATCAAGAAACATATTCAATTTACAATTTCAACTAAAAGAATAAAATACTTAAGAATAAATTTAACTAAAGAGACAAAAGACCTATACAAAGAAAACTACAAAAAACTGTTAAAAGAAATCACAGAAGACCTAAATAGATGGAAGGGCATACCGTGTTCATGGATTGGAAGACTAAATATAGTTAAGATGTCAATTCTACCTAAATTGATTTACAGATTCAATACAATATCAATCAAAATCCCAACAACTTATTTTTCAGAAATAGAAAAACCAATAAGCAAATTTATCTGGAAGGGCAGGGTGCCCCGAATTGCTAAAAGTATCTTGGGAAAAAAAAAATGAAGCTGGAGGTCTCACGCTGCTGGACTTTAAGGCATATTATGAAGCCACAGTGGTCAAAACAGCATGGTACTGGCATAAAGATAGATATATTGACCAATGGAATCAAATAGAGTGCTCAGATATAGACCCTCTCATCTATGGACATTTGATCTTTGATAAGACAGTCAAGCCAACTCACCTGGGACAGAACAGTCTCTTCAATAAATGGTGCCTAGAGAACTGGATATCCATATGCAAAAGAATGAAAGAGGACCCGTATCTCACACCCTATACAAAAGTTAACTCAAAATGGATCAAAGATCTAAACATTAGGTCTAAGACCATAAAATAGTTAGAGGAAAATGTAGGGAGATATCTAATGAATCTTACAATTGGAGGTGGTTTTATGGACCTTAAACCTAAAGCAAGAGCACTGAAAAAAAGAAATAAATAAATGGGAGCTCCTCAAAATTAAACACGTTTGTGCATCAAAGAACTTCATCAAGAAAGTAGAAAGACAGCCTACACAATGGGAGACAATATTTGGAAACGACATATCAGATAAAGGTCTAGCATTCAGAATTTATAAAGAGATTGTTCAACTCAACAACAAAAAGACAGCCAATCCAATTACAAAATGGGAAAAAGACTTGAACAGACACCTATCAGAAGAGGAAATATAAATGGCCAAAAGGCACATGAAGTGATGCTCAGTGTTCCTTGCCATTAGAGAAATGCAAGTCAAAACCACGATGAGATATCATCTCACACCCACCAGAATGGCCATTATCAACGAAACAGAAAATGACAAGTGTTGGAGAGGATGTGGAGAAAGAGGCACACTTATCCACTGTTGGTGGGAATGTCAAATGGTGCAACCACTGTGGAAGGCAGTTTGGTGGTTCCTCAAAAAGCTCAATATAGAATTGCCATACGACCCAGCAATACCATTGCTAGGTATCTACTCAAAGGACTTAAGGGCAAAGACACAAACGGACATTTGCACACCAATGTTTATAGCAGCGTTATTTACAATTGCAAAGAGATGGAAACAGCCAAAATGTCCATCAACAGACGAGTGGCTAAACAAACTGTGGCATATACATACGATGGAATATTATGCAGCTTTAAGACAGAATAAACTTATGAAGCATGTAATAACATGGATGGACCTAGAAAACATTATGCTGAGTGAGACTAGCCAAAAACTAAAGGACAAATACTGTATGGTCCCACTGATGTGAACCGACATTAGAGAATAAACTTGGAATATGTCATTGGTAACAGAGACCATCAGGAGTTAGAAATAGGTTAAGATAATGGGTAATTGAAGCTGATGGGATACAGACTGTGCAACAGGACTGAATACTAAAACTCAAAAATGGACAGCACAATACTACCTAATTGTAATGTAATTATGTTAAAACACTGAATGAAGCTGCATCTGAGCTATAGTTTTTGTTTGTTTGTTTTTGTTTTTTGATATATTTTTTGTATTTTTATTTTTATTTTTTTCCTCTATATTATCATTTTATTTCTTTTTCTGTTGTCTTGCTATTTCTTTTTCTAAATCGATGAAAATGTACTAAGAAATGATGATCATACATCTATGTGATGATATTAAGAATCACTGATTGCATATGTAGAATGGAATGATTTCTAAATGTTGTGTTAGTTTATTTTTTAATAAAAAAATAAATAAAATAAAATAAAATAAATAAATATAAAAATAAAAAACAACATCAGAGTATAAAACACAGTGAATCTTGTGGTGGACAATGATGGTGATTAACAGTACAAATATAAAAAGGCCTTTCATGAACAAGAACAAATGCAAGTCACTATTATAAGGAATTAATAACAGAGTAGTATATGGAGGAAAATGTACCTACGCAAACTATGGACTATAGTTAACAGTAATATTTTAATATTCTTTCATCATCAGTAACAAATGTGCCACACCAATGCTAGGGGTCAATAATAGGGGATGATATGGAGCATGAGATGTTTTTGTCTGGGCTTTGTTTTGGGTTTTGGTTTTTTTGGAATAATGAAAATGTTCTAAAATTTACTGTACAAATATATAATACTGTGAGTGTGTGAATATATCAATAAAATTGCATTAAAAACAACTTTTGTGCATCTAAGGGCATTATCAAGAACATGGAAAGAGGAGGGTGTGGCCAAGATGGCGGCTTAGCAATGTGCGCGTTTTAGTTCATCCTCCAGAACAACTACTAAATAAACAGGAAAAGTACAGAACAGATCCCAGAGCCACGTCAGTGACTGGACACACAGCATACCCCAGTCTGGAACAGCTGGACTGGCTGAGAGCCTCCCCAGAACTGTGAGTTCTCCAAGCCCTGGCAGCTGGTGCCCCTCCCCCACAGGCTACTTCCCAGAGGGGAAAGCAAAAGAAATTTATCAGCAGCAGGGACTGAGCACAATTAAACGCCAACTGTGGAATTAATTAACAAATTCTGACTACTAAAAATAGGCCCCCAGCTCCGGAGAACCTGGTCAAGTCCGAGGTCATTCATTGGGCTAACAGAAAAAGAGGAAAGGGGAGGAAATGGAGGTTTTGGTGGCTGTGTTTCTACGGAGGCTTGGCTGCCTCTGGATTCAGCAGCAGGACTTCTCGGGTTGCAACAGCCCCAGGCATAGGCAGAAACGGACTGCTTTCAGGGCTGTCTCTGACCTGTGCCTTCCCCAGGGGTGGGGTGAAGCCCAACTCAGGTGGAATCATTCCCTCAAGGATTTCAGACCCCAGGGCTTGGCAATTTGAAGCCATTAAAACCGGCCTACAACCTCTCCTCTGTCTGCACCATGCCCCCAGCAGGGAGAGTCTTCCAAAGTTGAAGGTCCCACAACATCTTTTGCTGGTGGGACCCGCAGGCAGACAAGCACCACATACAGGGCAGGATAAGAAAAACAGAGCCCAGAGACTTCACAGGAAAGTCTTTCAAGCTGCTGGGTCTCACACTCAGGGAAAACTGACACAGTGACTCCTTCATCTGATAAGAGGCCAGTTTAGTCCAGAAAAAACTGGCTGGAGTCTATAATACCTACGTAGACCCTCCTAAAGGGAGGGAAAAAGCACCATACAAGCAGGGCAAGAAACAAGAAAACAAGAACTGAAAAATTATCCTGTTAAACAAAACCTAAGCTAGAGGTCCAGAAAAACCTGAACTGAAGGTCAAAGAACAGATAGACACCAAATTCATCTAGCAAGAAAACCCTAGGTAAGATAAGTGAAAGCAATCTCCAGAATAAACTAATTAATGTAGTTAAATGTCTAGATGCCAGCAAAAAATAACAAATCACACCAGGAAAATTGAAGATATGGCCGAGTCAAAGGAACAAACCAATAGTTCAAATGAGATACAGGAGCTGAAACAATTCAGAATATACGAACAGACATGGAAAACCTCATCAAAAACCAAATCAATGAATTGAGGGAGGATATGAAGAAGGCAAGGAATGAACAAAAAGAAGAAATGGAAAGCCTGAAAAAACAAATCACAGAACTTATGGGAATGAAAGATACAGTAGAAGAGATGAAAAAAACGATGGAAACCTACAATGGTAGATTTCAAGAGACAGAGGTTAGGATTAGTGAACTGGAGGATGGAACATCTGAAATCTAAGAAGAAACAGAAACTATAGGGAAAAAATGGAAAAATATGAGCAGGGACTCAGGGAATTGAATGATAATATGAAGCACACAAATATACATGTTGTGGGTGTCCCAGAAGGAGAAGAGAAAGGAAAAGGAGGAGAAAAACTAATGGAGGAAATTATCACTGAAAATTTCCCAACTCTTATGAAAGACCTAAAATTACAGATCCAAGAAATGCAGCGTACCCCAAAGAGAACAGATCCAAATAGACGTTCTCCAAGACACTTACTAGTCAGAAAGTCAGAGGTCAAAGAGAAAGAGAGGATCTTGAAAGCAGCAAGAGAAAAGCAATCCATCACATACAAGGGAAACCCAATAAGACTATGTGTAGATTTCTCAGCCGAAACCATGGAGGCGAGAAGACAGTGGGATGATATATTAAAATTACTGAAAGAGAAAAACTGCCAACCAAGAATTCTATAGCCAGCAAAATTGTCCTTCAAGAATGAGGGAGAAATGAAAATATTTTCAGACAAAAAATCACGGAGAGAATTTGTGACCAAGGGACCAGCTCTGCAAGAAATACTAAAGGGAGCACTAGAGACAGATACGAAAACACAGAAGAAAGACGTGTGGAGAAGAGTGTAGAAAGAAGGAAAATTAGATATGACATATAAAATACAAAAGTCAAAATGGCAGAAGAAAGTACTACCCATACATTAATAACACTAAATGTTAATGGATTGAACTCCCCAATCAAAAGACATAGACTGGCAGAATGGATTAAAAAAACAGGATCCTTGTATATGCTGTCTAAAGGAAACACATCTTAGACGCAAAAATAAACATAGGTTGAAAGTGAAAGGATGGGAAAAGATATTTCATGCAAATAAAAACCAGAAAAGAGCAGGAGTAGCTATATAATATCCAACAAATTAGACTTCAAATGTAAAACAGTTAAAAGAGATAAAGAAGGATACTATGTACTAATAAAAGGAAAAATTCAACCTGAAGACATAATAATCACAAACATTTATGCACAGAACCAGAATGCCCCAAAATACATGAGGCAAACACTGCAAACACTGCAAAGGGAAACAGACACATCTACCATAATAGTTGGAGACTTCAATTCCCCACTCTCATCAATGGACAGAACATCAAGACAGAGGATCACTAAAGAAAAAGAGAATTTGAATATTACAATAAATGAGCTAGACTTAACAGACATTTATAGGACATTACACCCCACAACAGCAGGATACACCTTTTTCTCAAGTGCTCATGGATCATTCTCAAAGACAGACCATATGCTGGGTCACAAAGCACGTGTCAAAAAATTTAAAAAGATTTAAATCATACAAAACACTTTCTCAGATCATAAAGGAATGAAGTTGGAAATCGATAATAGGCAGAGTGCCAGAAAATTCACAAATATGTGGAGGCGCAACAACACACTCTTAAACTACCAGTGGGTCAAGGAAAAAAGAGAGATTGTTCAACTCAACAACAAAAAGACAGACAATCCAATTACAAAATGGGAAAATGACTTGAACAGACACTTCTCAGAAGAGGAAATACAAATGGCCAAAAGGCACATGAAGAGATGCTCAACGTTCCTGGCCATTAGAGAAATGCAAATCAAAACTACAATGAGATATTGTCTCACACCCACAAGAATGGCCATTATCAACAAAACAAAAAATGACAAGTGCTGGAGAGGATGTGGAGAAAGAGGCACACCTATCCACTGTTGGTGGGAATGTCAAATGGTGCAACCACTGTGGAAGGCAGTTTGGCGGTTCCTCAAAAAGCTGAATATAGAATTGCCATATGACCCAGCAATACCATTGCTAGGCATCTACTCAGAGGACATAAGTGCAAAGACACAAATGGACATTTGCACGCCAATGTTCATAGCACCATTATTTACAATTGCAAGGAGATGGAAACAGCCAAAATGTCCATCAGCAGATGAGTGGATAAACAAACTGTGGTATATATATACGATGGAATATTATGCAGCTTTAAGACAGAATAAACTTATGAAGTATGTAACAACATGGATGGACCTTGAGAACATTATGCTGAGTGAGACTAGCCATAAACAAAAGGACAAATACTGTATGGTCTCACTGATATGAACTGACATTAGTGAATAAACTTGGAATATGTCATTGGTAACAGAGACCATCAGAAGATAGAAACAGAGTAAGATATTGGGTAACTGGAGCTGAAGGGATACAGACTGTGCAACAGGACTGGATATAAAAACTCAGAATGGACAGCACAATATACCTAACTGTAATACGTTTATGTTAAAACACTGAATGAAGCTGCATGTAAGGATGATAGAGGGAGGAAGGCTGGGGACATAAATGAAATCAGAAAGAAAGATACATGTTAAAGATTGAGATGGTATAATCTAGGAATGCCTAGAGTGTACAATAATAGTCAAATGTACAAATTTTAAAAATGTTTTTACATGAGGAGGAACAAAGGAATGTCATTATTGCAGGGTGCTGAAAATAGATAGTAATTAATATTTTAAAATGTCACCTTATGTGTGAGACTAAAGCAAAAAAATGTTTATTTGTTAAAAAATTTATATTTTAACTAGTGCATTTCCCAATATAACTTATGTAGATAGTTTGATTGAACACCATAAGTACTTGGACTCTCAGGTAGAACATAAGATTTTGTTGGTTTGTTCAGAGTAATTCCCCAATGAATCCCAGAGTGATTCGATCAGTGAGTGGAAAAGTATTTGCAAAGCCCCCTTCGGGGAATGGTGAGAACGGGGAGAAATTCAACTTCCCCAAGTTGAATTCTTGATATTCTCACAAGCAGCGTGGACAACCAAAGCTATAGGCTGAGCCCCCAGTTGGGGTTTATTCATATGAAACTTAACCCCACAAAGGATAGGTCAAGTCTATTTAAAATCTAGGCCTAAGAGTCACCCCCAAGAGAGCCTCTTTTGTTGCTCAGATGTGGCCTCTCCCTCCAGCCAACATGACAAGCAGTCTTACCACCCACCCTCCCCCTGTCTGCATTGGGACATGACTCCCAGGGGTGTGGACCTTCCTGGCAATGTGGGACAGAGATCCTGGAATGAGCTGAGACTCAGCATCAAGGGATTGAGAAAAACCCTAGAATGAGCTGAGAATCAACATCAAGGGATTGAGAGAACCTTCTTGACCAAAAGGGGGAAGAGTGAAATGAGACTAAGTGTCAATGGCTGAGAGATTCCAGAGTCGAGAGGTTATCCTGGAGGTTATTCTTACACATTAAGTAGATATCACCTTGCTCTTCAAGATGTAATAGAGAGGCTTGAGGGAGCTACCTGAAAATGCAGGGCTGTGTTCCAGTAGCCATGTTTCTTGATGATGATTGTATAATGATATAGCTTTCACAATGTGACTCTGTGATTGTGAAAACCTTGTGTCTGATACTCCTTTTATCTACTATATCAACAGATGAATAGAACATATGGAATAAAAATAAATAATAGGGGGAACACATGTTAAAATAAATTTAGTTTGAGCTTTTGACGTCCGCGTCGTTGCCGCGCCGGGGTACTAAGCCGGCCTCTCTTTGCCGGACACCGTGAAGGTGCTGGCCGTCGGCTGCGGCGTCGGGGTCGTTGTGTCGTGACAGCGACGCTGGTAACCATCTCTGTGCCAGCAGGTGCGGCCGCCTTAGCCTCGAGCGGGCTCCGTGACTGCCTGGAAGGTCCTTGCTCACGTCTGTCCTTTCCCTTCCTTGAGCCCGCGCCAAGCGGCGACACTAAGCCGACAGCCGGATCGGCGGGCAATGGCGGCCTCGACGGCCTCTCACCAGCCCATCAAGGGGATCTTGAAGAACAAGAGCTCTGCGACTTCCTCTGTGTTGGCTTCGGCCGAGCAGCCCAGTGGGAGTGTCGATGAAGAGCTGAGTTAAAAATCCCAGAAGTGGGATGAAATGAACATCCTGGCAACATAACATCCAGCAGACAAAGACTATGGCTTAATGAAAATAGATGAACCTAGCACTCCTTACCATAGTATGATAGGTGATGATGAGGATGCTTTGAGTGATTCAGAAACCACTGAAGCCATGACACCAGATCTTTTAGCCAAAAAATTAGCTGCTGCTGAAGGCTCGGAGCCAAAGTATTGGATTCAGGAACAAGAAAGCAGTGGGGAGGAGGATAGTGACCTCTCACCTGAAGAACAAGAAAAAAAGCAACAGTTTGAAATGAAAAGGAAGCTTCACTACAATGAAGGACTAAATATTAAATTAGCTAGACAATTAATTTCAAAAGACCTGCATGATGATGAGGAAGATGAAGATGAAGAAATGTTAGAGGCTGCCGATGGAGAGAGCATGAATATGGAAGAATCAAATCAAGGATCTACTGCAGGTAACCAACTGCAAAACAAATCCAGTTCATAGAAGAGATTTGTTCAACAATGCAATTGTTTGTCAGATACAAACCCTGTTAATATAATATTCTGCTTCTTGTTCTCTACAATTCATGACCTAAGTACTGAAATGCATACCAATTATAATATATTGCCAAGAATTAAATGGTAATCTTAGAGACTGATTAGACTGAAAATGCCTAATTGATACCTATATTCTTGTGCCTAGTACTTCACCACAAATACAGCATAATGTCATCGATCCAAAACTGTATTACTTTTGTATGAACACTGGTTAATTTGTATAAGATATTATATAGCTTTTTATGCTTTAGAGGTTAAAACATTATCTTCTGTGGGGGTGGCTAATTTATTTTCTTCACTTCCAGATGTGGTAGCTCTTAAAAAAGTTTGTTTTGTTTTGTTTTTTTAATCAAAATCCCATTGGAACAACAGATTATATAGGCTGGTTAATATTCAGGCTTAAAAGTATTTTAACACTTTTCTTCAACTTGATTTGTCTGTTTAATTGAAAAGGATTATAAAAGTTACTGTTCCAGTTTCTTGGCCTACTACCTTTAAAACTCCTCTTGAGTTCTCTGTGCTTACAAGGAAAGAATTGAACTTTTTCTCATCAAAACTAGCCTTTTTACACAAATAAATTATCAAGTTAAACTTGCACTAGCATCTGCTCTGGTTTTGTTTTGGTTATTTTTGGTACACTAGCTGGGCAGACTTCAGATCTATTTTTGTAATGTAACTCTAATATACTTTGTTTCCCACTCTTTTACACACATACACAATTTACCTTTATAAAGTATCATAAAGATTGTCAAGATATTAGGAACCCTTCCTTCTCTCACATGTAGAATCATTTGCTACAGCAATGAAATTCTTTGATCATCAGTGCCTATTATTTCTTCTAATATTAAGAGAAAATGTTTGTGTAACAGTAGTACTATAAACAGGAAATAAAATTTAACTCTGAATTTGTACATCTCTGTGGTTTGTAGCTTGCTAATTAAACAGACATTATTAGTTTATTGTTTGGCCTATTTAGCTCTTAGAAAATAACTGACATTTTTTTGCATGATGAGAAAATTGTGTGCAACCAGTGATATGATTATAGTTCCTGAATGTGCACAGACAGAAGTAAGCCTGAACATTTTTTAATATAAAAATTTTAAATAGTCCCTGCTTTAAGGGAATATGATAATGTAGACTATGACAAATCTACTTTATTCTTCTAACACAATAAGAATCATTTGGATTTTTTTCCTGAAAAGAAATATAGTTCCTGTGTATTTTGATTTAGTGATGGCTTCATTTCTAGTCAATTATTTGAATCTTAATTTTTTGTCAGTACTAAAGAATCCATTTATGAACAGACTTTTAAAATAATTTCTGTATATTGTATATATGAAAGACTTTTATTTAACAGCTTGTCTTCCACTTGCAAGTTTATGGAAATATCAGTATGTCAAAATCAATAAAAAGTGGAAGAATTAAAAAAAATAATAAATAAATTTAGTTTGAAATGCTAGTGATAAATGAAAGTGAGGGGTAAGGTGTATTGTATGTATAATCTTTTTTTCTGTTATCATTTTCTTTTTTTCTGTTGTCTTTTTATTTCTATTTCTAAATCGATGCAAATGTTCTAAGAAATGATGAATATGCAACTATGTGATGATATTAAGAATTACTGATTATATATGTAGAATGGAATGATATGTTAGTATTTTTGTTTGTTGTTAATTTTTTTAATTAATAAATGAAAATTAAAAAAAAGAAAGTGAAAAGAGAACTGACAGAGTAGGATAGCATATTTAGAAACCATATATATGACAAGGGTTTAATATCCAGAATAAAGAATTCCTACCACTCAACACAAAAAAGACAGATACCCAGTTTTTAAATGGGCAAAGGACTTAAATAGCTTTTTCTCCCAAAATATGCAAATGACCAATAGGCACATGAAAAGATGCTCAACATCATTAGCATTAGGAAATACAAAACAAAACCACAATGAAATACCACTTCGCACCCACTAGAATTATACTAAAAATGGAAAATAAAAAGTGCTTGCAAGGAAGGTAGGATTTCTCACACACTGTTGATGGGAATGTAAAATGGTGCAGCTGTTGTGTCAACAGTTTGGCAGTTATTCAAAAAAGCAAACACAGAACAATCATATTACATGGCAATCCCATTTCTAGGTATATACCCCTAAAATTGAAAGCAGCAACTTGGACTGATATTGATCCACCAATATTCATAGGAGCATTATTCATAGAATTCAAAAGTTGAATGCAAATGTCATTCAGGAGATGAATGGGTAACCAAAACATGGAATATACATACAATGGAATATTAGTCTTAAAAATGGATGAAACTCTGATACATGCCATTACATGAATGAACCTTGAAGGAACTGTGTAAAATAAACCAGATGCAGAGACAAAATATTGTAGGGACCTCACTTATATGAAATACCTAGAAGCCAATTTTACAGAGACATAGTTGGTCACAGGTTGTCAGAAGTCAGCGGGGAAGGTAATGGGGGGAGGGAGATGGGGAATTAATGCTTAATGAGTACAGTTTCTTTTTGAGGTGAGGAAAAAGTTGAGATAGTGAAGGTAGCACTACATTAAAAATGTAATACCAATTACTTGTAGACTTGAAAGTGGCTAAAATGGAAAATATTTTAATAGTATATATGTTACAACAATATAAATTTTAAAAATTATAAACCTTGTGAATCTCCTGTGCATCCTTTTAGAGTTCATTCCATTAAAGAAAAGCCACACATCTCTGAGATGATTCCTATTTTATCTTGCAGCTTTGCTGAGATAGCTGAGGAATATCAATCTTAAGGTTCCCAGAATTCCTACGGTTTAATTAACACCATCTGTGGGACACATTTTAATCTATTTAGAAGGCCTTTGATTAACCGAAAGTATTCCAAGGCATGAACGTTGATCTTTTTAAGATATTTACAAAATTTTTCTGTTGTACCTTGGCTTCATCTTTGGATCAGGCAGGTATCATACAGGAGTACATGATTCAATGTATTTGTAAATTTTGAGTTGTGTTACTATACAACAGATGTCATTTCAATGATATAAACTTGGGGAACTATGTCTTATTCTTAAAATTTTGGCTCAAGTATCAACTTCTTAAATCTTTATTTACCACTTATCACCTGATAAATTTTATATATTTATTTGCTTAATGTTGGCTTTCCCTCCTTGGCTATAATGAGAGGCATAATTTTCCTTACCACTGAATCTCCAAAGCCTATATATTTAGAATATTGACAAATGTAAAACACAGGCATTATATGAATACATACCTTTTACTACATCTTTCAATCCCAGAGAAAGCTGAACACTTCAGTTGAAGAGTAGAAAGCCCATCTCAGACACACTGGAAGTCAGGGCCCATACCTTCTCTTTCCTTAGCAAATGCTGTCCCCAATTATTAAGAAAACCGAACATTCCAGAACACCTCTGCATCTAGACCACAGTTTTTAAAAGAGTTGAGTACCCAGAAGGCTATCCTGACAACAGTTACTGTGTGGTTCTAAAAAGTCATAAACCAAATATCTTTACACTTTTTCATATTAAATGAATGCTGGAGGACACAGATGTCATTTATTTGCAGAGTCTTCCTGTAGTTTATCCTCTTGAACGTGGGTGCTTTTCATTGTGGAATGTATCTCACATAGTTAAGAAGAATGCTTTTGCCAACTCTATCTTTACATTTTTCTGTAATTTGGAAATTTATCAAAAATAATAGAGAAATCTTGGTGGATATCATTCTCTCTACAACACTGCATTTTATATTCACAATTTTTATTATCACACAACCAGTCCCAAATATATTAAATCATTTAACGTAACAGTCTCAGTAATATAATCCCTATATATCTTTGATGCTATTCATATTATTTCTATAAACACTTAATTTTTTCCACTGTTAAACAACTTTATACCCAGTGAATATACCTATGATTTACTTTGAACATTTTCTGTAATATTTCCCACAGAAATAGGAAATTGTGAGTTTTCTTATACCTTTCTTACCAAGTATTTCAAATACCTTATAAGAAAAATTATCATTATGTAATGTGGTTGTTCTTTTTGAAGACATAAGTTTTAATGTATGTATTTTCTGGTGTATGTTAAGTGATTTCTTTACTATATTCTGGTGAGTTGTTTTTCTCCACATGAGGCATGCCTTCAAGTAAAACATTTTCACCTATTAACCGCACTCATAAAATTTGTTTCACTTACAAATTGTCTGATGAAAATATTTTTCTCCAAATTCATTGGACAGAGATTTCCTTCACTATAAATTCCGTGATAGTCAATGTGATTAAACTTCTTGCTAGCAGCATTCCCAAATCATAGCTTTCATTCCTGTACATATTCCCTGGTACAATGTCATTTGTTGGTAAAATCTTTTACACTATTGCAGTTATCTAATGTTGTAAAATAAAATCAGCACAAAATTTAGTAGCTTAAAACAGCAATAGTCATTTACGTATCCTGGGTTCTATTAGTAAGGAATTTGGGAATGGTTCAGTTGGGCAGTATTTACCTGGGGTCTCTCCTGACAACCAAGTTGAAATCAATCATGTCGGCTAGGGATGCAGCTGTCTGAAAGCTTGAAAGGGGCTGGCTATTTATTTATGTATCTATTAAAAGGTACATAAACATAACAGATGCTATTGGTTGAGGACCCGAGTTTCTCTCCATATTGGGCTCTCCAAATACTTCTTGAAGGTCCTCATGGTCTCATCGTTTCATCCACAGCTAGCAATCCAAGCTGCAAACAGCTCTTAAGACCTAGTGTGGGAAGTCACTCACCTCATTTCCAACATATTACACTGGTCACACAGGGCTAGTCCTAATTCAACTTGGGACAGGATCACTCATGGGTATAAACACCAAGCGTACTGCATCACTGGGGACTATGAAGACTGGCTGTAAGAAACACTGCATTCTTAAACTTGCAAAATATGAATTGTATAATGTCTCATAAGATTTTATTTCTGGAGAAACGCACATCCACATTCACTGCATACATAAAGTTTCTCCCCTGAATGAGTTCTGAGATGTTTTTTGAGGTACGCCTTGGTCTGAAAGGCTTTCCCACATTCACTGCATACATAGGGTTTCTCTCCTGAATGAGTTCTAAAATGTTGATTGACATGCGCCTTATTATGAAAGGCCTTCCCACATTTACTGCATCCATAGGGTTTCTCTCCTGAGTGAGTTTTCTGATGTCTGTTTAAATAAGATTTATCACTAAAAGTCTTCTGACAGTCAGTGCAAGCATAAGCTTTCCCTCCTGTGTGCATTCTCAGATGTCTGTTAAGTCATGACTGATCTCTTAAAACCTTTCCCACATTCAGTGCATATATAGGATTTCTCTCCTATATGAGTTTTATAATGCTTACCAAGATCCGCCTTTGTTCTAGAGCCTTTCCCACATCCACTGCATTTAAAGGGTTTCTCATCCGTGTGAGTTTTCCGATGAACATCTAGGTGATGCTTCATGGTGAATGTTTTTCCACAGACACTACATCCATAAGGTTTTTCTCCTGTATGAATTCTCAGATGTCTGTCAAGTTGTGACTCATGGCTGAAGGCTTTTCCACATTCATGACATATGTGACATTTCACTTTAGTATGTATTTTGTGGAGCTCAATAGGAAGAAGTGATTTCCCATGTTGACTGATTTCCTCAGTTTTCCTTTTTGCATAGATTTTATTCTGAATAACTAAATCTGAATAATGTTTCAAACTTTTTCCATGTAAGTTACATTTATGGATTTTTTTTCTTATAGGACAAGGTTTATATATAGATAAAGTATCTCCCTAAACACATCACATTCTTGATTTCTGTCCATATTTTTAAGGGGATCTTGATTCTTCCAGTGCCAAGTTGTATTAATGTCACTTTGCCAGACTTCTAGAAAGAAAAACAACGAATTCTTCCATGATCACATTATGAAATAAAACGTATTCAGAAATGCTGTGTTATGGCTATTTTCTGGTCTACAACTCTAATCTTAAAGAAAATCCAGGTGCAAATATACCATTTCCTGAAAGTTGAAACAATCAAATCTATTGTTACTGAACCTGAAAAATGAGCAAAATGGATTTGCTTATAGTTTTACCCTAACAAAATGTAAGAGAAATGGAAAGATAAAGCCATTATGACAAAGAGATATTTCATTTAATGCTGGAGTGTTTTGGTCATTCATTTGAAGACATGTGTTTGTCACCTATTATTTGCAATGTATTGTGCTGTAAAGAAGGATTTTATAAAGCTTAACAGTAGCTAATTTTTCTTGCTTAATTTAGCTATTTACATATATTTTAGCTTCTGAATGATAGAAATATCCAGCAAAAGCATTTGTGTCATTTTATATTCACTGCTATGCATTTGGTGTGAGTTAAGAATTGTAAAGAAAAGAGATATGGGCCCCATCAAGCTAAGAAAAACAACCCGGAACTTCCCAGGGGCGGTTATCTGCTGCCTTGGTTATGCAAGGTTGTAACTGCCAGAGGAAGTTTATCTAAGAATGCAACTGAGAAGGTTGAGTAAGGGAGTTTTGCACAATGAGACAGCTGCTTCTTGCATGAAGCAGCTCCCATGACTCATGCGCGAAAAATGTTTGTTATCTGCTTCTTGCAAAATGTTTGTTATCTGCTTCTTGCAAAATGTTTGTTATCTGCTTCTTGCATGAAGCAGCACCTGTGACCCATGCTCGACCCTCACCCCCCTCCTCCTACCCCTTAAAAGCTTCCCCAAACCCAGGCTCAGGGCTCTCTGTTCCTGCATGTTCAGTGAGCCCCATGCACGTGTGGTAAATAAACCCCTTGCGTGTTGCATGAGAGAATGTCTCTTGGAGTCCTCCTTTGCATGGCAAAACTCTTGAATTCTTACAGTGCTAGTGCTGGGAATACACTTACGAAAAACATAGAAATGAACTCTCCCCTCATAGAGAGAAAACAGATTATGGACAAATCATCCAATAAACAGTAATTATTGCTGTGAATAAAATAGAGTGATGTGACATGAAGAAACTGGTAGACCCAAATTCTAAGGAGCCCAAAACAGCAGGTAGTCATGAACAGAGATATGAGAAGAATATTCTAAGCATGGAAAAGAACAAGTACAGAGAATCCAAGAAGGAAAGACTTTGATGTCTTTTGGTGACACAAAAGAGGCCAACATGGTAGAGATGAGGAGGAAGAATGATATGAGCTGAGACAGGAGCAAGAACAAAATCTGGCAGGTGCTCATAATACACTGTATGGACTTTGAGGTTATTCTAAGATTGATGGGAAATTACTGAAGTTTATAAGCAGAATAGTAATAAGATCTGATTTATAATTTAATAGAACTCTTTGGGTACTGCCTAGAGAATGGACAAGAGTAGAAACAGTAAGATAAGTTAGGAGGCTACTGAAATAGTATTTGCAACAATGGTCTCACTTAGGGAGAGAGTACAGAGAGAGAAAAGATGACAGCCCAGAGAGTTGAAGAAGTAAATGCGTGAGAGGAATGGGGAAAGGCATGTGCAAGGACCAAAGTGACTATGATTGTAGGAGATAGGATTAACATAAGACCTGCGGAACTACTTGGGAGTAGATGGCATTAGGGTGGTGGCGGCAGTAAGCTCCTTTATGTTATCTGATTTATGTAAGACAGTTTAGGAGGAAGAGAATGTTTGTTTACCCCAAATGGTTATTTTAAGTATGAAGGAAGAACACTGAAAGATAAGAACTTTGTTCCCTCAGGAAATGCATGCATGCCTATTGTCATCCTGTGGTATGTAACCAGGATCTGGTTAAGAATAAAATTGTCTGAAGTCTGTCTGACGTAAACTCAAGTTTCAGACCCCCTGAGCCCGTCTGTGTCTTTCTTTCTCTCTTTCTTCCTTTCTTTCTTTCTCATCATTCCTTAATATCCTTCAAGCTCCATTTCAACAGGAAGCAACACCTGGCGCCCAACGTGGGGCTCGAAGAAGAAGACTCCAAATCAATATTAAGGAACCAAGGAAAAGTCTCATTAGAAGCACGTATGTCCAGCTGATAGAAGAGGACTCGAGTCATATTGGTAAAGTAAGCATTTTCCTTGGATCATCAGGGTAACGAGTAATCATAATAGGTGGCTGGAGAAGTATGGAGTATGTATGTATGTATGTTTGTATGATTATGTGTTGAAAACATCATCAGGGTGTCATTACTAAAATAAGGTTCTAATAAAGTTTGAGTTATTTGTATTTTTAAAGGAAAAAAGATTTTGTGGATAAAGCAGAGAAGAGTCTAAAGCAGACTCCCCGTAGTGAGATGGGAGACATTGAGGGAAAAGGAGTGAAGAAAGTTCTGAATTGAAAACAGTTTTCCATGACAATACAGTGAGGCCACATGGGGCAATAACAGAAGGGAGTTTAGGAAAAATAAAGAAACTGTCTTCTTGTTGTTAGAAGAAAATAGTAAAGGGAAATAGCTAATAGCATAAAGATGACACAGTCAGGAAATAATAGCCAGGGACAAGGTAATTCTAGTTGGGAAAAAGAGGTTAAAAAAGCTTCTTCAAGAAAGAAGCTATTTCTTAAAAAAAAAAATCTTCAAAATAGAAATACAGAAGTGTAAACCTGAGGCAAGGGAAAAGGAAAGCAAATAAATAACTTAAGATGGGATGCGTAATTATAAAAATTTTACATCAATATGAGCTGATTTTATATAAAAATTCATATACACCTGAGTCAGAAAATATTCAATAGGAACAATGCCATGCCGAACAAATGTCAGTACTAATTAATGGTTCCTGTAGAATTATAATAGATCGGTCCCCTAAGGGGTATGCAATTCAGGATTGTAGTTCTGATTCAAAGTGTTCTGTTAAGTTACCTTGGTTTAATCTAAATAATTATTCTACTGAAATTATACCTATGCTACAAATAAAACCTTGCGACAAAGAATGGGAATAGTAACCCCATCTCCTTTTACAAACAGCAATTTGGAAACTGGACATGAGTTTAGCTCCTATTCATATTTTAAAAAGAAATATATTTTAAGAACTTTAAAACTAAAAATTCTTGTTAAAACTATATATTGATAGTTAATGCATATTTGAAACATTAACTAAAGTATTTTAAGTATTTAACATTATTCTAACAAGTTTAATTTTGATGGTAATTATATGTGGTAAAATACTTGTTCAAAGTAATGATTTACGTATGAAAAATATGAAAGATGTATTTTTATTAATAGGAAAACAGAATAGTTTTATCCTAAAATGAATAACTGTTACTAAATGAGAAAAATATAGGACAAAGCCTAAACTAATATAATAAGTGCTGAGGGTTTGTAAAAAAAGAAATTATGGTTAAAATCAAGAAAGATTTAATGAGTCTAAAATGACAATGTTTTCTTGGACTCTTAACCTGTTCTAATGAAAAGATATAAAAAAATTTCTAAATAATTAGTTAAAAAGCAAAGAGTCTGTGTTTTATCAAAATAACTTCTGTTAACTTTTATCATGTTGTTATCTGTATAAAAAATACTGATTTTCTCCTGGGTATCATTATACTGGCAAAAACTGCTTCTTTTCTTGCCCTAAACCAGGTGGCTTAATCTATTAATCTAAATACTATTACTATAAATGAATCTATTACTGGATAAATCATATTCAAATCATATAAATACCTATATTCCTTTAAGCCAAAATATCTTAGGCTTTGTCAGTCTTTATATAAAATAAACTACATATGTATAAACTAAATTTATCCTAAAATAACCATGGCTTATTTTGGGAGCAGATCAGACTTGAGGGCTGAATGCAAGAAAAAAATATACTTGTGGAGTCTTTTTGTTCACCTGATGTTGCCATTACATGCAACTGATGTTGCTATCACATGATCTTGGTAAAAAAATAATTAAAATGTACACTCTAGCTGGGAGGACTGGCTATCCCCCCAGAAGGAAGTGTACTTTAATAAAGATATCTAGGTCCCAGGAAGCTCCTCTTGGTCCCTAGCCAGTTCCCAGAGGACCCAACTGGGCCCGGTCATGGAAGCAAATCGAAATTTGGACACTATTGTGAGAAAATACCATAAAAACTGCATGCGATAAATTTAAAATGAGCAAAAATGCACAACCAATTATAAAGAATCCACATTCCTGCATTACTTTTAAATCAATCCAATGAATTCAATTTTAAAAATCTGGTCATTTGCTATGGGTACACGTCACTATTGGCACTCTGCATTCATTTTTGCTACCTGCCACTTTAGGGATTCCTAATTATATGTTACAAAACTTGTTTGATATTTTACAAGGAGATTCTGATTTACTAAGTAAAAGGCAGTTAACAGCTGCAGCTGAATGAGAGTTACAATTAATTGAACAATGCATTCAAAAAGGACAGCTTGTTCAAATCAATCTAAAAAAGCCTGTTGATTTTATTATTTTCTTTACCTTGCAATTTCCCACAGGCCTATTTTAGCAAGATGGTGTTTTAAAATGGATTTTTTAACCAAACAATTGACAAAAATGTTTAAATACATATTTGCAAAAGATTATTTCTTTAATAGCCAAAAGTCACCAAAGTATTATCAATTAAGAAGTCATGATCCTAATCGCACAGCGTGTGATCTCACAAAGGAAGAGGTTCAAAGTCTATATATTTTCAATACCTCTTGGCAAACAGTATTAAGTGACTTTAAAGGACAAATGAATAATCATTTGCTATATCAAAACTTTTACAATTTTTAAAAATGAATGCAATGGATTTTGCCTAAAATAGTTCTAGCTTCCCCGCTAGCTATTACTGTCTTGACTGATAATAATATTAATGGGAAGGCTGCATATGTCACCCCAGTGGAAAACAAGTTAGAAAATGCCTTATACCTCAGCCCAGCTTACTGAATTAGCAGCTGTAATTCAAGTATTGCAAAGTTTTCCACAATCTCTTGATATTGTTTCTGATTTTGAATATGTTTGCCAGTTACTCATATTGAGACAGCTTTGTTTGAAAGAGATGAACTCTCCTGAATGTTTTTACACTTACAAACATTAGTCAGAAGTCAAATTAATCCTCTTTTTATCATGGATATAAAGAGCTCATACCAATCTTCCAGGTCCTCTGTCATTACAAAATCAGCAAGCAGATAGTCTTGTGAGTTTAATTCAAAATCCCACAACACTTCACAAATTGACTGATATCAATAGCAAAGGGCTGCGAAAGAAATTTCCATCTTTATCTATTCAGCAAACTCAGGACATTGTTAGGACTTCTCAAATCTGTGGACCTTTAAATGCACTCCCATTTGCATCAGAGGTTAATCTTTGAGGTCAAAAAGCAAATGAATTATGGCAAATGGATGTTATTCATATTTCATATTTTGATAAAATACAGTATGTACATGCTATCATAGACACTTGTTCTCATCTCATCTGGGCTACCTCACAATATGGAGAACTTTTCTGCCATGTTCGATTACATTTACTTAAGGCTTTTGCTGTTATCTAATAAAATAGCAATGGTCCTGCTGATACAGGAAAGCAATTATGTAAATTTTATATTACTTTTCCTATTATTCATATCACAAAAAATTCCACATAATCCCTCTGGGAAAGGAATTATTGAATGAACAAACCAGACGTTAAAGTCTATGCTCATAAAACAAAAAGGGGGAGATCAGGAGGATGATGTTATGAAAATATGTACACCAAACATCAATTAGCAAAACCACTGTTTACTTAAAATTTTTTTAAAAAACATTTTTGATAATTCATCACAGACTCCTGCAGAACAACATTTTAGTACTTTGGGAAAGAAAAATGATACAACCCAAACAGAACTGCAGCTGTAGCCAATCTATTGGAAAGATGTTAAAGATGATTTATGGAAACCAGGAATGGTAAAGGTGTGGGGGTAGGGGTTTTGTTCTTCTCACTGCAGATGACGGAACCTCAGTTTGGATTCCCTCGAAGAGAATAAAACCCAGACATGTCAACCTGGACAAAAATAACTAAATGGATAATGTATATTATAGGACATATAATTTTAATTGATGAAGGACAGGGACACATTTATACTTATTGGGTTTATCTGTGAGCCCTAACATGGGCCAATCCAACTTTACCAAAATAATCTGAATACAAGTTTAGGATTCCCAGGTCCAGTAAGAAGAAAACTGGCGTCAAATTTAATTCTTCCATTTTTAGAAAGACTTGTATGCATAACTCTATGGAAACAGAGGATACTTGCCTGTTAGATGGGAAAGAAAGTTGGAATGGATGGCAGTTACATCATATGGATTAAGCAGTTATCATAATTAATGATTCCTATGGAATTGTAAGAGATGCGGCCCCTGTGGGGTCTCCCATTTCTAACTTGAAGATAACTGAGATTATATGGACAGGCAAGCTAAACCAGAGTTTAATACATAGAGGATGATTTCTGCCAAAATTTGGGATGATAAATATATCAGTCAGAGAAATTTATGGGAAATTTTCCTAGGACTGGAACCAATTTTTTTTTCCTACATATGCACTCAGTAATTCTTAACATCATCACATAGATGCATGATCATCATTTCTTTTTTCTACATATGCACTCAGTAATACTTAACATCATCACATAGATGCATGATCATCATTTCTTAGTACATTTGCATCGGATTAGAGGAACTAGCAACACAACAGAAAAAGATATAAAAAGTTAATATAGAGAAAAGAAATAAAAGTAGTAATAATAGAAAAAAAAAAACCCTATAGCTCAGATGCAGCTTCATTCAATGTTTTAACATCATTACTTTACAATTAGGTATTATTGTGCTGTCCATTTTTGAGTTTTTGTATCTAGTCCTGTTGCACAGTCTGTATACCTTCAGCTCCAATTATCCATTATCTTACCCTGTTTCTAACTCCTGCTGGACTCTGTTACCAATGACATATTTCAAGTTTATTCTTGAATGTCCATTCACATCAGAGGGACCATACAGTATTTGTCCTTTAGTTTTTGTCTGGACTCACTCAGCATAATATTCTCTAGGTCCATCCATGTTATTACATGCTTCATAAGTTTATCTTGTCTTAAAGCTGCATAATATTCCATCGTGAGTATATACCACAGTTTGTTTAGCCATTCTTCTGTTGATGGACATTTTGGCTGTTTCCATCTCTTTGCAATTGTAAATAACGCTGCTATAAACATTGGTGTGCAAATGTCCGTTTGTGTCTTTGCCCTTAAGTCCTTTGAGTAGATACCTAGCAATGGTATTGCTGGGTCGTATGGCAATTCTATATTCAGCTTTTTGAGGAATCGCCAAACTGCCTTCCACAGTGGTTGCACCCTTTGACATTCCCACCAACAGTGGATAAGTGTGCCTCTTTCTCCGCATCCTCTCCAGCACTTGTCATTTTCTGTTTTGTTGATAATGGCCATTCTGGTGGGTGTGAGATGATATCTCATTGTGGTTTTGGTTTGCATTTCTGTAATGGCCAGGGACATTGAGCATCTCTTCATGTGCCTCTTGGCCATCCGTACTTCCTCTTCTGGTAGGTGTCTGTTCAAGTCTTTTTCCCATTTTGTAATTGGGTTGGCTGTCTTTTTGTTGTTGAGTTGAACAATCTCTTTATATATTCTGGATACTAGACCTTTATCTGATATGTCATTTCCAAATATTATCTCCCATTGTGTAGGCTGTCTTTCTACTTTCTTGATGAAGTTCTTTGATGCACAAAAGTGTTTAATTTTGAGGAGTTCCCATTTATTTATTTCCTTTTCGGTGCTCTTGCTTTAGGTTTAAGGTCCATAAAACCACCTCCAGTTGTAAGATTCATAAGATATCTCCCTACATTTTCCTCTAACTGTTTTATGGTCTTAGACCTAATGTTTAGATCTTTGATTCATTTTGAGTTAACTTCTGTATAAGGTATGAGATGCGGGTCTTCTTTCATTCTTTTACATATGGATATCCAGTTCTCTAGGCACCATTTATTGAAGAGACTGTTCTGTCCCAGGTGAATTGGCTTGATTGCCTTATCAAAGATCAAATGTCCATAGATGAGAGGGTCTATATCTGAACACTCTATTTGATTCCATTGGTCGATATATCTATCTTTATGCCAATACCATGCTGTTTTGACCACTGTGGCTTCATAATATGCCTTAAAGTCCGGCATCGCGAGACCTCCAGCTTCGTTTTTTTCCCTCAAGATGTTTTTAGCAATTCGGGGCAACCTGCCCTTCCAGATAAATTTGCTTATTGGTTTTTCTAATTCTGAAAAATAAGTTGTTGGGATTTTGATTGGTATTGCATTGAATCTGTAGATCAGTTTAGGTAGGATTGACATCTTAATTATAGTCTTCCAATCCATGAACATGGTATGCCCTTCCATCTATTTAGGTCTTCTGTGATTTCTTTTAGCAGTTTTTTGTAGTTTTCTTTATATAGG
This sequence comes from Tamandua tetradactyla, assembly GCF_023851605.1. Taxonomy (NCBI): domain Eukaryota; kingdom Metazoa; phylum Chordata; class Mammalia; order Pilosa; family Myrmecophagidae; genus Tamandua; species Tamandua tetradactyla. The sequence goes on from NC_135342.1 coordinate 9,054,039, forward strand.
TTTTTTGTCTCTTTGGTTAAATTTATTCCTAGGTATTTTATTCTTTTAGTTGCGATTGTAAATGGGATTCGTTTCTTGATTTCCCCCTCAGTTTGTTCATTATTAGTGTATAGAAAAGCTACAGATTTTTGAATGTTGATCTTGTAGCCTGCAACTTTGCTGTACTCATTTATTAGCTCTAGTAGTCTTGTTGTGGATTTTTCCGGGTTTTCGATGTATAGTATCATATCGTCTGCAAACAGTGATAGTTTTACTTCTTCCTTTCCAATTTTGATTTCTTTTTCTTGTCTAATTGCTCTGGCTAGAACCTCCAACACAATGTTGAATAATAGTGGTGATAGTGGGCATCCTTGTCTTGTTCCTGTTCTTAGGGGGAAAGTTTTCAGTTTTTCCCCATTGAGGATGATATTAGCTGTGGGTTTTTCATATATTCCCTCTATCATTTGAAGGAAGTTCCCTTGTATTCCTATCTTTTGAAGTGTTTTCAACAGGAAAGGATGTTCAATCTTGTCAAATGCCTTCTCTGCATCAATTGAGATGATCATGTGATTTTTCTGCTTTGATTTGTTGATGTGGTGTATTACATTAATTGATTTTCTTATGTTGAACCATCCTTGCATACCTGGGATGAATCCTACTTGGTCATGATATATAATTCTTTTAATGTGTTGTTGGATACGATTTGCTAGAATTTTATTGAGGATTTTTGCATCTATATTCATTAGAGAGATAGGTCTGTAGTTTTCTTTTTTTTGTAATATCTTTGCCTGGTTTTGGTATGAGGGTGATGTTGGCTTCATAGAATGAATTAGGTAGTTTTCCCTCCACTTCGATTATTTTGAAGAGTTTGAGGAGAGTTGGTACTAATTCTTTCTGGAATGTTTGATAGAATTCACATGTGAAGCCGTCTGGTCCTGGACTTTTTTTTTTAGGGAGCTTTTGAATGACTAATTCAATCTCTTTACTTGTGATTGGTTTGTTGAGGTCATCTATTTCTTCTTGAGTCAAAGTTGGTTGTTCATGTCTTTCCAGGAACCTGTCCATTTCATCTAAATTGTTGTATTTATTAGCGTAAAGTTGTTCATAGTATCCTGTTATTACCTCCTTTATTTCTGTGAGGTCAGTAGTTATGTCTCCTCTTCCATTTCTTATCTTATTTATTTGCATCCTCCCTCTTCTTCTTTTTGTCAATCTTGCTAAGGGCCCATCAATCTTATTGATTTTCTCATAGAACCAATTTCTGGCCTTATTGATTTTCTCTATTGTTTTCATGTTTTCAGTTTCATTTATTTCTGCTCTAATCTTTGTTATTTCTTTCCTTTTGCTTGCTTTGGGATTAGTTTGCTGTTCTTTCTCCAGTTCTTCCAAGTGGACAGTTAATTCCTGCATTTTTGCCTTTTCTTCTTTTCTGATATAGGCATTTAGGGCAATAAATTTCCCTCTTAGCACTGCCTTTGCTGCGTCCCATAAGTTTTGATATGTTGTGTTTTCATTTTCATTCACCTCTAGGTATTTACTAATTTCTCTTGCAATTTCTTCTTTGACCCACTCGTTGTTGAGCCTCCATGTATTTGTGAATTTTCTGGCACTCCGCCTACCATTGATTTCCAACTTCATTCCTTTATGATCCGAGAAAGTGTTGTGTATGATTTCAATCTTTTTAAATTTGTTAAGACTTGCTTTGTGACCCAGCATATGGTCTATCTTCGAGAATGATCCATGAGCACTTGAAAAAAAGGTGTATCCTGCTGTTGTGGGATGTAATGTACTATAAATGTCTGTTAAGTCTAGCTCATTTATAGTAATATTCAGATTCTCTATTTCTTTATTGATCCTCTGTCTAGATGTTCTGTCCATTGATGAGAGTGGTGAATTGAAGTCTCCAACTATTATGGTATATGTGTCTATTTCCCTCTTCAGTGTTTGCAGTGTATTCCTCACGTATTTTGGGGCATTCTGGTTCGGTGCATAAATATTTATGATTGTTATGTCTTCTTGTTTAATTGTTCCTTTTATTAGTATATAGTGTCCTTCTTTGTCTCTTTTAACTCTTTTACATTCGAAGTCTAATTTGTTGGATATTAGTATACCTACTCCTGCTCCTTTCTGGTTGTTATTTGCATGAAATATCTTTTCGCAACCTTTCACTTTCACCCTATGTTTATCTTTCGGTCTAAGATGTGTTTCCTGTAGACAGCATATAGAAGGATCCGGTTTTTTAATCCATTCTGCCAGTCTATGTCTTTTGATTGGGGAATTCAGTCCATTAACATTTAGAGTTATTACTGTTTGGATAATATTTTCCTCTACCATTTTGCCTTTTATATTATATATATCATATCTGACTTTCCTTCTTTCTACACTCTTTTCCATGTCTCTCTCTTCTGTCTTTTTGTATCTGACTCTAGTGCTCCCTTTAGTATTTCTTGCAGAGCTGGTCTCTTGGTCACAAATTCTCTCAGTGACTTTTTGTCTGAGAATGTTTTAATTTCTCCCTCATTTTTGAAGGACAATTTTGCTGGATATAGGAGTCTTGGTTGGCAGTTTTTTCTTTTAGTAATTTAAATATATCATCCCACTGTCTTCTAGCTTCCATGGTTTCTGCTGAGAAATCTACACATAGTCTAATTGGGTTTCCCTTGTATGTGATGGATTGTTTTTCTCTTGCTGCTTCCAAGATCCTCTCTTTCTCTTGACCTCTGACATTCTAACTAATAAGTGTCTTGGGGAACGCCTATTTGGGTCTAATCTCTTTGGGGTGCGCTGCACTTCTTGGATCTGTAATTTTAGGTCTTTCATAAGAGTTGGGAAATTTTCAGTGATAATTTCTTCCATTAGTTTTTCTTCTCCTTTTCCCTTCTCTTCTCCTTCTGGGACACCCACAACACGTATATTTGTGCGGTTCATATTGTCCTTGAGTTCCCTGATACCCTGTTCGAATTTTTCCATTCTTTTCCGGATAGTTTCTGTTTCTTTTTGGAATTCAGATGTTCCGTCCTCCAAATCACTAATTCTATCTTCTGTCTCTTTAAATCTATCATTGTAGTATCCATTGTTTTTTCCATCTTTTCTACTTTATCCTTCACTTCCATAAGCTCTGTGATTTGTTTTTTCAGTTTTTCTGTTTCTTCTTTATGTTCAGCCCATGTCTTCTGCATGTCCTCCCTCAATTTATCGATTTCGTTTTTGAAGAGGTTTTCCATTTCTGTTCGTATATTCAGCATTAGTTGTTTCAGCTCCTGTATCTCATTTGAACTATTGGTTTGTTCCTTTGACTGGGCCATATTTTCAATTTTCTGAGCGTGATCCGTTATCTTCTGCTGGTGTCTGGGCATTTAGTCAGATTTCCCAGGGTGTTGGACCCCACAGGTTGAAAAATTTTTCTATGAAATCTCTGGGTTCTGTTTTTCTTTTCCTGCCCAGTAGGTGGCGCTCGTGGCACATGTTTGTCTACAGGCTCCACTGGTAAAAGTTGCTGTGGGTCCTTTAACTCTGGAAAACTCTCGCCGTAGGGGAGGTTTGGCAGCCAAAGTGTCTTGGAAGAGTGCCAGCTGGCCCGGGGGTCCGAACACGGGGAGGGTCGCCGGCCGCCGCAGCACGGGAGAGCACCCGACCGAATTTCCTTGTCGGCCCGGGGCACCAAGCGTGGCAGAAGGGCGCCAGCTGTGCAGCCCAGGAGAGTGCACTGTTCCCAGCTGGACCGGGGAGTCACGTGTTTGGAAGGGACCCCCTGGTCACCATTCTCCGCAGTCTGGGGATTTTCGACCCAACTCTCTCAGTTGGTGCAGGGGGCCTCGCGTGGTGGGGGTGCCAGCCGCCGCGGCCCAAGGGTACCGCCTGCCCAATTCTGCCAGCTGGCCTGGGAAGGAGGAAGGGAGGGAATCCGGCTGCTTGCCGTCCCACCCAGGAAAACCCGTGCCCCTTGGTGATCTCACCGGAGCTGGTTCTCCCAGAGAGTCAGCCATTCCAAGATGGGGTACGCCGTCCCTTTGATCTCCGTCGTGGCTCCGGGAGCTGCTCTGTATTGTCTCCACTCCCCTAGTAGCTGTTCTGGAGGAGGAAAGGTGAGGGTGGCAAGGCTGTCGAGGCTGGTGGCGGAGGAGCCGTTGAAGGCGGAAGAGGGCATGGTGGTGGTTGGAGAGCTGCTGGAGCAGGAGGGGGAAGAGGGGAGAGGAGGGCAGGCGGGTCGGCTGCTGCGGGGTGTGGGCGCCGTGCGGCGGGCCGGCAAAGAAAGAAAGAGGGCGGGCGGGTCGGCTGCTGCGGGGCGTGAGCGCCGCGCGGTGGGCCGGCAGAGAAAGAAAGAAAGAGGGCGGGCAGGTCGGCTGCTGCGGGGCGTGGGCGCCGCGCAGCGGGCCGGCGGAGAAAGAAAGAAAGAGGGCGGGCGGGTCGGCTGCTGCGGGGCGTGGGCGCCGCGTGGCGGGCCGGCGGAGAAAGCTGGGACCAATTTTTATAGTGTATTCTAGTAACTATAACTTCTCTCTAAATAGCCACCATAAACACTATATACATACAGGAAATCAAACTTTCAATTATAAGAATTATTCTCTATTCGCTTGTCTCCAAGCATTTATATTGCAGAAAAATGAGATGATTGTAGCAGCAAGGAGAAGAAGAGGTATTTGGCTGCTGGTGCAGATGTCAAGATCTTTGCAATCTTCTCCAGAAACACAAGTCCTGATCCATTTGGCAAAAGAATATCTAAAAAGAACTAAGAGATTAATTGGACTTATTATTGCAGCTGCCATTGGAATCATTGGAAGCATCACAGTGGCTGCAGTCACTGGAACTGCATCGCATCAAACTATACAGATGCAGCACTGTTAGAAAAACACCAGTGAACTGTGGCATAGACAATCTCATTGATGAGCAAATTAATAATAGACTAAATGATATAGAAATGACATTGGTTCATATTGGAGATCAAATGTATAATTTAAATTTTTTACAAAGTTTAAAGTGTAAATGGAATGAGAGCAATTTTTGTATTACCCTCTTTTAACATATAACTTATCTGAAATAGAATGGGAAAAAGTAAAAAGGCATCTTTAAGGGCTTTCAGATAGTTTAAGTCCTGATATTTTAGAATTACAAAAAAGGGGTATTAGAATTATCTCAGTATAATTTACATGTAGCCTAGGGAGGTGATATTACACAATCACTTACCCAAGAGCTAAATAATCTTAGGTTTGGGACTGTTTATACTTCTTTGCTTCCTCCTAAGCTGTGTTAAACAACAAATAATCAAAGTCAGAAAGCTTGACTGGCAGCCAATGATGGGTAAGACCCTTCAGAGCCTAAGGGCAACCTAAGACGGGCGCGGTCACCTCTGCTTATAACTACCCTAACAATGTGATTCTTGTGAAAACTCTTGGCTCCCTCCTGAATCAAAGTCAGAGAGCTTGACTGGCAGCCAATGATGGGTAAGACCCTTAAGAGCCTAAGGGCAACCTAAGACAGGCGCGGTCAGCTCGACCTATAAAATAAAAAGGGGGAAATGTAGGAGATAGGATTAACATAAGACTTGTGGAACTACTTGGGAGTAGATGGCATTAGGGTGGTGGCGGCAGTAAGCTGCTTTATGTTATCTGATTTATGTAAGACAGTTTAGGAGGAAGAGAATGTTTGTTTACCCCAAATGGTTACTTTAAGTATGAAGGAAGAACACTGAAAGATAAGAACTTTGTTCCCTCAGGAAATGCATGCATGCCTATTGTCATCCTGTGGTATGTAACCAGGATCTGGTTAAGAATAAAATTGTCTGAAGTCTGTCTGAAGTAAACTCAAGTTTCAGACCCCCTGAGCCCATCTGTGTCTTTCTTTCTCTCTTTCTTCCTTTCTTTCTTTCTCATCATTCCTTAATATCCTTCGAGCTCTGTTTCAACAGGAAGCAACATATGATGACCAGGAAATTAACCAGACAAGGATGTTAAAGGCAAATTGCTGAAAAAAAATTGAACTAGAGGGGAAATTCAGACTGCAGGATGCTCACTGGCTTATTCCAAAATTACACTGGTAGACTCCTGTGGTTTTCCTAATTGCAGGATTTACCATTTATTCATAATTCCAATGTTTGTTCATTCATATTCATTCATATTCAGTGCTTTAAAACTAATTTACCCAAAGGAACAACTTCTTATTTAAAAGGGCACTCCTGCAATTGATGATCTAGCTTTCCTTCTGATCATGATATATTCTCATATGGTCTCTTAGAACCAGGAACACCCTTTTCTCTAAGGAAGAAAAGAAGCCAGTGTGTAGTAGGCCCTTGACCTAGGACTGGACAGCTGTTATGCTCTGATTTTTGGAAGTCACCTTATTCCACCTGAAACTGCAAACTGTCTCCATTCTGGCTATGGAAATCCTCTTAGTTATCCTGACATAATGATCCTAGCTCCCATATCTAGTGGAGCCACAGTCTTCTTCACTCTGCATTTAAATTAACTTGGCTTCACATATCTGGCAGATATCACTTAAAGGAACACCTTATTTTAAAGAAATCTTTAGAAATGAAAAACGGATGGATAAATAAAAAAGACAACTCTTCTGGTTCTATGGGAATCAATTTTCTTTGAAGAAAATTCATACCTTCCACAAATAAATTTCACTATTGTATAACAAGAAATAGGGAAAAAATGGTAGCTGTGGACCAGAGATACAAAGTATTATGCTTTAGGGAAACAAAGCTGATGGTGACATGTAAGAGAGTACAGACATGAATTAGAACAGAAGCATATGTTGACATGATCATCTGTGAAACTGAGGAGATTGTTTTTGAGCTATTGTTTTTTTAAAGTTAATTTTCAAGAGACAACAAATTTGATAGAAATGTTTCAGTAACAGACTACATTGATGGTAGCACAATATTGTGAATGTAATTAATACCACTGAATTCCATACTTGAAAGTGGTTAAAATGGGAATTTTTATGTTGTATATATGTTACCATTATAAAAAAATTTTTAATGCCTCATAGAACTGGACAACAGTGAGTGAACCCAATGTAAACTATGGACTTTAGTTAATGAGTTATTAATACAATTATAATAATATTGGTTCCTTGGGTATAACAAATGTAGTAGACTAAAACAAAATGTTAATAATATGGAAAACTGTTGGTGAGGGGGTATATGGGAACTCTGGACTTTCTGCATGAATTTTCCATTAACCCACATCTGCTCTAAAAAAATAAAAATAAAGAGAATAAACTAATAGCAATAGCACTGAGTTCATTAAGACAGCAACATAGAGAGGGCAGATTTGAGATAATTCATTGTACCTTATTTTCTAAGGTCTAGATGAGGAGACATTAATTGGGATAAGAAGGGATAATGATTTCTGGCATAATGAAATTGAAGTGAGTAAGACATCCAGGAGTGTTATCTAGTAGGTAAGTAAACTATAGGAGCATAGAGGGCAGGTGAGAAAAACATGGTGGAGATGTCAATACAGGAGACCTCGGCACTGAAAAAAAAAAGCCTAAGTTATCAAAATGGCTGCTGCAGTAAAGAATTAACCATCTTGCCTGATATGAGACTGTTTGTTCTGGAAATCTTGGGCCACACCAGATATTCTAAGCTAACAACATGATTTATGGTTGGAGCCTTGGGCAATGACACTCCACTAGAAGGCCTGGAGACTAAGGTCAGCCATGTGGGCAGTCAACAATGTCTAGGTGACCATCCCCAAATTACAATCCTGGAGACAAAAAAAGAGGATTATAGACTGTAAACTTTATATCAATGTTAAATTTCTTAAACTTGATAACTGCTCTTAAGTTGGATACACAAGTGACTATCTTTGGTCTTAGGAAACATACATGGCAGTATTTAGTATTCAAGCAGCATGATTTAGGCAACCTACACTCAATTGTTCAGAAAATGGACCGACAGACAGACAGATACACAGATTCATGGGTGGGTAGAAAGATGAGTGGTAGATAGATGGATTCACTGAATGATGGATAAATAGCTAGAATGATATAGCAACTGTAGCACAATGTTAAAACTGGTGGATCTGGGTAGCTGGGGGATAGGAATATGTTGGAATTCTCTGTATGGGGTTCTTCTTATTTTTGTAACTGTACTGCAAGTTTGACAATATTTCAAAATTAAAAATTAAAAAACAAAACAGAGTCAGGAGAAGATGGCGGCTTAGTAAGATGCGCGGGTCTTAGTTCCTCCTCCAGAACAGCAACTAAAGAAACAGAAACAATACGAAACAGCTCCCGGAGCCACGACAGAGACCAAAAAGACAGCGTACCCCATTCTGGAATGGCTGAACAGGCAGGGAGAATCCGCTGCGGTGAGATACCCGAGGGGTGCGCGCTTTCCCAGGCTGGGGCAGCTGGCGACCGGGGTCGCTTCCACACACGTGGCTTCCCGGTCCAACTGGGAACGTTGGATAGCAGGGCCCTCCCGCCACGCTTGGCGTCTCAGGCCAGCTGGGCAATTTGGACCGGCACTCCCCCAAGCCGCGGCGGCCGGCGACCCCCACGCCACGTGCGGTTTCCCGGGCCGACTGCGAGATTCGGATTGGCAAGTTAAAGGAGCCACAGCATCTTTTACTGGTGGGACCCGCAGACAGACGAGCGCCACGAGCGCCACCTACTGGGCAGGAAAAGAAAAACAGAGCCCAGAGATTTCACAGAAAAACCTTTCAACCAGCCGGGTCCCACACCCAGGGAAATCTGATCAAATGCCCAGACACCAGCAGAAAATAACGGATCACGCTTGGAAAATTGAAGATATGGCCCAGTCAAAGGAACAAACCAATAGTTCAAATGAGATACAGGAGCTGAGACAACTAATGCTGAATATACAAACAGAAATGGAAAACCTCTTCAAAAACCAAATCAATAAATTGAGGGAGGACATGAAGAAGACATGGGCTGAACAAAAAGAAGAAATAGAAAATCTGAAAAAACAAATCACAGAACTTATGGGAGTGAAGGACAAAGTAGAAAAGATGGAAAAAACAATGGATACCTACAATGGTAGATTTAAAGAGAAAGAAGCTACAATTAGTGAACTGGAGGATGGAACATCTGAATCCCAAAAAGAAACAGAAACTATAGGGAAAAGAATAGAAAAACTTGAGCAGGGGATCAGGGAACTGAATGACAATATGAAGCGCACAAATATACGTGTTGTGGGTGTCCCAGAAGGAGAAGAGAAGGGAAAAAGAGGAGAAAAACTAATGGAAGAAATTATCACTGAAAATTTCCCAACTCTTATGAAAGACCTAAAATTACAGATCCAAGAAGTACAGTGCACCCCAAAGAGAATAGACCCAAATAGGCATTCTCCAAGACACTTACTAGTTAGAATGTCAGAGGTCAAAGAGAAAGAGAGGATCTTGAAAGCAGCAAGAGAAAAACAATCCGTCACATACAAGGGAAACCCAATAAGACTATGTGTAGATTTCTCAGCAGAAACCATGGAAACTAGAAGACAGTGGGATGATATATTTAAATTACTAAAAGAGAAAAACTGCCAATGAAGACTTCTATACCCAGCAAAATTGTCCTTCAAAAATGAAGGAGAAATTAAAATATTTATAGACAAAAAGTCACTGAGAGAATTTGTGACCAAGAGACCAGCTCTGCAAGAAATACTAAAGGGAGCACTAGAGTCAGATACGAAAAGACAGAAGAGAGAGGTATGGAGTAAAGTGTAGAAAGAAGGAAAGTCAGATATGATATATATAATACAAAAGCCAAAATGGTAGAGGAAAATATTATCCAAACAGTAATAACACTAAAAGTTAATGGACTGAATTCCCCAATCAAAAGACATAGACTGGCAGAATGGATTACGACCCAGCAATACCACTGCTAGGTATCTACTCAAAGGACTTAAGGGCAAAGACACAAACGGACATTTGCACACCAATGTTTATAGCAGCGTTATTTACAATTGCAAAGAGATGGAAACAGCCAAAATGTCCATCAACAGATGAGTGGCTAAACAAACTGTGGTGTATACCTACGATGGAATATTATGCAGCTTTAAGACAGACTAAACTTATGAAGCATGTAATAACATGGATGGACCTAGAGAACATTATGCTGAGAGAGTCTAGCCAAAAACTAAAGGACAAATACTGTATGGTCCCACTGATGTGAACTGACATTCGAGAATCAACTTGGAATATATCATTGGTAACAGAGACCAGCAGGAGTTAGAAACAGGGTAAGATAATGGGTAATTGGAACTGAAGGGATACAGACTGTGCAACAGGACTAGATACAAAAACTCAAAAATGGACAGCACAATAATACCTAATTGTATTGTAACTATGTTAAAACACTGAATGACGCTGCACCTGAACTATAGTTTTTTTTTGTTTGTTTGTATCTTTTGTTTTTGTTTTTTTCTTTTTCCTTTTTTTATATATATATTTTTTATTATTATTATTTTAATTTTCTTCTCTATATTAACATTCTATATCTTTTTCTGCTGTTTTGCTAGTTCTTTTCCTAAATCGATGCAAATGTACTAAGAAATGATGATCATACATCTATGTGATGATACTAAGAATTACTGAGTGCATATGTAGAATGGAATGATTTCTAAATGTTGTATTTTCTTTTCTTTTTTTAATTAATAATAAAAAAAAGTCCAAAAAAAAATGAGGGAGGAATTAATACATTCCCAGATAATCAAAAGCAGAAGGACTTTGTCACCACTAGACTGGCCTTACAAGTAATGCTAAAGGGAGTTCTGCAGGTTGAAAGGAAAGGACACTAGACAACTGACTACAAGCCACAAAAAGAAATAATCTCTCTGATAAAGATAATGATATGGATGAATATAAATTTCAGACATATTATAAAAAAACAAACAAACAAACAAAAAATGCTGAACATCAAGGCTTGGATGAGCTTCCCTGGATGGCAATAATCTGTGTGTATGGCTACAAATAAAGTACTGTTCATACAAGTGCACTTAGACAATTGGAAAATCAGACCCTGTCTCCTGGACTCTGCCCTCTGTGCCTCTTCCCTTTGCTAAATTTAGTCTGTTTCCTTTCTGCTGTAACAAACTACAACTATGAAGTATGATTCTTCTGAATTCTATCAGCGTTTCTACCGAATTATTAAAACTGCAGGTAGGCTTGGGGACCTGCTGAGCTGAAGCTACATCAGAAGTGCGATTTGCTAGAAAGACTCTGATTCATGGAAACATGGCAAAAGCATGATTTGGGAAAAGAAACAATGAGAGGGTAGAGGTTGAGAAACCTTTGATTCCTGGAAGGCCTTTGGGTAACCCACAGTATGGTACTGCACCTGTACTACAGTTTTCAGAGGTAAAAACAACAAACGGAATTTAAGAAATGATAAATCCAATGCCAAAGGATTTCCACTGGACATGTAAGGAAATACAAAGTTACAAGACAAAGCTAAATACACAATCCCTTGGTAATTGTATTATTAATAGTTAAAATGACCAAAAAGGAGGGTGTTGAGATAGATCCTGACACTACACTGAGCGTGGATTTTTGGCCTTTCTACACTACAACTGCTAGTCTCAGAGCCACTTTCAAAGGGAACAGGTATGCTGAAACAACAAAGTTAAGAAAATTTGAGTGATTTGCAGAATGGAAGAAGAGAAAGGGAGGGTCAAGGGATACCAGCAGAGTGGAAATCTTAAAATGGTTATTAAAAAATAGGATGAGGAAAGATATTTGATGAAGTTGAAACATAAAGTCTTAACCCTCCCCTGTAAGGGGACAGGTAGGAATCCTTGCTGGTCTGAAGGCATTATAGGACCCTAAGCAAATCTGTTTTGTTTACCCTAACTTGGAGGGATTAAAAAACTGAAAGACAGGGTGGGCCACAGTGGCTCAGCAGGTAAGAATGCTTGCCTGCCATGCCCAAGGACCCGAGTTTGATTCCCAGTGCCTGCCCATGTAAAAAAAAAAAAAACCTGACAGAGAAACATGACAACGATAAATCTGATCCCAAACCATCTGGATGATGGCTTGGCTCATTCATCAGGATGAAGATTTAGCTTGATCATGGCTAGGAACTCAAGCACATTTGCATATATATGGGTAAAATGGCCAATAGGTGGAGAAGGACTTCTTGATACAGGAGCCCAAAATCTGCTGGTCAAGTCCTAAAGGAGGTGAAAGTTACATTGGGAGGATATGGTTGATAGGATTAAGATGACTATTTCCAGCACTATTTGAATGTTTAAATGGACTTTATGTGAAATGGTTGTGTCTCCATTACCTGAATGTATTGTAGGAATGGATATGATGTCTCACTGATTCCCCAGATTGTAAAACTGAAGGCATGTAAGTTTGCCCTTCAGCCAAAATTAACTAGACATGCTTAATGAGAACCAACAGAACTGTCTAAGCCCATATAGGTTTGTAATTTTAAACAGTACAGAATAGAATATGTGAGGGACAAAAATAGATTACCTCTTTAAACAACATGTTAAAAGCTGGAGTGCTGGCACCAAATACTTCTCTGTATAACAGCCTTGTGTGGACTCCAAATGTGTCCCTAGGTCTGAACAAATCTAAGTCAGCAGTCCAAACTGTTAGAGTATTTTCTGTTCTGGTCCTTTTATAAAACATTTAGAATTTCTATCTGCATCTACCACTGGATTTGCAAAGACAAGTCCAGACTAAGTGCTTCTTCATGTCTGGACTTACTATAGCCTCCAAGGACTTCTGGCATCAGCTGTGTTCCCAGGGGATATGCCTCACAGCCATCTCCAGTCTCTATCTCTGTGCTAACAGGCAAACCATACTTATTGTCATTTTGTGCCTCAGGGGGTGCAAGAGAAACATATTGACAATCATCCCACCTCTGAATTGATGAAGTTTCTTGTTTCCACTCATTTCATGGACTGCTGTGGCCACCTAAAGTGAGTACACCAGGACATTCAACTCCCAGTTTCAGTCAATTTCTGATCCTAGATGTTCTTTGATGGGACTTGACAAGTCCGACTTTAATGTGTCCCTTATATTGTCATAGTAATTTGGCATCCCTTTCATAGTCCACCCATGACTTGATAAAAATCCGAACTTAGGAGGACATTACATGTAGTTCAGCCCATCAAGTTGAACTACAGCTTTTTTTGTTTGTTTGTTTTTACCTGCTATAATCTGTCGGTCCTAGTGAGGTGATCTTAAACAAGATGCTATCGATTCACCTTGGAACTGCCATCTATAAAACCAGCAGCTCTTTCTTAGTCAATAGAGCTGTTCATAGGGCACTGTCCAGGGAGCTGTAAGATCTGGCAGCTCCATAGTCAACCCCAGGGGAAATGAGGGAGAGGAAAGAGGCCACCTACTCATGAATATGATGACTGCCTCTTTGCATTCCTGGTATCCTGCTGCTTACACAAACCATTTCCAGCTTATTAATTCTTGTGGGCACTGCCTACCTTTAATTAGAGTGCTTTTCTAACATCACCTAAGAGACATTAGGGGTATTTCATGTTTTAAGATTTTATGTCCCTTAGTCATAAATCATAGGAAGGGTTCAATGAAGCAAATGATGTGGATTATATGACAGCATATGGAAATATTCTGGGCCAAAATCCCAGTTGTCAACACGGGTGGCCTTCATGGGTTTTTATGTTACGTTGATGCCTTAAGAGAGACTCGGGGGAAAAGATGATATTGACTCTTAGTGTAATTATACCAGATGCCCAGAAGAGTGAAGCTACATGAAGGGGAAACTAAAAAGTCAAATGGAAGCCTACAAACCTGAGAGGCACTGCTCTGGGAAACACTTTGGTCTTATGATATGAAGCTTAACTAGCCTACTTGAAAATGACTGAGTGGACTCTAGTAATGTGATGGTATCTTTCGACTCTCATTTCACATATTACAGCTATTATGATACTGTGCTGTTATAATGCTAGACTCGTTGGTAGGACTCAACTACCTTAATAACTAAGTCTCAGTTCAATACTTATATTAAATGTATGAGAGAATGAGTTAAAGCCTCCTCTAAGAAGTAATGCCAATGGAAAAGACTGGCCTGAGAAAGAACTGGATTTAGCTAACTATCAGTTAATTTCTGTGCTAAATAGTTCTATACAAGTTTATTATAAGGTACAAACAGTGGTTCACCAAGAGGGGAAAGGAATGATCAAATTAGTACAAAAATATGAAAATGTATGCAATGGCTTTTAATAGGAAGGATTGTTTCTTTATATCTACCCCAAGCACATACTGGCTTCCTCCAAATGTCAGGCATAATCATACTGAGACTATTGGTATATCTGTACTATAAATGTTATGCTAAAGTAGATGTAAGACAAATATGATCGTTTTGCTTTAACTAATCCTGGGCCAAGGGCCAGGGGATGACCCATGCAGCAAAAGAGTAACCTTTCCCTAAGAAAGTAAGGCCTCCTCCCAGCTCCTAAGAGGTCACCTCTAAGCCCCTGGAGTAATACGCTGGTTAAGAGTGCCTTTTTTATCTGGAGTTCTCGGACCCCACCAGACAGTCTATGTTAACCAGGTCATTTATGATAGGGCCTTTGGACCATGGGGTATCAACTTGACCTCTAAAGGGGACAGAGATTAAGGTCAGTCATGCATGACCAAGCCCCAGTAAAAACCCTGACACCAAGACTCAGGTGAGCTTCCCTGATTGGCAATATTCCACAAGTGTTGTCACACATTGATACTGACAGAAGAAAGAACTATCTGCTTCCAGACTGCAGTGGGAGAGGAGACATAGAAATTCATGCCTGGTCTCTCCTGGACTCTGCTCTACATGCCTCTTTCCTCTGTTGTTAGTCTGTATTCTTTTATTGTAGTAAGTCATAACTATGAGTACAAGAGCTTTTCTGAGTTCTATGAGTCCTGGTAAATCATTAAACCTGCATTTAATGCACTCTTTTAGAGTGTCTGCATGAATGAGGGAAGAGTAGATAGTGGAAAACATAATCCTTTTAAAACCCTTAACCCAGAGGGCCTGCATTAAGTGGTGCTTTCAAAGGAGTCAGAAAGGCCCATTAAGAAAATGTAGTAATCATTTCAGGGTTATCCATTTAGATAAGGGCATTGAAAGAGTGTAATCTGTTCTGAAGGTCAAGAAGAGAAAAGAAATATGTGGGTGTGGGTATGAGGGGAGTTGGTGAGAGATCAAAGAAATGGGATTAAATCTAGAGTTGCACTAATAAGGTAGCTGCTAGCCACATGTGGCTTAAATTTTAATGAATTAAAAATTAAATACAATTAAAATAGAATTCCTTAGTCCCACTAGCCATAAGAACTCAAGAGCTACATGAGGTTAGTGGCTACCTTATAGCTCAGGGCTGACAGAATATTTCCATCAGTGCACAAGTTCTTATGGACAGCACTAATCACCAATATAGATTAGAGGGGAACACTTCCCTCGAAACACCAAGCAAAGAAGGAGAGCCCTTACAGGGACCTTATCACACAGGTATTTGAGGAGCTCAAGGCATCTGTCCTGAGCCACTTCCAAGCTTTAGAGAACATAAAATGATTTTTCTATACAATATATCAAAGATTGACCAAGGCAATTTCATTGACCAATGGAATATTAATTTTGCTGCCCCTTCTACTACTGTCCCCCAATATTTGCTCTCTCCTTCACTATAATAGTACTAGAACCCCATATTTGTGGCTGAGCACAAGGCTTAGCAGATTAAGGACCATATTTCCTAGCTTCTCTTGCAGCTGTGAGCATATGACTAAGTTTTGGTAGATGGAATGTAAGTGCAATAGTGGATTCAACTTCTATACTGGGTCTTTTCCCACTTCCCACTGGCTGGAACGCAGAGGTGGTGGTGAGTTATCTTTGATGATGTGGATGAAGGCAGCACTCACAGAAGGCAGAGAAAGAGGAAAGGTACCTGGGCCCCTGACAACAGGAGGCTACCTTAAAAATCGTGAACTGCCCAGGTCAAGATGGCGGTTTAACAACATGCGTGTTTTAGTTCGTCCTCCAGAACAACTATTAAATAACCAGAAACAGTACAGAACAGCACCTGGGGCCACATCAGTGACCAGACACACAGCGTACCCCAGTCTGGACCAGTTGGACCGGCTGTGAGCACCCCCCCGAACCGTGAGTTCCCAAAGCTGTGGTGGCCAGCACCCCTCCCCCACAGGCCATTTCCCAGAGGGGAAAGGAAAGGACTTTACCAGCACCAGGGACTGGGCACAATCAAACACCAATTGTGGAACTAATTAACAAATTCTGACTATTAAATTTTTAGCTTAGGTGAACCTGATCAAAGTGGAGGTTGCTCATTTTTGCCCGGGTGCCAAGGGGCAGGACTGATAGAAAAAGGGGGGAAAAAAAAGGAAACAGAGGTTTTTGTGGCTGTGTGTCTACAAAGGCTTGACTGCCTCTGAATATAATGGCAGGCCTTTTCAGGCTGCAACTGCCCCAGGCATAGGCAGAAGTGAGCTTTTGGGGGGCTTGTCTGGAGCCTGTGACTTCCCCAGGGGAGGAGTGAAGCCCAACTTAGGTGGAATCCCTCCATCAAGGAATTCAGACACCAGGGCTTGGTAATTTGAAGCCATTAAAACCAGCCTACAACCTCTCCTCTGTCTCCACCACGCCCCCAGCAGGGAGAGTCTGCCAAAGTTAAACGTACCACATCATCTTATGCTGGTGGGACCTGCAGTCAGACAAGTGCCACACACAGGGCAGGAGAAGAAAAACAGAGTCCAGAGACTTCACAGGAAAGTCTTTCAACCTGCTGGGTTGCACCCTCAGGGAAAACTGATGCAGGTGACTCTTTCTTCCCAATAGGAGGCCAGTTTGGTCTGGGAAAATCTGGCTGGGGTCTATAATATCTAAGTAGACATTAGATATTATATCTAATGTCCCTTTTGGGGGGGGGAAGGCACCACACAAGCAGGGCAAGAAACAAGAACTGAAAAATTCTCCTCTGTTAAACAAAACTGAAGCTAAAGGTCCAGATAAAGCTGAACAGAATGTCAAAGAACAGATAGACAACAAATTCATCCAGCAAGAAACCCTAGATAAAAGAAGTGAAAGCAATCTCCAGAATAAACTAATTAAGGTTATTAAATGCCTAGACGCCAGCAAAAAAATAACAAATCACACTAGGAAAATTGAAGATATGGCCCAGTCAAAGGAACAAACCAACACTTCAAATGACATACAGGAGCTGAAACAATTAATTCAGAATGTACGAACAGACATGGAAAACCTCATCAAAAACCAAATCAATGAATTGAGGGAGGATATAAAGAAGGCAAGGAAAGAACAAAAAGAAGAAACTGAAAGTCTGAAAAAACAAATCACAGAACTTATGGGAATGAAAGATACAGTAGAAGAGATGAAAAAAAAAACAATGGAAACCTACAATGGTAAATTTCAAGAGACAGAACATAGGATTTCAAAACTGGAGGACGGAACATCTGAAATCCGACAAGAAACAGAAACTATAGGAAACAAAATGGAAAAATATGAGCAGGGACTCAGGGAATTGAAAGACAATATGAAGCACATGAATATACGTGTTATGGGAGTCCCAGAAAGAGAAGAGGAGGGAAAAAGAGGAGAAAAACTAATGGAGGAAATTATCACTGAAAATTTCCCAACTCTTATGAAAGACTTAAAATTACAGATCCAAGAAGTGCAGTGTACCCCAAAGAGAACAGATCCAAATAGACATACTCCAAGACATTTAATAATCAGAATGTCAGAGGTCAAAGAGAAAGAGAGGATCTTGAAAGCAGCAAGAGAAAAGCAATCCATCACATACAAGGGAAGCCCAGTAAGACTATGTGTAGATCTCTCAGCAGAAACCATGGAGGCGAGAAGACAATGGGATAATATATTTAAATTATTAAAACAGAAAAACTGACAACCAAGAATTCTATATCCAGCAAAATTGTCCTTCAAAAATGAGGGAGAAATTAAAACATTTCCGACAAAAAATCACTGACAGAATTTGTGACCAAGAGACCAGCTCTGAAAGAAATAATAAAGGGAACACTAGAAACAGATACGAAGACAGAAGAGAGAGGTGTGGAGAAGAGTGTAGAAAGGAAGACTATGAGTAAAGGTAAAAAGAAGGAAAATTAGATATGACATATAAAATCCAGAAGGCAAAAGAGTAGAAGAAAGTACTACCCATGCAGTAATAACACTGAATGTTAATGGATTAAACTCTCCAATCAAAAGACATAGTCTGGAAGAATGGATTAAAAAACAGGACCCATCTATATGCTGTCTCTACTCAAAGGACACGAGGCCAAGGACACAAATGGACATTTACACACCAATGTTTATAGCAGCATTATTAACAATTACCAAGAGATGGAAACAGCCAAAATGTCCATCAACAGAGAGTTGACTAAACAAACTGTGACATTTACATAAGATGGAATATTATGTAGCTGTAAGACAGAATAAAGTTATGAAGTATGTAACAACATGAATGGACCTTAAGGACATTATGCTGAGTGTGATTAGCCAGAAACAAAAGGACAAATAATGTACGGTCTCACTGATATGAACTGACATTAGTGAATAAACTTGGAATATTTCCTTGGTAACAGAGACCATCAGGAGATAGAAATAGGGTGAGATATTGGGTAAATGGAGCTGAAGGGATACAGATTGTGCAACAGGATTGAATATAAAAACTCGGAAATGGACAGCAGAATACTACCTAACTGTAATATAATTATGTTAAAACACTGAATGAAGCTGCAAGTGAGAATGATAGAGGGAGGAGGGCTTGGGACATAAATGAAATCAGAAAGAAAGATAGATTGTAAAGATTGAGATGGTACAATCTAGGAATGCCTAGAGTGTATAATAATAGTGAAATGTACAATGTACAAATTTTTAAAATGTTTTTGCATAATGATAGTGATTAAATGTACAAATTTTAAAAACGTTTTTGCATGAGGAAGGCAAAAGGATTATCATTACTGCAGGGTGCTGAAAATTTATGGTAATTAATATTTTAAATTTTCAACTTATGGAGCAAAAAATGCTTATTTGGTACAAAATGTATATTTTGACTAGTGCATGTCCTAATATAACTTATGTAGATAGTTTGATTGAACAACATAAGTATATGGAATCTTGAGTAGGACATGAGATTTTGTTGGTTTGTCCAGAGTGATGCCCCGATGAATCCCAGAGTGATTTGATCAGTGACTGGAAAAGTATTTACAAAGTCCCTTTCGGGGAATGGTGAGAACGGAGAGAAATTCAACTTCCCCTAGCTGAATTCTTGATATTCTCACAAGCAGTGTGGACAACCAAAGTTATAGGCTGAGCCCCAGTCTTGGGGGTTGTTCATATGAAACTTAACCCCACAAAGGATAGGTCAAGCCTACTTAAAATTAGTCCTAAGAGTCACCCCCAACAGAATCTCCTTTGTTGCTCAGATGTGGCATCTCTCTCCAGCCAACACAACAAGCAAACTCACCACCCTCCCCACTCTCTACGTGGGACATGACTCCCAGGAGTGTGGACCTTCCTGGCAACGTGGGATAGAAATCCTAGAATGAGCTGAGACTCAGCATAAAGGGATTGAGAAAAACGCTAGAATGAGCTGAGAATCAGCATCAAGGGATTGAGATAACCTTCTTGACCAAAAGGGGGAAAAGTGAAAGGAGACAAAGTGTCAATGGCTGAGAGATTCCAAACAGAGTCGAGAGGCTATCCCAGAGGTTATTCTTATGCATTTAGTAGATATCACCTTGTTATTCAAGATGTAATGGAGTGACTGGAGGGAACTGTCTGAAAATGTAGAGCTGTGTTCCGGTAGCCATGTTTCTTGATGATGACTGGTATAGATACAGCTTTCACAATGTGACTCTGTGATTGTGAAAACCTTGTGTCTGATGCTCCTTTTATCTACCTTGTCAACAGATGAGTAGAACATATGGAATAAAAATAAATAATAGGGGGAAGAAATGCTAAAATAAATTTAGTTTGAAATGCTAGTGATCAATGAAAGGGAGGGGTAAGGGGTATGGTATGTATAATATTTTTTTCTGTTTTCATTTCATTTCTTTTTATGTTATCTTTTACTTCTTTTTCTGAATTTATGCAAATGTTCTAAGAAATTATCATGATGATGAATATGCAACTATGTGATGATATTGAGAATGACTGGCTATATATGTAGAACGGAATGATTATATATTAAGAATGTTTGTTTTTCTTTGCTGTCATATTTTTTTAATTTAAAATTATTAAAAAAATTTAAAAAAAACCCAATGTGACTAGTGGCTAACAGAATGGCCTATGCAGAACTAGCAGTTACAACACAATTTCAGATTTACTCATGTCTAACAAATTAGTATTGCTACTTCTGGACTTTAGAAGTACCAGAAGACCTCTTAAATTATTTTTATTTCACTTACTCCCCTCTTATTGGGTGGTACTGATGATCTGCATTTTAATCCTACAGAGATTTAAAACTTCACAATACATCATTATTGTTTCCACAGTCACTAGTCACTTCAATTTGTCTATGTGTTTATTCTTTCTTTCTCATTCCTTCCTGTGTGTCCTTATTTCAATCTGGGAAAATTTCCTTTTGTCTAGGGAGTTTTCTTTCCCTTTAGTATTTCTTTTGATGCAGGTACGTGGTTACAAACTTTTTATTTGTCTAAAAATTAATTTCTTGATTCAAAAATTAAAAATAAAGAATAAATAAATACAACATATTACCTCAACTTTAAAACATACATACTTTCTGAAAAATTAAGAGAAGCTTTGGATAAAATTAGGTATTTTCTTTATAAAAATGACTCTCTGATCACCTTACTGTGAAAGTCAAACTTGAAGGATGAGAAAATGTGCTATGAATTTTATGCCAAAAATAAAAAAACAAAATCAATATTAGGTATATTCTTTTTTCAGAATTAGGACATGACAGCATTTATAAGCTAAATTTGTCAAATGTAATATAAAGTAAACTTATTTTCATAATAATTAGTTTCATTTTTCAAGATAAACTACCAGTCACACTCTTTTCCCAATTTTTACTATGAAATACACGTTCTAAATTTAAGCGTATTAGCATTAGATGAATTTTTTCAAAAACAGTTATCCTCATGCAAACTGAAATTCCTAAACATCTCTTCATTTATGTTAAAACTGAAAAGAGGACTTCCGGAGAAGATGGCGGCTTAGTAAGATGCGCGGATCTTAGTTCCTCCTCCAGAACAGCTACTGGGGGAGTAGAAATGATACAGAACAGCTTCCGGAGCCACGACAGAGATCAAAAAGACAGCGTACCCCATCCTGGAACGGCTGACTGGCTGAGAGAACCTGCTCCAGTGAGAACCCCAGGGGGCGCGGGCTTCTCCGGGTGGGGTGGCAAGTGGCGGGAATCCCTCCCTTCCTCTTTCCCGGGCCAGCTGGCAGAATTGGGCAGGCAGTCCCCTCAAGCCGCAGCAGCTGACGCCCCCACCACGCGCGGCCCCCCAGACCAACTGAGAGAATTGGATCGGAAAGCCCCAGGCCGCGGAGAATGGTGACCAGGGGAGTCCCTTCCAGACACGTGACTCCCCGATCCGGCTGGGAATGGTGCACTCTCACGGGCCACGGCGGCTGGTGCCCTCCCGCCATGCTTGGCGCCCCGGGCCGAATAGGAAATTGGGATGGGTGCTCTCCCGGGCTGGGGCGGCCGGTGTCCCTCCCCACGTTTGGACCCCCGGGCCGGCTGGCACTCTTCCGAGCTGCTTGGGCTGGCGAACCTCCCCCACGGCGAGAGTTTTCCAAAGTTAAAGGACCCACACCACCTTTTCCTCGTGGGACCCAAAGACAAACGTGTACCACGAGTACCACCTACTGGGCAGGATAAGAAAAACAGAACCCAGAGATTTCACAGAAAAATCTTTCAACCTGTTGGGTCCAACACCCAGGGAAATCTGACTAAATGCCCAGACGCCAGCAGAAGATAACAGACCATGCTCAGAAAATTGAAAATATGGCCCAGTCAAAGGAATAAACCAATAGTTCAAATGAGATACAGGAGATGAGACAACTAATGCTGAATATACGAACAGAAATGGAAAACCTCTTCAAAAACGAAATCGATAAATTGAGGGAGGACATGAAGAAGACAGGGGTTGAACATAAAGAAGAAATAGAAAAACTGAAAAAACAAATCACAGAACTTATGGAAGTGAAGGATAAAGTAGAAAAGATGGAAAAAACAATGGATACCTACAATGACAAATTTAAAGAGAAAGAAGATAGAATTAGTGATTTGAAGAGTGGAACATCTGAATTCCAAAAAGAAACAGAAACGATCGAGAAAAGACTAGAAAAATTTGAACAGGATATCAGGGAACTCAAGGACAATATGAACCTCACAAATATACATGTTGTGGGTGTCCCAGAAGGAGAAGAGAAGGGAAAAGGAGGAGAAAAACTAATGGAAGAAATTATCACTGAAAATTTCCCAACTCTTATGAAAGACCTAAAATTACAGATCCAAGAAGTGCAGCGCACCCCAAAGAGATTAGACCCAAATAGGCGTTCTCCAAGACACTTACTAGTTAGAATGTCAGAGGTCAAAGAGAAAGAGAGGATCTTAAAAGCAGCAAGAGAAAAACAATCCATCACATACAAGGGAAACCCAATAAGACTATGTGTAGATTTCTCAGCAGAAACCATGGAAGCTAGAAGACAGTGGGATGATATATTTAAATTACTAAAAGAGAAAAACTGCCAACCAAGACTTCTATATCCAGCAAAATTGTCCTTCAAAAATGAGGGAGAAATTAAAACATTCTCAGACAAAAAGTCACTGAGAGAATTTGTGACCAAGAGACCAGCTCTGCAAGAAATACTAAAGGGAGCACTAGAGTCAGATACAAAAAGACAGAAGAGAGAGGTATGAAGAAGAGTGTAGAAAGAAGGAAAGTCAGATATGATATATATAATACAAAAGACAAAATGCTAAAGGAAAATATTATCCAAACAGTAATAACACTAAATGTTAATGGACTGAATTCCCCAATCAAAAGACATAGACTGGCAGAATGGATTAAAAAACCGGATCCTTCTATATGCTGTCTACAGGAAACACAACGTAGACCCAAAGATAAACATAGGTTGAAAGTGAAAGGTTGGGAAAAGATATTTCATGCAAATAACAACCAGAAAAGAGCAGGAGTAGCTATAATAATATCCAACAAATTAGACTTCAAATGTAAAACACTTAAAAGAGACAAAGAAGGACACTATATATTAATAAAAGGAACAATTAAACAAGAAGACATAACAATCATAAATATTTATGCACTGAACCAGAATGCCCCCAAATAAGTGAGGAATACACTGCAAACACTGCAAAGGGAAATAGACACATATACCATAATAGTTGGAGACTTCAATTCACCACTCTCATCAATGGACAGAACATTTAAACACAGGATCAATAAAGAAATAGAGAATCAGAATATTACTATAAATGAGCTAAACTTAACAGACATTTATAGGACATTACATCCCACAACAGCAGGATACAACTTTTTCTCAAGTGCTCATGGATCATTCTCAAAGATAGACCATACGCTGGGTCACAAAGCAAGTCTTAACAAATTTAAAAAGATTGAAATCATGCAGAACACTTTCTCGGATCATAAAGGAATGAAGTTGGAAATCAATAATAGGCGGAGTGGCCAGGTGGAAGAGGAGCGCGAACGTGATCGCAGGAGTGAGGGAGAAGAAGATGGCGGCTTAGTAACGTACGGGCGTCTTAGTTCCTCCTCCTCCAAAGCAACTACTAGGTGAACTGAAACAGCGCAGAACAGCTCCTGGGGGTACGGCAGGGAATGGACACACAGCGTACCCCATTCTGGACTGGCTAGTCTGACTGCGAGACTCAGCTGTGGTGAGAACCCTGAGCGGCGCGTGATTTCCCGAGCAGCGGCAGCTGCGGCGGCCGGAGCTACTCCCTCCCTCCTTCCCGGGCCGGATGAGAGTCTCGGAGAGGCAAGGTTCCCAAGCCGAGGCGGCCGGTGCCCCTCTTTTGCGGGTGGCTTCGAGTCTCGGCTTCGAGTCCGTGGCTACAAGTCTTGGATCAGAGGGCTATCCAAGCCGCAGTGCCCCCCCGCCGCGGGCGGCTTCCTGGTCCAGTGGGGAATTCCCCAGACCGTGGCAGCCGGTGACCGACGCGAATTACCTGGGCTCGCTGTGGCCGGAGACCAGCCACAGGGTCCCTTCAAGCCATGGCGGCTGATGCCCTCACCACGCGTGGCCCCTGAACCAACAGAGAGAATTGGATCGGAAATCCCTAGGCCGCAGAGATCGGAGACCGGAGGGGGATCCATTCCAAACACGTGAGACAAACGTGTGCCACGAGCGCCACCTACTGGGCAGGATAAGAAAAACAGAACCCAGAGATTTCATAGAAAAATCTTACAACCTTGTTGGGTTCGACACCCAGGGAAATCTGACTAAACGCCCAGACGCCAGCAGCAGAAGATAACGGTCCACGCTCAGAAGATTGAGAATATGACCCAATCAAAGGAACAAACCAATAGTTCAAATAAGATACAAGTGCTGAGACAACTAATGCTGAATATACAAACAGAAATGGAAAACCTCTTCAAAAATGAAATCGATAAATTGAGGGAGGACATGAAGAGGACATGGGCTGAACATAAAGAAGAAATAGAAAAACTGAAAAAACAAATCACAGAACTTATGGAAGTGAAGGATAAAGTAGAAAAGATGGAAAAAACAATGGATACCTACAATTAAAGATTTAAGAGACAGAAGATAGAATTAGTGATTTGGAGGATGGAACATCTGAATTCCAAAAAGAAACAGAAACTATCAGGAAAAGAATGGAAAAATTTGAATAGGGTATCAGGGAACTCAAGGACAATATGAAC
This sequence comes from Tamandua tetradactyla, assembly GCF_023851605.1. NCBI lineage: Eukaryota > Metazoa > Chordata > Mammalia > Pilosa > Myrmecophagidae > Tamandua > Tamandua tetradactyla. The sequence continues at coordinate 9,078,905 of NC_135342.1, forward strand.
CGCACAAATATACATGTTGTGGGTGTCCCAGAAGGAGAAGAGAAGGGAAAAGGAGGAGAAAAACTAATGGAAGAAATTATCACTGAAAATTTCCCAACTCTTATGAAAGACCTAAAATTACAGATTAAAGAAGTGCAGCGCACCCCAAAGAGATTAGACCCAAATAGGCGTTCTCCAAGACACTTACTAGTTAGAATGTCAGAGGTCAAAGACAAAGAGAGGATCTTAAAAGCAGCAAGAGAAAAACAATCCATCACATACAAGGGAAACCCAATAAGACTATGCGTAGATTTCTCAGCAGAAACCATGGAAGCTAGAAGACAGTGGGATGATATATTTAAATTACTAAAAGAGAAAAACTGCCAACCAAGACTTCTATATCCAGCAAAATTATCCTTCAAAAATGAGGGAGAAATTAAAACATTCTCAGACAAAAAGTCACCGAGAGAATTTGTGACCAAGAGACCAGCTCTGCAAGAAATACTAAGGGAGCACTAGAGTCAGATACAAAAAGACAGAAGAGAGAGGCATGGAGAAGATTGTAGAAAGAAGGAAAATCAGATATGATATATATAATACAAAAGGCAAAATGTTAGAGGAAAATATTATCCAAACAGTAATAACACTAAATGTCAATGGATTGACATTTCCCAATCAAAAGACATAGATTGGCAGAATGGATTAAAAAACCGGATCCTTCTATATGCTGTCTACAGGAAACACATCTTAGACCCAAAGATAAACATAGGTTGAAAGTGAAAGGTTGGTAAAAGATATTTCATGCAAATAACAACCAGAAAAGAGCAGGAGTGGCTATACTAATATCCAACAAATTAGACTTCAAATGTAAAACAGTTAAAATGTAAAAAGAAGGACACTATATATTAATAAAAAGAACAATTAAACAAGAGGACATAACAATCATAAATATTTATGCACCGAACCAGAATGCCCCAAAATACGTGAGGAATACACTACAAACACTGAAAAGGGAAATAGACTCATATACCATAATAGTTGGAGACTTCAATTCACCACTCTCATCAATGGACAGAACATTTAAACACAGGATCAATAAAGAAATAGAGAATCTGAATATTAGTATAAAGGAGCTAGACTTAACAGACATTTATAGGACATTACATCCCACAACAGCAGGATACACCTTTTTCTCAAGTGCTCATGGATCATTCTCAAAGATAGACCATACGCTGGGTCACAAAGCAAGTCTTAACAAATTTAAAAAGATTGAAATCATACACAACACTTTCTCGGATCATAAAGGAATGAAGTTGGAATTCAATAATAGTCGGAGTGCCAGAAAATTCACAAATACGTGGAGGCTCAACAACACACTCCTAAACAACGAGTGGGTCAAAGAAGAAATTGCTAGAGAAATTAGCAAATACCTCGAGGCGAATGAAAATGAAAACACAACATATCAAAACTTAGGGGACACAGCAAAGGCAGTGCTAAGAGGGAAATTTATTGCCCTAAATGCCTATATCAGAAAATAAGAAAAGGCAAAAATGCAGGAATTAACTGTCCACTTGGAAGAACTGGAGAAAGAACAGCAAACTAATCCCAAAGCAAGCAAAAGGAAAGAAATAACAAAGATTAGAGCATAAATAAATGAAATTGAAAACATGAAAACAATAGAGAAAATCAATAAGGCCAGAAATTGGTTTTATGAGAAAATCAATAAGATTGATGGGCCCTTAGCAAGATTTGCAAGAAGAAGAAGAGAGAGGATGCAAATAAATAAGATCAGAAATGGAAGAGGAGATATAACTACTGACCTCACAGAAATAAAGGAGGTAATAGCAAGATACTATGAACAACTTTATGCTAATAAATACAACAATTTAGAGGAAATGTACGGGTTCCTGGAAAGACATGAACAACCAACTTTGACTCAAGAAGAAATAGATGACCTCAACAAACCAATCACAAGTAAAGAAATTGAATTAGTCATTCAAAAGCTTCCTAAAAAGAAAAGTCCAGGACCAGATGGTTTCACATCTGAATTCTATCAAACATTCCAGAAAGAATTAGTACCAACTCTCCTCAAACTCTTCAAAGAAATCGAAGCGGAGGGAAAACTACCTAATTCATTCTATGAAGCCAACATCAACCTCATACCAAAACCAGGCAAAGATATTACAAAAAAAGAAAACTACAGACCAATCTCTCTAATGAATATAGATGCAAAAGTCCTCAATAAAATTCTAGCAAATCATATCCAACAACACATTAAAAGAATTATACATCATGACCAAGTACCATTCATCCCAGGTATGCAAGGATGGTTCAACATAAGAAAATCAATTAATGTAATACACCATATCAACAAATCAAAGCAGAAAAATCACATGATCATCTCAATTGATGCAGAGAAGGCATTTGACAAGATTCAACATCCTTTCCTGTTGAAAACACTTCAAAAGATAGGAATACAAGGGAACTTCCTTAAAATGATAGAGGGAATATATAAAAAAAACCACAGCTAATATCATCCTCAATGGGGAAAAATTGAAAACTTTCCCCCTAAGATCAGGAACAAGACAAGGATGTCCACTATCACCACTATTATTCAACATTGTGTTGGAGGTTCTAGCCAGAGCAATTAGATAAGAAAAAGAAATACAAGACATCAAAATAGGAAAGGAAGAAGTAAAACTATCACTGTTTGCAGACGATATGATACTATATGTCGAAAACCCGGAACAATCCACAACAAAACTACTAGAGCTATTAAATGAGTACAGCAAAGTAGCAGGCTAGAAGATCAACATTCAAAAATCTGTAGCATTTCTGTACACTAGCAATGAACAAGCGGAGGGGGAAATCGAGAAACGAATCCCATTTACAATTGCAACTAAAAGAATAAAATACCTAGGAATAAATTTAACTAAAGAGACAAAAAACCTATATAAAGAAAACTACAAAAAACTGTTAAAAGAAATCACAGAAGACCTAAATAGATGGAAGGGCATACCATGTTCATGGATTGGAAGACTAAATATAGTTAAGATGTCAATCCTACCTAAATTGATTTACAGATTCAATGCAATACCAATCAAAATCCCAACAACTTATTTTTCAGAAATAGAAAAACCAATAAGCAAATTTATCTGGAAGGGCAGGGTGCCCCGAATTGCTAAAAACATCTTGAGGAAAAAAAACGAAGCTGGAGGTCTCGCGCTGCCTGACTTTAAGGCATATTATGAAGCCACAGTGGTCAAAACAGCATGGTATTGGCATAAAGATAGATATATCTACCAATGGAATCGAATAGAGTGCTCAGATATAGACCCTCTCATCTATGGACATTTGATCTTTGATAAGGCAGTCAAGCCAACTCACCTGGGACAGAACAGTCTCTTCAACAAATGGTGCCTAGAGAACTGGATATCCATATGCAAAAGAATGAAAGAAGACCCATATCTCACACCCTATACAAAAGTTAACTCAAAATGGATCAAAGATCTAAACATTAGGTCTAAGACCATAAAACAGTTAGAGGAAAATGTAGGGAGATATCTTATGAATCTTACAATTGGAGGCAGTTTTATGGACCTTAAACCTAAAGCAAGAGCACTGAAGAAGGAAATAAGTGAATGGGAACTCCTCAAAATTAAACACTTTTGTGCATCAAAGAACTTCATCAAGAAAGTAGAAAGACAGCCTACACAATGGGAATCAATATTTGGAAACGACATATCAGATAAAGGTCTAGTATCCAGAATTTATAATGAGATTGTTCAACTCAACAACATAAAGACAGCCAACCCAATTACAAAATGGGAAAAAGGCTTGAATAGACACCTCTCAGAGGAGGAAATACAAATGGCCAAAAGGCACATGAAGGCCAAAAGGCACCAATGTCCTTGGCCATTACAGAAATGCAAATCAAAACCACAATGAGATATCATCTCACACCCACCAGAATGGCCATTATCAACAAAACAGAAAATGACAAGTGCTGGAGAGGATGCGGTGAAAGAGGCACACTTATCCACTGTTGGTGGGAATGTCAAATGGTGCAACCACTGTGGAAGGCAGTTTGGCGGTTCCTCAAAAAGCTGAATATAGAATTGCCATACGACCCAGCAATACCATTGCTGGCAATCTACTCAAAGGAATTAAGGGCAAAAACTCAAACGGACATTTGCACACCAATGTTTATAGCAGCGTTATTTACAATTGCAAAGAGATGGAAACAGCCAAAATGTCCATCAACAGAGGAGTGGCTAAACAAACTGTGGTATATACATACGATGGAATATTATGTAGCTTTAAGGCAGGATAAACTTATGAAGCATGTAATAACATGGATGGACCTAGAGAACATTATGCTGAGTGAGTCTAGCCAAAAACTAAAGGACAAATACTGTATGGTCCCACTGATGTGAACCGACATTCGAGAATAAACTTGGAATATGTCATTGGTAACAGAGTCCAGCAGGAGTTAGAAACAGGGTAAGACAATGGGTAATTGGAGCTGAAGGGATACAGACTGTGCAACAGGACTAGATACAAAAACTCAAAAATGGACAGCACAATAATACCTAATTGTAAAGTAATCATGTTAAAACACTCAATGAAGCTGCATCTGAGCTATAGGTTTGTTTTTTGTTTTGTTTTTTTTTACAATTATTATTACTTTTATTTTTTTCTCTATATTAACATTCTATATCTTTTTCTGTTGTGTTGCTAGTTCTTCTAAACCGATGCAAATGTACTAAGAAACGATGATCATGCATCTATGTGATGATGTTAAGAATTACTGATTGCATATGTAGAATGGTATGATTTCTAAATGTTGGGTTAATTTCTTTTTTTCCATTAATTAATAAAAAAAAAAGTAAACTATGTTGAAATCCTAGTGATCCATGAAAGCGACGGGTAAAGGGTACGATATGTATAATCTTTTTTTCCCCTCTCTGTTTTTGTTTTATTTCTTTTTCTGTTGTCTTTTTATTTCTTTTTCTGAATTGATGCAAATGTTGTAAGAAACGATGAATATGCAACTAAGTGATTATATTGTGAATTACTGATTATATATGTAGAACAGAATGATCACATGTTAATGTTTTAGTTCATTTGTTGTTAAATTTTTTTTAATTAATAAATAATTACAAAAAAAGTGAAAAGAGGATAATGTCAATGTATATACTGAGTGGAAATTTTCTGGAAGGAAACATAAGAAACTATAATGGTGGTTGTTGGGGATTGAATCATGTCCCCCCACAAAAGGCATATTCATGTCCCAATCCCTGGTCCTTTGGATATAACCATTTGCAAACAGGATCTTTGAAGATGTTATTAAAGAATGTCCAAACTGCAGAGTGCAGGCCTTAATCCAATATGGCTAAAGTCTTTATAAGTAAAGGAAATTGACATAGAGGAAAAGACATAGGGAGAAATCAGTGGAACCTGGAGAAGAAAGAAGACACTGCCCTGCACATTGCCATGTGACAGAAAGGGCAAGGACCAAGAATCACCCAGTAGCCAGCCCCAGAATGTCACGGTCTTCTAGGATAAAATATCACCTTGTCGACACCTTGATTTTGCCTCTCCTAGCCTCAAAAAAATAAGCCAATAAATTCCTCTTTGTTTAAGAAAAAAAAATGCATTTCAACTTTTTTTTTAACCTTCATTTTTGAAAGATATTTTTGCTGAGTGAAGAGTTCGTGATTGGAAGCTATTTTCTTTCAGTATAATGAAGGCATCATACCACTTGATTCTTTTGCAAAGCCAGATATGAGTCCAATTATTGATAACATGTCTTTTTCCTGTATCTGCCCACTTCTTAAGATTTTCTCTTTGTAATTAGTTTCCAGTATTTTCTCTATGATATATCTAGGAGTAGATTTTCTTTGTTTAAAAGCTGCTTCAGGTTCACAAGATTTTTTTAATCTGCTAACTGGATGTTTTTAGAGGATAGGAAAATCCTTACCCTTTAGCTTCTCCAATATTACTTGTTCCCTCTTTTTTCTCCATTCTCAATCTGGAATATAATTACATGTCTATTGAATTTTGGGGAAGCTATGTTCCATATTTCTCTCACACATTTTCTGTGCTTTCTACCATTTTGTCTCTGTGCTTCACCTGGAAATTGCCTTATAATCTATCTTTCAGTTAATTAATCTTTTCTTCAGCTGTGTCTAATCTGTTTTAAACTCTCTTATTGAGATTTTCTTATTGCATTTGTAAGCTCTAAGACTTCAACTATCTTTTTTATGCTTACCAGTCATTATGGAAATTCTCCATCTGGCCATCTGCTTTCTCTAAGTATTAACTATGGTTATTTTAAAATCTGTATTTTTAATTCTAATATCCAGATGATGTGTGGCTCTGTTTCTATTGTCTGTTTATTCACCAGGTTTCTGGTCATTTGGTCCTATATTCTGGTGTGCCTGATAATTTTGATTGAAGGCTGGACAGTGTGTATGAATAATTATTGAGATGATTATTGAAATAATATTTAAAAACATGGTGTTATCCTCCTCTAAAAAGTTTTACATTTGCTTTAGGCAGGTAGCGCTGTAGAAGAGCACCTTAATCTAATCAGGAACTGTGATGATTCAAGGTTGGATTTACGTCTTTGTGAGAGTTGATCTAATTTCAGTTTTACCCTTACTCTTAAGAGCATAACCTTTTGGGAGTACTAAATGAAAGCTTTAACAGGGTCCCTTCTTCTTGGGCCCTCAACTCTAATTTCTATTGTCCATATTGCACAAGACTTTCAAGAAGCTGTACTCAGCTTTCAGCATTTCATTTATGACTAGAAAATTGTCTGATGCCTAAAGAAAAAAAGCAGCCCAAATTGGTAGGCTTATCTTTCTTCACCTTCCTTATCTCCAGGATCTCGACACTCATAAGTCCTCCAAGCTTTGGTGGCCTTGATGCCTTCAAATTTTTTAAATATAATTTGTTCAATTTTTACAGCTGTTCTTGAGAGTAGGATTGGTATACAACAAGTTCTTCTGCTCTTCTCTACCTTCCTTTTTTTGGGGGGGGGGGAGGGGGTGGGGATTGAATGTGCGTCTCTTGCATGGAAGGCGAGCATTCCACCACTGAATCACCTGTGTGCACCTCTTCTCTACCTACCTTTTCAATGTGAAAAATTAGGTTCTTGATTTTCAAACTTGCATCTACCTAGTATACATACTTAAATCAATAAATTTCCTTTAAACATTGCTTATGCTGCATTCTACAAATTTTCATAGGTTGTATTTTCATTATTTTTCAGTTTGAAGGGATTTTTATTTTACTATTACCTCTTTTAACGCATGGCTTAATTAGAAGTGTGTCACTTGATTCCTGAGCACTGGGGGCAGGGGAAGGACATTTTCCAAGTTCTCTTATTATTGTATAATAAAATCTTTGACTGGTCTTTGTTCCCAGTTCCCGGGGAAAATTCTCTAAATCTTCAGAATTTCCCATTATATAAGTGTTTGGGTCACATGTGATAGTTTATGCTAACAATGTGATTTATGGTATGTCATTTTGACCATGCAGTATCAGCTTGACTGTGGAGGAGCTGGAGGCTAAAGTCAGCATTGCTGGAAGTCAGCCTGGCTATGTAACCAACTCCCATAAACATTGTAAATATTATAGCTCAGGTGAGCATCTTTGGTGAAAAAAACTCAATGCCTGTTGTCACACATAATCACAGGGGGAAGTAAGCACTGTGCACACACTCCACTGGGAAAGAACAAAGAGCAGCTGGCTCCTGGAACGTTCCTGGACTCTGCCCTATGTGCTTCTTTCAATTATTGATTTTAACCTGGATTCTTTTGCTATAATAAAACAACCAGTTTTATAACAGATTTTCTAATCTCTGAGTCCTTCTAGTAAACTACTGAACCTGGGGGTAGTCATGGAGAACCATCCCCCACCGACTTTCAGGAATCTCCCAAAATGGAAACTCCAATTGCAGGTGATCCAGCCATTACCTCTCACTGTCCATCCTACAAAGGCTCCTCAACAATTATGCTCCCCATGAAACTACCATTGGCACACAAAGACCTAAAGCCTCATGATCCCTGTGCATTCTTATCATTGATCACAGAGATTCCCCAGCATTTAAGGTGCTGGTAGAAGAATCCTCCAAATAAACTCAAATTACCCATGAGACATTTCCTATGATGATACAAACAATGTTATTACTTTAAGATATCCCCTCTTGGAAGTATTTACAAATATGTTCATTACTTCAGAAAAGCAAGCAACTCTGGGTGGCAGGCAGAGTGGCGACAAGCACTCCACGCCCAAGAACGTCTGGATGGTAAACAACTACAAAGAGGTATCCAAGCAAGTCTGAACTGGTGTCTTTGTTCAGTCACCAGAACCAAGCTGAGAAAAATCACAAATCACTTCCCACTAGCTCACTCAAGCAACAGCTGCACTCACACTAGCCTTCTTGCTATTTCTCCAACTCACAAGGCACACTCCTGCCTTAGGGTCTTTGCACTTACCATTTTTCTTGACCGTTGCGCTCTTTCTCAGCTCCTTCAATGCCACCTTGTTAGAGCCCATTCCTGACTATCCCTGTCCTTTTTGTTCCTTTGCCCCTTGGCTTGCTTTCTTCTTTTCTTATACTCCCTACGAGAGCATAAGCTCTATGAAGTCAGGGTGGTTCTTATGCTCGTGACTGTACCTGTAGCCTGACACACAAAGGTGCTCAACTGTGGAATGAGTGAATAAATCACCGACCAATCGCCTAGTGGTCCTTCCCCTCATCGTAGCCCTCAGAGAAACTTCCATTATCACTGAAGTCCCAAAGAAGACTCCTCAAACACCGATCCCAATATACCCAATAACCGATATTACTCCTCTTCAAACAGTAGCTAATCCTCACACACACACACCGAACCACCGAAGCCCGTGGTGCTTTTACAACAGTGGCCATTAAAGGTTTTCAGAATTCTTTCCGACACCAGAACACTAAAATGACCCTACCATGAACACTCCTTACAGCGCCTTCAGTCAACTACAACGGCGTCCCTCCGACCGTGTCCCCGAAACAGCTGCCCCGCCTCTGGGGAAGTGCAGACCAATACCACCTGCCAAAGAGGCTCAAGGAGTCTTAACAGATGCCCGCATTTTACATCAGGCACACTGTGAGGCAACATGGCCGCGCCCGGCTCTCGTGACCAGAAGCAGCCATTTTAAAAAGCGTGCCGTACACCAGCGTAGGCTCCTCTTCCTCTGCCAAGAGGAAAAGCTGTCATGGTTGGACAAAAGCGATTGTAACTAACCCCAATAGAGAACCTTCTTCCTTTTCATCTCAGTCCGAGCAGCGCCACGTCCACAACAGCTCATGCTCGGTGTGACACAAGGAGGTGGCTAATTTTTTTTTTCTCGCCACAAAATAAATAATTGGTACCCACAGACCCCCCAATCACTGAAATGCATGCACTTTAGGGCATTATGACCCTTACAGGACCCCGTGATTCCATTTCGAGCCCAGAATCTGAATTTGATCCTACTGCGCACGCTCTTACAACGCGTTCTGGACGCCGAGGCAGCAGTCACCCAGAGCACCCCCACCCTACCCCGCCTCTGCCGCGGCGCAGACTCAGTAACTGCCAATAGGCACAGGCGTCCTTCCAGATGCCCGGATTTTGTCCCACGCGCTTTTGTGCGGAAATACGGCCGCGTAGATTGTGCCTGCTCGTTATCGTCACTGACGGCCCACCGAGCTGTAACCTCCCAGAGGAGGTTCTGGCTGCGTTACCAGGAGCGCGGCCGTTTCTGAGGAGTTTTCGGGGTCGTTCAGGGAAGAATGGGTTCCCTGGGCAGGTACGACAGGAATCGGCAGGGGGCAGACTCATACTTATACCTGACGAAAGAGGGTAACTGTTCGTCTGTTCCTTCTGTTTACATAAAAACTTGAGTTTCATAAATATACACAACCTGAATAGGTTTTCAGTGTAACCAAAATACACCAAGACATTGCTCTTTTTTATAGTCTTGCCCTTTACAAATTTGGGTAACCTAGGGCAATTTTTTTCTTAAAGAATTAGGAAATCTACCTGAAGGTAGAGTACAACTGGATTTAAGGAAGAAACTGTAGGGATTGGGAAAACCACAAATTCAAACCCCCACAACCCTTTGCCCATGTCCATTTGCTTGGTTAAAAAACTGCGGTCTCCAGCTACCAGGCTCTTCAAAATATGGTTCTTTATCTTCTCCCTTGCCAACCACTGATACCAGATCTTGGTCGGGAGAAACAGCTTTTTTCTATCCAAAGCCGCTGATTTACTAAAAGAAAAATAAGTCAAGGTTATCTAACAAAGGGCAAAAATAATTTTCTAGCTACAGCAATTGTTAAAAGTAGATGTATTTGAAGACTGCAACTTTTCTCCTAGCAGATTTTTTCAGGCAATAGAAATGAGGAATTCTATATCTTTTCATTAAATTGAATTCAATATATGCAAATCTAATCATTAGAGTTTCATGGTTCGGTAAAAGAAAGACAAAACATTCAAAAGGGTGCAATTTGCAGAGGTGATATTATTTGATCACTAGATTTTGGGTTGGTACTCCAGTTTAATACTGATCATTAGATATTGGGAAGCTACTCAGTCAAATCAGCCCCTTTAGGTGTCTGTTCAAAAATTTGGTTGGGGAAATGAGTGGACACTCTTCTAAGTAACCAAAGTGATTTTGTAATTTCAGTAATCTGCTTTCAGAAGAATAGACTCCAAGACAGTTTCCTAGGACCACCATAAGAGACCTCAGCACAAAGGATGATAATGATAATTTAGTCGATCACTTATGGAGTATGTCAGGGACAGTTCTTAATGCTATATAAACAACAAATCATTTAATATAAGAATCTAGGAGATAAGAGACTTTATTCCTATTTCACAGATGAGGAAAACTGAGGTTCAGAGAGGCCATATCTCTTGATTAGAGCCATAGTTAATAAGTGGTGCTACTCGGATTGAGTTCAGGAAGCATAATACCTGTGTCTGTACTTTTATTAACTATTCCGTATACTACTCACAATATATCATCCACTCAGTGTTACATAAGGCCTTTAAGAGATGATACAGTTCTGAGAAACAGATTTATGCTAATCTAGACTTCAGTTCCATCAGTATGAGCCTTCTCTAACCCCCTAAATGTAACTTCTAGTGACTACACTGTCCATATGAAAATTTGTAGGGAAATCTGAATCCACCACAAAATATATGTTGTCACTTTTTATTCCTGAATTACATGACCATAATAAAATTCCTTCTTCTAAATATGTTGCTATGTATTTCAGAAAATGCTAAAATAATAGGAATAGTGGCACTGTACTCATGATATATCATATTGAATTATAATTAATTCCTTGTTTCCATAGTGAACTAGACATGTTATATTTAAGTATGTGTTCCATTGAAAAGAAAACCACAGGATGAAGTCTTAAAGAACTTTCTTTTACCAACCCACTACCCCAAAAGAGTATGCTCACGTCTCAGTTACTAGTTGTATGTTAAATACACGTGTTCAAATGTGTCTTAAACACGTAGGGTTTTCATTTCTCTTAAGTAACAAGAAGTCTGGAAGTTGGCTGTCCAGCACTGGTGCAGGAACTCATGATGCAACAGTCAGACTGTTTCCCATCTTTCTTTCTGTCTGTTGTGGCTTGGAGCTGTATACTATAAAACTTCTTAAACTTAATCCATTCATGTGGATATGGCCCACTGTAAGTAGGACCTTTGGATGAGGTTACTTCACTTAAGGTGAGTGAATAGGATGGTTGTTAATCTTATATTGAAGGCCTTATAAGGCCACAGAGAGAGAAAGCCAGAAGGAACAATCAGAGGCTGAACATCAATGGAACCTTGAAGAGAAGGGAGAAGCCAGGAGGGACCATCATGCTTTACCATGTGACAGAAAAGCCAAGGACCAAGGATCACCAGCAGTCAAACCCAGAATGCAACAGTCTTTCAGGCGAGAGCACTGCCTTGATGACACCTAGTTTTGGACTTATCCTAGCCTCAAAACTGTGAGCCAATAAATTTCTATTCTTTAAGCCAACCCATTACCAGGTATTTGTTTTGACAGCAAGGAAACTAAAGTATCATCCATAGCTTGTAACTTTCTAACTCATGATGAGATGACTTCTGCTAATCCAGGTATTAAGCCTACATAGACTGGTCAGAAAGAAGAGAGAGGGCAAAGTGCAGAATATTTGTGCAATTCAGATGTCTTCTGTTCTCAGGAAATTATGATTTTTCCAAAAGCCATGTCCATTGTTCTTCTGATTTTAAATGTTCTTGGCCAGAACTGGGTCATGTGGCCACCTCTAGCTAAACATACAAGGGCTTGAGGAAATGGGTATTTTAAATTTTCTTACCAAGCATATTGTAACCCTAAGTATAATTGGAGTATCTTATTTTAGATAGAAGGGGTGAATACATATCAAGTAAGCCACTAACAATATCTGCTATAACTGAAGGAGATCATATTTCCTTTGTTTTTTTTTTTTTACTTTGACTTGCTTTTCTCTGCCTTTGTATATTGGCCATGAACAGGTCTGAAGAAGCTTATAATAAACAGCTGCTGGTCTACTTAAGTAAGCCAGCAGCTGTTAGAAGATAATAGCTATGTTTTGACTTCTTGTATATAATAAATGATGTTATTATTTAACTATTGTTTTTGTTTTGTTATTTTGTGAAAAACAATCTATGCATTATGATATGTGCATATTGCTATTGTCATACATGTATTTTCCATATACATAGAATTCATGTTAAGTAGCATACCTGAGAAAGCAAACAATATATATTTGAGAGGTTATTCACATATATTTTAACATTTGAAAGACATCATGATCTTTGATGAATATGTCTGTCCTTCAGAGTGAAATATTTTCTCTTATCTTTTCAAAATTATTTCCAATTTAACAAGTTTTTCCAAATGTATTAAATTAATGACATTATGAAAATGTGTCATAAGGTTTATCCTTCATTATAAAGTCTTTGAAATTCAATGAAGTTGGACTTCTCGGTGAAAGCATTCCCACATGCAGCAAATTCATTGGCTTTCTTTACAAAATATATTCCTTAGTAATAAGTCACTGCTAAGGATATTTCAGAGTCATTGGTCTCAGAGCCTTTTTTCCATGAAGTGAATTTTCAGACGGGTAATGAGATACACATTCAGAGGAAATACTTTCTCACATTCTTGGCATCCAAAAGGTTTCTCTCCCATGTGAAATCTCTGATGTATAACGAGATATGCCTTCTGGGAGAACACTTTTCCACGTTCATTACATTTGTAAGATTTCTCCCCAAGATGAATTTTCTGATGTGTAATGAGATTAAATTTATAGAAGGCTTTCCCTTATTCACTCATCCCAGGTTTTCTCTCCTATGTGAATTCTCTGATATTTAAGGACTGACGTCTGACTGAAGGCTTTCCCACAGTTTCTGCATGCAAAGTGTTTATCAACAGTTTGAATTCTCTGATGTATTATAAGGTATGATTTCTTACTGAAGGATTTTACACATTCAATACATTCATAGGGTTTTTTTCCCATGTGATTTTTGTGACAGAAAATGAAGTATGATTTATTGCTGTGCTTTTCCACATTCACTATAATCATAAGGTTTTTCTCCCTTATGTATTCTCTGATGTTTAATGAGGTGATTTCTACTGAAAGCTTTGCCACATTTGTTGCAATCACAGGGTTTGTCACTGTGTTGATTTGAAGCTGTTATGTATCCCAGAAAAGCCATGTTATTTTTTTTTCAGAAAAAATTAAAACATTTATTGGGCAGAAATATATTGCATATACACTACACATATAGTTAGGTATTATATATTGTATAGTATTTGCAAAATCTATACATTAAAATTGATATGGCAGTTTTAAAACAATGTATATGAGATAGTCTAAAACATACAATAAAGAAAAACAGGATTTTTTTTTCCTAAAGTTGAAAAGTGTGGAATGTATGTCCACCAGTGACGTAAAACATTTTATATTTCAATTAAATGAATTGTGTAAAAATAACATTCAAACACATTCAAGCAGGGCACTTTTCAATTTTGACATGAATACTGAAATACTATAGCCAACAAAACAAGGTTAGAGAATGCCAAACATTTCAAGTTGATAAGAACAAAGCAAATAATATGGAAAAAAAACTTTTTAAAAAGTTTTCTTTTTAAATGATTTAGTTGAAGACAAAGGACAATTTGCTTTCACATGATGGGAACCTCTTGTGCTAGTGATGAGTCTGACATACAGAGAGGAACCAGAGCATCACAAAACCACTCACTCCTTCCTACATATTTCAAAGGACAAAGGAATATGTTTAATATAACATTTTATATTATTTAGCAATGTTATTTTAAGCCAGTCTTGTGGGGGCAGACTTATTGTTGGATGGGACCTTTTGATTAGGTTTTTTCCATGGAGATGTAACTCCAACCATTCAAGGTGGGTCTTAATCTGCTAACTGGAGTCCTTTAAAAGAGGGACATTTTGGAGAGAACATGGACATTTGGAGATGCAGAAAGAAAACAGACCAGGAGACACCAGAAGGACCCACAGGATGAGAGAGCCATTTGAAACTAGAAACTGGAAGAGAAAGACAGCAGACATCACCATCTGCCTTCCCACGTGACAGAGGAAACTGGATGCCAGGTGCCTTTACTCCACCTCTTCTTGGTGCCTTAATTTGGACATTTTTACAGTATTAGAATTGTAAATTGTAACTTAGTAAATCCCCTTCATAAATGCCAATCTATTTCTGTTATATTGCATTCCAGTACCTTTAGCAAACCTAAATACTCACATTTGAATTCTCTGATATCTAATGAAATATGACTTCCAGGCAAAGGTTTTCCCACATTCATTGTACTCATAGGGTGTCTCCCCAAGTGTTGCTTCCTGTTGAAATGGAGCTCGAAGGATATTAAGGAATGATGAGAAAGAAAGAAAGAAAGGAAGAAGGAGAGAAAGAAAAACACAGATGGGCTCAGGGGGTCTGAAGCTTGAGTTTACTTCAGATAGACTTCAGACAATTTTATTCTTAACCAGATCCTGGTTATATACCACAGGATGACAATAGGCATGCATGCATTTCCTGAGGGAACAAAGTTCTTATCTTTCAGTGTTCTTCCTTAGTACTTAAAGTAACCATTTGGGGTAAACAAACATTCTCTTCCTCCCAGACTGCTCTACATAACAATCTTCACAGTTTACTGCTCCCATACTGAGGCCAGCTGCTTCCAACAAATTCTGCAGGTCTTGTTTTAACGCTCTTCTGGTGAATAATTAGGTAGTATTTCTGAACAAAGGATTTTCCACAGTCGCTGCATCCATAGAGTTTCTCATCTGTGTGATATGTCTGATGTTTAGTGAGATAGGCTTTATAGAAGAACGCTTTCCCATACTCACTGCATTTGAAGGGTTTAACCTCAAAGTGAGTTGATTGCTGTGTAATGAGAAAGGACTTTTGAGCAAAACTTTTACCACATTATATTAATAGGACTTCATCCTGTGTGACATTTTTTGATGTATAATGAGATAAGCCTTCTGGGAGTACACTTTCCCACATTCACTACATCCAAAAGAATTTTCTCCTTTATGAATTCTCTGATGTTTAACAAGGCCTAACTTCTCACTAAAGGCTTTCCCACATTTGCAGCATTCATAAGTGACCCGACCCGCGGGACAGACAAACCTGGAGGGAGTGAGAATTGGGGGGACAAGAGACACAGAGAATGGAGACAAGACAGGATTCTGATCAAGTCTTGTTTATTGAGGGCGAATCCAGGGTAATTATACAGCAAGAAAGGGGCAGTGACTTGTATTGGGTGTTAGCAGAGGTTGGGCGTTATTCTGCGGTTAAGCAACTTAACCGCAGAGGCTAAGCTGGGAAAGACAGTTGGGAAAGGCAGATTAGCCAAGGCTCGTCAGCCGATTTCGGGGAATAGGCAGAGCAGAAGTGAGAGAAGAAGGGACTTAACTTGAGATAGTACTTAAGGTGGCGTCAGACAACAAGATAGCCGGCACACTGCCAGTGCCATAAGCAGTTTCCCACACATAAGATTTCTTTTCTGAGTTCTATGATGTTTGATGAGCTATGATTGATGATGATTTTTCCCCATTTATTACATACATAGTATTCCTTTCTAGTTGATATTTTTTAAGCTTGGCACAAATAACTGCTTTGCCATACTCATTAAACTCCTCAGGTTCCTTTCTTTGATGGATGTATTTCAAAAATGTAATCTAAACCTAAGTTGGTTTTCAAACTTCTCCCATGTGAGGCAAATCTTCAGGGCCTTCATCTTAAAGAACTAATATTTACGTTTAAACAAACTATATTTTCAAACCATCATATTCATGGCATCTCTCTGTACTGCTTAAGCTTATCTTACTCACCTTAATGCCACCCTACATGAAGAAAAAATTGCCAGACATCATCTAGAAAAAGAGAACAATGAAACTGTCAGTTTTCATTGTGCAAGCAAGGGTTAAATGCACAAGTCTAGGTTGTTCAAACTGTATATTCCAAAGAAAGATCTGTTTTTGGGACTGGTCCTTCACTGACTCCCGGGAGATAGTCTCTGAGCCCTTGGAATATCCTGTATAAGAGTATTTTTATATGCCTGAGGCCTTAGGTCACACCAGAGCAGTTTGACCAGGTCAGCTTAACCCACCAGTGTGATTTGTGGTGAACACCCTGTTCTGAAAGGCTGGAATCTGACCAGATGAAGTCAGTCACTTGGCTGCTGCATGCCTATGTGACTGACCAACAAAAGAGCCCTGGATACCAAGGCTCAGATGAGCTTCTGTGGTAAGCAACACTATGCACCTGTTGTCACAACTTGGCTGTTGGGAAAAATAAGCAGGTCTTCATACGACTACTGTCAAGGTTTGGTTCATGTGTCAACTTGGCCAGGTGGTGGTGCCCAGTCGCTGGTTGGACAGGCGCTGGCCTATCTGCTGCTATGAGGACATGTTATGGATTTAAATCATGACCATGTTGGCTACATTCACTGCTGCTTTTATCAGCTAAGGGGAGTTTCTTCTGCAATGCATGATGCTTAATCTAATCAATGGAAGGCTTTTAAGGAGGATTCAGAAAAGACAATCGCTCTTCCTCCTTCAGCCAGCCAGCCTCTCCTGAGAGTGCACTGAGGACTTTCATTGGAGCTGCCAGCTCATGGCCTGCCCTACAGAGCCTGGACTCTGCAACCACACAGATACATGCGGCACTTTTATAAATTTTATAATTACAGATATCTCCTGCTGATTCTGTTTTTCTAGAGAACCCAGCTAATACAGCTTGGTACCAGGAGTGGTTTCTAAGAAACAGAAATTTTAAAATGGGTTTACAATTGATTTTCTACTCAGATTAGACCCCAAAACACCAAATACTCTGTTTCCCATAATCAGAATGATACTGCCAATGCTTACAGTGAGCTGGACAGAAAGATAGTCAAAATTGTTCAGTTATACAAAGGCAGGCTCTAGATGATAATGTTTTTGATGCCTTTGAAGAGTTTTGTGGAATTAAGAGGTATAGAGATGTTGGCTGGTTGTTGTTAGATACACTATATACATTGAAGAGGGAACGGGATGAGCTGAAGGCTTCAAATGAGAAGCTCAAACACTATATGACAAATGTGAAAATTTCTATGAGTGCCCTGAAGGAAAGTCTTATTTTCTTATAACTGTAGATTTGAGATTTCTGACAGTCAGACTCAGAGTCTCATTATTAGAATAGCAACTTTACAATGTAAACTTAAATCTCAACCTTGCATGGTGTCTGTTGTTAAAGTGAGGGCATAGATTGGATAGGAGTGGGAACCTGAAATTGGGATGGCAATATATAGATTGATAATGATGGCTGTGGAGAGGCTGAAACCCTAGATCATGCTGAGTCTTTTCTAGATAACCCTATAATAGTCTGTCATGAGGACACAGCTGCCCCACCTCCAGCCTGCCCTGAGGAGTTGGCCACTCACCCTCCACCTTCAGTGCCTGTGAACCCCATAATTACCCTCCATGAGGGAACAGCCCTTGCTCCTCTGACTGGAGTAATTAATCCTGTTTCACCAGATGAAAACTGTAAATGAAGGCTCTGAAGCAATTGGCTTGGAAGATATTTCTAATTCTTTTCATGAACCACCCCCACCACCCCTCATTTCTTCAGACCTATAATGAAAGTTGCAACAGGCCACAAAAATGAAGTACAAATTGTCATCCATGAGGAGGTATGCTATACTCCAAAAGAATTGCATGAATTTTTCAATTTATATAGACAAAAATCAGGGGAATATGTGTGGCAATGGATTTTAAGGAATATGTGTAGTATAATGGTAGGAAGAATATTAAGCTGGATCAGGTTGAATTTAATGATATGGGCCCAATAAGCAGAGATTCTGCATTCAATGTTATAGGTAGAGGGGTTAGAAAAGGCATTAATAGTTTGGATGGTTGGCTGAAACATGGGTCAAAAGGTGGCTGACATTACCTAAGCTTGAAATGCCAGAATTGCCCTGGTATAATGTAGTTGAGGGGATCCAATGGCTTAGAGAGATTTATGACTGCCACAAATTTATACTGTTAATCTTCTGCAAGCCTTC
This sequence comes from Tamandua tetradactyla, assembly GCF_023851605.1. Taxonomy (NCBI): domain Eukaryota; kingdom Metazoa; phylum Chordata; class Mammalia; order Pilosa; family Myrmecophagidae; genus Tamandua; species Tamandua tetradactyla. The sequence continues at coordinate 9,097,526 of NC_135342.1, forward strand.
CCTAAGGAAATCTATGGCCTTTTACCAGGTGTGCTGGTTTGAAAGGATGTATGTGCCCTAGAAAAGCCATGTTTTAATTTAAATCCCATTTCATAAAGGCAGAAAAATCCCTATTCAATACTATATGTTTGAAACTGTAATCATATTATCTCCTTGGAGATGTGATTTAATCAAGAGTGGTTGTTAAATTGGATTAGGTGTCAACATGTCTCCACTCTTTTGGGTAGGTCTTGATTTACTGGACTCCTACAAAAGAGGAAACACTTTGGAGAATGAGAGATTCAGAGAGAGCAGAGCAAAACGACATATCCACTAGAAGCAGACTCCACCAGCCAGCGACCTTAGGAGATGAAGGAAAGTACCTCCCAGGGAGCTTCATGAAACAGGAAGCCAGGAGAAGCTAGCTGATGATGCTGTGTTCACCATGTGCCCTTCCAGATGAGAGAGGAACCCTGACCATGTTCACATGTGCCCTTCCAGATAAGAGAGAAACTCTGTGTTCACTACATGCCCTTCCACTTGAGAGAGGAACTGTGAACTTCATTGGCCTTCTTGAACCATACCTTTTAGGAGATAGGATTAAAATAAGACATGCAGAATTTGTTGGGAGTAAATGACATTAGGGTGGTGGCGGCAGAAAACTGTGGAGATTGTAATCTGCTTTATGTTATCTGATTTATGTAAGACAGTCTGGGAGGAAGGGAATGTTTGTTTATCCCAAATGGTTATCTTAAGTATGAAGAAAGAGCACTGAAAGGTAACTACTCTGTCCCTTAGGAAATGCATCCATGCCTTTTGAAATCCTGCAGTATATAAGCAGGATCTGGTTAAGAATAAAGTTGTCTGTTGTCTGTTATGGCTGATCTTCAGACCCCCTGATCCCATCTGTCTCTTTCTTTCTCGTCATTCCTTAATATCCTTTGCGCTCCGGTCCCATGGAAGCAACAGTATCTTTTCCTGGATGCCTTAGATTGAACATTTCTATAGACTTATTTTAATTGGGACATTTTCTCAGCCTTAGAACTGTAAACTAGCAACTTATTAAATTCCCCTTTTGAAAAGTCATTCTGTTTCTGGTACATTACATTCCAGCAGCTAGCAAACTAGAACACCAGGGTAACTGTGCATTGGGGAAAATGAAGTGATTAGATATTTTGGGGATTATCAGATATTGGTTCAGAAGAGACATTAATTCCAGGGGACCCAAAATGTCACTCTGGTCCACCAGTCAGAGTGGGGGCTTATGGAGGTCAGGTGATCGATGGAGTTTTAGCTCAGATCCATCTCACAGTGGGTCCAGTGGGCCCCCAAACCCATTCGGTAGTTATTTCCCCAGTTCCAGAATGCATAATTGGAATAGACATACTGAGCAACTGGAAGAATCCTCATATCAGCTCTCTGACTCACAGAGTGAGGGCTCTTATGGTAGGAAAGGCTAAGCAGAAGCCACCAGAACTGCTCCTACCTAGCAAAATAGTAAACCAGAAGCAATAGCAGATTCCTGGAGGGATTGCAGAGATTACTGCCACTCTTAAGAACTTGAAGGATGCAGCGATGGTGATTCTCACCACATCCCCGATCAACTCTCCTATTTGACCTGTACAGAAAGGAGATGGGTCATGGAGGATAACAGTGGATTATCATAAACTCAAAGAGGTGACTTCAAACTGCAGCTGCTCTTCCGGATATGATATCATTGCTTGAGCAAATCAGTATATCCCCTGATACTTGGCATGCACCTATTGATCTGGCAAATGCTTTTTTCTCAATAGCTGTTAGTAAGGACCACCAGAAACAGTTTGCTTTGAGCTGGCAAGGTCAGCAACATACTTTCATTGTCCTACCTCAGGGGTATATCAACTCTCCAGCCCTATGTCATAATCTTCTCCACAGGGACCCTGATCCTCCCACAAGACATCACACTGGTCCATTTTATTAATGACATCATGTTGATTGGACCTAGTGAGCAAGAAGTAGCAATGACTCTAGACTTATTGGTAAGGTATTTACATGTCAGAGGAAAGGAGATAAATCCAACAAAAATACAGGTGTGTCCCACTTCAGTGAAACTTCTGGTGTGGGGCATGTCAAGATATCCCTTCTGAAATGCAAATAAAAACCACAATGAGATATCATTTCACACCCACCAGAATGTCCATTATCAATAAAACAGAAAACAACAAGTGCTGGAGAGGATGTGGAGGAAGAGGCACACTTATCCACTGCTGGTGGGAATGTAAAATGGTACAACCACTGTGGAAGGCAGTTTGGCGGTTCCTCAAGAAGTTAAGTATAGAAGTGCCATATGATCCAGCAATACCATTGCTAGGAATCTACTCAGAGGACATGAGGACAAGGACACAAATGGACATTTGCACACGAATAATTATAGCAGCATTATTTATAATTGCCAAGAGATAGAAACAGCCCAAATGTCCATCAACAGATGAGTGGCTAAACAAGCTGTGGTATATACATACAGTGGAATATTATGCAGCTATAAGACAGAATAAAGTTATGAAGTATGTAACAACATGGATGGATCTTTAGGACATTATACTGAGTGAGATTAGTCAGAAACAAAAGGGCAAATACTGTATGGTCTCACTGATATGAACTAATATTAACGAATGAACTTGGAGAATTTCAGTAAAGAACAGAAACCATCAGGAGATAGAAATAGGGTAGATATTGAATAATTGGAGCTGAAGGGATACAGATAGATGGAGGAGGGCTGGGGGTACAAATTAAATTGGAAGGAAAGATAGACAATAAAGACTGAGATGGTATAATATAGGAACACTTAGAGTGTACAATTATAGTGACTAAATGTACAAATTAAAAAATGTTTTTGCATGAGGAAGAACAAAGGAATGTCAATATTGTAGGGTGTTGGAAGTAGAAGGTAATTCATATATTAAAACTTTAACTTACATTTGAGACTAAAGTAAAATATGTTTATTCAGTACAAAATTTATATTTTGACTAGTGCATTTCCTAATTTAACTTATATGGACAGTTTAATTAAACACCATAAGTACATGGAACCTTCAGTACGGCATGAGATTTTGTAGGTTTGTCCAGAGTGATGCCCTGATAAATTCCAGAGTGATTTGAACAGTGAATAAAAAAATATTTGCGAAGTTCCCTGAGGGAATGGTGAGAAAGAGGGAAAATTCAACTTTCTCATTTGAAGAAGGCCTGATAGTATCACAAGCAGTGAGGACAAAATCAATAGGCTGAACTCTCAAACTTGGGGTTTGTTCATATGAAACTTATCCCTGTAAAGGACAGGTTAAGACTACTTAAAATTAGGCCTAAGAGTCACCCCCAGAGAACCTCTTTTGTTGCTCAGATGTGGCCTGTCTCAGTCAACACGGCAACACTGCCCTCCCTATCTCTATATGGGACATGACTCCCAGGTGTGTAAACCTCCCTGGCAACATGGGACAGAAATCCTAGAATGAGCTGGGACTCAGCATCAAGGGACTGAGAAAACCTTCTCAACTGAAAGGGGGAAAAGAGAAATGAAACAAAATAAAGTATCAGTGGCTGAGAGATTTCAAATAGAATCAAGAGGTTATCCTGGAAGTTATTCTTATACATTATATGGATAACCCATGTTAGTTAGATTCAGTTGTCAACTTGGCCAGGTGAGCATACCTAGTTTTGTTGCTGCGGACATAAGCCAATGGTACATGAACCTCATCTGTTGCTAATTACATCTGCAGTCGGCTAGGAGGCGTGTCTGCTGCAATGAGTGATGTTTGACTTAATTGGCTGGTGCTTAAATGAGAGAACTCAATGTAGCACAGCCTAAGCAGCTCGGCATTCCTCATCTCAGCACTCACAGCTCAGCCCAGGCCTTTGGAGATACAGAAAGAAGTCACCCCGGGGAAAGTTGTTGGAACCCAGGGGCCTAGAGAGAAGACCAGCAGAGACCATCCTGTGCCTTCCACGAAAGAAAGAACCTCAGTGGAAAGTTAGCTGCCTTTCCTCTGAGGAACTAACAAAATAAATCCCCTTTTATTAAAAGCCAATCCATCTCTGGTATATTGCATTCCGGCAGCTAGCAAACTATAACAACCCATTTTTAGTTTAAGGTGTTTTAGAGAGGCTAGAGGGAAGTGCCTGAAACTGTACAGCTGTCTTCTGGAAGCCATGTTTCTTTAAGATGATCATATAATGATACAGCTATCGCAAAGTGATTGCATGATTGTGAAAACCTTGTTCTGATGCTCCTTTTATCTACGGTATGGACAGATGAGTAAAAAAGATGGATTACAAATAAATAAATAATGGAAAGAAATGTTAAAAATAAATTGAGTAGAGGAAAATATTAGTGGTCAATAAGAGGGAGGGGAAAGGGGGTATGGTATTTATGAATTTTTTCTTTTTATTTTTTTTCTGGAGTGATGTAAATGTTCTGAGAAATGATCACGGTGATGAATATACAACTATATGATGATGATATTGTGAGTCACTGATTGCATACCAAGTATGGAATGTTCATACATTAAGAATGTTTGCATTGTATGTTGATCAATTTTATTAATAGAAATAATAAAAAAAAAAGATATCCCTTCTAAGGTAAAGGATGAGTTGCTGCATCTGGCCACTCCTACGACCCAAAAAAAGAGGCACAACACCTAGTTGGTCTCTTTGGATTTTTGGCAACATATTCCTCATTTGGGTATACTACCCTAGCCTATTTATTGAGTGATCAGAAAAGCAGCTAATTTTCAGTGGGGACCTGAACAAGAGGAGGCTCTGTGACAGAATCAGGCTGCTGTACAAGCTCCTCTGCCACTTGGACTGTATGGCCCAGCAGATTAGTGGTGCTGGAAGTGTCAGTGGCAAATAAAGATGCTGCCTGGGGCCTTTGGCAGGGACCTATAGGAAAATCACAACACAGACCCTTAGGATTTTGGAGCAAAGCCTTACCATCCACTGCAGATAACTGCTATCCTTCTGAGAAACAGCTTTTAGTCTGATACTGGGCATTAGTAGAGACTGAACGCTTAACCATGGGCCACCAAGTTACGATGAGACCTGAGTTGCCTATCATAAGCTGGTATTGTGACACACCGAGCCATAAAGTTTGGCATGCACAGCAGCACTCCATCATAAAATGGAAATGGTATATACGAGATAGGGCCAGAGCAGGTCCTGAAGGCACAAGTATGTTACATGATGAAGTGGCCCAAATGCCCATGGTCTGCACTCCTGTCACATTATCCTCTCTTTCCCAGACCAGACCTATGGCCTCTTGGGAAGTTCCTTACAGTGAATTGACTGAGGAAGAGAAAACTCGGGCCTGGTTTGGATGGCTCTGCATGGCATGCAGGTACCCTCTGAAAGTGGAGAGCTGCAGCACTACAACCCCTTTATGGGTTGTCCCTGAAGGACAGTGGTGAGGGGAAATCCTCTTAGTGGGCAAAACTTTGAGCACTGCCCCTGGTTGTTCATTTTGCTTGGAAAGAGAACTGGCCAGTGCATTTGTATACTGACTCATGGGCTGTTGCTAATGGTTTGGCTGGATGGTCTGGGACTTGGAAAGAGCACGATTGGAAAACTCGTGACAAAGAGGTCTGGGGAAGATGTATGTTGATAGACTTTTCTGCGTGGGCTAAAAACATGAAGATATTTGTGTTCCATGTTAATGTGCACCAGGGGGTGACTTCAGCAGAGGAAGGTTTAATAATCAAGTGGATAAGATAACCTATTCTGTTTTATTTCTGCCATTTTATTTCTGTTCTATTTCTCCCATAGCCAAGATCCAGGGGTCCAGGAATCAAGAGGTGGAAGTGGGAGTAGCACTACTCACTATTAGCCCTAGTGATCCACTAGGAAATTTTTTGCTTCCTGCCCCTGTGACCTTGAGCTCTGCTGGTGTACAGGTTTAATTCTAGAAGGAGGAGTGCTTTCACCAAGAGAAACAACAATGATTCCATTGAACTGGCGTTTAAGACTTCCACCTGGTCACTTTGGTCTACTCAAGCCCCTGGATCAGCAAGTGAAAAGGGAGATTATTTTACTGGCTGGGCTGATTGACCCTGACTAACACGGGGAAATAGGACTGCAACTACACAATGGAGGTAAACAAGAGTTTTCTAGAATATAGGAGATACCCTAGGGCCTTTCTTAGTACTACCATGCCCTGTAATTAAAATGAATGGAAAACTACAACAACCCATACCATTCACTTGTCTACACAAAAATTAAAAGCTTCTATAAGCAATAAGTGGAGTTAAAACATGTTCTGTAAAAGACTAATTGGATACTTTATACATGTCATCTTCCCAAAGTAATGTATGTTTTTAATATAATAGACAAAATCTTTAATAAGCTTATCAGTTTAAAAATTTAACAAGTAATAGTACACATACTACAAAATTCACAAGGTATAAAAAGTATGCAGTGTAGTCTCCCTCAATCTCTGTCTTCCAATCCAGTTTCTCTCCCAGGAAGCAATGTTCCCAAAACCCTCCTAGTGGTATTCTATGCATACAGAGGCAAACATGCTAAGACATATCAGTCTAGATTTCCTTCGGCTCTTGATCATTTCAAAGTCCTTTAACTTTTGAAAGGACCATCAGAGGAAGGGTCAAGTTGAACAGAGGTGCTCTGAGAACAGGCTGGATGAGCTGCTTGACTAGAAGGGCTATTTGGAAGCTGGAGAGTTATCACAGAATGAAGTCCCTTCCAATGAATTGGAGACTTATGAATAGGGTAGGGGGTGCAAGGGTAATTCAGTGGTAGAATTCTCACCTGCCACGTGGGAGACCCGGGTTCAATTCCTGCCTCCCCCACAAAAAAAATTCAACAAATGGTGCTACAATAATGGCACATAGTCATATGGAAAAAATGAAATATGACCCCCACCATACAGCATTCAGTGAAAAAAAAAAAAAAAGAATCTTCAGGGTGTCCTGCCCCAAACACTGAATCCAAGGGCTTCGCAAAGCAACAACTCCCATGGCTCAGCAGTCACAGACACTGATACCTAGGTTGCCCCAGTCATGACCACTGGCATTTTATGCCAATTTTGTGGCCCCCAGAACTTCATTCGATGACCTGTTCCATCAATTGTCATAAACACTGACCCCCCCACACCCATCAATGACCCTCTAAGCCTCACTGAACCCCAGTGATTCTATAATTCCATATATGAAACTCATTCTTGACTTTCTAAATCTCCATATTAGCAATACCCAAGATTCCCCTGTTACTGACCAGCATGGACCCCCATCACTAAGTGCCAAGATTCCATATCACTAATTCCACATTCTATCAGTACCTCCACAGACTGCCACAATTATTAGTTCTCACAGACAGTCCAACTAGTGACCTCACAATCCTTCATCACTGATCCCCCAGACTCCCAATTTTGACCCCACAGATTCTCCATGCCATTGCTAACACACAGTCCCAATCAATGATCCCACAAACTTGCCCAGTTACAACTTCCACATAATTCCTGATCACTGATCTCCACAGACACGCCAATTACCGACACACAAACCCTCATCACTTTTGTAGTCTCCCTTCATTGACTTTCAAGACCCACTTCATTGGCCCCAGGAACCCTCATCACTGACATCCACAGACCCCTTCACATTGAGCCCCACAGAAATCTCCACTCTAAGAGGTCTTCTCACGATCCCATCTCCGTATTCTATAGGCTACTTTCCGATGCGAGTGGTCTGGAAACCCTACAGCTCCACTGATGCGCACACTCAGAAGTACCTTTGAGTCAAAGATTGTCACCAGTCACATGACAAACCACCAGCGACGCAGATTCTGGCCTTTTGGAACTTTTAGAGGAAATACGGTTGCAATTGTGTCACAGCAAGTTTTGAAGATGTTCCTTACAGAAAAATTAGCTTTTTTCACCTGGACATTTAGGTTCGGAAGCCTCCAACTTCCCAAATGCCGTCTATAGAGCTGAGTACTTGCTTGACTCCTGACAGAGTAGTACCGTCCTCTTCCCCTCCAATAAACAAAACTGTTCAAAGGACACAGCGGTCGCGTCTATTTCGTTGTATAGGCGGGGCCATCTTAATGGAGTTGTAGGTGCTGTAGAACACAGAGCTTTTATCCTGGGAAGAGAGGGAATTGTTGAAGGGAAGGACTCTTGGAATGCTTTGACTGAAGAAAGCTTTAGAGAACAGGACAGGATATGGAGAAACAGGGGTGGTGATACAGGAGGGCTCGGGTTGGGGAAAACAAGATGGCATAAACGATGAGGGTGGGAACTAGGCAGGAATAAGGCAAAAGTGACGTACCTGGGAAGGTGGGAAGCACAGAGTAAATGTTTAGAGAGGGGACTTCCTGACTATAGGGGTAGGGCCTTTGTCAGAGTTGGGGCTTTAATGCATGCAAGATGGAGGAAATCCCAGCATTCAGTAGTCAAGAAAAGGTGGAGAGTAGGGAGTTTTTTTACACAAGACCCAAAAAACCCTTAAAACTAGAATATGGATAAAATTGACTGCATTTCAAAATTACAGTGGTTAATTCCAAGAGAATGTGAAGCAAAAAGCTGCAAATTGGGAGAAGATATTTCCAATGCAGAAAAGCAACATTAGTGTTTTTTCATATGCATATACATAAAAAACAAACAAATTTTGTTTTCTCAAAATAGGAAACAGTGTATGAATATAAATTAAGACTACAGCGAGATAACATTTTACACCAAAATAAGTGGTTGAAAGTTAAGTCGAATATTCAATTTTAGTATAGATGTGGACTAATGAGAACACTCAGACACTGCTTGACTGAATGCAAATTTGTACCAATACTTGAAAAAACAATTTGGTAAATGGGGAAGAATAAGACCCAGAAAGGGCAGTGGCTATATCAAGAAAGAGGAGAGAAAAGAAAGGGCAGTGCCTTTATCAGGAAGTCAAGAACTTCCCAGCCTTCAGTTTATTTCATTAGCCAGATGCTACATGGCTTCCCACAGCGAGGTGGCAAGGGAGAGTACAGGAATATAGTTTTCTTTCTTAAATGGACATAGTACTAATATTGCCACAGGGGTGATTTATTTGTTCTAAAACCATTAGTGTTATTCAGGTCAAAAGACTAGGAAGTGAAACTGGAGTTTGCATGGAACATCAAAGATCTATCACTGACATTCCTAACAGCTTCCTGATTCAAATAACTCTCTATGGGATCTGGTTGCCCCATTTCCAGATACACATATTCCAATTAACTTGGCCACATCTCCAACAGTGGGATCCCTATCCCCTTGGAGGTGCCATTGTGGCTTTTCTGGCCTAAAGCCCACCTGACACCATCAGTGAAGTCAAGATCCTACATTCAAAAAGCTAGTGTGTTGCAGTTTCTGGGTCTTATTCTTCCCCATTTACCAAATTGTTTTTTCAAGTATTGGTACAAATTTGCATTCAGTCAAGCAGTGTCTGAGTGTTCTCATTAGTCCACATCTATACTAAAATTGAATTTTCGACTTAACTTTCAACCACTTATTTTGGTGTAAAATGTTATCTCACTGTAGTCTTAATTTATATTTATACACTGTTTCCTATTTTGAGAAAACAAAATTTGTTTGCTCTTTATGTATATGCACATGAAAAAACACTAATGTTGCTTTTCTGCATTGGAAATATCTTCTCCCAATTTGCAGCTTTTTGCTTCACATTCTCTTGGAATTAACCACTGTAATTTTGAAATGCAGTCAATTTTACCCATATTCTAGTTTTAAGGGTTTTTTGGGTCTTGTGTAAAAAAACTTCTCCCTACCCAATATCATAAATATATTCTCAAATATTTTACTGTGAAAGTTTTGAAGCTTTCCCTTTCATATTTAAATCTTTGATCCCTTGTGAAGTGATCCTGATTGATGATGTGAGGTCGGGATCTAGCATCCTCTTTTTCCATATCAATAATTAGTAGTAACAGCAGAATTTATTTAAAAATCCTCCCTTTCCCCAGTAATCTGCAATGCCATTTGTCACAATTGTGGACTGAGTATTTGATCCCAAATAGTGTATGATGCCATTCAGACTACAAAGGAACATACAGAAAAGGGTAAAGAGTAATAAAATCTAGGGGCATACACCTGAATATTCCTTTTCTTGCTCAGCTGTATTCCTCAACAGACATAGTACAGTGTTTTATGTCAACTATAGTACTCAATAAATATTTGTACAAATGATCAAACTGCATAATGTAAGCGAAGCTAATTCAGCTCTTATAATTCACATTTTTGTCACTCATTTGTTCTGATCTTACAATTAGTCCTAGATTTTATTTCTGTGCTCGTTTGAAATCATTAGGCATCCCAGAAAAGCCAAGTTTGTATCCTAATCCGATTTTGTGGGGGCATATCGTTTAGGATGGGAAGATTGATTGGGTTGTTTCCGTAGAGATGACACACCCAGTTGTGGGTGTAACCCTTTGATTACATTACTTCCATGGAGATGTGACATTCAATTGTGGGTGTGACCTTTTGATACATTTAAGGTGGGCCTTGATTATTTTCTGGAGTCCTTTAAAGAGGAAATACTTTGGAGAAAGCTCAGACCCAACAGAGACAGACATTTGGAGATGCTTAGAGGGCTGACCCATAGAGAAGATGTCAGATGCAGATGTTTGGAGATAGAAAGCCCAGCAGATGTTGCTGTGTGCCTTCCCATGAGATGCCAGGCAAGCGAAAACCCAGTTATGTCTCGGAGGAGCTAAGTGAAGGTCCACAAATGCTTAGAGAGGAAACTACTGGCATCAGAAGCTGGAAGCAATGGAACCAGGAACAAGGAACAGCATATGCCAGCTACATGCTTTCCTATGTGGCAGACACTGTCCTTTCTTGAGTCAAGATACCTTTCTTTGAATGCCTTGGTTTGGACATTTTTATGGCCTTAGAATGCAAACTTGTAACATTTCTGATAGATTCCATCCTGACAGCATTTAACAAACTAAACCAACTTCCAAACAGCAATCTGTGTAGCCTTTTATTAACTTGTACAAAGTTATTTTTAGTAAAGATAAGGATACAAATATTTCCCATCTGTAACTGGTAATCTGTGGTGCTCAAAACCATTCCCTCACTTGTGGGACTAATGCATACTGTTGTGCAACTTCAGCCTTATTTAAGAGAATGGTGCCCTCTGGAGCTGTGCAATGCCACAGCCTGTTCATTTTCTTTTCTGGCTCAGGACAGAGAAAATCTAATTATGAGATTTCCATTCTACTACACAGACATTTACAAATCAGCATTATTTTTAAAAAGATTACAAACATATACCATTCTGCTTAGAACAGGAAAGAATAAAGACATCTAATTTTTAGTTTATTCCTTCAGTTTTGTCAGAACAGAGATCAAACTTCTTGTATAGTGTCCTATCACCCGTGTTCAGACGCATACTTCTCAAAGAATCAAATCTTGAAATATTTCTTTACAAGGTTAATAACTGTCTTTGAAATTGCTCACAGAGCAACTAAATATTGTTGTCCACATATACTCATTTAATTACTGCTTTATGTGAGATATTCATACTTTTTCCAGTTTCAATCTGAGCATTTAAATCGGTGGTGAGAAGATGTGCGTTCTAGGACCAAACCTAATTGCTGTATGGTTCTAGACAAGCCATTTTAGATTTCTGCCTTTACCCAGATCAAACAAGGATAATAATAAAATTTTAATCTACCTTATAGGTAAGGATGCATAAAGTTTATATGAAAATGTTTTACTAAAATCACAAAACAAATGCAAGGTAAAATATGTAAGGTTTTATTGTATTAACTCTTTTCTATTTGGTTGACATATTTATAATTTAGCCAAAATAAGATGTATACTTTCACAAAACTCAGTAGTTATACAAGGTGAACTATAATAAAGCTAGTTTAATAAATAAAGCCATTCATTCATGTTCTCATTTAAATAATTATAAAAATAGGTAAAATTTCATGAAAATATTCCTATTTATTCTATCTTAGGAGTTCTATCTATTCAAGCTTAGGAGTCCCTGCCCACACCAATGAATTGTCTGGTACCAGTCATTATGGCATGTCCTTGGACAGTCATATTGTCCACTGACTTCCTTGATGCATCTGACAGTCCATACACCAGAACAAGCATGTCATTTTCATCAGTGACTACTTCTAATTTCTCAGCTATGGGCCCTTCAAAGATTAGGTGACGGGGGGCGGGCGGGGAGCAGGCCAAGACTCCCTCACATGCACCCATACCATCTATATCTAAGTTTTCTACCATAATATCCCAGAGTAACCAATTTCTCCTTTGGTTTATCTCCTTCACCATCCTCTCTCAGGATGATAGGATCAAAACATTTCCAGTATCTTCATCCATTCTTAGAGACTCAATGTTCCACTCTCCTTTATATTCTTACTCTGGAGATCTTTTTTCTTTACTGCTCTCTTATATATTCAGTCACTCACCTGAAAAATGTTTGTGGGACAATTATCTTCTTTAGAACCTACTTCCAATAGCTCATACTGTTCAATGACAAAATACTATGATTGATTAGCCCCTGAGCTTACAAATTAACTTCCCAAGTCACTATTTTCTTTTAACTTTCCATCTTTATTATTAATATATAATCACTTTTGATTTTATAATCACATATGGCTACTCAGCACTTGAAATGTGGCTACTGTTTCTGAGGAAGTACATTTTTAGTTTTCTGAAATGTTAAAATTTAAATAGACACCAAAATGATCAAGGAATTTATAATCCACTTGGGCATTTAAAAAATAAAAACAAACAAACAGAGGACTTCCGGAGAAGATGGCAGCTTAGTAAGACGCGCGGGTATTAGTTCCTCCTCCAGAACAGCAACTAAAGAAACAGAAACAATACAAAACAGCTCCCGGAGCCACGACAGAGACCAAAAAGACAGCGTACCCCATTCTGGAGCGGCTGAACGGGCAGGGAGAATCCGCTGCGGTGAGATACCCGAGGGGCGCGCGTTTTCCCGGCCGGGTCGGCTGGCGACTGGGGTCCCCTCCATGCACGTGGCTCCCCAGTCTGACTGGGAACGTTGGATAGTGGGGCCCTCCCGCCACGCTTGGCGTCTCGGGCCAGCTGGGCAATTTGGACCGGCACTCCCCCAAACGGCGGTGGCCGGCGACCCCCGCCTCCACGCGCGGTTTCCCGGGCCGACTGCGAGATTCGAATTGGCAAGTTAAAGGAGCCACAGCATCTTTTACTGGTGGGACCCGCAGACAGACGAGCGCCACAAGCGCCACCTACTGGGCAGGAAAAGAAAAACAGAGCCCAGAGATTTCACAGAAAAACCTTTCAACCAGCCGGGTCCCACACCCAGGGAAATCTGATCAAATGCCCAGACACCAGCAGAAAATAATGGATGACGCTCGGAAAATTGAAGATATGGCCCAGTCAAAGGAACAAACCAATAGTTCAAATGAGATACAGGAGCTGAGACAACTAATGCTGAATATACGAACAGAAATGGAAAAACTCTTCAAAAACCAAATCAATAAATTGAGGGAGGACATGAAGAAGACATGGGCTGAACAAAAAGAAGAAATAGAAAATCTGAAAAAAAACAAATCACAGAACTTATGGGAGTGAAGGACAAAGAAGAAAAAATGGAAAAAACAATGGATACCTACAATGGTAGATCTAAAGAGACAGAAGCTACAATTAGTGAACTGGAGGATGGAACATCTGATTTCCAAAAAGAAACAGAAACTATAGGGAAAAGAATGGAAAAACTTGAGCAGGGGATCAGGGAACTGAATGACAATATGAAGCACACAAATATACGTGTTGTGGGTGTCCCAGAAGGAGAAGAGAAGGGAAAAGGAGGAGAAAAACTAATGGAAGAAATTATCACTGAAAATTTCCCAACTCTTATGAAAGACCTAAATTTACAGATCCAAGAAGTGCAGCGCACCCCAAAGAGAATAGACCCAAATAGGCGTTCTCCAAGACACTTACTAGTTAGAATGTCAGAGGTCAAAGAGAAAGAAAGGATCTTGAAAGCAGCAAGAGAAAAACAATCTGTCACATACAAGGGAAACCCAATAAGACTATGTGTAGATTTCTCAGCAGAAACCATGGAAGCTAGAAGACAGTGGGATGATAGTTTTAAATTACTAAAAGAGAAAAACTTCCAACCAAGACTTCTATATCCAGCAAAATTGTCCTTCAAAAATGAAGGAGAAATTAAAACATTTATAGACAAAAAGTCACTGAGAGAATTTGTGACCAAGAGACCAGCTCTGCAAGAAATACTAAAGGGAGCACTAGAGTCAGATACGAAAAGACAGAAGAGAGAGGTATGGAGTAAAGTGTAGAAAGAAGGAAAATCAGATATGATATATATAATACAAAAGGCAAAATGGTAGAGGAAAATATTATCCAAACAGTAATAACACTAAAAGTTAATGGACTGAATTTCCTAGTCAAAAGACATAAACTGGCAGAATGGATTACAACCCAGCAATACCACTGCTAGGTATCTACTCAAAGGACTTAAGGGCAAAGACACAGACGGACATTTGCTCACCAGTGTTTATAGCAGCATTATCTACAATTGCAAAGAGATGGAAACAGCCAAAATGTCCATCAACAGACGAGTGGCTAAACAAACTGTGGCGTATACCTATGATGGAATATTATGCAGCTTTAAGACAGACTAAACTTATGAAGCATGTAATAACATGGATGGACCTAGAGAACATTATGCTGAGTGAGTCTAGCCAAAAACTAAAGGACAAATACTGTATGGTCCCACTGATGTGAACCGACATTCGAGAAGCAACTTGGAATATATCATTGGTAACAGAGACCAGCAGGAGTTAGAAACAGGGTAAGATAATGGGTAATTGGAACTGAAGGGATACAGACTGTGCAACAGGACTAGATACAAAAACTCAAAAATGGACAGCACAATAATACCTAAGTGTAATATAACTATGTTGGGATACTGAATGAAGCTGCACCTGAAATATAGTTTTTTGTTTGTTTGTTTGTATCTTTTGTTTTTTTTTCCTTTTTTTATATATATATATTTTTTATTAGTATTATTATTTTAATTCTTTTCTCTATATTAACATTCTATATCTTTTTCTGCTGTTTTGCTAGTTCTTTTCCTAAATTGATTCAAATGTACTAAGAAATGATGATCATACATCTATGTGATGATACTAAGAATTACTGAATGCATGTGTAGAATGGAATGATTTCTAAATGTTGTTAATTTCTTTTCTTTTTTTTGATTAATAAAAAAAAATTAAAAACAAACAAACAAACAAAACTTGTTTATATCCTAGGGCAGTTAAGTACCATCAGGCGTCCTTCACTCAACCCTTGAAATAATATATGACTCCTGAACAAGAAATCATCAAAAGCAATTAAAAATTCTACAAATTCCAACCAAACATTAAACCAATCATTCTTTGTCCACTGCACCTAATGTAGATATTTATATTCTCTGACTAGATTAGCTGGATATAAAGATACCACTTAAATATAATCTAAACTCAAGTTCACTCCAAGAGAGTATGGGTTGATTCTCTTTGTTCATCATTGTATTCTCAGCTTCTGGAACAGGACCAAGTCCAATGGGAGTATTTGACAAATATTCATTAAATGTGAGACTATTGCTTCGTAGGTCTCTCTGTATAATATAGAGTCCTAAAAGTTTATGGAACATATCCCAGTTTTCAATTAATCCTTCACACTGGTCTGAGGAAACTGAATTGATATGTGTCCCAAATCCCATTAATATAATATTGCTCCTTTCCCACCAACCATATTCTATGTAGTTTTCATTTGTAGTAACATTCTACGTACCAATTGTCTTATCAGTTTTAAAAATTCACACTGCTTATCTCCTTCACTTAGATGAATTCAGACTTTGTCCATTCACTTGATTGGCATAAAAGAGCAATGGAAGTGTAGGTGTTTGGTTTAACATTCGATTATGTCACTGAATCATTGCATACGTTTAGAGCATGAGTGTACAAGGCTTTCCCAGTCTTTGCATTCATATAATTCCTATTGGTATACACTTTTCAACCATAATGAGCTAGTAAACCTTTTCCACACTGAATGTATCTTGGGTTTTACCTGTGGTTTCCTATGATGTAAATTAAGACATAATTGATTACTGAAGGCACTACCACATTCACAGCATTTATAACGTTTCTTTCCTGGGCAAACTCTGTGTTATGTCCTGAGGGTGTACATCTGGCAAAAGGTTGTCCCATGAGAACGACATTCCTATTTGTCAGGAGCCCACCCATGTTTAATGATGTCTGAGGGGTCACTGAAGGCAGCTGCATACTCACTGTATTAGCAGAGTTTTTCTCCTGTCTGAGATCACTGGTAGGCAATGAATTGTATTTCTTTGTGGAAGGCTCATCCACTTTCACTGAATCTACACATTTCTCTCTAGTATGTATTCGCTTATGTTTAACAAGGCAAGACATGTAAGCAAAAGCTTTCCCACACTCCTTGCAGCCATAAGGTCTCTCTCCTGTATGAATTCTTTGATGAACAATGAGTTTTTCCTTCGTGGGAAAGGCTTTCCCACATTCCCCACATTTATAAGGTTTCTCTCCTGTGTGAATTCGTTGATGTTTAATGAGACCTGACTTCTGAGAGCAAGACTTACCACATTCACTGCATACAAAGGGAGTCTTTCCTGTGTGAAATCGCTGATGTGCTATGAGGCATGTCTTTTGGATGAAGCCTTTTCCACATTCATTGCATATATAAGGTTTCTCACCTGTGTGAATGCGTTCATGCACAATTAGATTTCCCTTCTGGATGAAGCCTTTTCCACACTCACAGCATATGTAAGGCTTCTCTCCTGTATGAGTTTTCTGGTGTATATTGAGCCATGATTTCTTCAGAAAGGCTTTCCCACATTCACTGCATATATAAGGCTTCTCTCCTGTATGAGTTCTCTGATGTTCAGTGAGCATGAACTTCCTAGAGAATGCTTTCCCACACAGATCACATCTATGAGGTTTTGCTCCTGTATGAATGACCTGATGATCAGTGAGCCAAGACTTACGGGTGAAGGCTTTGCCACATTCATTGCATACATAAGCTTTCTCTATTTTGTGGGTTTTCTGTTGCTTAATGAATTGGAACTTAGTACCAATGGGTTTTCGATTTTCAGGGAATTTAATTTCATTATGAAATTGTTCATTGTTGGCATGGAAAAATGACTTCCCATCTCTGTTAAATGGAACAGAGTTCTCTGTTTCATAGCTTCTGCTCTGGTTGACTAAATTTAAATGTGACTTCAAAGATTTTCCATGTAAATGAGACATAGCATGATTTTTTCTTAAAGAAAAATGAGTGCTGCTCTGATGAACAATATTTTCAAATGCATTACACTCATGGCATTGTTCCATTCCATATACCATGCTTTCATTTTGCAAATTTGACAGCTGATGATCATCAACTTTCCAGATTTCTAGGAAAGAAAAGAACAATGAATCCTTTCATCATCTTTATTTGGAATAAAGACATTTTAAAAAGGCCTTGATATGAGGTCGCTCTTTAGTGACAACTGTATGATATGAGTGTAACTAAAACTCTATGCTTGGATGAAGACTGGTGAAAATGATGGCACAAGGAGGTGTAAGATTTAGTCCCCGTTCTCCAGGGCAAACAGTGAAGAACTGCCTGAAACAACTGTTTGGGGACTTAAGAGACCAGATGCACATTAAATACCAGGTAGGAATGAGTGAAAATGCAAGACTGATAAATTGCAACTGTAAGTAAATCTGTTCCACGCTGTGGCAGATGGTACCGCTCCCCATCTGGCAGGGCAGGTTGACTCAGGGTCACTCCCTCATGGGAGACAGAAGCCTTTCTACTAGGAGCAAGGGAAAAGGAACTCAGTCAAGCTTCAGTTGCAGATTTCATTAACCAATATGGACTGCTGAATACCAGCTTTCAGCACAGATAAATTTACAGCGTAAAGAAAAAACCTGAGTCTTCTGTTTCAGCCCCACTTCCTGCAGGGAGGAAGCAGGGCTCATGGAAAAAAACAGGCTTCTGGAGTTGAGTGAGGTCAGACTGCTATAAAAGGGTGGTGCTCCAAGAAAAGAGGCACTTAGAGTTAGGTAACAGCTCCAGTTCTCGATTGGCAAACCCAGGGAATTGGTGACCAGCTCTGAGTTCATTTATTTTCCCTTTTTAAAAATTATTTTTAAAGTAGTCCATTAAAGAATAGTTGGGATTCTCCGTTTTTAGCCCTACCCCATGCAAGGGCAGCAGATGAGTTGACTGAGAGGCAAAGGAAGTAATAAGGTGATGGAAGGACATATATGCATGCATACAAACACATACACACACACACACACACACACACACACACACGGAAGGACATACCATGTTCATGGATTGAAAGACTAATATAGCTAAGAAGTAAATTCTACCCAAAATGACTTACAGATTCAATTCAATACCAACCAAAATCCTAATAACTTACTTTGTAGAAACAGAAAAACCAATAATCAATTTATTTGGATGGGAAGGGGGCTAATAGCTAAAACATCTTGAGAAAGCAAAACAAAATGGGAGGTTTCACACTACCTGATTTTAAAGCATATTACAAAACTACAGTGGTCAAAACAGCATGGTAAAGGCAATAAGATAGATATATTGACCAATGAAATAGAATCGAGAGTTCAGGAACAGATCTTCCCATCTATGTACAATTGATATTTGGTAAGGTGGCCAAGTCCACTCAATTGGGACAGAACAGCCCCTTCAACAAATGATGCATGAACAAGATATCCATTTCAAAAAGAATGAAAGGCGACCTCTATCCCACACCATACTCAAAAATTAACTCAAAATGGACCAAAGACCTAAATATTAGAACTAAGACCATAAAACTCTTAGAAGAAAATGTAGGGAAATATATTAAAGATATTGTGGTAAGAGGTGGGTTCCTAGACTTTACATCCAAAGTGCAAGCAATGAACGAAGAAATAGATAAATGGGATCTCCTCAAAACTGAATACTTTTGTGTATCAAAGGACTTTGTCAGGAAAACAAAAAAGGCAACCTACTCAATGGGAGACTGTGATAGTTAGGTTCAGGCGTCTACTTGGCCAGGTGAAGGTGCCTAGTTCTGTTGCTGTGGACATAAGCCAATGGCGTGTGAACCTCATCTGTTGCTGATTACACCTGCAGTTGGCTAGGAGGTGTGACTGCTGCAATGAATGATGTTGGATTTAATTGGCTGGTGCTTAAATGAGAGAGCTCAACATAGCACAGCCCAAGAAACTCAGCATACCTCATATAAACACTCACAGCTCAGCCCAGGCCTTTGGAGATGCAGGAAGGAATCACCCTGGGGAAAGTTGTTGGATAGATACATATGTATAAGGTCATGTTCAGAGAACATGTGGACTGAAAGAAGACTGAGGCATGGGAGCAAGAGTTCTGTCAGTCTAACATCTAGAAGTTCAGAATTGGAAAAGTCCAGTGAAGAGATCCAAATATTAACAATCCTGACCAGGAAATCAGCAGACAGCTCTGGGATATTTAGAACAAATATCTCAGGCAGCAGATCAGACTGTTCTATTCTCAACATTTTATTTTGACTTAACTGCGATAGACTCAGATTGTGATTTTTTTCTAAAATTTGCCTTTCTTTTTCCGTCTATAGATCACCATTAAACCCATTAATCTCACATTTATTGGAAAACATCTGAAGTCAAGCACTCCAACCATTCTTCTAGCTTTAACATTCCCCTGTATTCCTACAGAAAGAGGGAAACAATAATTCTTGGGATTAATATGGTAGGGCAGAGGCTCTATCGACACCAGCTTCCTTAATATTTCTCAAACACACTCCTGCTTAGGCTTCTAAATGTGCTTATTCTATTAGACCTTTTCTAACCCAGGAAATCTACTAAATGCCCTCCTCTATCTTTGAAAAGGTACCTTATCAGAGAGGAGTCTCTTTCCTAAAAGAGCAGCTCCCTGCCACACCACATACTGATCCCCTATGCTGTTCTATTTTTCTTCACAGCACTTTCACCTCTAAATTTCACCCCAAGTTTATGAATTTCTTTTATTAATTTTATGGGTCTTCCTCCTCTTAGAATGAAAGCACTTGGTAAATTGTTTTTGTCTGCTGCTGATAGCCCTAGTATACGATAGGCTACTAAAATGCAGTCTTTAAAGGAATTAATCAAAAACAATTGCATGTATGGAACACACCGTGGAGAGTTTATGAAAAAGGCATAAATCTTTGTATAAAAAAGACAATACCATTTCATGGAAATCACAGAAAGAGATATTTTAATGTCACATGACAGGAAACTGGGATCTGATGTCTTCGGAGTACGATGTGGGTAAGGGATGGAGGAAACTTCATGGAAGTGAATAGAGTGGTAATACATATGATGAATTAGGAGAAAGAGCAGAATTAGCAAATATTCAAAGGGATTAAACAGAAGTAGAAATGAGTTATGATCTTATTTAAGTTGGAACTGAGAAAGTAGAATGTTAAAAACGGCTTTTTTAGCTAAAAAATCACCAGGAACAGGGTGGGCCACAGTGGCTCAGCAGACAGAGTTCTCACCTGCCAGGCCAGAGACCCGTATTCGATTCCCATTGCCTGCCCATGCGCGTACACACACAAAAATCACCAGGAACATCAGAGACCTTTAACAAAATGAGCTCTGCAGGTAGGGAGTATTCAAAGTAAGGATTTAAGATGGACACTACTAAAGAAGAATTTACACTTTCCTTACTGGGGAGATCATTTTAGTTCTTTACAGTTATTGGGAACTCATAGGGCAGTTACTGTTGAGACAAGTAAAACATACAACTAAAGTCTATCTTAGACAATATTAAGGCAGATGTCAATTTGGAAGTCACCACCAAAAACAAAAGGGTTTAACTCATCTGAATGAAGGAAACTTTGAATGGCTAGAAGAACAGATGAGAAAATGGAAAACAATCTTTGAGAACTTCAGAGTGGGCAAAAAGAGGAGCTAACTGACCAGATAAATGCACAGTAAGAAGCCAGTTTACTGTGGAGGATAATATCTAAGGTGGAGTTGGATATTAGAAAGGGAAATCACTGTCCAATTACCAATAGTACAAGAAGGTGCAGGAATCAGAAGTTAATGAATGCAAAATTTTCTCTTTGGACAGAGGACTGGAAGGTAGAATTACACAGAAAGGAAGGTGAAGGGAATAAAGAAGAGAAAGATTGTGAATCCTAGGACGAAGAAAACTTTGTAAATAAACCAACCTCCCAAAATCAAGATGTACACAAAACAGACAGGGATCAGATCCCAGGAGAGATCAAAGGGTATATCTCTCTCTAGCTTCCTAAAAAAAAATTAAAAAGTCTCGTATGGGGAGAGAGGTGGAGACGCTGTTTAGGTATCCTCAGACATCCTTCTTAGCTGTGATACCTTCTCTGACCTACTAGAACATGACTTCCACAGCCAGTTCTCCCTGTGCTGGTTTTCTTACTCACCTGCATGAGCCCCACGAATGATTTCCTCTCCTATCATCCATGGTTGTTCTCCTCGTTCCAACCTGGAGAGTGCAACAGGTTTGCTACCTTGATACCCTGTTCATGAGAAATGATACAGGACTTAGACACACCGATTAGATTTGGGGGCTGTAAAGACTGCAGCATGTTACATCTGAGGACACAGCAATTGTCACAACTACAAAGTAGAGGCTTTTCTCCAAAAAAAGGGAAAACATACACATTTATCCATGGCTAGAGAATGGACTAAGAATCTACCACTACAAACCTCAGTAAATACTCCAAAGCTTTCTGTAACTGAGAAAAGAGAAGCCCCTGACTGGATACCTCTAAATGACACAGAGAGCTGTTCTCACCCAGTGACACCAGGTTGTTATAGTTCTCCAACATCACATCCAGGAACAGGTTCTTATAAGCAGGGCTCAGCAGCTGCCATTCCTCCCAGGTGAACTGCACAGCCACATCGTCAAATGCCAGTGATTCCTGTAATAATCAACAGTCATCTTTAATGAAATAATTTCCTTTTTACTTTTCTATTCTTTTATTTTTTACAGTAGTTATAGGTTTACAGAAAAATTATGTAGAAAGTACATCATTCCCATATAATCCCAAGTAATTTCCTTTTTGTGATACAGAGGAAATGTAAAGGCAGTTGTTCTTCTCATCTCTACTATATAGGCTGCATCTATATACCTAGGTTGCTTTTTTATTAACATACTGTGGAAGAAATCAAGTCTCAATGAAATATTCTGCAATTGTTTATACAGTCATCCAACCATTCATCAAATTACAAGTTTCTACAGTATATAGCAGCTAAATCCTCTTGCTACCTAGAAACAAATCTCATATTCACATTACACACACAGACAAATATGGCCCCTATTTGCTAAATGATAAACAAAGGATGAATAAAACATGTTCCTACATTCAACATTAGCTTTCACAGCCAAAGTCAGAAGCTACTGTAAGAGACTCCAGATACCAGAATTATAAGAAATTACATGTCCAATAACCATGTTCGACATGATGAAAGGAACAATAGAAACTGTTGAAAACATTTAAAGAACATGAAACTAAAAAAGAAAACTAATAGATTTGGAAAAATAAGTCAGAAAAAATATATCAGGTTGTGTGTGTATATATGCATGTGTTTATATATATTTGTGTGCATATATTGGAAGGTTAGCAGCACATTAGAGACACTAAACAGATAACAAGTGAATTGTAATGTATAATTGAAGAAATTACCCAAAAGGTTGCATAGAGAAACAGAGAAGAAAATATAAAGAGTCTAACACAATGGATAGTGAGAGTTAACCTATGACTATCCATAAATTCTGAAAGAGAAAATAAGAGGCACAGAGAAGCGATATCCAAAGATCTAAAAGCTAAGAAATTTTCAGAACTGATTAATGGCCCCAAATCACAGACTCTGGAAACCCAACAAATTCTTAGCAGGTATTCTACACTGAAATATAAAACAGGTTGAAATACAATACAAGATAAAAACATAATACAGGTTGAAATATAATACAAGTATACTTCATTACATTGTGCGACACATTATTGCATTTCACAAATATATTTTTTTAACAATTTTACATTTGTGGCAACTCTGCATCAAGCTAGTCTACTGGTACCATTTTTCTAACAGCATGTTGTCACATTTGGGTAATTCTTGCAACCAATTATTATTATTAAAACTGTCATGATGATCAGTGATCTTTAATATTACTATTGTAATTGTTTTGGGACGCCATAAACTGTGACCACATAAGACGGTGAACTTAATCGATAAATGTGTCTGTTCTGACTTCTCCACTGACCAGCTGTTCTGTCTCTCTCCCCCTCCACAGGCCTATTAACAAATCCTAACAATGGCCTTTCAATGTTCAAGTGGAGCTTTTAAGAACATTCGTGATTCATGACACGTAAATACTGACATTTACAGGAGTTTGGAAACATTTGATCCCATCCCTGTTCTTGCCTAGAAGTCTGTTCTCAAAACACCAGTTCAAATACCTGGTCATTGAAAACTTTTGAAAACTGTGCAATTTTTTAATTTTCCTAGGATATTCAGGTTTATTCCTGAATAAACCCAAACTGCAACCAGGTTGAGTCCATGCGTTAACTTGGGTTGGTTTCCTGTGTTCACCGGGTTTGCTTATGTTTCCCCACAATGGTCTCTGAGGAACCCTGAAAGCAGCAGCCAAAGGAGACCTGCTTTTACATTTATGAGAAGCCTACCATCAAATCTCCTCTGGGAATAATAGTCAATTCGCCTGAGACCAAAGTACCATGAAATTCTGACGTCCTCCAAGAAAGGGGTCTATTCTCTCCTCAAAGTCAGTACATTTCATGTAAATTACACTGAATCTCTTGTTGTGCTGACTGTTGGAGATAACAAATGACAGCTAATGGAACCTACAGGATCCTCCAGTCACACCTTACGTCCCAATATTGGGCACTCAGAATTAATCTTCGGATAACCTAGAATCTAAGTTGCTGAACTTAGAAACTAGGTTTATTTCTCTCTAGATCCTGCTGTTCCAAATTCATACTTTCCATATTAACAGATTTTTTTACAGGCCTCTACAAATCCATTAGGGAACAAAGGAAAGAATAAAACAAACACAACTATGAAAGCCATCTACATAAATGCACTGAAATAAAAGCTGATAATTTCTTGTAAAAAAAAACAAAACAAAACAAACCCAAGGTCACCTGGGCACGCATCATTTTCTTCTGTTCTCAGGCAATAGTGGAAGCTGAGATGCTCTGTCTTCGTGCTCTCTAGATCTGCTCTAAATTTCTCCAGTCAACTGTTTTCCCAGATATGATGATACCCAAATCCTAGAACTTCCTCCTCCTCCTCCTTTCAGTTGATTCTCTTGCTCCTGGAAAGCCAGAATCTGTGGGCTAAAGAGAAAATTCCGTTTGAGTGGTACATCCCCTCTGGGCGCAGATGTTGTTACAGCTAGGAGACATTTGCCTTAATACCCAAGGCCCCATTTTGCATTTGGTGCTCTGAAGATTTATGCATAGGCAACAAAACTTAAGATTCTGAACGTGGTTGTGCTGGTTTGAATCTCTGGTGGACCCCAGAAAATCCATGTCCTTTAATCTTCATTCTATATTGCTGAATGAGAGCTTTTTGACTGCTCCCATGGAGATGTAACCTACCCAATTGTGGGTGGTAGCTTTTCATTAGATGGCTTCCATGGAGTTGTGACTCCACCCATTCCAGGTGGACCTTGACTAATTTACTGGAATCCTTTAAAAGAGGAAGCATTTTGGAGAGTCCCTTTTAGAACAATGAGAATCACAGAGCCCACAAAGCCAGAGATCTTTGGAAATGAAGAAGGAAAGCACCCCTGGGGGAACTTCATGAAACAAGCTGGGAGAGAAAACTAGCATACATTGCCATGTTCACCATGTATCTTTTCAGCTGAGAGAGAACCCTGAACTTCATCGGCCATTCTTAAGGGAAGGTAACCTCTTGGTGCCGTAATTTGGACACTTTTATAGACTTGCTATAATTTGGACTTTCTCACAGCCTTAGAACTGTAAACTTGCAACTTAATAAATTCCCCTTTTAAAAAGTCATTGTTTCTCCTTATGTCCGATTCTCCTTTTATCTACCTTGTCAACAGATGAGTAGAACATATGGAATAAAAATAAATAATAGGGGGAACAAATGTTAAAATAAATTTAGTTTGAAATGCTGGTGATCAATGAAAGCGAAGGGCAAGGGGTATGGTGTGTATAATCATTTTTTTTCTGTTTTCATTTTATTTCTTTTTTTGTTGTCTTTTTATGTCTTTTTCTGAATTGATGCAAATGTTCTAAGAAATGATGAATATGCAGCTAAGTGATGATACTGTGAATTACTGATTATATATGTAGAACAGAATGATCACATGTTAATGTTTTAGTTTGTTTGCTGTTAAATTTTTTTAATTAATAAATAAATAAATTTTTAAAAAAGGTCATTGTTTCTTATATATTGCAGTCCAGCAGCTAGCAAACTAGAACAGTGGTAAAGGCATGCCTTTCTTCTGTGAAGTGGAAGTGGGGTGGCCGTGAAAGTGGAGGTAGGAAAGGAGATCCAACACTGTACTATATCTCAGCAGCAGGTGAATTCTCAGGTAAGATCAATTTTAATTAAGAGATCTTATAGAAGGAAAAGATGTGGGCAAAATTTTTCTCTAAGTTATTTGTGCTTGTGTACCTCTTCACAAGTCTTTGTACAACTCGAGGATTCATACACTTCAGTATGAAGGCAATTGTACAGGGCCTTCAAAAGACAATAGGATTGTCTTAATAAATAGTTCAGAATAGTCTTTGCATATATCGTCTGCAAAGAGTATAAAAGTACCAGCTAACCTAAGACTGACAAATAAAGACTGCATACTATATGTGAATTCTAGTGTAACCACTGAAATTAACAGTTTTTTAAAATTATATAATTTCCCTATTAACAGAAGGCAGAAATAAAGTAAGAAACTCATCCAAAAGGAGGCAACAGGTGATAATAAGAGAGAGCAGGTAGGATAAATGCAATGCATTTTTAAAACAAAATATATTAAGAATTACATTAAGTATAAACAGAAGGACTTCAGTTAATTATGTGAAATATAAATGCCTCATATCTTTCACACTGGATTAAAAGTTAGAATCCAAGGTGGTGTGATGGTGGCTTAGTGGCAGAATTCTTGCCTGCCATACCAGAGACCTGGGCTCAATTCCCGGTGGCTGCCCACACACACAAAAAAGCTAAAATCCAATACCATACATTATATGTAAAACACAGGACATAAAAAATGTGAAAGTAAAAGGCTGGAAAAAGATATAGCATGAACGAGTAATAATAAGAAATCTGCTGCAACTATATTCTCAGACAAAACGGACCAGAAAGTCAAATGAATTATGAAAAAAAAGAAAGCTCACTGATGAGGTTCAATTCAATTTCTATGCACCTAACTAAATAGTCTTGAAATAAATACAGCAAACAAAGGACAAAATAATGGGGAGAAAGAAACAAACCCAGAACCGTAGTATTAGATTTTAACACACTTCTCTCAGTAAATGAAACAGCCCCAACCTCCCTTCCCCCCCCGAAAATATTCAAATCACTGAAAAAAAGACTTAAACAACACAAAGACTTAATCTGGCTTTATTGACAAGGATTAAACACTATACCCAAAATAATACATATTTCTTACAAGCAAGAGAATGTAGCATTTTCAAACTGACTATATGCTGAACTGTACAGAAATAGCAACAGATTGCAAAGGACTGAAATCATACAAAGTATCTGACAACAGTAGAATTAAGCCAGAAACAGTAATAAAATAAAGTAGAAAATACCTATGTTTAGAAAGTAAGCTTGCACTTCAAAATAATATGTGTAAAAGAACTTACAACACATATTAGAAAGTACTTTTAAATGAAATACAATGAAAAAGCAATGTCAAAAACGTATGTAGCACACACACAAAAAAGTTCTTTTAGAGTTGGATAGCACAAAATACTTGAAAAGGGCACATAGAGCCTGGAGATACACACAGCAACATTCCAACTTAAGCTCTTGATTAATAAACCTGAGGAAAGGGGAACCTGGTCTGAAAAGGATATATATTATTTACTTCTTATTTTTTTGCTTTGTTTCTACTACTTAATAGCTCATTAGATAGAACTGCTAGGCTTCTCAGGCTCCAATGGCCCCCTCCACCCCAGGGCAAAATTAGGCTTGTCTCAGAGACAGAATGGCTGGTCAAGTGAAAGGAATTCATTCCCTGGAGGCTGTGCCTTCCCCATGAGAGGGGTGGGGCCCAGCTCAGGTGGAATCCCTCCCTCAAGGAATTCAGACTCCAGGACTGGAAAACTGAAGCAATTAATGCCAACCTTCAGCTTCACCTCTGCTTCAACAAAGCCCCTGGCAGGAGAGTCTGCTGAAGTTAAAGGCACTGCATCACCTTACACTGGTCGGAAGCCCCAAGCAGACAAGTACTACATACTGGGCAGGACACGAAAAACAGGCTAGATGCTTCATAGGAAAGTCTGTCAATCTGCTGGGTCTCACCCTCAGGGAAAAGATGCAGGTGACTCCACCTGAGAGGTCAGTCTGGTCTGGGAAAGTCACTTGGACTGTGGGTTATAATATCTGAGTAAAACCTCCTAAAAAAATACACACATACATACTTAAATACATAAATAAAGGCTCCATATAGGCAGAGCAAGAAACAGAAAAACAAGAACTGAAAAATTCTGATCCATTAAACAAAACCTATTCTAGAGGTCTAGAATAAACTGAACTGAATGTCAAAGAACAGATAAAGAATAAAGCCATCCAGCAAGAAAATCCTAGGTAAAAGAGTGAAAAAAACCCTCCAGAATAAACTAATTGAGAAAATCAAATGCCTAGACACTAGCAAAAAATAACGAGTCATACTAGGAAAACTGAAGATATGGTCCAGTCAAAGAAACAAACCAACAATTCAAATGAAAAAACAGGAGTTGAAACAACTAATTCAGGATGTTCAAACAGACATGGAAAAACTCATCAAAAATAAAATCAACGAGCTGAAGAGGATATAAAGAAGGCAATGGGGGAACAAAAAGAAGAAATCGAAAGTTACAGAACTTATGGAAATGAAAGGCACAGTAATGGAGATGAAAAAAAAAAAGGACACCTACAACGATACCTTTGAAGAGGCAGATGAAAGAATTAGTGAACTGGAGGACTGCACATTTGAAAGCTGGCACATAAAAGAAAATAGGGAAAAGAATGGAAAAATACGAGCAGGGTCTCAGGGAACTGAAAGACAACATGAAGCACATGAATATACATGCTGTGGGTGTACCAGAAGGAGAAGAGAAGGGAAAAGGAGGGAAAAGATTAATGGAGGAAATTATCAATGAAAATTTCCCATCTCTTATGAAAGACATAAAATTACAGATCCAAGAAGTTCAACATACCCCAAACAGAATAGATCCAAATAGAAATACTCCAAGAACTTAGTAATCAGACTGTCAGATGTCAGAGAAAGAGAGAATTTTAAAAGCAGCAAGAGAAGCAATCCACCAAATGCAAGGGAAGCCAAATAAGACTATGCGTGTATTTCTCAGCAAAAACCTTGGAGGCAAGAAGGTACTGGTATGATATATTTAAGGTTCTAAACAAGAAAAACTGCCAACCAAGAATTCTATATCCAGCAAAATTGTCCTTCAAAAATGAGGGGGAAAGGGTGGGCCACGGTGGCTAAGCAAACAGAATTCTTGCCTGCTGTGCTGGAGACCCGGGTTTGATTCATAGTGCCTGCCCATGCCAAAAAAAAAAAAAAAAAAAAAGAGGAGGAAATTAAAACATTTTTAGACAAACAATCACTGAGAATTTGTGACCAAGACATTGGCTCTGCAAGAAATATTAAAGGCAGTATTACAGGCAGATAGGAAAAGGCAGGAGAGAGAAATGTGGAGAAGTGTGTAGAAATGAAAACTAACGGTAAAAGTAAAAAGGAAACAAAAATTAGATATGACATATAAAATTCGAAAGGCAAAACATGGTAGAGGAAAGTACTGCCTTTACAGTAATAAAAATAAATGTAAATGGATTAAACTTTCCATTCAAAAGACATAGACTGGCAGAATGGATTAAAAAACAGGACCCGCGTATATGCTGTGTACAGGAGATGCATTTTAGACCCAAGGACAAAAAACAGGTTGAAGATGAAAGGTTGGGAAAAGATATTTCATATAAACAACAATCAGAGAAGAGCAGAAATAGCTATACTAATATCCGACAAATTATACATCGAATGTAAAAAAACAAGAGACAAAGAAGGACACTATATATTAATAAAAGGAATAATCCAACAAGAAAGCATAACAATCATAAATATTTATGCACTGAGGTAGAGTGCTCCAAAATACATGAGACAAATGCTGAAAGGAGAAACAGACAACTCTACCATAACATAACAGTTTGAGACTTCAATTTCCCAGTTTCATCAATGGATGGAACATCTAGTTAGAGGCTCAATAAAGAAACAGAGAATTTGAGTAATACAACAAATGAACTAGACTTAACAAACATTTATAGAACATTACACTCCATAACAGCAGGTTACAACTTCTTCTCAAGTGCTCATGAATCATTCTCAAGTTTCCATATGCTGGGTCATAAAACAAGTTTCAATAAATTTAGAAAGTTTGAAATCATACATAAAACTTTCTTGGATCATAAAGAAATAAAGTTGGAAATCAATTACAGGCAGAGGGCCAGAAAATTCGCAAATATATGGAGGCTAAACAACACACTCTTAAACAACCGGTTGGTCAAGGAAGAAATTAGAAGAGAAATCAGTAAATACCTCAAGGTAAATGAAAATGAAAACACAACATATCAAACTTTATGGGATGCAGGAAAGGCAGTGCTAAGAAGGAAATTTATTGCCTTAAATGCCTATACCAAAAAAGAAGAAAGAGCAAAAATTGAGGAATTAACTGTTCACTTGGAAGAACAAGAAAACAGAACAGCAAACCCCAAAGCAAGCAAAAGGAAAGAAATAACGAAGATTGGAGCATAAATAAATAAAATTGAGAACGTGAAAACAAATCAAGAAAATCAACAAAACCAGAAGTTGGTTCTACAAAAAAAAAAAAATCAATAAAATTGATGGACCCTTAGCAAGGCTGACAAAAGGAAAGAGAGAGGATGCAAATAAAATCAGAAATGGAAGAGAAGACATAACTACTGACCCCACAGAAATAAAGGAAGTAATGAGGATATTATGAGCAACTATATGCTGATAAACTAGATAACCTCGATGAAAGGGACAACTTCCTAGAAAGATACAAACAACCAATATTGACTCGAGAAGAAACAGATGACCTCAAAAACCAATAACATGTAAAGAGATTGAATCAGTCATCAAGAAGCTCCCAAAAATATCCAGGACTAGATGATTTCACATGTGAATTCTACCAAGCATTCAAGAAAGAATTAGTACCAATCCTGCCAAAACTCTTCAAAAAAAACTGAAGAGGAGAAAAGGCTACCTAACTCATTCTATGAAGCCAATATCACCCTCCTACCAAAGCCAAGCAAAGACGTCACAAGAAAAGAAAATTACAAACCAAGCTAATGAATACAGATGCAAAAATCCTCAACAAAATTCTTGCAAATTGAATCCAGCAGCACATAAAAAGAATTATACACCATGACCAATTGGGATTTATTCCTTGCATGCAAGGATGATTTAACATAAGAAAATCACCATATCAACAATTCAGCAGAAAAACCACATGATCATCTTGATTGATGCAAAAAAAAGGCATTTGACAAAATCCAACATTCTTTCTTGATGAAAACACTTCAAAGGATAGGAATAGAAGGGAACTTCTTCAACATGATAAAGGGAATATATAAAAGCCCACAGTTGACATCATCCTCAATGGGGAAAGATTGAAAGCTTTTCCCCTAAGATTAGAAACAAGGCAAGAATGTCGATTGTCACCACTGTTATTCAATATTGTGCTGGAAGTTCTAGCCAGAGCAATTAGACAACAAAAAGAAATACAAGGCATCCAAATTGGAAAGGAAAAAGTATAATTCTCACTATTTGCAGATGATATGATATATATGTCAAAAACCCTAAAAAATCTACAGCAAAGCTACTAGAGCTAATAAATGAATACAGCAAAGTAGCAGAGTACAAAAATCAAGAACCAAAAATCAGCACTCTTTCTATATACTACTAATAAACAATCTGAGGGGGAAATCAAGGAAAAAATTCCATTTACAATTGCAACCTAAAGAATAAAATATTTAGGATCAAATTTAACTAAGGATACATTAAATAAATGGAAGGGCATACCATGTTCATGAATTGGAAGACTAAATGTAGTTAAGATGTCAATTCTACCTAAACTGATTTATAGATTCAATGCAACACCAATTAAAACCCAAAAAAGTTACTTTGTAGAAACAGAAAAACCAATAACCAAATTCCTCTGGAAGGGCAGGATGCCCCAAATAGCTAAAAATATCTTGAGAAATAAAATGAACTAGAGGTCTCACATCACCTTACTTTAAGGCATATTATGACGCTATAGTGGTCAAAACAGCATGGTACTGGCATAAAGATAGATATAGTGACCAATAGAATTTAATAGAGTATGCAAATATAGATCCTCTCCTCTACGGACAATTGATCTTTGATAGGACAGTCAAGCCAACCTGGGACAGAGCAGCCTCTTCAATAAATGGTGCTTGGAGAACTGGATAGTCATATGCAAAAGAAGGAAAGAGGATCCATATCTCACACCTTATACAAAAATTAATGCAAAATGGATCAAATACCTAAACATTACACTAAGACCACAAAATTTTTAGAGAGGAAAATGTAGGAAAATATCTTACAAAACTTAGAGTAGGAGACAGTTTCCTAGATTTTACCCTACAGCATAAGCACTAAAGAAAGAAATATATATTTGGACACCACATATCAGATGAGGATTTAGTATCCAGAATACAAAAAGGGATTCTTCAATTCAACAACAAAAAGACAAACAACCCAATTGGAAAATGGGCAAAAGACATGAACAGATACTTTTCAGAAGAGGAAATACAAATGGCTAAAAAGGCAGATGAAAAGATGTTCAACTTCCCTGGCTATTAGGGAAATGCAAATCAAAACCACAATGAGATATCATCTCATACCCACAGAATGGCCATTATAAAAAAAAACAGGAAATGATAAGTGTTGGAGGCAATGTAAAATGGTGCACCTGCTGTGGAAAGCAGTTTGGCGGTTCCTCAGAAAGCTAAGTATAGTACTGTCATATGATCCAGCAATCCCATTGCTAGGTATCTATTCAGAGGACATGAGGGCAAGGATACAAATGGACATTTGCACACCTCTGTTTATAGCAGCCTTATTTACAATTGCCAAGAGATGGAAACAGCGCAAATGTCCATCAACAGATGAATGGCTAGACAAGCTGTGGTATACACATACGATGGAATATAACACAGCTGTAAAACAGAATAAAGTCATGAAGCATGTAACAACATGGATGGATCTTGAAGACATTATACTGAATGAAATTAGCCAGAAACAAAAGGACAAATATTGTATGATCTCACTGATATGAACTAATATTAATGAATAAACTTGGAGAATTGAAGTTAAGAACTGAGGTTCTGACAGGAGGACGTGCTTTCACCATCACACCTGCCAGAGGCTGGTGGTGCTCGGTTCCAAGGAACAACACTGGCACCATGTTCCTGACCATGCCCCTACACCACAATCAGATTCCTGGACACCAGCAGATCTGGAAGCACCAGCAGTCATGGACTGTGTCTTCCTGTGACAGGCAGAACATGATCCGTCACCTGGAGATTGAAGTGGAGAACTACTACTGGCTGAGCATGCCCTACCTCACCGCACAGCAACAGTATGCCATGCTGCAGTCCACAGGGTGCAGGCCTTTGAGGCCATTAAAACAGCCAACACCTCCAAGTTTCCCTCACACAGATTTGTATTAGACCGGCTCAACCATCTCAATGTCACCAAGAAATGGTCCAAGCCCTGAGCCACCACTATCATTTTTATAGATGACAGAGTTGACCTTTCCAGGCCCTGGAAACAAAGAACTGCAGCCTCTAGAAAAATAAGAGCCTTTGGAATGTGTACTGCATATAGAGTATACTCTATGATATTGTGTAGTTCAGTTTAGTTTGGGGTCTATGCTTATAAGATGGGGCTTACCATGCGACATTTTGTTTGCTTATTTTCTATCAAAAATAAATGCCTGAAGATAAATGGAACTTTTTCAATCGCATTTTTTTGGAGGAGTGGCTGTGGTGGTAGTTGATTACAAGTGAACAATTAAATGAAGAAAAAGTATCAGAGCTGTTAAAAATAAAACAGGTTATCAGAAGTCAGGAGTAGTGTAGAGATTGGGTAAATGATGCTGAAGGGATACAGACTGTGCAACAGGACTGATAATAAAGACTGATAGCACAATACTACCTGACCATAGCACAATAATGTAAGTACACTGAAGGAAGCTGAATATGAGAATGATAGAGGGAAGAGGCCTGGGGGCACATATAAAACCAGAAGGATAGACAGACAATAAAGACTGAGATGGAATAATTTAGGAATGCCTAGAGTGTACAATGATGGTGATGAAATGTACAAATTAAAAAATGTTTTTGTGTTTGTATGTTGTTTTGGTTTGTCGATAAAAAAATGTTTTTGCATGAGGAAGAACAAAGGAATGTCAGTATTGCAGGGTATTGAAAAATAGATGGTAATCTATATTTTAAAACTTCAACTTCTCTGTGAGACTAAAGGCAGAAATGTTTATTTGGTGCAAAATTTATATTTTGACTAGTGCATTTCCTAATTTAACTTGTATGGTCAGTTTAATTGAACACCATCGGTACATGGAACCTTGAATCGGCCATGAGATTTTGTTAGTTTGTCCAGGTTAGTGTGCTGTCCCAATAAATCCCAGAGGGATTTGAATAGTGCATAAAGAAGTATTTGCAAAGTCCCCTTGGGGAAATGGGGAGAAAGGGGGAAATATTCAGCTTCCCTATGTGGAGAATTCCTGACATTATCGCAAGCAGTGGGGACAACTAAATTAACAGACTGAACTCTTGATTTTGGGGTTCACACCTACAATCCTTATCCCTGCAAAGGTTAGGTTAAGCCTATTAAAATTACACCTAAGAGTCACCCAGAAAGAACCTCTTCTGTGGCTCAGATGTGGCCTCCCTCTCTCTAAGCTGACACGGCAAGCAAGCTCACTGCCCACCCCTCTACATGGGACATGACTCCCAGGGGTGTAAACATCCCTGGCACCAGAAATGGGACAGAAATTCTGGGATGAACTGGGACTCGGCATCAAGTGATTGAGAAAACCTTCTCAATCAAAAGGGAGAAGAGAGAAATGAGACAAAATAAAGTGGCAGTGGCCGAGTGTTTTCAAACAGTCATGAGATTAGCCTGGAGGTTATTCTTATGCATTATATAGCTATTCCTTTTTAGTTTATGGTGTATTGGAGTGGCTAAAGGAAAGTACCTGAAACTGCAGAGTTGTGGTCCAGTAGCCATGTTTCTTGTAGATGATTGTATAATGATATAGCTTTTACAATGTGACTGTGTGATTGTGAAAACCATGAGTCTGATGCTCCTTTTATCCAGGGTATGGACAGATGAGTAAAAAAATATGGATAATAAATAAATAATGGGGGAACAAAGACTGAAATAAATTGAACAGATTGAAATACTAGTGGTCAATGAGAGGGAGGGGTAAGCAGTATAGATGTATGAATTATTTACTTCTTTATTTCTTTTGCTGGAGAGATGCAAATGTTCAAAAAATGATCCTGGTGATGAACACACAACCATTTTGATGCTATTGTGAGCCACTGATCGTACTCTTTGTATAGAATGTTCGTATGTCAAGAATGTTGGTACGTTTGTTAAGATTTACAATAAGAATATTAAAAAAAAAAACCTATGAGAGGAAAATGTTGGGAGATATCTTATGGATCTTACAACTGGAGGTGGTTTTATGGACCTTAAACCTAAAGCAAGAACACTGAAGAAGGAAATAAATAAATGGGAGCTCCTCAAAATTAAACACTTTTGTGCATCAGAGAACTTCATCAAGAAAGTAGAAAGACAGCCTACACAATGGGAGACAATATTTGGAAACGACATATCAGATAAAGGTCTAGTATCCAGAATTTATAAAGAGATTATTCAACTCAACAACAAAAAGACAGCCAACCCAATTACAAAATGGGAAAAAGACTTAAACAGACACCTACCAGAAGAAGAAATACGGATGGCCAAGAGGCACATGAAGAGATGCTCAATGTCCCTGGCCATTAGAGAAATGCAAATCAAAACCACAATGAGATATCATCTCACACCCACCAGAATGGCCATTATCAACAAAACAGAAAATGACAAGTGCTGGAGAGGATGCGGAGAAAGAGGCACACTTATCCACTGTTGGTGGGAATGTCAAAGGGTGCAACCACTGTGGAAGACAGTTTGGCGGTTCCTCAAAAAGCTGAATATAGAATTGCCATACGACCCAGCAATACCATTGCTAGGTATCTACTCAAAGGACTTAAGGGCAAAGACACAAACGGACATTTGCACACCAATGTTTATAGCAGCGTTGTTTGCAATTGCAAAGAGATGGAAACAGTCAAAATCTCCATCAACAGAAGAGTGGCTAAACAAACTGTGGTATATACATACGATGGAATATTATGCAGCTTTAAGACAAGATAAACTTATGAACCATGTAATAACATGAATGGACCTAGAGAATATTATGCTGAGTGAATCCAGCCAAAAACTAAAGGACAAATACTGTATGGTCCCACTGATGTGAACAGACATTCGAGAATAAACTTGAAATATGTCATTGGTAACAGAGTTCAGCAGGAGTTAGAAACAGGGTAAGACAATGGGTAATTGAAGCTGAAAGGATACAGACTGTGCAACAGGACTAGATACAAAAACTCAAAAATGGACAGCACAATAATACCTAATTGTAAAGTAATCATGTTAAAATACTGAATGAAGCTGCATCTGAGCTATAGGGTTTTTTTTGTTTTTGTTTGCTTGTTGGTTTGTTTGTTGTTGTTGTTTTTTACTATTACTACTACTTTTATTTCTTTTCTTTATATTAACATTTTATATCTTTTTCTGTTGTGTTGCTAGTTCCTCTAAACCGATGCAAATGTACTAAGAAACAATGATCATGCATCTATGTGATGATGTTAAGAATTACTGAGTGCATATGTAGAATGGTATGATTTCTAAATGTTGTGTTAATTTCTTTTTTTTTTTTCCGTTAATAAAAAATAAAAAAAAATAAAAAAAAAAAACCCTATGGAGTACAAAAAAATACTTATCAAGTGCTAAAGCAGTGTATAAACTTACACCATTAAAATGCATATATTAACAAAAAACAAAAAAGCTAAGGGTCACACCTATCTTATTTGTCGAAAATTAAAACATTTTTAAAATCCAAAGAAAATATAGCATGCTGACATGCTAAAGAATGGAAATTAATGAAATAAAACACTAGTAAATGCCAGAGACCCGGGTTCAATTCCCAGTGCCTGCCCATGCCAAAACAAACTAACAAAAAACCCACCTAGTAAAATGTTGACATATCTGAAAAAAAAAATTGTCAAACTGGCATTAAGAACGACCATGAAAAAAAAAAAAGGATCCCAGTAGTGATATGGTAGAGATTAGCAAAATGACGTGAGGTTATTATGAACAACTTATGCCAATAAATTTGAAAATTTACATGGAAGTTATAAATTTTTACGAAAACTGTAACTTTTCCAAACCGCTCCTCCAAAAAAAATTTCAGATCTAACTGGGTATGCTGATGTAGTCTACAAAACATCTAAGGAGGTAATAACACTAAATCTTACACAAACTCAAGATGATAGAAATCAAGGAAACATCACAAATTGTTTTGTGAGGCCTCATAACAAAATCCTACCAAGTACACTGCAAGAAAGTTAAACAACTAGCCAACCTTGATCAAGATGAAAATACTGTCACCAAAACATTAATTCAATCTAGCAATATATAAAAGGACAATATTTCACGACTAAGATAGAATCAACCAAGGAATACAACGTTGTTAAACATTTAAAAATCAATGTAATAACTACATTTGCAAAATAAAAAAATAAACTTCTTAGCAACTAGAAGTAGAAGCAAATTGTGATTAAGACTATCTTATAACCAATTCTACACACTAGGGTAACTTTCCAGAAACCTACAACCTCCAGATGGGTCCCTGGACCAGATAAGACCTGAAATCCAGAGGGGTCAGGGTCTACAGGACATCAATCAGTCCCATCCCCCATCTCATATTATCAACAGCCCCTTCTAACATGAAAAATTTTGAACAATAGCCCTATTTCCCCTAAAGAGTGGGACAGAAAAATCAAAGGTGATACTGGAGTTATACAGAGAAGGTAGGGTTTAACAAACAAGTATGATTGCTGAATCACATATTGATTATTTCTTTTAATCTCCAATGTCTTGGAGCAGCTAGTAGTAAAAACCTAAAAATGTGGAATTGTGACCCATACCAAACTCTGAAATCTGTTCTACAACTAATTGCTGTGATGTGCCTTGAAATTTATTACTGTTTTGTATATATATATATGCTATTTTTCACACACACACACACATACACACAAAGTCAACTGTGATGATAAATGCACAGCCAAATGATGATATTGCAAACCAATGACTGTTCACTTGGATGATTATATTGTAGGAGCCAAGGGTAAAAACAAGACCTGCAGAATTTGTTGGGAGCAGCTCGCATTAGGGTGGCCACAGTAAACTGTGGAGATTGTTACCTTCTTTAATTAGAACAGTCTGGGAGGAAGAGAATGTTTGCTTACACTGCATGGTTAGTTAAGCAAGGTTAGTTAAGTACTAAGAAAGTTAAGCACTTTGTTTCCTCAGGCAATGTATGCATGCCTCTTATATACTACTCTGTAGTATATAATAAGAAGGATCTGGTTCAGAATAAAGTTGTCTGTTGTCTGTTAAGGCTAAGCTTCGGACCCCCTGATCCCGTCTGTCTCTTTCTTTCTCGTCACTCCTTAGTATCCTTCGAGCTCCATTTCATAGGAAGCAACATTACCTGGTATGTGAATATATAATATACATCAGTAAAAAATAAATTAATTAAAAATAAACAAAAAAGAGCATCTTATAACCTAAAACTGGTGAAACAATGACAGATTTTTTTTCATGAACAAGATGAATGGAAGGATATCAAGTAATACTACCTCTATTTAATCATGTACTTGAGGTCCTAGCCAGTGCAATAAATCAGAAAAATGAATGAAATGTATAAGGGTTAGAAAAGAAATAAAGTTGTGATAATTTATAAATAAGATGTTAGATTTAGAAAGACCAAGAAAAAAAATCTTTATAAATTATTAGAATTAATTAGAATTAGAATTAATTAGAATGAGTTTGTTAAATAAAAAAAATAACAGCTGCATTTCTAAATACCACTAGAAAAAGAAATTTGTGATGTCATTTATGAGAAAATTTTTAAATGTTTTTAAAAATTAGAAAATGTTTAGAAAATTTTAACCTAAACAGATGGAAAGATGGATCATGAAGATGAGTTTGAAAAGTAAGCGCTTTAAAGATATCGTCTCCCAAATATTTATCTATATAGATGTAATGAAATTCCAATCAAAATCACCAACTGATAATAAATCAAAACATCCTTGGAAAAAAAAAGGTTGGGAGAATTGCTCTATCAGTTATGAGGACATTATTATTCTGTGCTAGTTATTATGATAGCTCAGAATAATATCAGTACAAGGACAGACAAAAATTGGCCATAAACAATGGTAACACTGCAGAGGGGTGGATAAAAGATATGATTTTAATAAATGGTGCTGGGATAATCCATGTACACACACACACACACACACACAAGAAGGTTGATGCTCATCTCACAAATACAAAAATCAGTTCAGGGTTAATTGTCCATCTCAGTGGAAAAGTCAAATTGATAAAGCTTAGTCAATATGTTATAGGATAATTTCCCCATGACATTAGAGTATGGAAACATATTTTAAACAGGTTACATAAAGAACTAACTATAAAAGCTGACGACAATCTATCAGAAGAATTGTAAAACTGTAAATTAGTTTATATCATCTATTTAGGTTGAAGTTACATACACCCAATGGCATAGCAATTTGACCTGAAGTATATGACTAGGGTACATATGCCCCCCAAATAAATGTACATTTGAACAAAAATACAAAAGAATGTTCATAGCAGCATTATCCCCAAACTGCAAACAGCCCAAATGTATACTGAAATGAGCAAAAAATGTTATATATTCAAACAAGGGAATGCTAAGAGCAACTATATAACCTTTGGTTAGCCTGCAAGCTAAGGATACTTCTGACAGGGTTTTTTTTTTTTTTTTTTTTGCATGGGCAGACAGTGGGAATCGAACCCGGGTCTCTGGCATTGCAGGCGAGAAGTCTGCCTGCTGAACCACAGTGGCCCACCCACTTCTGACAATTTTAAAGATTATTTAAAAAAACAAAAATCAAAGAATATGTGAGTGGCTGATTAGGTTTGGAAAGCCTAAAATATTTAATATCTTATCATTCACAAAAGAAGTTTACTGCCCTTAGTTAGAAAGCAAAGAAAATGCATCTATGTGCAACATGCATATACAACATATATAATGCATATTACATATACAACACATTCATAGTTCTTAAGTGTAACACTGAGAGAAGGAAGACTGACACATGAAAAATGATACATAATTCCATATACTCAGTTTAAAATAGGCAAAAATAAATTATAATGATTAGGAATGATAAAATACATGGTAAAAGTATTTTTAAAAAGACTGGAAGTAGTTGCTATAGAGAGGAGAATGGTAATTAGCTTTGGATGTGAAAATGTGATCACTGGAAAAGGGTTCACAAATGTTCTATTCCCTACCCTAGGTGATGGTTGGTTATGTGTATATTGCCTTTATAATAATTAATTTGTACCTTTTTAAAAAGATTAATTTAGAAACATTAAGAAATGGAAGAGCTCAACAATAACAAAACTTTGTTCTTTGGAAACAACAACATATATACATTTGTCGACAGAGCAAAACAGAAAGAGAAGTGGTACAATTAATAAATATAAGGAATAAACGAGATATGACTCGTCTAAAATAGAGATCTTTTTTCTAGCCTTGAAAGAATACTATCTTTGTCATTCATTCAAAATCCTGGATGAATCCATAATTTACGACCCTTCTTCCTGGAAAGATGTTAACTCTGGTGAACA
This sequence comes from Tamandua tetradactyla, assembly GCF_023851605.1. Lineage (NCBI taxonomy): Eukaryota > Metazoa > Chordata > Mammalia > Pilosa > Myrmecophagidae > Tamandua > Tamandua tetradactyla. The sequence goes on from NC_135342.1 coordinate 9,137,946, forward strand.
CAGCAGGTGAATTTCCTGGGTAGTCAACAAGACAAAGATGCCCACTGTGTTACTACTTTGTATTTGACATCCAAGCCAATGTATTAAGAACCAGGGACAAACATTAGAAAATAGAACAGAAAATCAGGGTTATTTTCAGAAAATATGATCATCTATAAGGAAAAAGAGATTCAAGGAATTATCTATATAAAAGCAAAAATCCTTTCCCAGAAACCTTAGGCAGGCTGCCACAAATACAGCTGGCTAGAATTGCACCATATACCTGAGGTCATTTCCATGCCAATCCTATCATTACCTACGGGAACTGACACACCATGACAGGCAAAGACCAACCAGGACATACCAATTTACTGGGAAATAAGTCACTTTGCCAGAGGGATGAATACTTATAGCACAAAGTGTGACTTTATGACAAGCGGGTACACAAAAGCACTGGCTATGATATACTATGAGGTGTAAGAGGTGAGAACTTTTCTGTAAAGGCACAGATACATTTTCTGTCTGGAGGAACATAAGGTCTGTGTCAGAATGACTTAACTGCCTTTGTAGCAGCCGTAAACTGTTCGGAAACCGATGGGTGTTAACAGGATTGGTCCCTCAATCTGGAGATAACCAACTCGTGGATTACAGTTTTCCACGTATTGCCCGGGCGCTGTACCGCCTTCTATCCCAGCAGGGGAGGATCGAACCTCAATTCAACCACCAGCCAGAGGTCCTGAGCTTCCACACAGTCAGACAGTACCACAGAAACTGACCACACGTCCCCCGTACTAAACCGAAACCTGGAGCAGTCAGTCACCCCTGAACCATGATCATACCGACCGCTCCAACTAACCCTGAGTTCCATTTGAAATCCCGAGAACAGCACGTTCGTTGCAGATACCAGCTCCAACCCTTACAGGCAGAGCGATCCGGAAAGAACCAGAGACCTTTCATTGTTGTTCTGACTACAAAGCACCCAACGCGCGCGCGTCACCGACTCCCACTGCTTCCCCGCTAAACACCTCATCCCGGCGCTTCCCCCTAGCTCTCCAGGCCTCCCCCAGACACAAACACACACTGACCTAATTTTCTGGTGACCCACATGGAACTCCTAAACTTCGTTTTTACTTCCGCAAACTGCTCCTACTCGCATCCGTTAGCCCAGATCCCTCGTCCGCCTACGGCAGCCGACTAGGATTTGAGACAGTTAAAGGAGACGAACAACCGGATATCCGGCAGGTCCTTCGGCAGTAATATGTCCGCGCTCTAGAGACCATGGCTCTCTGGGGCGGCCATCTTTGAATAACTGACGTACAGAGGCAGAGTGGCCGTTTGGGGGCCAGTAACCGGGATGGCCGGGAAATGAGAAGGCACAGAGACTGTCCTGTGTCCTGACACCTCCACCGTGGCGAAAAAATTAATGGGTATTTCAGAGGTTCAAGCTTACAGAAAGCAAACATGGCGCAAGCTAAATTGCCTTCAGCGAGCCGGGCAGAGAAGTGATATGGCCGCACCATTATCACTATGTAAAAATAAAATTTGGAAACGATTAAGCAGCAGGAGTGAATTTAAGTGTCAGTGCAGCTAAGAACACTCTCCCAGGAAGGGAAATGACAAAATGGCCATGAATAGACATTTTCTGACGAAAAATGGCTTGCAGTCAATGCCTTTTAAGAAAAGAAAAAGGTTTAGAGACTCTTGGTATGGTGCGAGGCTGGGAAGAGCCCAGGGTATGTTTGTGGGGTTGGGGAATAGGAGAAAGGCCATTAAAGGTGAGATTAGTAAAGGCCAATAAAAGTCTGGAAACCAACCAAAAGGATGAAACCTACAAAAGGGCAGAAACAAACTTGAGGACCTAAATAGTTCAAGGTCATTAGTTTTTTGATCAAAGTTCCAAGACTATATTCAACGGGAATAGTCATGTTCAATAAATGGCCCTGGGATAATTGGATATTCATATGCAGAAAAATGAATTAAAACCCTTAACTCAAACCACAGTCGAATATTAATTCAAAATGGATCATACACACAATTTGAGATATAAAAATAAAAGCAATTACGGAATATAAATCTTCATGACCCTCGGTGAGGTAAAGAGTTTGAAGACAGTGCGTAAGCCATGAAAGAAGACAACTGACTTATTTAAAATTAAAAACTCTTGTGCTTCTCAGTACCATTTAAGAAAATGCAAAGGGAAGTCAGGGCTAGTGAGAAAATATTTCTACATTACACATTGGATATAAATGACTTGTATTCAGAATATATGAAGAACTTCCAAGATGCAGCAAGAAGAAAACTATCATCCAATTAATTTTGAAGATCATGAAAATATTCTAAAAATTGAATTCTGATGATGGAACATGTATAAACTCATTATAAAAGATGGTACATCTTCTTCTCTGTAGACTTACTACTGGTAAATAATTATGTGCATATTTTGACTATAAAGTTGTAAGAAGTGAAGCACTATTCTACAGAACAAAATGTAGAGGAAAGGAATAAAAGCAAGGCATCAAATGTAATTGGAAAATGTATACACTACCTAGGATTTAAAGTAAATGGGGATGCCTGCAGCATAAACATTTTTAAAGGTACAATAATTCTTGGAGTGGGGGGTGAGAGGAACTTTGATAACCAGACGATCATAATATAAAGTGAAAAGAACTGAATAGTTTTTCAGTTACCCACAATTTAATGCATAAATTTAATGTGACTCTAATTGCCATAAGTTCATCCACTTGACATATTACTGTAGTCACTGAAATATATAAAATCGAATTATACCTATTTTTTAAATAAACTTTTTTAAAAGCTTAGATTTATACAAAAATTGTAAAGATAATACAAAGAGTTCCTTATATACTTCACTCAGTTTGTATGATGTGCCCTAATGTGAGCATCTTACCAACAATGTCAAAATTAAGCAATAACACCCTTGGTTATATCACAGATTCTATTTGGATGTCACAAGTTTGTCCACTAATGTCCTCGCTTCTGTCCAGGAGCCAACCCAAGATACCGTATTGTACTTAGACTTCATGTCTCCTTGGTTTCCACTGGTTTGTAACAGTTAGTTACTCAGTTTTTTCTCATTTTCATGATTTGTCAGGTATTTTGTAGATTGTCCTTCAGTTTGGTTTTGTCTGATGTTTTCCTCATTACACTGGGGCTAGCTATTTTTAGAAAGAATGCATCAGTATTGAAGTGCATTCCTTGTCATATCTAGGGGTACATGAAGTCAAAATGGAATAATATTGATCTCTTGGTTAGGGTAGTGTTTGCCAGGTTTCTCTAGTGTAAGTTTACTAGTTTTCCTCTTCTTTGGAAATGAGTCACTAAGTCCAGTCCATATTCAAGGGGAGGGTAATCAAACTCCATCTCCTGCTATAGGGGAAGTTATCTACATATATGATTTTGAATTTTCTGTAAGGAAGGTTTGTACTTTCTCCTTTATTTATTTATAGATGCAATATATAAGTCTTTTACATCAATAGGACCATGAATATTTATTTTATAATTTGGATTAACCCCCAATAGCATCATTATTTATTTTGTTGCTCAAATTATTTCAGCTTTAGCCACTGGGAGTTACTTCAAATTAGCTGCATTAGCAATTACTTGAAATTGGCTGCTTTATTTTTAAAGCAATTCTAATCACTTCAAGATGCTCCAGCCTCATCTTGTACTTTTCCTGCCCAGACCCAGAATCAACTATTGGAGAGGTGTTTAGAAACCAAGATCTGGAAGGAGGTGCTCATGTTATTGATGTGTCAACTGCTCCTAGCCCCTCTCAGTGGATGCAGCTAGCAAATATGTTTATATACTAACCCAGGTATGTTCACATATTTTTAAGTATTTCTGTATTTACCTGAACCTATTTGTGTGTGGATGTAATTATGAGTTTGTATGGTGATCCCCAACTCTAATCTCACACCATAGAGCATAATAGAGCTTTTCCTCCAAGGTTACATGTAGCTTCTTCCTCTGAGACTGAGGAATCTAGCAACTGATAAACTGAGATAAACGGATTTATCTCTTCAACCCTAGTATATATGTAAGGCAGTTTCAGGCTTACTAATCTGCACCTCAATAAGAAACAAATTTATCTACTAGATGTGGGAGGCAGCTAACTATGGGTAGAGGGCTAAATGTGTGTGTGTGTGTGTGTGTATGTATGTGTATTCATATATCCTTCCAGTACCTTACAAAACAGTTTCATCACGCTAAAAGTACTCTTTGGGGACCCTTTGCAATTAACCACTTACCATTTCCCCCTACAGTTTTACCTTTTCTAGTATGTCATACACATGGAATTATGTAATATGGGCCTGATTTCTTTCACTTGATAAATGCAATTAAGATTCATCCATCTTGTTTTGTGAAGCAATAACGTGATACTTTTTATTACTGAGAAGTATTCCAGTGTATGGATACACCATAGTTTGTTATTCACTCACCTGTTAAATGACATCTGACCTGTTTCTAGAATCTGGCAATTATAAATAAACATTTGTATACTGGCTTATGGGTGAAAATAAATTTTCAACACATCTGGGTAAATAACTCAGAGTGAGACTGTTGCTCAAAAATGGTAAATTTAAATATAATTTATTTGTCCATGTAGAAAATCCCAAATAATCTACAGAAAAGTTCCTAAAAGTAATGTTATTTTAGCAATTTTCTAGGATACAAGGTTAATATATGAAAAGCAATTGTATTGCTATATATCAGCAACAAACACTGAAATTTGAGAATTTAAAAACATTAATAACATTTACAGTACTACCCCCAAAATGAAGTACTTAGGTATAAATCTAATGAAATATATGCAGGTTCTCTGCTAGAAAACACAAAACATTGATGAAACAAATCAATGAACAGCCAAATAAATGGAGAGAGATACAGTGTTCATGGATTATAGCCAACAATATTGTTAAGATGTCAATCCCAAAATTTAATCCATGTATTCTCTGCAAATTTAATCTAAATCCCAGTCTTTCTGTAGATACTGACAAGCTGATTTCAAATTTAATATGGAAAGGCAAAAGAATCAGTATATCCAAAACAATTCTGACTAAGAATAATCAACTTGGAGAACTCACCATCCCTGATTTCAAGATTTATAAAACTATAGTTGGTATTAGTATTGGGGCAAGATTAGACACACAGATCAATGCAACAGAATGCAGAGCCCAGAAAAAGATCCACAAAAACATACTCAACTTCTGACAAAGTTTCAAAAGCAATTCAGTAGAGAAAGGGCAGTTTTTTCAACAAATTGTGCTGGAACAATTGGAGGTATACCAAAAAAAGAAAACAAAACAAAAATAATATGAACACATTCCTCACCTTTCATATAAAAATAACCCATTACTGACTGTAGACATAAATATAAAATGTAAAATCATACAACTTTAGAAGAAAACATGAGGGATCATCAGGGTCACCTTGGGTTTGACAATGAGATTTAGATACATCAAAAGCATGATCTAATAAAGAAACACTGTTAACTGGATATTATAAAAATTTGTTCAAACTTGTGCCCTCTGACAAACACTGTTAATGAAAACACTAGTCAGAGACCTGTAAAAATCTGTATAAGTCATTTATCTCACAAAAACTTCTTAAAACAATAAAACAACTCAATTTTTAAAATGGACAAAGACCTTGGACACTTGATCAAAAAGATAAACTGTCAATAAACGTAAAAAAATGGTTACCATCATTTTCTGCTCGTAAATTGCAAAACTACAATTTTATACACATAGCCAGCTACTAGGATTGATGAAAACTCACAATACGAAATGCTAGCAATAATGTGGAGTAAAAGGAATTCCTAATGATTGGCAGAGAAAATGCAGAATAGCTCCAGTTTTCCACCAGCCACGTCAGAAGACAATTTGTTATATATATGGCAATAAAAATGACCCCACCCCATTTTTTTTCTTTTAACAAAACCTAAGAAGATAGAAGAATGAAATATTTCTCACCGGGTTGTAGAATTTAGGAAAATGGCTATTTTCACTTGCATCAAACTTGAAATAACCAAAAGACATATGCAGTTAACTTTGAGAAAAGAGGAACGAAAAGCCCATCTTTAAAACCTAACACACCACTTGAACACCCTGAACTCTGATTTTTGTGGGGACGATAAAAGTGGATGGAGGAAAATTACGTTTTTAATCGAAACTTGGAGGACGAAGTTGGGCTTTATAAGGACTGAATGGAAATGTACACAGCATCCAAAGTTTGAGCCTCAAATCACCCACCAACCTTGGAAAGAGGGCCTGGAAAACTCCAACTTCCACAGCCTCTCAAACACAGTTGTAACACTGGTCTCCTTCTGAAACGTTGACTTAATATTAAATCTGAAGCCTACCCCTGAAACCCTTGTTCACCGATCCCCTTCTCCGACTCAAGGATTTTATATGCCTGGGTCCCACATTAAATGGCAAACCTGGTGGAATTCATTGATCATTGAATCCTACAAACACAGTGACCATACAAACCGCAAACCGCCACCACGGGCCAAAGGCCCAAATGACTTAACTCCCAGATTCCTTAGTGCCTGATCCCAAATAAAAACCCCAAACACGGATCTTCACACGCATCCTCGCTCACCGAACCTACTAGCCCTCCACACGGGATCCTAGGCCGGAACCCGACTCACCGGATACTTAGACTCCCCAGACTCTGCGGGTAGAGACTACGTCGCCCACGTCCGAAACGACTTCGAATTCCTGCACTTTCCCGCCACAGTCCTTTCTTCGCCATCGCAATGGTCGGGAACTACGGTGTCCGGCGAGGGTCAGACGGTACCGGAAGTCCAAGTCTAGCCCTAGAACGGGCTCTGTGAGGTACCTTGACCACGCCCCTCTCGGCCTTTCTGACGTGGCCGCCAGAGCGGCGAGAAGGACTCAGCCGGTGGGGAGAAACTGAAATCCTTTGAGGTACCTCAGTGCTCTCCCGTATTCCTTGCAATGGAGGGTCAGAGGCGCTTTGCTAACCGCCTGAGTTTTCAATGGCCAAGGAAAACGGCGTTGAAAGGTGGCTGGGATGGCGGCGCCCCTTCTGCATAGTTTGTCTCAACCATTACCTAGAGTTTCGTGGGCGCGGCCATCATAGAGGAAGTCCGGTTTCCGTAAGGCAGAGAAGAGGCTCTGTAGGCAGAGATGTGCAAGATGTGTAGTATATAAATTAAAGAAACAAGAAATAACTAAGTGGAGCAAAATAGCATGATCTTATGTTGGAAGACCAACATAGTAAAGATGTCGGCTTTCTCTGATTTGATTTATAGATATTAAATGCAATTTCAGTATAATTCTCAAAGTAAGTTTTGTAGATATGGGCAGGCTTATTTAAACATTTTGTATGGAAAGGCAGAAGAACCAGAATTCTTACTGGGCAAAAGGCTGTGTAACCAGCTCTTGCGACATCAAGATTTCAGAGAGAGCAAGAGGTTATAACTACGCATAGTTATCTTAGGAAGTGGTTATTGAACACCTCCGGGGAAAGGATCCGTGGCCTTTGTGCGGTAACAGTTTGGCGACCCTCCAGGAGGAATGCCTCAGTCTCTGGCGCCCCAGCAGAGCAGGTAAGCCAGGTAGCCGAGGCTTTTGTGGCCGGCGAATTTAGTCTGGAGGCTTGGCAACCTGGGTTTCTCTGTTCTGTTGGCATCCCAGAGACTTATGGCGCCTTGAAAAGCTTCAAAGATAGAAACCGTTTCCAGTTGCATGTAGGACATCTGGGTGAGTGGTCATCAGGGTAAAAGTGGATCGGGAAGTAAATACGCAGTTTGAGTCCCCTTGACCTAGGCCAGGTTCACGCTTCCAGAACAATCCCCTTTGCTCTGACTTCTACACGTTCTGTTTTTGGGTACCATGCGGTACAGAGTTTGAAACCCTGACCTAATCCAACAATTAACTGGTGTTTAATAAAATTAAGTAGGGCTCTTTAAGTGTTAGCCAGTGTTGTTTCCTAGGTATTGGTTAACTGTTAAATTGGTATGATAAGTGTTTTATGTCTTTTTAATTGCAAGTTGATGTGTTTGATGTGTGTTCTGTACAGGGTTTGAGACCCTGGCCTAAATTTGTCTGTTGACTATACTCCTAAAAAATGAATAATCCAGCAATTAATTCATATTTAATGAATTAAGTAAACCTGTCCAAATGCTAGCCATGTGTTACCTGGGTATAGTAAGAGTTTATGTTTAATTGTTAGTTGGTGTGTGAGTGTTTAATGCCTGTGTGTGTTAGCTGGTGTGTTCCTGCATTTATATTGGTCAAATGTTCCTAACTGGTTACTGATTATGGAAATTCTTTTAGAAGGGAAGTTTTGGGCTGTATTGAAAATTGAAGAGATTTTAGTTATGATTCTATAAAAAAAGATTTTATTTCTGTGACATAATCTGGCCTCAAAATGATTTAAAATGCAAATACTACCAATATAGATGAAGATATTACACTTAGAATTGTTCTGCGAAAAGGTAGAAATGGGATGAGAAAATATATTCAACCCTTGATTTGTCCCTCTCAAAACTATTTCTGTGTTCCAGTAGCCATGTTTCTTGAAGATGATTGTATAATGATACAGTTTTTGCAGTCTGATTGTGTGATTGAGAAAACTTTGTGTCTGATGCTACTTTTATCTACTTTATGCACAGATGGTAAAACATATGGATTAAAAATAAATAAGTAATGGGGGGCAAATATTAAAATAAATTTAGTAGATTGAAATGCTAGTGATCAATGAAATGGAGGGGTAAGGGGTATGGTATGTATGTTTTTTTTCTTTTTTCTTTTTATTTCTTTTTCTGAATTGATGCAAATGTTCTAAGAAATGATCATGATGATGAATATACAACTATGTGATGATATTGTGAGTTATTGATTATATACCAAGAATGGAATGATCGTGTGGTAAGAATGTTTGCGTGTGTGTTGTGTGTAGTGTTTGTATGTTGTTATGTTAAAATATTTCTGTGTTTCTGTTTTTGAGTAACTAATTTTCTATTTTTGTCTGTATGCATTTTCAGTTTATATTCTCACACCCCTGGATGGTAATAGCAAGTTAATAAGAAAATTCTTAAAGAACTCTATTTGAATGGCATAAAATAATTAGGTTCTTGATATAAATATATAAATTGGTACTTCTGAAATAAAGAGTAAGAAGAGAAAAAAAATCTCTGAATGACAAGATTCAAAATCTTAGTTTTAAAATATAGACAAGTGATCAGGATGGGGTTAAAGTAATTCAGAACACAGGGGTATGTTGCTTCCTATTGAAATGGAGCTTGAAGGATATTAAGGAATGATGAGGGAGGGAGGGAGGGAGAGAGAGAGAGAGAGAAAGAAAGAGAGAAAGAGGAAAGAGAGAAAGAAAGAGAGGGAGGGAGGGAGGAAGGAAGGAAGAAAGGAAGAAAGGAAGGGAGGAGGGAGGGAGGAAGGAAGGGAGGAAGGGAGGAGGGAGGGAGGGAGGGAGGAAGGAAGGGAGGAAGGAGGGAGGGAGGAAGGGAGGAGGGAGGGAGGAAGGAAGGAAGGGGGAGGGAGGGAGGGAGGAAGGGGGAGGGGGGAAGGAGGGAGGAAGGAAGGAAGGGAGGAGGGAGGGAGGGAGGAAGGAAGGGAGGAAGGGAGGGAGGGAGGAAGGGAGGGAAGTGGGAGGGAGGGAAGGAAGAGGAAGGAAGGGAGGGAGGGAGGGAGGAAAGGAAAGGAAGGAAGGAAAGAAAGAAAAAAAAAGACACAGACACAGTGTAGAAGCCAAGAGTTTAAAGCAAGACCTACAGAATTTGTTGAAAGCTGCTGGCCTCAGGATGGCGGCGGTAAACTGTGGAGATTGTTATGTAGAGCAGTCTGGGAGGAAGAGAATGTTTACCCCAAACAGTTATGTTAAGTATGAAGAACACTGTGAGATAAGAATCTTGCTCCCTCAGGAAATGCCTGCATATCTATTGACATCCTGTGGTATATAACTAGGAGCCCATCTGTGTCTTTCTTTCTTTCTTCCTTTCTTTTTTTCTCATCATTCCTTAATATCCTTCTAGCTCCGTTTCAATAGGAAGCAACAACACAGATGGGCTCAGGGGTTCTGAAGCTTGAGTTTACTTCAGAGAGACTTCAGACAACTTTATTCTTATCCAGATTCTATTTAAATACTGCAGGGTGACAAAAGGCATGCATGCATTTCTTGAAAGAACAGAGAGCTTATTTTTCAGTGCTTTCTTCCTTCATACTTAACATAACCATTTGGGGTAAACATTCTCTTCCTCCCAGACTGCTCTACATTACAATCTCCACAGTTTACTGCTGCCATCCTGAGGCCAGCTGCTTCCAACAAATTCTGCAGGTCTTGTTTTAACAGTTGGCTCCTAAATTTCCCCTTTTTTTTTATAAGCCAGGGTGACCGTGCCTGCCTTAGGTTGCCCTTAAGCTCTGAAGGAAGGGTCTTACCCATCATTGGCTACCAGTCAAGCTCACTGACTTTGATTTGGGAGGGAGCCAAGAGTTTTCGCAAGAATCACATTGTTAGCGTGGTTTTGCTTAGTGACTGTGTCTGTCTTAGGTTGCCCTTAAGCTTTGAAGGAAGAGTCTTACCCATCATTGGCTACCAGTCACGCTTTCTGACTTTGATTATTTGTTGTTTTACAAGTGGAGGAGGAAGAGAAATAGTATAAACAGCCCCAAACCTAAGATTTTTTAGCTCTTGGGTGATTGTGTAACATTACCTCCATAGGCTATATGTAAATTATTCTGAGATAATTCTAATACCCCTTTTTTGTAATTCTAAGATATCAGGACTTAAACTATTTGAAAGCCCCAAAAGATGCCTTTTTACTTTTTCCCATTTTATTTCAGATAGGTTATATGTTAAAGGGGGGGAATACAAAAACTGCTCTCATTCCATTTACTCTTTGAACTTTGTAAAAAATTTAAATTATACATTTGATCTCCAATATGAACCAATGTCATTTCTGTATCATTTAGTCTATTATTAATTTGCTCATCAATGAGATTGTCTATGCCACAGTTCACTGGTGTTTTTCTAACAATGCTGCATCTGTATAGTTTGATACAATGCAGTTCCAGTGACTGCAGCCACTGTGATGCTTCCAATGATTCCAATGACAGCTGCAGTAATGAGTCCAATTAGTCTATTAGTCCTTTTTAGATATTCTTTTGCCAAATGAATCAGAATATGTGTTTCTGGAGAGGATTGCCAGGATCTTGACATCTACACCAGCAGCCAAATATCTCTTCTCCTTGCTGCTATAATCGTCTCATTTTTCTGCAACATAAATGCTTGGATACAAGTGAATGGAGAAAAATTCTCACAATTAAAAGTTTGATTTCCTATATGTATATGACCTTTAACAAACATATATGGATCTTTAATACATATTTGTATATAGTGTTTATGGCTGCTATTTAAAGAGAAGCTATAGTTACTAGAATTGGCTATAAAAATTGGTCTTAGTCCTAGGAAAATTTTCTGTCAATTTCTTTGACTAATGATATATTTATCATCCCATGAATTTGGCACAAATCATCCTCCATGAATTAAACCCTGATTTAGCTTGCCTGTCCATATAGTCTCAGTTATCTTCAAGGTAGAGATGGGAGACCCCACAGGGGCTGCATCTCTTACAATTCCATAGGATCATTAATTATGATAACTGCTCAATCCATATGACATAACTGCCATCCACTCCAACTTTCTTTCCCATCTAACAGGCAAATATCATTTGTTTCCACAGAGTTATGCATACAGGTCTTATTAAAATGGAAGAGTTAAATTTGACACCATTTTTCTTCTTCTTCAAGTAGTTTGGAAGCCTAGAATTTACTGAACCTGGGAATCCTAAACTAATATTCAGATATTTTGGTAAAGTTGGATTGGCCCATGTTAGGGCCCACAGCAGAGGTGGGTTAGGAATATAAACCCAATAAGTATGACTAGGTCCCTGTCCTTCAGCAATTGAAGTTATATGTCCTATAATATACATTACCCATTTAGTTATTTTCATCCGGGTTGATATGTCTGGGTTTTATTCTCTTCGAGGGAATCCAAACTGAGGTTCCGTCATCTGCAATGACAAGAGCAAAACCCCTACCCCACACCTTTACCATTCCTGGTTTCCATAAATCATCTTTAACATCTTTCCAATAGATTGGCTACAGCTGCAGTTCTGTTTGGGTTGTATCATTTTTCTTTTCCAAATTACTAAAATGTTGTTCTGCAGGAATCTGTGATGAATTATCATAAATGATTTTTTTTAATTTAAAGTAAAAAGTGCGTTTGCTAATTGATCTTTAGGTGTACTTATTTTCATAACGTCATCTTCCTGATCATCATCTCCCCCTTTTTGTTTCATGAGCATAGACTTTAGTGTCCGGTTTGCTCGTTCAATAATTCCTTGCCCAGAGGGATTATGTGGAATTCCTGTGATAAGAGTAATATTAAAAGTAGTACAAAATTTATGAAATTATTTTCCTGTATAGGCAGGACCATTGTCCATTTAATAGATTGAGGGCATCCCATAACAGCAAAAGCATTAAGTAAATGTGATCGAACATGACAAAAACGATCTCCAGATTGTGCGGTAGCCCAGAAGAAATGAGAACAAGCATTTATGATAACATGTACATACTGCATTTTACCAAAATGAAATATGAGTAACATCCATTTGCCATACTTCATTTGCTTTTTGACCTCGAGGATTAATCCCTGATGCAAATGGGAGTGCATTTAAAGGTCCACAGGTTTGATAAGTCCTAACAATGTCCTGAGCTTGCTATTTAGATAAAGATGGAAATTTCTTTCACAGCCCTTTGCTATTGATATGAGTCAATTTGTGAAATGTTGTGGGATTTTGCATTACCCCCACAAGAGTATCTGCTTCCTGATTTTGTAATGATAAAGGACCCAGAAGATTGGTATGAGCTCTTTATATGCATGATAAAAAGGGGAGTAATTCAACTTTTGACTAATGTTTGTAAATGTAAAAACATTCAGGACAATTCATTTCCTTTAAACAAAGAAGCTGTCTCAATGTGAGTAACTGGGGTAAGGAAGAGAGTGTGATAGTTTAGAACCCCACATACTCTTTGAGACCAATGGAAGAAAGGTTTATTTGGTCTGAAACTGAAATTTTCTGTAGTGCATAATCTAACTCAACCTATCTGTATAATTCATTTGAACAATTGAAACACAAGGAGCCCAGAGTAAGAAAGAGGTCCTTTAATCCTGTATAGATTATTGTAATACCTGGATACATCCTAGCGTATATTAAACAGATAACCAAAAAGTATTGGCAAAGTCCCTTGAGGGATGGGAGAAAGAAGATGGAACTACAAAACCTTACCATCAGGGAATTCCCTGATACTGTGTCAAACTTTAGGGACCCCCAAATCAATAGGCCATGTCTTCAATCCTGAGGTTTACTCTTGTGAAGTTTATGAAGGTAGCAGAGAAGCTTAGACCACCTATAGACATGCCTAAGAGTTACTTCTGGAGGACGTCTTTTGTTGTGCAGATGTGGCCTCACTCTCTAAGCCCAACTCTGCAAGTGAAATCATTGCCCTCACCCCTACATGGGACATGACATCGAGGGGTGAAAGCCTCTCTCGTGACTTGGGAGATGACTCCCAGGGGTGAATCCGGCTCTGGTGCTGTTAGATCAACAATTCCATCCTGACCAAAAGGGGGAAAAGAAGTGTGTTCTAGTTTGCTAGCTGCCAGAATGCAATATACCAGAATCACAATAGCTTTTAAAAGGGGGAATTTAATAAGTTGCTAGTTTGCAGTTCTAAGGTTAATAAAATGTCCAAATTAAAACAAGTCTATAGAAATGTTCAATCTAAGGCATCCAGGGAGAGATACCTTGGTTCAAGAAGGCCAATGACGTTCAGGGTTTCTTTCTCAAGTGGAAGGGCACATGGCAAACACAGTCAGGGTTCTTCTCTCATCTGGAAGGGCACATGGCAAACATGGCATCATCTACTAGCTTCTTCTCCTGGCTTCCGGTTTCATGAAGCTCCCTGGGAGGCCTTTTCCTTCTTCATCTCCAAAGGTCACTGGCTGGTGGACTCTCTGCTCTGTGGTGCTGCTGCATTCTCTGCTGTCTCTGAATCTTCCCTTTATCCATTTAAAAAGTCATTCCAACATGTTTGGTATTTGCAAACTGCAGCAGCAGCACCCCACTCTCTGGTACCAAAATCCAAGATCTGTTCTAGTTTGCTAGCTGCAGGAATGCAATATACCAGAATCAGAATGGCTTTTAAAAGGGCAAATTTGATAAGTTGCTAGTTTACAGTTCTAAGGCCAAGAAAATGTCCAATTAAAACAAGTCTATAGAAATGTCCAATCACAGGCATCCAGGAAGAGATTCCTTGGTTCAAGAAGGCTGATGAAGTTCAGGTTTCTCTCTCAAGTGAGAAGGCACATGGCAAACATAGTCAGAGTTTCTCTCATCTGGAAAGACACATGGTGAACATGGTCAGTGTTCCTCTCCCATCTAGAAGGGCATATGGCAAACATGGCATCATCCGCTAACTTCTTCTCCTGGCTTCATGTTTCATGAAGCTCCCCGGGAGGCATTTTCCTTCTTCATCTCCAAAGGTCGCTGGCTCATGGACTCTCTACTTTGTGGTGCTGCAACATTCTCTGCTCTCTCCAAATCTCCCGTTCTCCAAAATGTTTCCTCTTTTATAGGACTCCAATAAACCAATCAAGACTCACCCAAATGGGTTGAGACATGTCATCACCTAATCTAGTCTAACAACCACTCTTGACTAAATCACATCATCCAGGGAGATGGTCTGATTAGTTTCAAACATACAGTATTGAATATGGATTATTCTACCTTTATGAAATGGGATTTTGATTAAAACATGGCTTTTCTAGGGGGCATACATCCTTTTAAACCAGCACAAACTGTAACTAATAAAGTATCAGTGTCAGAGAGAGTTCAAATAGAGTCGAGAGGCTACTCTGGAGGTTGCTCTTACGCAAACTTCAGTTAGACCTTACTACCTAAGGTCATAACCTGCCAAACCCCAACCAGGACCATTCCAGCCAATCCTAAAGAACACCTAGGGCAGTATATAAGATTCCTCAAGGGTTCCATGCACTAGAGTAACTTTCCAGAGACCTACAACTGCCAGATGGGCCCTTGGTCCAGAAAAATCCAGGAACAGAGGGCCCAGCCTCTCCAGAACATCAGTTAGTTCCATCTCCCTACTCCATATTAGTGAAAGACCCTTCCAATATCAAAAACTTAAAATTGCCATAATTCCCCCTAAAGAGAGGGATGGAAAGATCAAAAGTGATGGTGGAGTTATACAGAGAAGATAGGACTTAACAAATGAATATGAATCCTGAATCATTAAATTGATATCTCTTTTGGTCTCCAGTATTTTAGAGCAGCTAGAAGTAAAAACCTAAAATCATGGAATTGTAACCCATGTCAAACTCTGAAATATGTTCTACAACTAATTGTGGTACTGTGCTTGGAAATTTAATGCTTTTTTTTAATATGTTATTTTTCACACAAAAAAGAAAGTTGATTGTGATGATAAAAAAAATTTAAGCCTTCTTGCTTCCTATACTCTGGAGCAGCTAGAAGGAAAAATCTGAAATGAGAAACTCTGGGATCTGTCTGTAAGTACTTGTTGAAGAGTGCTTAGAAAACTATTGCTCTTTTATTTCTTCACTTTTTATATATGTTATATATCTATACAATAAAAAAGTTAAAAAAAAAAAAAGACTACAGAGCATAGAAACAGCCAAATTATCAGCTGCACTGCTTTGCTCTAATACTTCTCTAAAGGTATATGTGCTCAACTATAGGTCAGAGCTCCATCTGTAATAAAGAGAAATTTTTCAATAAGGCAGTACACATTGATTGCACACCAAATATGGAATATTCATATGTTAAAAACGTTTATATTGGTATGTTGTTTGGTTTTATCAATTAAAAAAAAAAAACACCCATAGCATCCAAGTATAGTAGGCAAAAGGTCTAGTAAAAAAAAAAAGGCAGAACAAATTTATATGGTATATTTTAACTGTTAAATAAGATAATTCTGGTAAATGTATAAAAGAAACAGAACAAAACCTCTGCTCTGGTTTCTTAATATAAAACAACTGTCTAATGTTTTTATTTCTGAAAGAAGCTTCATTTTAAAATGCTTATAAAAATTAAAGCTCAAATTGTAAGTATTGACTGTTATCATTAAACTCTAAGGTGATTTACTCTTTGTATAGCCCAGTATTTCCCTGGAACTTTAAGTGTCTGTGTAACACCTGAAACTCAGATTTAGTTCTCCTTAGCATGGATCCACACAGCAACAGTTACAAAGAAAATCTGCAAGAGATCAAACTCAATTAAAGATGTGATGAACTGATCCGGTTAAAACTAAGGGAAATCAGTATACAAGGTAAAGAATAATATTGTCTGCATTTTAAAGCTTTAACTTTTGTGTGAGATAAAACATTTGTCCAAAATCTGCAGTTATTTAACCTGTCTAGTCTGTTAAACAACCTAATTCAGATTTGAATGGAACCTGGAATAAGGAACAAAATCTTAATGTTCTGCACAAGTTGATGTAATGCAGTGATGCATTTCAGACTAATTTGGGCAGAAGATGAAAAAGTGTTTTTACCGTCCCTTGAGGGGCTGGGAAAGATAAACTAATAAGCTTCCCCACCTGGGGAATTTCTGACATTTTTGTTTAAGTAAGAGGGGCTCCTAATTTAATAAACCAAGGCCTCAATCATGAGGCTTGCCCTTATGAAACTTATTTCTGTAAAAGTAAACTGAACCTATTTAGGATTAGTGCCTAAGAGCCATCTCCAGAAAATCATTGGTTCATCCCTTTGCCCCTTAAGAACATCCCTTTTCAGCCTTGAAGCACTTAGAAGAGTCATCCCCCAGATATCCCTCAAGATTGAGATAATTATCAAATGAGAGGAATTATAACTGAGAAATCAGGATTTAAGGGATGATTTTGCTTACTTAGATATTCCTTTTGCTTACTTAGAATACCTTTGATTAGGTATTCATTTTGCTTTCTGAGATATTGGACTACACAAAGAGGAATACCTGAAAGCCCTAAACTGTAAGTAAGCTGCCCAAATATCTGAAATTATTATAAAAGCCCTTATCTTGTGCCTTTGTGACTGTAAGAGCTGTTAAGCCCTTTGGTCATTTTCTTGTAGGGCAGAGCCCTAATGCTAATGAAGAGTTTGAAGTCAGCCATTAACTAGTTTCAGCCCCTTACATTTGTAAGGGCTCTGCTATTGAAAGATAACTTGTCTCCCTTCCTTTAGGTTTACACCTTCAGTATTGTAATGACAGCTCTGCCCCCCTTCCTTTTCTGTGTTCCCCTATTGAAATGATAACACTGTCTCATTTTCTGCTTAGAATTTGTTATTTGAAATTATAATGACCTCATCTCTCTTTGCTAAAATCCTTAGAAACTTGGAAACACCTAAACTCGGGGAGACAGATATTGGGTTGCTACACCATCTGCTCTCCTACTGCATGTGTAGTAATAAACTTTCTCTCTCTTGGAAACCCAAGTGTCTCAGGAATTGGTTATTGAGAGTGTTGGGCAAAATAAAGTTGGAGAAATCCAATAACATGAGTTTTAAACTTAGTATACATTGACAATATCAGGCAGTGTATTATTATTAGCAGAGAGGGATACATACGCAGAACCAAAGAATAGGATAGTCATGAAATAGACCCACGTAAATACTGGTAGCTGACTTTTTCAAATGTACAAAAGCAATTATGTGGAGAAAGAACAATCTTTTAATAAACAGTGGATAATCACAGCCTAAAAAATGAACCTTAAACTAAATCTCACCCCATATACAAAAACAAACCAACAAACAAAAAACCTAAGAAATGAACCATAGTTCTAAATACTGATGGCAAAACTTTTATTTTTCTGTGAATACACAGAATATATTCTTGACCTAGGTTTTGTGAAAAATACTTAACACCAACATTACAATCCATAAAAGAAAAAGAATACAAAAATTTAACCTCATCATAATTAAAATCTTTTTCTCTGAGAAAAACTCTGCTAAGGGAATGAAAACAGAAGCTACAGATGAGGGAAAGTATGTGTAGATGACATGTTGTACAAAAGATTTTCCTAAAAATATATAATGAACTGTGCAAACTCCACATTAAAAACAAACAAAAATAAATATTCCAATTGAAAAAATGGGCAAAAGACTTGAAACACATTATCAAAGAGGATACATGGATGACAAGCGAGCAAATAAAGTTATTCAACATCAAGAGCCACTAGGGAAGTGCAAATTAAAGCCACAGTGATATACAATACAAACATAATACAATAGCTAAAATAAAATTAACACCACCAAGTGCCAGAGAGAATGTGGAGCAACTGGACCTATCATACACTGCTGATGGGAATATAAAATGTCCAGCCACCCTGGAAATGCTTGTTTCTCATAAAAATATACTTACCATGTGATCCATCAACCATGCTCCTATGTACTTAGCCTAGAGAAATGAAAACTTAAGTTCACACAAAACCACTGTGTAAGAATGATCACAGCATCTTTATTCATAACAGTTAAAAACTTGAAACAACTCTGATGTCCCTCAGTGGCTGAACAGGTAAATACTAGGGAACATCTATATTACAGATTACTTATACCCAACAACTTGGATGGCTCTTAAGGTGAACTTGCTTAATGTTAAATAGCCAATCTGATAAAGGGTACAGGCTGCATGACCCTATTTTTATAAAAGTGATTTTATATCAGTAACTGACAAGTGTTAGGGTTGAGAGGAGGATGTAACTAGGAGCAGCATAAGAAAGTTTACTTTTGAAACAGTTCGATATCTTGATTGCTGTGTTGGTTACATGAATCTATTTGTGATAAAATTTTAAAAACAATAAAAAGCAAAACAAACTCTATATTAAAACTGGTGACATCCAAATAAGGTCTGTAATTTAGTTAATAACATTATAACAATATGTTTTAAAAAAATTGATGATGAAGGAGCTGGGTAAAGGACACCCAGGAACCCCCTGGACTAGGATCTCCAGAAACTACTTCTCCAAGTTTTTGTGGCTCTAGACTTATTTCAAAATAAAAATGCATAGAAAATCATATGTTAATTCCATAAAATTCTTCATGGTACTTATCAACTTGTTTAAACACATCCAAATATGCTGAGTTACACTTAAGAATTTAACATATTGTTTCATGAATTGTGTTATTTCATTTTGAAGTATTTGAGTATTCCAAAATAATGGTTAAATTAACTTGGAATGAAAAAATGCAAAGGTTATATAATAAAATTATAGATACAGAATTGTTCTGAGTTGTATATGTTAAACTGAATTCAATTGAAGAGAAACAGCAACCCTATAAAATTTATAATATCACTGAGAAGGCACCTGAAAATATGATTCAACATATACTATCCCCAAAATGCATAACAGGTTGTAATATCTGTTAAGATTAGACTTGTGACAAAAAAGCACTCAATCATTTGAATTATTTCATCTTTTGCTAAAGGTGCTCCACATTTGGTGTCTTCATGGCTTTTTTTATTATTTCCTGGAAAAAGATGAGGCCAAATATATTACTGAAAACCCTGCATTATTCATTGCCATATACAAATATTTCTCTCAGTGTAAACTCTTTGAACACTTTTGATACCTTATTTTTGCACAAAGCCTTTCCCATAATTATTATATTTTTACCAGTTAGTAGTTCATTTATAATCTTCCCATGGAAAGCTTTCTTAGTCTGTCCATTCATGTTTTATCTCAGCATAAACTTTTTTGATGTAAAATGACCTGGAGAATTTTTATCTATGCAGATTGTATCAGAGTTGTTTCATACATGTCTTCTCTGAAATAAAATGTGAGGTAATTGATCACTAAAGATACTACCACATTCTCTGCATTCATTAAGTTGCAAATATTACACTATCCTAGGGGTCCTGTCAGCAAACTGTCCCACAATAACTATGTGTGCATTCTCTTATGTTTAACAAGGATTGACAAGTGGGCAAAAGCTTTCCCACAGTCACTGCATTCATAGGGCCTCTCTCCTGTATGTTTTCTCTGATGGACATTGAGTCCTGACTTCGTGGTGAAAGCCCTCCCACATTCATGGCATTCATAGGGTTTCTCTCCCGTATGAATTCTCTGATGGGTAATGAGATCATGCTTGCGCAAAGAGAATTTCCCACATTCAATACATGCAAAGGATGTCTTTCCTGTGTGAAATCTCTGGTGTTGTATAAGGCACGTCTTTTTCCTGAAGGCTTTCACACATTCATTGCATTTGTAGGGTTCCACTCCAGTATGAGTTCGCTGATGTATTCCTAGAGTACTCTTCATGGTGAAGCCCTTTCCACACTCATTGCATATATATGGTTTCTCACCAGTATGAATTCGCTCATGTGCAATGAGCGTGCTTTTCCCAGTTAAGCCTTTTCCACATTCCTTGCAGATATACGGTTTCTCTCCAGTATGAGTGCGCCGATGTACATTGAGATGGCTCTTCTCAGTGAAGCCTTTCCCGCAGGCACCACATACATAGGGTTTCTCTCCCGTATGAGTTCGTTGATGTCCAATCAGTCGGAACTTTGCTGGGAAGCCTTTTCCACATTCACTACATACATAGGGTTTCTCTCCTGTATGAGATCGTTGATGTACAATGAGACGGCTCTTCACAGTAAAGCATTTTC
This sequence comes from Tamandua tetradactyla, assembly GCF_023851605.1. NCBI lineage: Eukaryota > Metazoa > Chordata > Mammalia > Pilosa > Myrmecophagidae > Tamandua > Tamandua tetradactyla. Next base: position 9,158,677 of record NC_135342.1, read on the forward strand.
CACAATCATTGCATACATAAGGTTTTTCTGCAGTATGAGTTCGCTGATGTATGATGAGATCACTTTTCATTGTGAAGCCTTTTCCACACTCACTGCATACATAGGGTTTCTCTCCTGTATGAGTTCGCTGATGTCTGATAAGAGGGCTCTTTAGTGTGAAGCCTTTTCCACACTCATTACATATATAGGGCTTTTCTCCAGTATGAATCCGCTGATGAACAATGAGACAGTGTTTCATGGAAAAGCCTTTCCCACATTCACTGCATGAATATGATTTCTCTTCTGTATGAGTTTGCTGATGAGTGAGAAGACTGTTCTTTAAAGTGAAGCCTTTCCCACATACGTTACATGTAAAAGGTTTTTCTCCAGTATGAGTTCGATAATGCGCAATAAGACGCCTTTTCTCAATGAAGCCTTTTCCACATTCACTGCATGTATAGGGTTTCTCTCCTGTATGAGTTTTCTGATGTGTAGTGAGACTGAACTTTGTAGAGAAGGCTTTCCCACATAAACTGCATCCATGGGGTTTCTCTCCTGTGTGAATTCGCTGATGATAAATTAGCTGACACTTCTTGATGAAGGCTTTACCACATTCAGTGCATATATAGGGTTTCTCTCCCATATGAGTCTTCTGGTGTAGACTGAGCTGGGATTTCTGGGTAAAAGTTTTGTCACATTCAGTGCATTCATATGGTTTTAGCCCTGTATGTGTTCTCTGATGTTCGGTGAACCTGGACTTTCTAAAGAATGCTTTCCCACACAGACTGCATCCATGAGGTTTCTCTCCTGTATGAATTCTTTGATGATCAATGAACTGAGATTTCTTGATGAAGGCTTTCCCACATTCACAGCATATGTGGTTTTTCTCTATTTTGTAAGTTCTCTGGTGTTTAATGACCTGGGACTTGTTGCTGATGAGTTTTGCACTTTCAGTGAATTGAACGTCAGCATAAAATTGTTCATGCTTACCATGGAGAAAGGCTCTTCCATTTCCATTTAACTCAGAGGAGTTCCTTAACTCACTGCTTCTATTCTGGTTTTCTAAACTTAAATTTGATTTTACAGTTTTTCCATATAGTTTAAACATATCATGATGTTGTCTTAACAGAAAATGACCTTTACTCTGATCAATAATATTTCCAAAGGTATTATATTCATGGTATTGTTCCATATGTTTCTGAATTCTTTTATTTTGCAAGTAATGCCACAGAGGATCATCAAATTCCCCAATGTCTAGGAAAGAAGAGAACAATGAGTCATTCTATAATTTTAGTTTGTTATAAAACTTAAAAAAATACTTTTATATGAGGAAGCTCTTTAATGAAAACTCCATGATATCAGTAAAAATGAAAATCCATAAATGTTCCTTAGTCTTACACATTAGTAAAAACCATAATCTAAACAAACAAGGTTGGGACAATTTACAATCTATGTAGATTTGACTGCTTTCTAAAGAGGTCTTTGTCAAACATACAGTGATGGTAAAATACAAGCAGTTCACTGTTCACAGTGAACCACAAAATTTGGAGGTACATCTGACTATGGTGGTTGATCCAAGATGATGAGGGGTACATTGATTTATTCCACAAATACTTGTTCAGTGGTTCTCACCTATAAGGCACAATGCTCATATGTGGGATATATAAACACATTCTTAATTTTCCCTAAAGTTCAACACTAGGGAAAAGTCAATAAACGAGGAAGCAAAGAAATAAAAGAGGGCAGTTGCAGATTGTGAAATGTGGTTAGAGGAGCATGTAAAGTGGAAGAAATCTGGATATGTCTGGAGAAATATATACAGAATCCTCATGAAAGTGAGGATTCATGGATTCCTCTGCATACTATATGGCTTAAGCCACTGGGTAGGTGGAATACATCATAAAGAGATAAGGAATATTGTTCAAGTTCAGAACATGGAAAAAATAAATTATAAACTGTGAAACATATACACTTAAAGATGATTATAAAATACCCAAGTACGAACATGAAGAAGGCAATCAAATATATAAATTTTGAAGGAAGGTCTTGACTACTGATGTCAATGTAGAAAACATTAGCATAAATTATTCAGAGAGAGAGTACCAGATGAGAACATGTTCCTAAACCCATAGGATGAAAGAAGATGAAAATATAAATCATTCCAACATGTAGTGTTTTGAATCCATTAAAATCATTGAAAGGAACCATAATGACAAGTGATGAGGAAAATATGTAGACTCAGGTACACAGAACAAATATTCCAGAGCAGTAACAATGTGAAATCATCACCATTTGGTTTCAACCTTTGTGTCATGCACTACAGAAAGGTTGTACTATCCCAAAAACTTGCCATTTTTCTACATTTTAGAGACCACCATTAAACAAACTCACAAAACAGTAATCTCAAATTTAGAGAAAATCTTCTGTAGTTAAGTCTTCAATCAATGGCCAAGCTGACACACATACTCCCAAGTTTCTATAGAAAGAGGGAACAATGATATGTAGTAACAGGGTGACTCTACTGAGGCTTGATTTACTCAAATTCTGCACATTCCAAGTAAGGACTGCCACTGACTGTCTCCTTGACTAGCTTTTGGGAGATATCTACTCTTATAAGAGTATCTTTGTAGTCCTGAAGCCTTGGGCCACACCAGATAGTTTATACTAACAATGTGATTTAAGGAGAATGCCTGTTTTTAGGCCTGTCTTGTGGGACAGGCTGTATCAGTGTGACCTCAGGGGCAAATGATAAAATCTCTAAGGTAAGTCACATGGGCATAGATGCCTACATGACTGAAACCCAACAAAAACCAAAGGCCCCAAGACTCAGGTGACCTTTCCTGGTAGGCAACACTTGGCATATGCTGTTATACATCACTGTTGGGAGAATGAAGCACTATTTATATAACTCCACTGGGAGAGGAAAACCAGAAGTTTGCCTCTGGTTTGTCCAGAATTTTGTATTCTTTACCACTGTTGATTTGAACCTGTGCTATTTCACTGCAAAAAAACATAATTGTGAGGATAATAGTTTTTCTGAGTCCTCTGAGTCGTTCTAGAAAATCACTGAACCTGAGGATAGTCGTGAGGACCCCTGACACAAATGATCCTTAGGGAATTTTGCAATAGGCGATGCACCACACATTTTTTTCAGAAGCAGATGTGCTGCCATATGGAATAAGGAAACTGTCATCTTTCCCAACACATTCTACTATGCTGTATCTGTATAAATACCGTATCTGAATTTTTCTTATTTCAAAAATTACTGATATCCTGATTCCTCATCTTGTTAATAAGAGCGTCTTTGATTGGCAATTATTAAGGGGTCCTAAAGGATCATCTTCCTTTTCTGGAAACCAACATTTGTGGTAGCTTTACCTTCAATTTTTTGTTTAAACCTCTCATTGTTCCTTATTATTATAATACAGCTACCATTCAGGTGAAAGATAAACAACCTAGAGCTAGAAGATACAAAGCAAACCTATCCTCCCACCATGCCACTTCAATTATTTAAAAACAATAAATACTTATATGGCAATTTGAGTTAATATTTAACAGTATACCACATTTACCCACTTTTCCACTCAACTAGTTCCCATACAAATACCTTCCAACATGGCCTTCAATTGGCCACATTCAGGTCAATCTTTCCCAGCATGGCTTTGCACATTTCAAATTTTCCACCTTTGGAAGATATTTCTTTATTTCCTACTAAATTCAGTCTGTTCAGCATATATTAGGATTGTGACTCACCAACTATAGCCTCATAAGAGAATCCCCTGAAGAGCTTAACATTTAGATGTCATGCCTAGAAATGACCAAAACTTGCATTTAAAAATGCTTGAAAAACAGTTGGAGGAGTATGGCCTCATCCCCACATGGTTAATCCATCAAAAAAGAAATCAGTGAATGATGATCATGCCTTCCATTCTTACATGAGAAAGAATGAGAAACTGTCTCTTCAATCCCAGGCTGCAAAGATACCTTGGGAAATATGAATGAGAAATGATACAGTATTTTCAAAATCAGTATTATATGTTATGGGAACAGTCTAGATTGGGAGTTTAGATAAGGAGGAATCTATTATATTCTGAAGTCCTTAAAATCATTTTATAAAAAGAGAATGAAAGTAACAAAAATATATAATGTCTGAATGGGACAAACACCAAAATCCCTTGGTGTCCATCCATTCTTACCTTGAATGAACATATAGAGACAATGTTTATGGCTCTGTATCTCCTGACACACATTACCTTTCAGAGATAGTGGCTTCTCGTGAAGTTCCTGCCTCACCATTTGCTCTTTCACAACCTGATTTATTATATAATCAATTTTCTGAGTCTAATCAACCAAGGTTTTTCTTTGCTTTAACTGTACTCAATTCCTAAAAGAGCTCATGTAGCCCCTATTTCTATCTCCAGGCATAACCTCTTCTGAACTCCTTACACATACAACCACAGTAGCAAGCTCCACTCAGACGCTAACAAATAACTCCAACCAATAATGTGTAAAACAGAACTTCTAACCACAGCCTGAATCTTCTTCACATATCTTCTCCATCAGAGTAAATGGCAATTTCACTCATCCCAAGAAACATGCAAAAACTTGTCGTCAATCTATATCTTTTTCTCACAATCCATATCTATTTCAGCGGAAAATCCCATCTGCCCTACTTTAAAAATACAACAAAATGGCCTACAACTCACTGTTTCTACCCAGGTCAAAGCCAAGCACTCTCTTACAGCAAAAGCCTGCTCACTGGCTTTCTTTCTACCCTGGCCACTAATGTCTACTTTCTAAAAGCAGCTAAAATGATTTATTTTTAAAAAATTTTAGCAACAGAAATAGAAGAGACCTTTAAGAAGAGAGCTCAGCATTAAGAGAACACTTAAAGTAAAGCTAGAATGATTAGAATTTAAGATGCAGAGTAGTATAAGAGAGCATATGCCACAAAAAGGATGGTGGGAAGCACTTTTCTAGAAGGAAAAATAATTCCTGGTTTTCACACAGAAAATGGGAAGTCATAGGCCTGTTGCTATGGAGATGAGTAAAATACATAGTACCAATAACAGAATAAAGAGAACAGAAAGAGATTAACTTATGAAAGGAACTTTTAACAGAGGAAAAAAAACAGTAAAACTAGTTTATAGAACCATAAAGAAGGGTCAAAAGAGAAACCAAGAAACTAGATACACAGTAAGACATTAAGTTATTATAGGGGTGCAGCATCCAAGGGGGAGTTGAATGTTAGGTGAAATCAGTATTTCCATGGGGTAGGAATGTACAGTAGTCAGATGGCAGTGTGAATACAAAATTGTCTCTTCAGGGGAGAATGCCTTAAAGGCGGAATTCATAGCAAGAGAGGTTGAAGGAACTGGCAGAGAGACATGGTGACAATGGATGAAGATAAAAATCTCTGGAAGAAAACTACATAAACAAACAAACAAAATAAGCTGTAATATAAAATAAATAGGGATCAGATTTCAGAAGAAAAAAAAGGGACAATATTTCCTCCACAATCCTATAAAGAAAATGCACTCTCACATGAAGAAAAGAGATACATGGAGGGACAGTTTCTGAACCTCAGTCACCATCTCAGTTCTGATAACTTCTCTGAATGATCAGAATATGGCTTCCTGAACCACCATGGAGGTTGTCATTCATTTACCTGGACAGATCCGACTGAGAATTTCTTCTTCTACTGTCCACGGTTCACTTTGTTTCAGCTTGGAGAGTGCATCAGGCTTGTTAGCTTGATACCCTGTTCATAAAAAATGATAGACTTATACATATTAAATGGTCTAGGGTAGGTCAAGAAGGGAGAATGTTACTGTGTAATAAAGAATTTGGCCTCAGCCCAAAGACAGGTCTAGCCTTTGTCCCCAGTTCACAGAAGGTAACTTGTAAATCCTCGGAATTTACCAAATGATATCAGTGTATTTGTTATTCATGGTGGGCCCCTCAGACTAAGTCCAGAGAGGGGAAGGACTGGAACTGAGTTCACCCACCTGGGTAATAATTCTATCAATCATGCCTATGTAAAGAAACCCCAATAAACTCTGGATACTGAAGCTTGAGAGAGCTTTCTTGTTTGTCAATACTCAGTGTGTATTGTCAAACATTAGCACTGGAGAGTAAGGCATCCTGAGGATGATAGAAGATTTGTGTTTGGAACCCAATCTGTGTTCCTACACTTGGCTGGTTTTAATTTATATCCTTTCACTATAAATAAAACTGTAAATGTAAGTATAGTGTTTTCCTGAGTTCTGTGAGTCATTTTAGAAAATTATTGTCAAAACTGAGGGTGATTGTGGGTGCCCCTATATTTGTAGCCAGTTGGTTTGAAGTGAAAATGGTACCAGGGACCCCCAAACTTGTGGCTAGCATCTGATATGAGGATAGACTTGTGGAGAATGCTCCCTCAGACTTTAGTTGGCTAAACTCTGTTGTAGTTAAATTTTAGGGATGACTTAGTTTTCACATCTACAAAGCCAAAGCTGTTCTTTCAGGAGCGAGTACATCATAGCCTTTCTTAAGAAAGGCAGATCTGAGAAGCTCTCATTTCAGAGCTCTGCAGGTGTTTTAAAGAACAGGTGAGAAAGGAAAGGTCACTGAATGAACAGTATCAGTGTCACCCCCCTGAGTGACACAGAAGAGCTGGCCTCACCCACTGACACCAGGTTGCTATAGTTCTCCAACATCACATCTAGGAACAGGTCCTTTTGAGCAGGGTCCAGGAGCTGCCACTCTTCCCAGGTGAACTGCACAGCCACATCCTCCAAGGTCAACAATTCCTATAATCACAGGGTCCTACTTAACGAAGTTGTGTTCCTTTGATAAGATGTAAGGAAGTCATTTTGCTCATTTTTGCCACATAGGAAATTGGGTTTTTTCCTTAATATACTGTGATAGAATCAAAATTCTATAAAATGTTGTTATTGTGAAGTCACCCATTCAACCAAGTTGAAAATTCAAACAAGTTTCTGTAATAGATAGTCATTAAATCTCCTTGTTAATGTAAGAACACCTGCAATATATATTATTTGAATATCTATTTGTCAATCCTAAACTATATGCTACTTATAAGTATATGAATAATACAGATTCCTACATTCACTGTGAGGTTTCAAAGTCAGTATCAGAACCAGCAACAAAAGGCTCTATAGATGTTAGAATAGTAAAGCAATATATACCAAATAAATGTGGTTTGAATAAAATAAAGGAAACAATACATAACTGTATAAGATATAAGAGATTATAAAATGATTAAACAAATGTGCAAAAAATTATTTCTAAATGAATATATATAAGGGTACATAAATACACCCAAGACATCCATATATGAATGTATGATTATCTTTAGACAGGTTAATACCATATTACTCACAATGACAAGATAATTCATGAAATGTACTATGCCTTTGTGGAAATAACCCAAAATGAAGAAAAGATGATCAAAGAGGTGGAAAGTATAAAGGGGAGGTGGAAAAATATGGAGCATAAATTAAAAGGGTCTAACATAAGCTTTTCATAGTGCTATGGAGATTACAGCATAAAAGAAAAACAATGCCCTAAGATCTAAGGACTAAGAAATTTTCAGAACTAATTAAATAATCCATACCTCAGACTTAATAAATCCACACCAGCAAACCTCAAGCAGGAAATCCACAACTAGACATATCTAGTATCTACACTGTAGCTAAAGAAAATCACATGCAAAGGGAAGTTTATGAAAGCATCAGAGAGACAAAGGATAGACCAAATTTACTGACAACTGATTTTTCCACAGAAACAATAAAAGACAGGTAGGAATGGAAGAAACCTGATGCTCTAGGAACACAGCCAGCCCTAAAGCCTATCCAGGACTGAAAGGTACAAAGAGTAGTCCTACAATATTGCACATGGGATCTGCTTCTTAACTGAATGGCCCCTCTCCTGACTGAGATGCACCACAAGGCTATGGCAGTATGGGAAATGGAGACTGGGAAGTCCCAAGGAACCATGGATGGATTAATCTATACCTTACCGATTACAGAGGTTGCTACAAAATGAAGAGAACAGACTCAGTAGTGGATGTGAGTGCTTAAGCCTGATCAGCTGATCACATTCTAAATCATCTCATATGAACCATCACTACTTTGGAAAAATAGTATATTGAGATTTGCACTAAACTTCACACTGACAAAATAACTTTCTGAGCTCATAATTCACCTTGTGTTGGCCCTCTGAAGAACCATCCAATGAGTTTGCTTGGTTTATTCCCACAGGAATCTAGGAGGAATTCTATAATAAGTACTTGTAGGAAATTCTGCTTCTGCATTTACGAGAAGGCTGCTGCTAAGGACACCATCTACCACATCACCTCTCTGGTAGACCATCAGAAAAACTTCCTCATATTCAGCACCATGAAAATTGACATCTCTAAGAACTGGTGCTCTTTCTTCTCAAAATCAATACATAGTGTGTGCCTTATCATGGTTCTTGTGTTGTGATGGCTGTCAGGGATGTTAGGCACATAGTGGCAGCTTATGGAACCAAGCTGCCAGGAACCAAGGTCCTGGGCAGTCACATATTATGTGCCAACATTAATCACACAGTAAGAATGCTACGAATAATATATCCCTGACACTACTTTGTTCTGATTTGGAAGTTAGTGTCTAAGTCTATTTTTCTCCACATACACCTATTTACAATTTATACTTTTCTGTTTACATGCACTGATTTTTACAGGCCCCAAAAAATCCACTGGAAAATAAAGGAAAGAATAAAACAAACCAAAAGTCACCTGGTCCTGGCTCATTTTCTTCCGATTTTGGGAAACCAACCAGGACACCCTGTTTTTGTTTCTTCTGGATCAGCTCTAAATCTGTGTCCAACAATTGCAGCCTCCAGTCAAAAGCGTCATCAGAAATGACAAGAGCCAAGTCTTGGCATTTCCTCGTCCTTCCTTCATTTGATTTCCTTTGCTTCTGGAAAGTCTGTACCTGGGGGCTAAAGAGAAAATTACAATGAATGGCGCAGGCAGTTAGGATCTGCATTTTTATTTCTTAAACCATGTGTGGCCATGTACTTCTACAAAAGTCCTTTTACATCTCAGGGTGCTTGCAATTCAATTTGAAGGATATTGTGTTATGCAAGTCATAAGCACTGTCTTATTTATTTTATCTTTACCATCCACTTCTTGATACAGTGCAAAGTATTATAAGTCCATGAAGGAATACTCTTAAAATACCCTTCAGTTACAAAACTGATAAAAAAAAATATCTTCAGGTGAAAAGAGAGGGAATACTTTATCAGAAGACCTGTATTGCAGTAAATGCTAAAGAATAGTCTTCAAATAAAAGGAAAGGAGCCTCAAATGTAAACTGTAGAGAAAGGAGTGAAGAGGAACAAAATGGTAAATAAGAGGTTAAGTCTAAATGAGCAATGACTGGAAAAAGTAATAGTGATAATATCTTAGGAGGTATTCAGTGCATAAGAGTTGAAATATACATGAGCTGTACACAGTTTAGGAGGTAGGTAAATGAAAATATTCTAAGGCCCTTGGATAACAGGAGTATAAAAGTACTAATTATCATAAGAATGATTGCATGTTATTTGCAATCTCTACAGTCAGTGCTAATACTAATAATTTTCAAAATATATGTAACAAGCAAAGCAAAAGAATCCGTATATGTAAACAATACATAATGTAAAATCCATTTACAAATAGTTAAAAATAGACAAACATAAAATAATTTTACTGATTAGGATTTAATTACATGACAAAAGCAGAGAGAAAAGTCTAGAAGTGTTTGCTCTGGAATTCAGGATCACAATTAACTCTGAGTACAGGTATGGGGGTTATGATGGGGAAGGGGCCATGGAACATAACTGCAAAGTATTATACTTATAATACTCTGACCTGGGCAATAGCTAGTTACATTGTACAGGTGGTCCTTGCTTGGCACAGGAGTAGTATTTGAGAGTTGCATTCAATAACATCAATTGCTCAAGAACAAGAGGAGGGGGGAGAGAAAGATGGAGGGAGGATAGATGAAAGAAAATGAGTTATAAATATAAATTTTCAAAAACACAAAACCATAAACACAGGGGAACTGAAAGGCTTATTTACTCAGTGTACTACATTCCAGCCTCCACAGTTCATTATTTAGTTATCTTACTTCACTAAATCTTCAAAGTAACACTGACAGTGGGATTTTAATTTCTCTTTTTGTTAACCAGGAAACAGCAACCCACCAGTTATGCATGTCACGCAATAAGCAAGAGGCAGGGTTGGACTGCAAAACCAAAACCATGTCATTCTGAGTCGATGCACTTCACACGTGGCCAAAATTATTTGTAAATAAGATGTCTGTTCAACCAATAAACCAAGTAAATAAGTAAAAGGCTATTGGTGGAATTCTCGTTAATTATATGATTGTTGAAGTGTTAACTGGATGGTACTGATGTTTACTATTTACTTTGAAATGCACCAAAACCAACAACAAAAAAAGAGTGATTTGGCCCTCCTTCTCCCCTCTCTTTCTCCGCCGGCCCGCCGCGCGGCGCCCACGCCCCGCAGCAGCCGACCCGCCCGCCCTCCTTCTCCCCTCTCTTTCTCCGCCGGCCCGTCGCGCAGCAGCCGACCCGCCCGCCCTCCTTCTCCCCTCTCTTTCTCCGCCGGCCCACCGCGCTGCGCCCACGCCCCGCAGCAGCCGAACCGCCCGCCCTCCTTCTCCCCTCTCTTTCTCCGCCGGCCCGCCGCGCGGCGCCCACGCCCCGCAGCAGCCGACCTGCCCGCCCCCCTCCTCCCCCTCCTGCTCCGGCCGCTCTCCAACCACCACGGTGCCCTCTTCCCCCGCCTTGACCGGCTCCTCCACCACCAGCCTCTACAGCCTTGCCGCCCTCACCTTTCCTCCTCCAGAACAGCAACTGGGGGAGTGGAGATAATACAGAGCAGCTCCCGGAGCCACGAGGGAGATCAAAGGGACGGCGTACCCCATCCTGGAACGGCTGACTATCTGGGAGAACCAGCTCCGGTGAGATCACCAAGGGGCACGGGCTTTCCTGGGTGGGACGGCAAGCGACCGGAGTCCCTCCCTTCCACCTTTCCAGGCCAGCTGGTAGAATTGGACAGGCGGTCCCCTTAGGCCGCGGCGGCTGGTGCCCCCACCACACGAGGCCCCCCGGAACAACTGAGATAGTTGGGTCGGAAATCCCCAGACTGCGGAGAACAGTGACCGGGGGATCCCTTCCAAACACGTGACTCCCCCGACGGCTGGGAATAGTGCACTCTCCCGGGCTGCGACAGCTGGCGCCCTCCCGCCACGCTTGGTGCCCCGGGCCGACTAGCTAATTCGGCCGGACGCTCTCCCGTGCTGCGGCGGCCGGCGACCCTCCCCGCATTCGGAACCCCAGGCCGGCTGGCATTCTTCCAAGACGCTTCGGCTGCCGAACCTCCCCTATGGCGAGAATTTTCCAGAGTTAAAGGACCCACAGCAACTTTAACTGGTGGAACCCGTAGACAAACGTGTGCCACGAGCGCCACCTACTGGGCAGGATAAGAAAAACAGAACCCAGGGATTGCACAGAAAAATCTTTCAACCTATGGGGTCGAACACCCAGGGAAATCTGACTAAATGCCCAGACGCCAGCAGAAGATAACGGATCACGCTCAGAAAATTGAACATATGGCCCAGTCAAACGAAGAAACCAATAGTTCAAATGAGATACAGGAGCTAAAACAACTAATGCTGAATATACGAACAGAAATGGAAAACCTCTTCAAAAACGAAATCGATAAATTGAGGGAGGACATGAAGAAGACATGGGCTGAACATAAAGAAGAAATAGAAAAACTGAAAAAACAAATCACAGAACTTATGGAAGTGAAAGATAAAGTAGAAAAGATAGAAAAAACAATGGATACCTACAACGACAGATTTAAAGAAACAGAAGATAGAATTAGTGATTTGGAGGATGAAACATCTGAATTCCAAAAAGAAACAGAAACTATCCGGAAAAGAATGGAAAAATTTGAACAAGGTATCAGGGAACTCAAGGACAATGTGAACCATACAAATATACATGTAGTGGGTATCCCAGAAGGAGAAGAGAAGGGAAAAGGAGGAGAAAAACTAATGGAAGAAATTATCACTGAAAATTTCCCAACTCTTATGAAAGACCTAAAATTACAGATCCAAGAAGTGCAGCGCACCCCAAAGAGATTAGACACAAATAGGCGTTCCCCAAGACACTTCAAAGAGAAAGAGAGGATCTTGAAAGCAGCGAGAGAAAAACAATCCGTCACATACAAGGGAAACCCAATAAGACTATGTGTAGATTTCTCAGCAGAAACCATGGAAGCTAGAAGACAGTGGGATAATATATTTAAATTACTAAAAGAGAAAAACTGCCAGCCAAGACTCCTATAGCCAGCAAAATTGTCCTTCAAAAATGAGGGAGAAATTAAAACATTCTCAGACAAAAAGTCACTAAGAGAATTTGTGACCAAGAGACCAGCTCTGCAAGAAATACTAAAGGAAGCACTAGAGTCAGAACCGAAAAGACAGAAGAGAGAGACATGGAGAAATGTGTAGAAAGAAGGAAAGTCAGATATGATATATATAATACAAAAGGCAAAATGGTAGAGGAAAATATTATCCAAACAGTAATAACTCTAAATGTCAATGGACTGAATTCCCCAATTAAAAGACATAGACTGGCAGAATGGATTAAAAAACAGGATCCTTCTATATGCTGTCTACAGGAAACACATCTTAGACCCAAAGATAAATATAGGTTGAAAGTGAAAGGCTGGGAAAAGATATTTCATGCAAATAACAACCAGAAAAGAGCAGGAGTGGCTATACTAATATCCAACAAGTTAGACTTCAAATGTAAAACAGTTAAAAGAGACAAAGAAGGACACTATAAACTATTAAAAGAAACAATTAAGCAAGAAGACATAACAATCATAAATATTTACGCACCGAACCAGAATGCCCCAAAATACGTGAGGAATACACTGCAAACACTGAAAAGGGAAATAGACACACATACCATAATAGTTGGAGACTTCAATTCACCACTCTCATCAATGGACAGAACATCTACACAGAGGATCAATAAAGAAATAGAGAACCTGAATATTACTATAAATGAGCTTGACTTAACAGACATTTATAGGACATTACATCCCACAACAGCAGGATACACCTTTTTTTCAAGTGCTCATGGATCATTCTCGAAGATAGACCATATGCTGGGTCACAAAGCAAGTCTTAACAAATTTAAAAATATTGAAATCATACACAACACTTTCTCGGATCATAAAGGAATGAAGTTGGAAATCAATAATAGGCGGAGTGCCAGAAAATTCATAAATACATGGAGGCTCAACAACACACTCTTAAACAACAAGTGGGTCAAAGAAGAAATTGCAAGAGAAATTAGTAAATACCTAGAGGCAAATGAAAATGAAGACACAACATATCAAAACTTATGGGACGCAGCAAAGGCAGTGCTAAGAGGGAAATTTATTGCCCTAAATGCCTTTATCAGAAAAGAAGAAAAGGCAAAAATGCAGGAATTAACTTTCCACTTGGAAGAACTGGAGAAAGAACAGCAAACTAATCCCAAAGCCAGCAAAAGGAAAGAAATAACAAAGATTAGAGCAGAAATAAATGAAATTGAAAACATGAAAACAATAGAGAAAATCAATAAGACCAGAAGTTGGTTCTATGAGAAAATCAACAAGATTGATGGGCCCTTAGCAAGATTGACAAAAAGAAGAAGAGAGAGGATGCAAATAAATAAGATTAGAAATGAAAGAGGAGACATAACTACTGACCTCACAGAAATAAAGGAGGTAATAACAGGATACTATGAACAACTTTACGCTAATAAATACAACAATTTAGATGAAATGGACAGGATCCTGGAAAGACATGAACAACCAACTTTGACTCAAGAAGAAATAGACAACCTCAACAAACCAATCACAAGTAAAGAGATTGAATTAGTTATTCAAAAGCTCCCTAGAAAGAAAAGTCCAGGACCAGACGGCTTCACATGTGAATTCTATCAAACATTCCAGAAAGAATTACTACCTACTCTCCTCAAACTGTTCAACATAATCGAAGTGGAGGGAAAACTACCTAATTCATTCTATGAAGCCAACATCACCCTCATACCAAAACCAGGCAAAGATATTACAAAAAAAGAAAACTACAGACCAATCTCTCTAATGAATACAGATGCAAAAATTCTCAATAAAATTCTAGCAAATCGTATCCAACAACACATTAAAAGAATTATACATCATGACCAAGTAGGATTCATCCCAGGTATGCAAGGATGGTTCAACATAAGAAAATCAATTAATGTAATACACCATATCAACAAATCAAAGCAGAAAAATCACATGATCATCTCAATTGATGCAGAGAAGGCATTGGACAAGATTCAACATCCTTTCCTGCTGAAAACACTTCAAAAGATAGGAATACAAGGGAACTTCCTTAAAATGATAGAGGGAATATATGAAAAACCCACAGCTAATATCATCCTCAATGGGGAAAAATTGAAAACTTTCCCCCTAAGATCAGGAACAAGACAAGGATGTCCACTATCACCACTATTATTCAACATTGTGTTGGAAGTTCTAGCCAGAGCAATTAGGCAAGAAAAAGAAATACAAGGCATCAAAATTGGAAAGGAAGAAGTAAAACTATCATTGTTTGCAGACGATATGATACTATATGTAGAAAACCCAGAAAAATCCACAACAAAATTACTAGAGCTAATAAATGAGTACAGCAAAGTAGCAGGCTACAAGATCAACATTCAAAAATCTGTAGCTTTTCTATACACTAGTAATGAACAAGCTGAGGCGGAAATCAAGAAACGAATCCCATTTACAATCGCAACTAAAAGAATAAAATACCTAGGAATAAATTTAACCAAAGAGACAAAAAACCTATATAAAGAAAACTACAAAAAACTGCTAAAAGAAATCACAGAAGACCTAAATAGATGGAAGGGCATACCGTGTTCATGGATTGGAAGACTAAATATAGTCAAGATGTCAATCCTACCTAAATTGATTTACAGATTCAATGCAATACCAATCAAAATCCCAACAACTTATTTTTCAGAAATAGAAAAACCAATAAGCAAATTTATCTGGAAGGGCAGGGTGCCCCGAATTGCTAAAAACATCTTGAGGAAAAAAAACGAAGCTGGAGGTCTCGCGCTGCCTGACTTTAAGGCATATTATGAAGCCACAGTGGTCAAAACAGCATGGTATTGGCATAAAGATAGATATATCGACCAATGGAATCGAATAGAGTGCTCAGATATAGACCCTCTCATCTATGGACATTTGATCTTTGATAAGGCAGTCAGGCCAACTCACCTGGGACAGAACAGTCTCTTCAATAAATGGTGCCTAGAGAACTGGATATCCATATGCAAAAGAATGAAAGAAGACCCATCTCTCACACCCTATACAAAAGTTAACTCAAAATGGATCAAAGATCTAAACATTAGGTCTAAGACCATAAAACAGTTGGAGGAAAATGTTGGGAGATATCTTATGGATCTTACAACTGGAGGTGGTTTTATGGACCTTAAACCTAAAGCAAGAACACTGAAGAAGGAAATAAATAAATGGGAGCTCCTCAAAATTAAACACTTTTGTGCATCAAAGAACTTCATCAAGAAAGTAGAAAGACAGCCTACACAATGGGAGACAATATTTGGAAACGACATATCAGATAAAGGTCTAGTATCCAGAATTTATAAAGAGATTGTTCAACTCAACAACAAAAAGACAGCCAACCCAATTACAAAATGGGAAAAAGACTTAAACAGACACCTACCAGAAGAAGAAATACGGATGGCCAAGAGGCACATGAAGAGATGCTCAATGTCCCTGGCCATTAGAGAAATGCAAATCAAAACCACAATGAGATATCATCTCACACCCACCAGAATGGCCATTATCAACAAAACAGAAAATGACAAGTGCTGGAGAGGATGCGGAGAAAGAGGCACACTTATCCACTGTTGGTGGGAATGTCAAAGGGTGCAACCACTGTGGAAGGCAGTTTGGCGGTTCCTCAAAAAGCTGAATATAGAATTGCCATACGACCCAGCAATACCATTGCTGGGTATCTACTCAAAGGACTTAAGGGCAAAGACACAAACGGACATTGGCACACCAATGTTTATAGCAGCGTTATTTACAATTGCAAAGAGATGGAAACAGCCAAAATCTCCATCAACAGAAGAGTGGCTAAACAAACTGTGGTATATACATACGATGGAATATTATGCAGCTGTAAGACAAGATAAACTTATGAACCATGTAATAACATGGACGGACCTAGAGAATATTATGCTGAGTGAATCCAGCCAAAAACTAAAGGACAAATACTGTATGGTCCCACTGATGTGAACGGACATTCAAGAATAAACTTGAAATATGTCATTGGTAACAGAGTTCAGCAGGAGTTAGAAACAGGGTAAGACAATGGGTAATTGAAGCTGAAGGGATACAGACTGTGCAACAGGACTAGATACAAAAACTCAAAAATGGACAGCACAATAATACCTAATTGTAAAGTAATCATGTTAAAATACTGAATGAAGCTGCATCTGAGCTATAGGGTTTTTTTTGTTTTTGTTTGCTTGTTGGTTTGTTTGTTGTTGTTGTTTTTTACTATTATTACTACTTTTATTTCTTTTCTTTATATTAACATTTTATATCTTTTTCTGTTGTGTTGCTAATTCCTCTAAACCGATGCAAATGTACTAAGAAACAATGATCATGCATCTATGTGATGATGTTAAGAATTACTGAGTGCATATGTAGAATCGTATGATTTCTAAATGTTGTGTTAATTTCTTTTTTTTTTCTTTCCGTTAATAAAAAAATAAAAATAAAATAAAAAAAAGAATGGTAGGGAGGGATGGAGATAGAAAAAGTGTTAGACGAAACCACAAAACGTTGATGTTGCTGAATCTGGTCGTGAGTTCACGGGGGCTGGTTTACTATACTGGTCTCTAGTTCTGTGTACATTTGAAATGTTTCAAGACAGAAAGTTGTTTTGTTTTTAATAAAACCTACAACCAGAAAAAAAAAAAAAGAGTGATTTATGAACAGAGGGATGGACAGGTGGCTAGATATGGTAGAGTTAATTTGGTATAATGTTAATGGTAAAATCTGGGCGCTAGGTATAGGGGTTGGTAACCCTAGACCTCAATATTTCTGCAAGCTTAAAATTTTTCAAACTAAAATGTTGGGTGGTGTGTCAGTATGAAACTGTTGTGTACCCCAGAAAAGTCATGTTCTTTAATCTTCATTCAATAACGTTGGGTGGGATCTTTTTGATTAGGTGGTTTCCAGGGAGATGTGTCTACCCATTCAAGGTGGGGTGCTTATCAGAAAAGAGGGAACAATTTGAAAAAGCTCTAGAGCTGGCACAGCCAGAGACTTTTGGAGCTGCAGAAGGAAAATGCCCCCAGGGAAGTCCTTTGAAAGAAGTCTGGAGAGAAAGCTAGCAGATGTTGCCACATGCCCTGCCAGCTGACAGAAGTATTTTGTACCCATTGGGCCTCTCTTGAATCACAGTATCTTTCCTTGGATGCCTTAGTTTGGACATTTTAATGGCCATAGAACTGTAAACTTGCAACTTAATGAATTCTCTTTTTAACAACCATTCCATTTCTAGTATAGTGCATTCGAGCAGTTTTAGCAAATCAATACAGGTGGAGAGAAGATACTGTAGTCATAAGAATTTGATTCATTTTTATAAAGAATTTGTAATTTGTAAATGAAAAAAGAAACTCATGGTACGTTTATGCAGTCCATCTGGTTTATGAATATTAAGCACATAACAAAAACCTAACACTGAAATATAATAACATTTTGATAAGAGTTATCTTTGGGGAACAGGATTTTCCATGAAATGTTATTTTACCTGTATCGGAAAGAACCTGAAGGGAACTACCCAAGAGCAATTGGCAGTAAAAGTGCAGAACAAAGGATAAAAATTGCATCTTAAATATAAAACTTGTTAATTTTAGGCATGCTGAATCACTCATCTACCCGAAACCTTTCCTTTATGAGGGTTCAAGAGTAAAGCGTGATGTGGAGAGCAAGTGGGATTCAAAAACGAAATGGGGTGAAGGGACTTGGACCCGAAAGGCTGACAGGGAAGGTTAACGCACGTCACGTGTTTCGCAGCATCCAAGGAATGCGCTTAACCTACACACCAGCCATGGGGCACGGACCTTCAAAGCTGTAGCTCTGACATGTACAAGGACCCCGAAACAGTTCCTTCACCACTGAGCTCCAAATAAAACCCCAAATGACAAACCCCAGTCTTTAAGTTCTCAGCAAAATCTCACCTCGAAGGTGGCATTCGTAGATCTCTAGAGACTTATAACTACTTATTCTCAGAGCCCCCCATGAATGACGTTAAAGGCACCCCAATCGCACACACTATCGACTACGGACCCCTTGGCACTCCGGGACAAAAAAACACCGCGCACACAATACGCCCCTCGAAATCCCACAAGTAACACCCAATCCCGACGCCGACAGACGACCCCCGTCTTGTGCCAAGACCAGGCCCAGACACCGACCTCATTTTCTGCAGCCGCCACCGCGACCTGCCAGCTGCTGAACCTACTTAGCAGTGCTGGGTCCGCTTCCGGTCCCCCAGCCCAGTTTCTTACGGGCGTACGGTGGCCTACGAGGGTCGAAACCATTTCTACAAAATGAGGACAGCTGGATTTCCGGTTTCTTCCTAGCGAAAACATGGCGCATCCTATACGCTACAGCCCTGGAGGCGGCCATCTTTCAAGGGGCGGGGCAAAGGGGCTGATTCTGCGCGGGTACCCAGGAATTGCGGTGAGGAGGAGCGGCTTCCGAAAATGGTCCAGTTTCCTGGCACTTCAGCCCTTGGTGAAAATGGATAGATGCTTAGAACTTCCAGTTTACGTGAAGCAAAAATGCCATCTTAGAGGAAAATGAGGCTTCTGTACAATTCCTAGCCGGGAAGGAAAAGGGCGAAAGGACAGCTGAAAGATAACTACACAGCGCTTCTGGGGAAGCGACTTTTCCAGAACAAGGTTAGCGAAGTTCTGAGGCTGAAGGGAAGGCGGTGACAGATAAAAGTGCCCGCAACGCGCCGAAGTGGAAATTCTCTTGTTTCGGGAGCAGGGCTTTCCCTTCAGACCAGGATGAAGTAAAGATGAGGAGAAGGCCCTGAGGACCAATGGAAAAAGGACAACTTCAGGGAAAATAAAAGGTCATGTGAAGGAAAAAAAAGGAGTCGTTACATACTACACTTGTCAACTGCAAGTAGTATCTACAATGTCCAGTAATGTAAACCTTAAATTTGGATCCAAATAAACCTCTCATGTAACTATATTTTTAAATGGGGGAAAATTGTGTGTGTGTGTGTGTGTGTGTGTGTGTGTGTGTGTGTGTTTGAGAGAGAGAGAGTGTGTGTGTGTATGTGTGAGAGAGAGAGAAAGAAGGGGAGAGGAGGGACACAGAATCTGTAGATGTGTCTAAATCTAAAATATCAATTAATGCGATAAACAGGTTACTTAGAATACCAAATCAGTTAAAAGACTTGTAAAATGTACAGCCACAAGTGCCCTAAATGATTTTTATAACATTAATTTATAAAAATTGAAAGGTAAGAAGAGAAATACACGCTCAATCCACTTTAAAAGTATTTTAAACTCAAAGGACACAGTGATAATTTTTTCACTCCTATAAATTCGGTTACTGAAAGGATTTGGTAACACTGGAACCTACTGTATTGGCAGCAAGTCAGGGGGCATGTGAACTAATAAGGTGCTTGTGGGAGTACAAATTGGAAAATATCTTCAGGGACGAAATTTGACATTAACAACTTTATAAGCACATATACTGCTGACTCTGCTATTCCACTTTTAAGAATTCCTCTATGTGCAAAATGTATGTGTATATTTATAATGTTCTTTGTCATAGTTTGTAACAGGAAAGAGGAAATAAGGTAAATGTTTATCAAGAGGGAGGGAAATGATTAAATAAATTATGAAATGATTTTGTGATTGTCTACAATGAAGCCATGAGAAATAATTTCATAAATTTATGTAGGACTATATCCAAATTGTATTTTTGAGTGTAAAAAAGCAAGTGGTAAAAAAGCATAGCATGAATCGACACTCGAGAATAAACTTGGAATATGTCATTGGTAACAGAGTTCAGCAGGAGTTAGAAACAGGGTAAGATAATGGGTAATTGGAGCTGATGGGATACAGACTGTGCAATAGGACTAGATACAAAAACTCAAAAATGGACAGCACAATAATACCTAATTGTAAAGTAATCATGTTAAAATACTGAACGAAGCTGCATCCGAGCGATAGGTTCTTGTTTTGTTTTGTTTTGTTTGTTTTGTTCTTATTATTATTTTTATTTTTTTTCTATATATTAACATTCTATATTTTTTTCTGTTATACTGCTAGTTCTTCTAAACCGATGCAAATGTACTAAGAAACGATGATCATGCATCTATGTGATGATGTTAAGAATTACTGATTGCATATGTAGAATGGTATGATGTCTAAAAAAAAAAAAAAAAAAAAATGGTCAGCACAATACTGCCTAACTGTAATGTAATTATGTTGGAACGCTGAATGAAGCTGCATCTGATCTATAGTTTTTTTTTCTTGTTTTTTTTTTCTTTCTCTTATATATTTTTGTACTTTTTATTTTTATTTGTGTTTTCTCTGTGTTATCACTTTATTTCTTTTTCTGTTGTCGTGCTATTTCTTTCTCTAAATCGATGCATATGTACTGAGAAATGATGACCATACACCTATGTGATGATATTAAGAATTACTGATTGCATATGTAGAATGGATTGATTTCTAATGTTGTGTTAGTTAATTTTTTTTAATTAATAAAAAAAAAATAGAAACAAGAAAAAAAAAGCATAGCATGTTAATATTCATGGGTTTTAAAGGAAAAGAGTATACATTATATGTTTTTACTTGCACATGTCTACATATATATGGAAGAACAAGATAAAAATAACAGTTTAAGTTGCTGAAATAAATTTAATTCAGGAATTCAATGAAACGCAACATTTGTTAATCCATAACTACATTTCAGTGTCTTAATAAATAATTTTTATATTTTGCATAAGGTTTATTACAGAGAGAAATAAAACTCAACATGTCCATGCTCCCAGTGTGAATCCTGGTTCCAGTTCCGGAGGTAGCAGAGGAGCCCTCATGTATATACTGGGAGAAAGTATGTCTAGACCAATCTGTCTGGTGGACTTTTTTTTTTTTTTTTGGCATGGGCAGGGACCAGGAATTGAACCCAGGTCTCCAGTATGGCAGGCGAGGACTCTGCCTGCTGATCCACCATGGCCCACCTAGTAGATTTTTTGTACCAGAACCTTTCTGTGGTTAAGAAGGGAGCTCACTGAGCTCTCCTACAGAACTATGGGAGAGTAATCAAGTCATGCTGACTGGGGCAAGGGACCACTGGCTATAGGAAGGGCTTGCAGTACAGTGCATATGACTAGGAGAAAAATATTTGCTCGGGAAGAGGGGATATTCATATCCATGTAAATAGGGGAATTCTTAGGGCCACATATGCATGTCCAAGACAATTTATATTCTGAGACATTTATTCCTTAAGCTTGTATTCAGCTAGTGTTATGACAGAACTTTCCTTAAATTTCAAGAGCTAAGAAAATAAAAAGAGGGGGGAAAAATACCTCTCTTGGTCTTTGGAGATTGGTCTGTGTGAGTTCTCTCCTTCAAACTTTATCCATACAAAATCAGAAGAAGAAGAAGAAAAGATTGTATCCATGCAGCAAATCTGGATAATAGTTTCAGATCAAAGCATAAGGGCCTTCCTGATCCTTTCCATGTCAATGGCTGAGAGATTCCAAATAGAGTTGAGAGGTTATCCTGGAGGTTATTCTTACACAAAAAGAACAATGAAATGGGAAGTGATGTTAAGTAAAGGAAGATTAAAACATTAGAAATCATCAGTGAGGAGGATCAGACCTGGGACATTCAGCCAAAGACTTTAAATAAACATGGAAAGGATCAGGAAGGCCCTTATGCTTTGATCTGAAACTATTATCCAGATTTGCTGCATGGATACAATCTTTTCTTCTTCTTCTTCTGATTTTGTATGGATAAAGTTTGAAGGAGAGAACTCACACAGACCAATCTCCAAAGACCAAGAGAGGTATTTTTCCCCCCTCTTTTTATTTTCTTAGCTCTTGAAATTTAAGGAAAGTTCTGTCATAACACTAGCTGAATACAAGCTTAAGGAATAAATGTCTCAGAATATAAATTCCAGCAATAACACACTAAAATATCAGAATGTCCAATTATCAACAAAAGAACAATGAAATGGCCAGCCAACACGACGAGCAGTCTCACCATGCTCCCCCTCTCTGGGTGGGACATGACTCCCAGGGGTGTGGACCTTCCTGGCAACATGGGACAGAGATCCTGGAATGAGCTGAGACTCATCATCAAGGGATTGAGAAAAACCCTAGAATGAACTGAGAATTAACATCAAGGGATTGAGAGAACCTTTTCGACCAAAAAGAGGAAGAGTGAAATGAGATTAAGTGTCAATGGCTGAGAGATTCCAAATAGAGTTGAGAGGTTATCCTGGAGGTTATTCTTACACAAAAAGAACAATGAAATGGGAAGTGATGTTAAGTAAAGGAAGATTAAAACATTAGAAATCATCAGTGAGGAGGATCAGACCTGGGACATTCAGCCAAAGACTTTAAATATGCTTGAAGAACTAAAGGAAAACATGGTCAAAGAACTACAGGAAAATGATAGATGAACAAAATGTCAATAAAGAGATGGAAATTATGAAAAGGCAAAAACAGAGCTGAAGACCACAGTAACAGAAATTTAAAATTCCCTAGAGGGGTTCATCGCAGATTGGAGCTGGCAGAAGAATCAGTGAATTTGAAGATAAGATAATTCGAGTCATTCATTCTGAGAAGCAGACAGAGGAAAGGATAAAGAAAAGTGACCAGAGCCTGAGGAATCTGGGGAACACCATCAAGTATACTAGTATAGCATTTTGGGATTCCCAGTAGAAAAAAGAAAGAGACAGAATATTCAAAAAATAAAGGCTGAACATTTCCCATATTTAATAAGAGACATGACTATACACATTGAAGAAGCTCAACCAACTCCAAACCAGATAAACCCGTGTCACATCATGTTATAATGAAAATAGACCCATATCACATCATAGTATAATCAAATGGTTGAATGCCAAAGATTAAGAGAGAATTCTGAAAGCTTCAAGAATGAAGCAGCATGTCACATGTAAGGGAGCCTCCATAAGGACTGATTTCTCATTGGAAACCATGGAAGCAAGAAGGTGGTGGGAAGACGTAAAGTATGGAAAACAAAAATTGTCACCCAAGAATTCTATACCTGGCAAAACTGGGATACAGAAAAATGGGGGAGGATGCAAGACATTTCCAGATAAACAAAAGCTGATCAATTTCATCATCACTAGACCAATCGTACAAGAAACACTAAACAGAGTTCTCGTATCTAGGGCACTAGACAATTGATGGAAGTGACATGAAGAAATAAAGATAACCAGTAAAGATAATGGCATGGATAAATATTAGTACTGTTGTATTTTTTTATTCATAACTTCCTGTAGGAAGTAAAAAGTAAAGTTACAAATTAAAAAATACCATTGTTAAGTCGATAGGTTTGGACATATAATGTATAAATATATATTTGTGACAAGAACTACGTAAAGATGGGGGATGGAGGGGTATAGGAACATAGTTTATGTATGCTATTCAAGTTGTTAACTTGGTATCAAAGCAAATGAGTTTGTTATAGATTTAAGATGTTACTCTTAAGCCCCATGGAAACCACAAAGAAAACATCAGAGAATATACAAATTTATGGGGGGGGCAGGGTCTGTAGGGAGTTAATGCAAAATGAGTGTAGGTTTTCTGTATGGAGTGAAGGCAAAGTTATAGCCATGGATGGTGGTGAGGGTACTGCAACATTGCATATGTGATTAACCCTATTGAATGATATGCTTGCGAGGGGTTGAGATATGAAGATTTATACTGTAATAACTTTCCACAATTTAAAAACACACAAAAGAATAAAGAGATGATGTCATTTTAATGTAACACATGATACTACAATCTTAGAGGAGAAAAGGCTCAAAAGGACATTATTGGGACATAAATATTAGAATATAGAGTATAAGCTATTTCTTGTTAAATTTCTTGAACTTGATAACTGCAGTTGATTACATAAGTAAATAGTTCATACACAAGTAAACTGTTCATAGGAAATGTGTAGGAGCCAAAGGTTTAAAGCAAGACCTACAGAATTTGTTGCAAGCAGGTGGCCTCAGGATGGCGGCAGTAAACTGTGGAGATTGTTATGTAGAGCAGTCTGGGAGGAAGAGAATGTTTACCCCAAACAGTTATGTTAAGGATGAAGAACACTGTAAGATAAGAATTTTGCTCCCTCAGGAAATGCCTGCATATCTATTGACATCCTGTGGTATATAACTAGGATCTGCTTAAGAATAAAATTGTCTGAAGTCTGTCTGAAGTAAACTCAAGATTTAGACCCCCTAAGCCTGTCTGTGTCTTTCTTTCTTTCTTCCTTTCTTTTTTTCTCATCATTCCTTAATATCCTTCGAGCTCCATTTCAATAGGAAGCAACATTTGGCGCCCAACGTAGGGCTCGAAGAAGACTCCAAATCAATATTAAGGAACCAAGGAAAAGTCTCATTAGAGGCATGTGTGTCCAGCCGATAGAAGAGGACTCAAGTCATATTGGTAAAGTAAGCATTTTCCTTGGATCATCAGGGTAACAGGTAATCATAATAGGCGGCTGGAGGAGTATGTGTGTGTGTTAAAGCTACTGGGGTGCCTGTTAAAACATCTGAATTAGTAAGCTTATTTGAGCTCATTCAAAAACATTGTTGTTGGTTTCAGCCTTAAGGCCGTAATGTTTTAAATCTTAAGTAATGGAAATTGGTTATGAAGGCTTCACAGTGAACATAACAAAACGGGGAAAATATTCCTGTTTCTATTTGGTTATTGTGTTCAGTCAGGCAATGAACTACCTGGCTCATGCTTTGTCTTAAACTCTAAGTTGTGTTTCTTCTCAATTTCCCACTACCACTTCTTACCCTGTTTCGACAGTTGCTTGAGCCAGACTCGGCAATTGGTGCCCAAACAGGGATCTAATAAGGGAACTCTTAAAGTATAAAGTGAGGAGATGCTCCAGGGACATCCACTACAAATACTACAGGCGGGCCTTTTTGGGTTGAGCAGTGGCCCTTATCTGTAGAGAGGTTTGAGGCTCTGACTCGGTTGATTTGGGAACAGTTTGGAGCAGGGCGTTTAGAGGAGTCTCGTGGTTCTTGGAATTCTCCAATATTTATTGCAGGAGGGAGGTCAGGAAAATGGAGAATGTTGACTGATTTGATAAAAGTTGATACTGTGGTTCAGCCTATGGAGTCATTGCAGCCTGGCTTGCCCACACCAGTTGTAATTTCTAAGAACTGATTTATTGTGGCATATTTCTCAGGGACTGGAGCCTAGCCATACTTAAAAATTTTAATCCTTCTCTATGTTCACCCCCTTCCCCCTTATCTGTGACCTAGCTCACTGTCCCCCCTTCCCCCTCTTGTTGTAGACCGCCCATTTCCATAGCTCACCACAAACCCACAACCCTTCCTGTTTTCTCCTCCCTTCTCTACCCCTAATTCTAGCTCTACACCTGCCTGAAGCTTAGCAACTGCCTCCTAGCTTGTGTGATTGGCTGTCACCTCCTGACGTGTGAGCCCGAAACTCCACCCCTTCCCCGAATGTACTTAAGCCCTGCGCTTTCCGAGCTCTGGGTCGTCGATCGAGCCCCGGGGTTTCCTAACCCCAGATGTCTCACTCCTCGGGTCCCCGGGTGGCCCATCCCGGTGTGTATCAATAAAAGCGTTAACCCGCATCTGGCCTCAGTGAAGACTTTTCTCGCGACCGCCGGCTGGGGAAAGCGCCGGCTTCAGCTTACCCAGGTTAATTCCCTGCGAGCTCGCCCCAAACCCACCCAGTGTACCGGTCGTACGGCCCGGCTGAAGCTATCAGCGGCAATTTATTATGATAGATTTTAAAAATTGCTTCTTTGCCTTGCCTTTGGCAGAGCAGGATAAAGAAAGATTGGTTTCTGGGCTTGTTCTTGATATGCTGCCTTTATATAGGGATTCATGTACACCTGAGTCAGAAAATATTCAGTGAGAAAGGAGCCATACCAAACGTGGGTCAGTGCTCATTGATGGTTCCTGTGGCAGGTTGGTCCCCAAGGGGGTGTGCAGTTCGGGATTGTAGTTCTGACTCAAGGTATTCTGTTAGGTTATCTTTGTTTAGTCTGAATGATTATTCTATGAGATTTATACCAATGCTACAGGTAAAGTCTTGTGATGGAGAGTGGGAATGGTAGCCCCATCTTCTTTTGTTGGCTTAAATTCTCGACAGGTAGTGGTTTGGAAACTGGCCATGAGCTTAGCTCCTATTTCATATTTTAAAAAGAAATATATTTTAAGAACTTTAAAACTAAAAATTCTTGTTAAAAACTATATATTAATAGTTAATGCATATTTGAAATATTAAAGTATTTTAAGTATTTAACATTATTCTAACAAATTTAATTTTGATGGTAATTACATATGTGGTAAAATATTCAAAGTAATGATTTAAGTATGAAAAATATGAAAGATGTATTTTTATTAATAGAAAAACAGAATAGTTTTATCCTAAAATGAATAGCTGTTACTAAATGAGAAAAATATAGGACAAAGCCTAAACTAATATAATAAGTGCTGAGGGTTTGTAAAAATAGAAATTCTGGTTAAAATCAAGAAAGATTTAATGAGTCTAAAATGACAATGTTTTCTTGGACTCTTAGCCTGTTCTAATGAAAAGATATAAAAAAAAATTTCTAGATAATTAGTTAAAAAGCAAAGAGTCTGTGTTTATCAAAATAACTTATGTTAACTTTTATCATGTTGTTATCTGTATAAAAAATACTGATTTTCTCCTGGGTATCATTATACTGGCAAAACCTGCTTCTTTTCTTGCCCTAAACCAAGTGGCTTAATCTATTAATCTAAATACTATGACTATAAATGAATCTATTACTGGATAAATCATATTCAAATCATATAAATACCTATATTCCTTTAAGCCAAAATATCTTAAGGCTTTGTCCAGTCTTTATATAAACTACATATGTATAAACTAAATTTATCCTAAAATAACCATGGCTTATTTTGGGAGCAGATCAGACTTTAGGGCTGAATGCAAGGAAAAAATATACTTGTGGCGTCTTTTTGTTCACCTGATGTTGCCATTACATGCAACTGATGTTGCTATCACATGACCTTGGTAAGAAATAATTAAAATGTACACTCTAGCTGGGAGGACTGGCTATCCCCCCAGAAGGAGGTGTACTTTAATAAAGATATCTAGGTCCCAGGAAGCTCCTCTTGCTCCCTAGCCAGTTCCCAGAGGACCTAACTGGGCCCGGTCATGTAAGCAAATCGGAATTTGGCCACTATTGTGAGAAAATATCATAAAAACTGCATGAAATAAATTTAAAATTAGCAAAAATGCACAACCAATTATAAAGAATCCACATTCTTGCATTCTTTTTCAATCAATCCAGCGAATTCGGTTTTAAAAATCTGGTCATTTACTATGGGTACACGTCACTATTGACACTCTGCTTTCATTTTTGCTACCTGCCACTTTAGGGATTCCTAATTATATGTTACAAAACTTGTTTGATATTTTACAAGGAGATTCTGATTTATTAAGCAAAAGGCAGTTAACAGCTGCAGCTGAATGAAAGTTACAATTAATTGAACAATGTATTCAAAAAGGACAGCTTGTTCAAATAGATCTAAAAAAGCCTGTTGATTTTATTATTTTCTTTATCTTGCAATCAATCTCTCACAGGCCTATTTTAGCAAGATGGTGTTTTAAAATGGATTTTTTTTAAAAAAATTGACAAAAATGTTTAAATACATATTTGCAAAAGATTATTTCTTTAATAGCCAAAAGTCACCAAAATATTATCAATTAAGAAGTCATGATCCTAATCGCATAGTGTGTGATCTCAGAAAGGAAGAGGTTCAGTGTCTATATATTTTCAATACCTCTTGGCAAATAGCATTAAATAATTTAAGAGAACAAATGAATAATCATTTGCTATATCAAAACTTTTACAATTTTTAAAAAAGAACGCAATGGATTTTGCCTAAAATAGTTCTAGCTTCCCTGGTAGCTATTACTGTCTTTACTGATAATAATATTAATGGGAATATGTCACTCCAGTGGAAAACAAGTTAGAAAATGCCTTATACCTCAGCCCAGCATACTAAATTAGCAGCTGTAATTCAAGTATTGCAAAGTTTTCCACAATCTCTTAATATTGTTTCTGATTTTAAATGTTTGCCAAACAGTTACTCACATTGAGACAGCTTCTTTGTTTGAAAGAGATGAACCCTCCTGAATGTTTTTACATTTATAAACATTAATCAAAAGTCAAATTAATCCTTTTTATCATGCATATAAAGAGCTCATACCAATCTTCCAGGTCCTTTGTCATTACAAAATCAGCAAGCAGATAGTCTTGTGAGTTTAATTCAAGATCCCACTACATTTCACAAATTGACTCATATCAATAGTAAAGGGCTGTGAAAGAAATTTCTGTCTTTATTTAAACAGCAAGCTCAGGACATTGTTAGGACTTGTCAAACCTGTGAACCTTTAAATGCACTCCCATTTGCATCAGGAATTAATCCTAGAGGTCAAAAAGCAAATGAATTATGGCAAATGGATGTTGCTCATATTTCACATTTTGGTAAAATGCAATATATACCTGTTATCATAGACGCTTGTTCTCATTTCTTCTGGGCTACCGCACAATCTGGAAATCGTTTTTGCCATGTTCGATCACATTGACTTAATGCTTTTGCTGTTATGGGATGCCCTCAATCTATTAAATGGACAATGGTCCTGCTTATGCAGGAAAGTAATTTCATAAATTTTGTACTACATTTAATATTACTCATATCACAGGAATTCCTCATAATCCCTCAAGGCAAGGAATTATTATATGAGCAAACTGGATGCTAAAGTCTATGCTCTTTAAACAAAAAGGGGGAGATGATGATCAGGATGATGTTATGAAAATATGTACACCAAAAGATCAATTAGCAAAACCACTGTTTACTTTATATTTTTCATGAGTTATGGAAACCAGGAATGGTAAAGGTGTGGGGTAGGGGTTTTGCTCTTGTCATTGCAGATGATGAAACCTTGGTTCGGATTCCCTCGAAGAGAATAAAACCCAGATATGTCAACCCAGATGAAAATAACTAAATGGGTAATATATATTATAGGACATATAACTTTAATTACTGAAGGACAGGGACATAGTCATACTTATTGGGTTTATATTGTAAAGAAGGATTTTATAAAACTTAACAGTAGCTAACTTTTCTTATGTAAAGAAGGATTTTATAAAGAAAAGAGTTATGGCCCCCATCAGGCTAAGAAAAACAACCCAGGACTTCCCAGGGGCGGTTATCTGCTGCCTTTGTTATGCAAGGTTTTCTGCTGCCTTGGTTATGCAAGGTTATAACTGCCAGAGGAAGTTTATCTAAGAATGCAACTGAAAAGGTTGAGTAAGGGAGTTTTGCACGAGACAGCTGCTTCTTGCATGAAGCAGCTCCCATGACTCATGCGCGAAAAATGTTTGTTATCTGCTTCTCGCAAAATGTTTGTTATCTACTTCTTGCAAAATGTTCGTTATCTACTTCCTGCATAAAGCAGAACCTGTAACTCATGTTCAACCCTCAAACCCCACCCCCTTATCCTGGCCCTCAAAAAGCTTCCCAAAACCCAGGTTCGGGGCTCTCTGTTCCTGCGTGTTCAGTGAGCCCCACGCATGTGTGGTAAATAAACCCCTTGCATGTTGCATGAGAGAACGTCTCTTGGAGTCCTCCTTTGCGTGGCAAAACTCTCGAATTCTCGAATTCTTACATTTGGAGGTCCCACCGAGATCGGCTCTTTGTAAGGGGAGGCTCCAACAGCTCTTTCTCTTGGGGTAAGTGAGGCCTTTTTGTCTGAGGTGCAATCGCTTAGTCTGTCAGACTGGCAGTGACTGTCAGAGAGTCGCGTGAGCACTCCCCGACCGCAACCGGCAGACGTGTCCAGGGGTTGCAGGCCACTCTCCTGAGGGACGCCTCGGGATTGGGGGACCTCCGGGGACGCCTGGAGGCTTCCTACAGGGCCGACTCTGATTCTGTTTCCCTTCTGACGGGGGGAGACTCAATCACAGTCATCAGGCCAGTCTGAGCTGTGTCTCTGAAACTGTGTAAACATGGTGTGCTGGCTCTGTGTGTGTCTGCTGTATTTGTGTGTTAGGAATTGTTTTTGTTTTACCAAAGATGGGTCAGGGAACGTCGACTCCACTTTCTCTGACATTAAGACACTGGTCTGAGGTCAGGGAAAGAGGTCAGAATCTATCTCTTATTGTAAAAAAGGCAAATGGCAGACCTTCTACTCGGCCGAGTGGCCCTCTTTTAACGTGGAATGGCCTTGTGAAGGAGCTTTTCATCTACCCTTGATTTGGGCCGTCAAGTCAGTCATCTTCCGCCCTGACCCGTATGGCCACCCGGACCAGCAGCCCTACATCATGGTTTGGCAGGACCTGTGTGAAAACCCACCTCCATGGGT
This sequence comes from Tamandua tetradactyla, assembly GCF_023851605.1. Classification (NCBI taxonomy): domain Eukaryota; kingdom Metazoa; phylum Chordata; class Mammalia; order Pilosa; family Myrmecophagidae; genus Tamandua; species Tamandua tetradactyla. Next base: position 9,189,501 of record NC_135342.1, read on the forward strand.
AAAGCCGTTTCTTACTCCTCTTGGTCAACATGACTCTCCCTCTGTACTTCCAATCAAGGAGCCGGGTCCTTCTCAAGCTCCAAAACTCTATCCTTCTTTGCCTCCTGCAGTCTTACCAGAATCCCAATCGGATCTACTCCTCTCCGACACAGGTCCTTCTTCCCCTCCTCCCTACCCTTCAGCTCCGGTACAGGACCCCCCTTCTCTTAGCTCACCTTCTCCCTCCTCTAGTTCTCTCTCTCCACCCTCTTACATTTAGGTTCACCAACAGATGATCCCAGATGAACCAGGACTGGCACATAGTACAGGAAGCAGATGAGCACAAAGCCCATCTGATGTGGCGGTCACTCTCCCCCTCAGACCGTACAGGCCTCCAGTGGATGATGGACACAGGGGAGAAATGCCCGCTCTACAATACTGGCCCTTTTCCTCCTCTGACTTATATAACTGGAAAAATAATAACCCTCCTTTTTCTGAGGCTCCCACTAGGCTGACTGGATTGGTGGAATCCCTTATGTTCTCTCACCAGCCCACTTGGGATGACTGTCAACAACTCCTGGGGACTCTCTTCACCACGGAGGAGTGAGATCAGATCCTACTGGAAGCCAGGAAGCAAGTTCATGGACAAGACGGGAGACCCACCCAACTCCAGCATGTCATCGACGATCGGTTCCCGCTGAGCCACCCTAATTGGGACCCGAACACTTCTGAAGGTAGGGAGCATCTGTCCATCTATCGCCAGACTCTAGTAGCGGGTCTCCGAGCAGCCGCATGCCAGCCCATCAATTTGGCCAAGGTAAGAGAGGTTATTCAGGGAGCGGACGAATCGCCCTCAGTCTTTTTAGAAAAACTAATGGAAGCATACCATAGGTATACTCCCTTTGACCCTCAATCAGAGGATCAAAGAGCCTCAGTGGCCATGGCCTTTATCGGCCAATCAGCTCCAGACATTAGACGCAAGCTGCAGCACTTAGACAGGTTACAGGACCTAGCCTTGCGAGATTTAGTTAAAGAAGCTGAAAAAGTGTTTTATAAGAGAGAAACAGAGGAGGAAAAAGAACAAAGGAGAGAAAGAGAGAGAGAGAAAAAAAATTAGTAAGAGAAAAAAGAATAATACAGCTAATTAAGGACCAAATTAATTCTGCCCTAAGCAGGCCCATTCAAGTGCATTATCACCGGCTTCATCTCGCTAACCAAGGTATGAAACCAAAGTATCTGACTGCTACCCACCCTCTCGGGTAAGAATCCCCACTCCTACGGGAGCAGCATACAACTCGAAAATATGCTTCTAGCTTATGCTATGATTGGTACCGCTGGGTGCAAGGCAAAGCACTGCAAAGGAGGGCCAAAACAATTAAAGGCCATTTTCGAGCTCCTTGAGAAGTATGCCTCATCTTGCATAGAGGTTCACTCTGCAAAAATTCCTCTCCCCAGAAAAACAAAGCCACAAACAACCTGGGGGATGAGGCCTCTACTTCCCCCAGCAAAGGTTAATGCCAAAAGAATGCTGGATCAGCATTCTTCCTCCATCCTTTAAAAAAAAAAAACAAAGGGAGGAAATGTTGGGGACAATTAAAATAGCATGTATAAAATCCACCCTCAGCGATGCCAGAAACATGCAACATGGCTGCCAGGGCTGAAACAAAGAACTAGCCATTGTCCACTGTGCTAGCCACCGAAGAGGCTCGGACCCAGTAACCATGGGTAATAGGTGAGCAGATAAAGAAGCAAAAGTGGTAGCATTAAGGGACCCTATAAACTTGGTCCTAATAACCAAAGGAAACCAGCAACCCCCTGAGACACTATCTGAGGTTACACCCCAAGGAAAGTCGGAAGCCCTAGCTTACATACAGCAAGTCCACCAGCTCACTCACCTGGGGACAGGGAAACTACAGCAGCTCCTGCAAGACAAGAGGGAATTGTACCCTCTGGCAGCCTCAAAAAGGAATGAACT